>NW_024066995.1:0-636693 GCF_015039405.1 Cantharellus anzutake | reverse complement strand
CTCCGTGTTTATTCCTCTCCAAATTGATGCGGGCGACTCGGTTTGCTAAAGCGTCGATACTGAACTCGTCGCTAGCTACTAATTCGTCATGCTTAAGTTTAGTCAACCGTAAGAGTTCTTCGGCTGTGTCGACCTGATCGATGTTGAGATGGGCCCACCATCCTTTCGGGATGTCTTCTAGAAGTCTTTGGGCCTCGCCCCTCAAGACCTCTGGTCCGGGAACATCGGCGAGTGGATATAGGATGCATAAGAGTCGTAGTTTGCATGTCGCGAAGTCGTGTGGGGACTCCTTAGAGTACCTTTCACCCTTACGGTACCTACAAGCGTGGAATCGATCTCGAATCTTGTCGAGGAAGGCGGGTGTTAAGAAGAAGTGTAGCACATATCCGTGTAGATCTTCCCAATTGGTGGTAAAATACAACTTGTCGGCGACCGGTACAGTCGACCACCAGTCTGCCACAGCGCCTTTGAAACGATCAGGAAGTACGCGGGTCATTTGTTGGGCGAACGCAGGCGAGTGCCTGGCCAGGTTCCGACATATGCTGCACCACGTTATATAGCTGTCGATCGAACCATCGAACTCCGGGAAGTCTGACGCAGTATATTTGCGATCCACGTAAGGTTGCGTGTGGTCGAGAGGAGGAGGTCTGTATCCAGGATTCTGCTGAGGCGCTGCCAACGCTCCAGGTCCGGGAGGCAGGGGAGGGGGCGGTGCCCCAGCGTATCTGACAGGTGGAAAGTGCCCCAGGTAGGGAGCCCCACCGGGCGGAGGGGTGGTCCAGGTGGAGGTGGTGGTCCTGATGGGGGTGGTGGACCCGCATCTCGTGGTGGCGGCTGCCAGGGGTCGGGAGGCGGTTGTCTCGGATCATGACCTGGATCTCTGGATCCAATGGGTCCTTCATTCGCCGGATGGTGAGGGACACGAGGGGGTTCGGGTCCACGGTTGTCGGGATCGAGTCTCTCCTCGATAGGTCCCAACTCTGTCTTCCTTCCGACCCTCAGACCTTTCACAAATTCCGTGTAACCCACGTTCTCCTTGGGGTTCTCGAAAGTGTTGGTCTCTCGACGAACTGTGACGAATGGCATCGAGGGTTCGTCTCTGAGTAACATCCCTGCAGCGACATTAATGCTTGGTCTAGGCACCGGGAAGGCCCTGGACGGTAGGGTGCGTTTACGAACGAAAGTGGTCTCTTCCGCGGGAGATATGAGATCTTCAAAAGTAGTCCATCCCGACGGGAGGGCTTCAGGTTGACGTGTGGGTCGCATTTCGGTCGACCACGCCTCCTCGACTTGCCCAGGATCCGTAAACTTGGCGGGCGAGACATTCGCCAACCTGAGTCCACTCATGCGCGACTCGTCAAATTCCCATGAAGGACGAGCAGCTTTCTTGATGGCATCGAAATGTTTTTCGAAGGAATTGAAACGCTGGTCTAGGAAGTTCCATGCAATACTGAACTCCTTTGGTGACGACCATCCTCTTATAGTGAATATCAGGGCTAGGTCGCCTCAGGGATCCACTACAAAATCACCTGCGGCTAAGTTGGCCTTGGCGGCTAGCTGGGTGAACTCGGTAATTTTCATGAGCAGGTCAGTTAGCTCGACCTGCCAGACGGTCCCTAGTCGATATCTCAAAGGCTCTCCTTCGAGACCGGCTCCAACAGACTCTTTCTCGAGATCAGCGGGAGCGAGACGACGCCAATTTCGTATACGTTTCATGTAGTTATTTGAATCCTCAAAAATTCCACCTTCAAACTCTCCAAGAGCTTCGATGACTTGCCTGAGAGCTTGTTGTCGTAGGAATGCGCCAGGCGAGGAATGCACGTCTTCGCCTACTGGCGAGGTATCTCTTGAATTGGATCTACGATCTGACTGACTAATCCTCGTGGGGCGGGAAGGAGGATACAAATCGTGCATCATTTGGGCCGGGGTGACTGGTTCGTCTCCCAACAGGGACACCGTCTTGGGTGGCATGGTGCGAGTTTCTCGCACCGGGGTTGGGGCACCAATGTTACGGGGATGGGGGAAATTCCCCATTCCTCGATCCGTTCTTATAGTGGGAAGGCGAGAGTCATGTCTAGTTTGTACCATAACTGGAAGTGCAATCGATGAGTGATCCCAGTCTGACCTGGGAGTGGGCGATTGAATTCCCATCGATCGCGATGGGTGATGTAGTGAGCTATTAAGGGATTGATGATTGATAGTCGGAGATATCAGGACAGATGGGTCAGCCACGGATACTTGGCGCTCCTCAATGGAGCATACCGTGTGCGAGGTTGCGACTGGTGAGATGGGTGAGAGCTTCGCGTAGTTGCCATCGGGTACTTGGCGTTCGCAGTGCAAACGTACCGGTAGTGGGTTGATATCGTAGGCATGCAATGAGGGCTGACTATTAGGGCCTTCGGTGACTTGGCATTCCCAAAGGGAACGTACCGTTGGCGGGGACATATGATGACTGGCAAAGGAAGAAACAGACGGTGGATGGGCGGCTACTTGGCGTTCGCGTAGCGAACGTGCCGGCATCGAGGGTAAGTGGGCCTCATAGTGTTCACGATCACCATGATCGTGATGGGACATCGTATGTTGAGTACTGGGGGAGAGCGGAGTGATGAAGACCCATAGGGTACAGGTTCAATAGGATGATACACACATCGAGAGTCTTCGACTCTCAACTTCGAGTTCTCGCGGCGAGGGCCGTTAGAGGACTCGATATAACCAGACTTATAAGACATATTGAGAGTTGTACAGTCACACAGGTTCAGTTGAGTCACAGGGAGGGTTGTTACAGAAGACGGTACACGAGACAGTTGTAGAGCAGTTGTTAGTTAGCGGGAACCGCCTTCGGCGGTTTCCGTACATGACGTGTGACTATCTACAAATGGTAAGGTCGCGGGAAATCCCGCGAAACACAAACAACCTCGGCCAGCACCAAAACCCCAATGGGGAAAGCTTTGCACCAGGGGGGGGAAAGGGGTAGAACAGGTAAGGAGGATAGGGTAGCAGGATAGAGGATGGAAAGGAGAAAGAGGGGAGGAGCGATAGAGAGGGGAAGTCTTTGACCATGCGACGGATATGGTCGTTGGAGACTCCGTATCCGTAACATGGCCGCTCAGTAGGCAGGAGTGTGTGTGGCACATGTGGTGATCAGGGGGGGCAGGGTTAGGTATGTAGTGGTACATGGAGAAAGGGAAATTGTCAGGGCACACACCCTGACTAACCCGGACCTGGACCTGCATCCGGACCCGCTTCCACCTGCCGCGCTTCCTGCATGCATGCATGCTCCGTGCACCGCATGCTCCGGGCCCGGTTCCTACCCCTTCATGTGACTTCCGGGTATCCCTGGAAGTTTTTCTGATATTGTGGCCACTGTGGGAAGATGAGAAGTTAGCTTCCTTCTCATCTCCTTACCCACAGTAGGCAAGTGTATTCTACATTGCCTTTATCTATTCATCTCCTTACCCACAGTAGATTGTGCCCTGGATAGGGCTGGCCTGACCTGAGGCTGTGGGCCATAGGGGAGGGTCATGGGGACCCGGGAGTCATCCCCTGACAGCAGAAGGAAGCTTCAACAATCGCCCCTGCCCACCTAGGATGTCCCGCATGGGCTGCAAGAGCCCGGACTGAGTCGGAGCTGGGCACGGGCCGCGTGTGCGATTTTCGAGTGGCAGCTGTGCCACATCATCACTTCCCCCAGACCATTACACGTTCTTTACTCGCAACACAGCCACACCCCTGCTATCCCGGCCCCTTGCAACACTGTCCTGCAGATTGCACACCAATCTGTGAGGTTGAGTTGAGGGTCATCCCACTGCTACCTGGACACCTCGCTGACGCTGTAGGCAGGATAATCGCCCACATGCAGAGCCGGCTCAGATACCCACTTCCAACATTCAGAAACCACTTCCATTCACGCAACAACTCGATACGAATTTGGTATCCAAAAATAGTGCTAATTCGTATGATTCTGACGATACCAAGAACGTCCCAATCGGTGGAGATTTGACGGAGTTCTATGTTGGGCAAGTTAGGCACGGGCATGTGCGGGCGTGGGAATCTCAAGCGGCAACCCAGAATTCCAGCCTCACTCGTTCCCACGGCGTCCAATAAATTGGTAAAAATGCTCATTGGCTGCGTGAGAGTTATCTCCGGCTTCATTTCCAATTTTGGCCTTTAATTCCGTAAATCCGTTGAGATATCGCTTATTTTCTTATATTTTCATATTTTTGCATCATTTCAGTTATTGATCAATATTCTTTTATTGATACTGTTACCCTTTTTTATTATTTCGCCTAATAAGGTATGCAGGTGCCATATGGTACCAATATTCACCATACCGGATTTTTGAAAAGAAGTTCTCCCCTCCCCCAAAATTCTCTAAGGTGCTAGGACGCACTAGAGTGGGTGTGAGTGTGTGGAATTCCAACAGTAGGAATAAGGGCAACAATCTAGCCTGCAACGAGTGGGTAGTGGATTTGTTGAGCCCGGACCTTGCGGAACTCCCAGAGAACCCACACAGAGTTAAGGATCGAGAACGTAGCGAGTTTAGTGGAGAAAGTAGAGTTTAGGGAGAGTTGTCCCCCACAAGCTGTGTCGGCATAGAGAGCCACGAGCCCTCTTTCAACGTGCTAAGGAGACATAGCCACCCGACTGTTGCCAACGTACCGGCCTTCTGGAAACGGGGTCGCCCACCTGCTACCAGCCTCGTAACCACAGACGCAAGAATGATGACCCGCTAGAGACCACCAACCCGGTTCCCCACGTTATCCCACCGCTACCCGGACACCTCGCTGAACGTGCTAGGGAGACAAAGCCACCTGACTGCTGCCAACGAACTGGCCAAAAGGCACTCTGGAAACGGGGTCACCCACCTGCTGCCAGCCTCGTAACTGCAGACGCCCAAGATAACCTGGATGAGACCACCCACCCCCGCTTTCACTTGCGACTGAGAGTTGCGCGCGCATGCAAGCGCCGCTTTTTGGATTCATGACGGAGAATGAGCACGAGAGGGAATGGATGCCGCTGGTGAGGGTGCCCAGGATCCCTGCTATGGCCGCTTAGGCATGCGGCATAGAGGGAGGGTTGTGTATCCCAGCTGCATCACGGACCCACTATGGCTCACGGACCCGACTCCCTGTGGTGCCGGGCACCCAGGAGAGAGTTTGACATTGGAATTTCGATGGAGGATGGATATGAGAGGTGAAGGATAGGAGCTGACAAAGGAGCCCGAGGTCCCCTGCTGTGACCACTTGGGAATGCGGCACAGAGGGAGGGTGGTGCTCAGCCCACATCAAGTAACCCCACTGTCCACGCACCCGGACTCCCCAGTGCGCAAGATGCACTTGGGGGAGAGTTGTTTTTCACATGCGAACCCCGCACCACCCGGTCCCGGGCCCGACTATACCGCATACCCGCTACCGACCCTGAAATTTTTTTTTCCCTTTTCCACATTCTCCCCATCCACCCCTGAAGAGGAGCCCAGCATCCCAGGCAACGGACCACCATGCGCAGAGGAGGGGGGAGGGGGGGTTTTCTGAGGTTTAGCCACTTCGGGGCGAAGTGGCATTAGAGGGAGTGTGGGGAGTGGGGTGCAGACCCTGCCAGATCCCCTGGGACTCTCCCACTATCGCCGCTACCTCAGCGCTACCACACCCCCGACCCTGCATACCCGGAGGAGCGCAGCCTGGAGGTCAGAGTGCAGGCACACAGACGATGGCCTGGAGGTCAAGTGCTGCACGACCACCCTCCATACCCGAAGCGGGCGCAGCCCCAAGGCCGGACACGATCACGGGGACGACATGACTGCAGCTGGGGCATCATGGGATGATGAGGGATGCAGGCTGGAGGTCGCCGAGTCGTGAGCAGACAATGGAGGGTGCTGAGGGACCGAATTTTTTTCGGGCAAGTCTTAGGGGAGCGCCGCATATGCGGCGATGGACGACTAGTTTAATCTTTTTAACTTAACTTTTATTTTTTCGCCGCCCTTTTTTTAACTTAGAATACTTTTATACTCCCACCCTTACATTATCCCCCGCTCCTGCTCCCGCCTCCGCTTTTTTGTTTTGTTCTAACCACTTGAGGGATGGGTTACCTGGGGACTAGGGCCACTTCGGGGCGAAGTGGCTTAGAGGGAGGGTGATGTCAGGGCACACACCCTGACTAACCCGGACCCGGACCCGCGTCCGGACCCGCTTCCACCTGCTGCACTTCCCACATGTGCGCACGCTCCACGCACCGCATGCTCCGGGCCTGGTTCCTACCCCTTCATGTGACTTCCAGGTATCCCCGGAAGTTTTGCTGATATTGTGGCCACTGTGGGAAGATGAGAAGTTAGCTTCCTTCTCATCTCCTTACCCACAGTAGGCAAGTGTATTCTACATTGCCTTTATCTATTCATCTCCTTACCCACAGTAGATTGTGCCCTGGATAGGGCTGGCCTGACCTGAGGCTATGGGCCATAGGGGAGGGTCATGGGGACCTGGGAGTCGTCCCCTGACAGAAATCAACCGTAGAATAGAAATAGAGAGAAAGGGGGAAAATGGGAAAGGAGGGACAGGGAGTGATAGTGGGGGAAGTGGAGTAGTGCAGTACAGTGCGGGGTGCGGCACAGGGTCAGGCAGGTGTGCCCTGACAAAAGGGGGTAAAGTAGGTGGGGAGTCCGGGGCACCCTAAGGCAGGGTGCTGAACCCTGACATCGTTTCCTCATGCTTTTGCCCTCTCCATTATATACTGGCACTTGTACATACTCGTTTTAGGCCCTTAGTCTAAAATCGACCTGAAATGCCCCCTAGAGACTTCCTGCTCAACACCTCTGAAATTAAGGACCAAATGGACAAACAGCAATGGCACAGCACTCTGCATGAGTCGCTGAGGCCAAGGTCCCTCCTTGCTAAGTCTCCGGTTCCCCTCTGGAATCATCTGCCCTCGCCCAGTTCTAACAGATGGGACCCCCATCAGTTGATGGGTTTGGAGGTGGGTTTTCCACCATTACTGCAGATGGCTTTGGCTCGTCACATCGAGAGAGCGCAAGGAGGATTTCATTTAGTTTCTCGTTTAATCTTTCTTCCACCTTAATGATGTTGTGATCTAAACGAGCAATGTTATCGCTATTCCCAGAGATCTGGGTATTCATGTTACAGACATCGCCCCTCAAGTTGGTGATGTCTTTGTCGACTTGGTCAATGTGATTTCTTAATACTCGCACCGTTTCAGACATGAGGGAGTGGGTTGGGGATGGAGGACGCAACGTGCACACCTTGGGACGTATGCTGTGAGAGTCTCAGCTACAAGGGCTTCAGACGTTGTAACTTGGTCAACATCTCTCAGATAAATTCGATGCCTATGGCCAGTGGAGGGGCCAGCCGTGTTGGTGGGAGCGTTAGATGTGCTCCTGGTGTTGTATCTCAACAGCATCAAGAGGATGTGTCAAGTCATTCAACAAGTTCGCATGAGAACTTGATCAAAGTTGCACATTGTCAGGGGCCGACGATGCATGCGTTGCCAAATGGAGTTTTGGTGCTGGTAACGCGGTGCCGAGAATGGAAAGGAAAATAGAGCGTAAAAAAGTGAAGGGTTTCTTACTTGTTTGGGGGATGGTACGTTCCATTCCCCCATTTGCCTCAGGCCTCAGTTAGTCCATCTAGCTATACACTTTTAGTTGCTGTATATTGATGGGGTAGAAGTAAAGGCTGATCTGCCTTTTACAGCTACCCTGAGGGTTTATATACATTCTAATGCATTCTCAGCACAAATAAATAGAGAAGCTTCCATGACGCTAAATTAGCATCGCGACATAATAATCAGACAACACAACATCAATTGATGTTGTGGGCAGAATATAGACATGGGCTGGGGCCTCACACACAGACCCTCAGTCTAAAATCGACTAGAAATGCCCCTAGAGACTTCTCACTCACCACTTCTGAAATTAAGGACCAAATGGACAAACAGCAATGGCACAGCGCTCCCCTTGAGTTGCTGAGGCCAAGGTCCCTCCTTGCTAAGTCTCCGGTTCCACTCCGGAATCGTCCACCCTCACCCTGTTCTAACAGTCACCAAGGCCGGCACCCCATTACAGTAGTACGTAGATAAAGAGGCTCAATATGTTACAATGGCAAGGCCTTGGCAGGTCGTGGCCAAAGTGCAGAGGGTTCAGCATGGGAGGGAAAAGGGTAGGTGGGAGGTCACGTGTCCCGGAGGTTGCCGGATCGTGACAACTTACCCACTTAGTCCTTCGAAGAACGACCTATTCTTTATATTTCACCCTATAGTTCTCCTTTATGGTTAATGCTCCCTCCTAGCTGTCATGTCGTCTTCACAGTACGAGTTTCTGTACAACCCGATTTTACCCTCCGAGGAGATCGTTGCCCACTGCGTGGAGCTCAGCCTCCCCGCGGAACCCCCATCGCCGATCCTTCTGCTAACTCGGTCATTGCCTGGATCAAATGTGGTCCCAACGTTACCATCGACGAGGCGCGCACGCAGCATTGGACCGCCAATGCTCTCCGTGCGGCTGGTGTCTCAGACGTACAAGCCGCTCGCGTATTCCATGCGTTTACGGCAGACTACTACGGGTGCTCAATTGGATACATTGCAATGGAGTACATCGGTGGTATAGACTGTGACTCGAACGACGCCAACCTAGCTGCGAAAGCTGTCCAGGCGTTAATCGGCTCCGAGCTCCACCAACCGCGACACTCGGACACATCGGCGGCGGCACGAGGTCCATTGTTCACTCCTTCTTTCCCGAGTGGCTTCCCAACGTCGATTACCGAACCGACCAGGACTTCTATGCTCATATTCACAATGTAAGTAGTTCGCCAACGTCTCAAGGTGCTATGGCGAACTCAGACCTATGTTAGATCTTTGAATTCCTGCGCATCAAATTCCGCGGCGATATATCGAGTCACGGTCGATTTCTCTGTCCTTCCGATTTCAACTCGGGTAACTTCAGGAAGCGTACGATGGAGGGTGGCCGGTTGGTAGTGGTGGTGTTGGATTTCGGTGCGACGTGCTTCATGCCGCTCCCCTTCATCGAGGTCGCCCTAAAGAAAGCTCGGGACAGCTTTCCCCAATCAGTTGTCGAGAAGATCACGTATCCTCATGGACGGTCGGACGATGCAAAGGTTTTACTCTTCGCCTCTGGTTCTCTTGTTCAGTATGGTATGAGACCAGTCGGTAAGCACGACCTTTCTCACCCTCAGACTGATTTTCATCGCCGTTCAGCACTACCACCGGGCGTCAGTCCCAGAATAAATGGCAGATGACGTGTTGGTTTACCCTACAACTTACGTTACACGAGTACTCTGGTGCTTGGCGCTTTTTGCTGTTTTACGAGCCTTGGTTCAAGTTGCTGTCTTGACATTTGATACGCGTGAATATGTAAAAGGCTTTTCTATGAATGAATATCGTGCATGTTTGTAGCTACGTGCTTTGGGATCCCGATATTGAGTCTCGAGAGATCGAAAGCCGGATCTATATGGCCGACAACCTCCCAATTCTCGCTGATCACGAAGCAGAACGGCTCAATAAGTGTTTAGACTTGAGCATGGAGAAGCCTTCATCACGGTCAAACCACTCGACCAGCTCTAGGAAGTCGGAATTGATCGTTTCAATCTACGATTGAGTTTTCTCACTTATTTCATTTTGGTAATTCGCCCTCGCTGACTGTGATGAACGTACACATTTTATTTTAATATTGATACTCGGAACCGGACAGACAAATAAGCGGCATAACCCTTTCCATGACATGGTGGTCAGATTAATTATTGACTCTAAATCATTTATAGTGAATCAAAGAGAGAAAGGCAATATTAATGGTATAAAGGATATTTGAGAAACTAGATGTGTTTGGGACATAGGGTTTCTTGTGATGAGATCGGGCTGAAGGAATAACACAAAGAGGGCCGGGATGCACGGCCTCCTTGATGCCTGTACAAGTGGATGCATGTTCGCGGGGGGGGTTTAGTCGGGGTGTTGGCATGTTAGCAGAGAAGTTTCAAGCGAGAAAGTGAGCATAAGGGGAGAAGATTGTGACCGCTTGCAATCTTCCCCGATGGAGGGTGGTACATGTCTTTCCCCCTTGTTTCTTAGGCAATTTCTAGGCGCCTTAAATTTCCATCACGTGCTCGGTCCGGGGACTGTCTGCGGAAACTTTGCGGGTCACAGCTCGCGATGTCGGACGCATCAAGTTCGGGGTCTCCGAGTGCCAGCTCTCGCTCCCCTTCCCCCTCTACATCACCCGACCTTTTCCAATCTGTTCCATCAAGCACTGGGCCCAGCAAGCCACTGGTGACTGAGGAAGATAAAGCAGCAGCAGCCACTATTAAAGCTGACGCAAATCATGCATTTCAAAGTCTGTCCTTCTCGTCCCTTATCTACCTCGGTACCCATCAAGAACCCTTTCCTTCATCATAAGATCATAATTTTCTTCTTGCCGTCAAGCTCTACACATCTGCCGCAGAACGAAATCCTTCGGACGGTACGCTGTTCTGCAACCGTACGTTTGGATCATTTGTGGGGCCTCGAAAGTAAGAGCTCTCACCAAGCCTAATAGGTGCGTATGCGCGGATGAAACTCGAGGAGCACGGCTTCGCGATCGAAGATGCAAGTAAGTTCCCCGATTGGATCAATTAGGCTCGAACATCTTACTGGCACAATTCAGCCCGAGCGATAGAGATCGACCCCGGCTACGTCAAAGCATACTACAGACGGGCCTTATGTCAGCTCGCTGTGCTTAGACCTCAGTTTGCCATCCCTGACTTCAAAAAATGTCTCGCTCTTGATCCCCATAACAAGCTTGCCAAGACCCAGCTTGATGCAACGACAAAGCTATTAAAGCGAATGCAGTTTGAGGCTGTAAGTGGAGTCGTTGGCTCGCGTCTTGATCTGAACTAGATGCTCTATTTCGTTATTTCTCTTCAGGCCATAACTGTCGGCGAGGAGAAATCTGCCGTTGACCGTTGTCGAGAAATTATCGCAGATGGAGGCTGTGATCATACAGAACCATCATACAGTGGGCCGTTGTTGCCGATTATCACCCCAGCAACCAAAGGGTCGCAACCCAAATACGGAATCAATAAAGAATTTGTGGAAGGCATGCTTAAATGGTTCAAGGAAGGGAAGACATTACCAAGGCGGTTCGTTTGGGAGATCGTCCTGAACACATACGATATTTTGATGAAAGAAGAGAGTCTAATTGATATACCATTGGAGGAGGGAGTGATTTGTGATGTTATAGGCGACACTCACGGTGCGGTCGAGTCACGAGTCTCCCACAAGATGCGCACTTATAACGTCCTAGGTCAATTTTATGACTTACTGCATCTGCTGGAGCTGACTGGTCTGCCCAGCGAGTCGCATTGCTTGCTGTTTAATGGTGACTTCGTAGACCGAGGCTCATGGTCGGTGGAAGTTGTGACAACATTATTTGCCTACAAATGTAGGATTTTCAGCCCATGAATCCTACTTCCGTGCTGATATCTGCTGCTGAAGGGCTGTATCCGAATCGGGTTGGGCTGAATAGGGGCAATCACGAAACAAAGGATATGAACAAAGTGTATGGCTTTGAAGGGGAAGTGCGGCACAAGCATGGAGAGCAAACTTACAAAGTTAGTTCCTATGTCCTGGGGCTCATCTCCCAATGATCAACTATTCGTACTAGTTATGGGCAGACGCATTCACCGCTCGTGGGTAGTTCTACCTCATCCCTTTGTCTCAAGGGCTGATGGTACTCGCCTTAGTGCCTCTTGCAACTATGGTGTCACCAAGGCTACCGCCGAAAACCAGCCATGACGCAGCACACGGATCGCCAATCCTATCACCCGAAGGTCGGAAGCGATTCTTCGTCGTCCATGGCGGTTTGTTTTCCAAAGATGGGATTACCTTAGATGAGGTTCGTAAAATTGACCGGCTCGGAAAGCAACCCGGAAATGAGGGGTTGATGTGTACGCGTTTGTCATTCCATTTGAAGTCTGGTTGTTGATTAGTGTTTCATTTCTTTAGGCGAAGTATGCCCCCCCTCAGTCCCATTCAACACTCTACTGATTCTATCTAGCTTTTGTGGACTGACCCTCAAGAAACCAATGGGCGGGGCCCTTCAAAACGGGTAGGTATCCAATTCTTCTGACGACCCATCCATCGCCCTGATAGCCATATCCAGGGTGTTGGCTTAGGGTTCGGTCCCGACATAACAAAAGCATGGTGTGAACTTAACAGCGTCACCGGGGTAATACGCAGCCACGAAGTCAGACAGGGGGGCTATGCCATAGAACATGGAGGGCTTTGCATCACCGTGTTCAGCGCTCCAAACTATGTCGATCAAGGGCAGAACCTTGGCGCATACGTAAGACTCATCACAAGTGCCTCTGAATGATTCCCACTCATAATCCACACTAGCTACGGATTGATGCAGCCGGTGAGCGATCTTATCATACTTTCAAAGCCAGTCCACACCCGCCATTGCGTCCGATGGCGTACAGCAATCCTGGGCTTGCAATGTTCGGTTGAACTAATAGGGCTACACAGTTATCTTTGGGATATAAGCAGTAGGTTTATTATTGCAGGATCACTTGCCATGCGACCTCATGGATCATCCCCGTGGTTCTTATTTATTTTAGAGTTGGTTATACCAATCAATGTTGCGGTTTAAGCGCCCTCGCGTGCTCATTCTGGAAAATTGCCTAGATCGTAATACATCAATGTCATGCGTTTTCACATAACGGAATTTTCCGACATTTCCCAAGCGTTCAACGAGATGAGTAAGGCGAAGCCTTTTTCAGATGAGAAAGGGCATAATGAGTACAAGTATACACAAGAGATATCCCAAATGGTGAACCACACCGGTTGATCATGTCCAATGCGAAATTGACACCTTCATGTCAGATGTTCGTGTTCGGAGAGGTTCAGGATCCGAATCTTGTTGCAGTTAACCTGGTTGAAGACATCGTCAGAACCCAGGTTCTAGAAATCGTAACGTCGCTTCTTCGCCCAGTCTTGGCCTCACCACCCAAGCTGCACCTCAACGCAGGTTATCCAAGCTCGATTGATGTCGGCTAAACGAGGCGCAAGACACATATCCCCTGAAGACCTGATATTCATTATCCGAGACGATAAAGCAAAAGTAAATCGCCTCAGAACCTATATGAGTTGGAAGGATGTCCGAAAGAATGCAAAAGAGCCCGGAGGCGATGGGAAGGCTGATGTGGACGACGCCCTGGATGACGGTGCCGACGGTATGGTCATAATTGTGTGCCCTCTCGCTCTACTAATGCCAAACCCCCTTAGAACCCAGCGCTACGAAAACTCGAAAACGCATCATCAAACTTTCATGGGATATTACGACAATATATTCGGACGTATTCAAAACGCTAGCTGCTGCCAACCCGGGCAGACATATCGGTCATTCTGATGACGAGGATGAGGATGAGATGGAGGCTCACGAGGACAGCGTGAAACGTCTCAGGGTGAGGCATGTTTGCTTCATCCTACAGCTGATCTAACCAAGGCGCATAGGATGCGGATGAGGCGACTCGGAATATGACAAAGGAAGAATATATGCATTATTCAGACTGCCGACAAGCCTCCTTCACCTATCGCAAAAGTGCGTAGCTATGGGATTCTGGCCCAATGGCCGTTGCTTAAATAATCTGTGTCATTCAGCTAAGCGATTTAAAGACTTCCTCAATCTCCCTCAACAGCTTGAATTACGATCGGATGACACGATTGACATCCTTGGCTTCCTCGCCTTCGAAATCGTTCGCGCTCTTACACTAGGCGCTCTCGAAGTGAAACGTTCGCTCGAAGATGCCGCATACACGAACGTCGCAGCGGTAGCCGCTGCCGCTGCCGCCGCTGCTGGAGCATCGGCTGGGCCTGATGTCAGTAAGAAGCGCAAGGCACCTGTTCAAGGACCTACTTCAGGCGCATCCCCTTCCATGCGAGCCTCGAAACGACTGCGAGCAGATGGGACGGAACTCGAAGACAACATGAATGAGGCTCCTTGGGGTGGTGCTCCAACCCCAACTAGTTCTCTCTTTCTTGCGCCACCTGAAGCGCGGACTCCCTTAACTCCGCAACACATTCAAGATGCATTCACGAGAATGCAACGAGACCAAAGCCAAATCAAGCGAGCTGGTATGCGGAACTGGAGAGGTGGACTTGTTCGAACTCGGATCGGCCTTATTTGAGCGGCTTAATCTCTTGCATGCATCCTCATCAGCTCATGATTATACCCACAAAGACACTGACGTATTCCTTGCTGCACATTGGGATCTGTATCATTACCTTGTGGACATTAGTGTACAGGCGCGGCGCTACCAACAGCATTAAACCATAAACTATAGCTCCAACTCATCGTAGACGTCCGCCATCAAACTCTCCCTGTAATGCGGATGGCGCTCGGTAGGATGAAAACTATTTAGCACTTCCTCCCCGTGCCCTTTATGCTCTGACACAAACGCAGCAGCAACCGTCACTGCCCGTGTTTCTTGTATGATTCTTTCAGAGGTTTCCTGCATCATGTACGCAACTTGTGTTTTGCTTTCGTTATCCGTCGTCACCGTTTGACTATCAGGTTTGCTATCGGGACGAGCGTTGTTCCACAAATCCCTGAGCTCAAGCTCAAGTGGAAGGAGCTCGTTATCGAGTAAATGAGGCCAGGTCCCTGTATGCGATTAAATATTTAACGTCGCACCATTGGTGGACTTGTACTCACGCAGAACTTCCGAAACATGTGGAGTGAGTTGTTCCTGATGAACCACACTCGCATGTATCCGTTCTCTGGTGTCATGGTCAATAGTGATTTGTCGTTTCGCTGCCTTTCCAAGTGCAAAAATCCCCCGATTCGAGCGGCGTGGTGGCTGGGTGGCCCATGAGCCCACAGGACGAGGCAGTGATTTCACATATTTGCTGTCTAGTGCGAGCGTGTCTTCGACTTGTGCCTTTATTAGGGTGTCAGTAGGTAGCCTGGTTCGTTTGGTCGCTACTGCTCACAATCATCCAGAAAAGTGCGATGTCTGACAAATCGTGGTCTTCGTAGCCTCCGCCAACGTCGCTATGGCTCCCAGTAAACCAGTATTGCTTCAAGACCTGTTTCTTGGCACGCCCCCGTTCTGTCTGGTGAAATTTGGTAACGTCCTATCCACCAGGAAAAGTTATTGGATGCTCATTCCATTCGATAGACCCCACTTACAAAATTCGCTCTTTCCTCATTGAGCGCCATGGCGTGATAGGCCCTTTCAATATGGTGGCCGAGGATTTTATCGGGGAAATCAAAGAGTCCCCTGATCTTCGCGTGGGTTCCGAATTCCACAGGTAAACCGAGCGCGCCGACGGTATCAAATACTCCCATCACTCTAAAGTGAATGGATAGCTGCTGAGGACTAAGAGCGCAACACGAAGAACGCACTTGATAGAAAAAGGCTTTTCGCCGACCTTCGCAAGCCCTCCTGATTGGAATGGTTTTAGAATGTCATCATACTCGGCTCTTTCTGAGCCAATACGGTGATAAGTCGTTTAGTTGCACTCTGTGAAAGACCAACGTTTCGGATCGTCCGTCTTGCCCCTCTTCTGATAAGAAATGAAGATTTCAGCGAAATGGTCCATTTCGCCCCGATCCAAAACCCCTATTTCGCCCTAGGGGAGAATACCTAAGGTCGGTGATGTTGGTGAAGCATATATCTGCTCACGATGAACATTGCAACCATTCGGGCAGTATACGCTCCCTGGTAACTCTTTCTTGAGTTGGGCATACATTAAACGATGTTACGGCTTACCCGTGAAAAGCCGAACAAGAATATCTCGTCTAAGATGATTCTCATACGTTATTTTGAAATTTCACAATAAAGGTGTTGGCATACCGCCAGCGCAGTAATTTCTATGGGATACTCATACTTCAATGGAGGAAGAATTAGTGTTTGCTGTATGTGAACGTACTGTGCTATGAATGCGTATGCTTCCTGCACCTTCTCGGCTGCAGTGCATGTCGAATTATCAGTAGTGTATAGTTGGATCAATTCACGGACCTAAATGGGATCCAAAAGCGCCTAATAGTACGTATGTAAGTGCGGTTTGTCCATTTGAGTGAAAACGACAATTACCATCAATCAAACGATCAAGCACGTTGGGTACGGTTCCCAGTCCAGACTGATAGAACACGATCTGAGGTATATGCTTCCCGCTGGGATTTTAAATGAGCGCCCAAAGCCGGAGGACGGTTTATCATGCACTCACTGCCTCCTGTCTTCGTGGCTGATGCTTCGTGCTGGCCGATGTACGTGGATGAGCAAGCATGGTACATGGGGGTGAAACCGCGAACCCACAAAGCTTCAACACGTTAGAGTATCTCCAACGACGTGTTTCGGACTTTCCGTCCAACCAAGTCCTTACATGACGCGTCAGTGACGACATAGACGTTGCTCCGAACTTGCTGACCCATCACAACAAACAATGATACGCTTTGGAGTGCGAGGCAACGGCAGGGACACGCTTAAAGGTAAAGGGGACGTAGAGCTCTTCCTAGGGTCTAACTTTGGCGAACCCCCGCCTGCAAGTCGTCCGGGGGATACAATCGCATCTGGGGGACGCGCTATCTTCGAGGGTGGATTAGACACTGGTTGCGGCGATTCGCGTGCTTCGATAGATTCAGTTGAAGGCTATGAGAGACCTGAGCGAGCTGATAGTGAAGCTAGAGAACCGCCTGTTCACCTCTCTGGCCAGTCTGGGAGGGGGATTCTTTGAACGCCTCCCCTCTCCCCTTTTCCTATTCCAGAATGACAATCGCGATATTAAAGCCACCCCCGACCGGCGCCTCCCGCAGTGGGTGGCCCGGGAGGTTGTTCCTGTGCTTGCGCGTGTGAAGCCTCATGGGATGATGGTGACTTGTTCTCACAGTCGTTTGCATGTTGTGCAGCTTCGAACAACATGCCGAGACAGGGGACAGATTACGAAAGCAAGGATTGCCAGGTGATCACTCTCGTTCGGTTACCAAACTAGGAAGGCGCCCAAGGTGGGCAGCAATAAGATTTGTCGTAGGACGAATATGCCAGCGGAGCAAGTAGTGTGAATCACGACAGTCAACAAGCAGGTCTGACCCAACTCTAGATCGCCTTGACATCAGCAATTTTGCTTCCGCTCCGACGTTGCACAAACTTTATTTAGCGTTCATCTCGGTCCCGCAGCGAGTAATTCCAAACATAGGTGAAATTGCAGACGTAACGTACATGACCCAGATGCATCTGCGAGATACAAGCCCGGAGCCGTACGAAAAGGAATCGTGAGACAAATCAACTCAAGATCCGCGCCTGGAATTCTAGACCGCGACGGGGCGCTGGGAACCGACGCAGTCATCGAACCGAAGGAGGCCATGCCTGCAGTCAGAAGGCCGGGAGACTGGGGACTGGGCCATGATAAGAGGAGTGGCCCAAGCTCCCATACTTACAGCAGCACACGGCACACCTCGGGGTGTCGCAAAGAGAAGTAATAACGCAGGGTGGTCCCCTTACTAGCCAGAATATTTGACTTTCATGCCTCGGTTGCGCAAGGAAGCTTCCAACGCTAAAAGAGAGGCGGATCAACGTCTCGCGCATCAGAAATACACAGAACAATCAGACTTTTGAGCTCTTCAGCCTCCTCTCGCTGGCCGTAGTTGAGAACGAGCTGCTTCAGTTGTTGATGTTCGACCTTGTCTTGCAATTGTGCGCTCTTCGTATGAAGTGCCAAAGACGAATCCTCAGGTATTGGCAACTCCCGAGTCTGTGAAACATCCTCACCCGTCAGTTCACTAGACACAATGTATAATGGTTGTTTGACTCGCCTGCTGTTTATTGCCCTTTCTAGAGATAAGAGTAAACTTCATCACTCCGGGTTCGCTATTCGCCGAGTTATCGTTGGCATCATCCACATCGGTCCTCTTCTTGCGCCCAACAACTCCAACAGCGCCGCTCAACGTCGAGGAGTCCCACATCGCCAAAGCAGTGCGTTTATCTACCCTTCGCGAGTCAGAGGATGTGTCGGAGAGCATTTTAGCCAATTCTTTCGCAAACTCAGCCTCCGCCTCTTCGGAGGGGCCTTGATTTTCGGCAACCGCAAGTTTGACAGGCGCATCGCCTTCCGGTGAGATTGACCCATCCTGACCCTAAGGCAAGTCAATTTCAGGTGGTCTTCATCAAGCACTAACAAACCTGATCCTCATCAATAGATCCTTCCTCTTCCTCATCTCCGCGTCGGACGTTCCCGTCTTCGTCCGCGCTGTCGGCTTCGCCATCTTCCGCTCCACTTGCTGTATCAAGGCGTTAGCGGGGAGTTACGGCATTTCCTGCTAAACCACATACATCCAATTTTCAGCGCGATTGTGGCGAACATGTCATCAACTGCAGTTGCTGCCTCCTCGAGTGTGGTCGGTGTCTTCATCTTTGGACGTAACGCCTGAGTGAACGATGAGCTTCGCATTTGGAAATCTCAGGAAAAGGGCGGACCTCTATGGTGTCTGACAGCATGAACTTGACGTCCATGGGGAGTGGTTCTTTGCATAATACATAATACTAAAGAGAAATAGTATGGGTGTCGGTATGCTCGACATTTTTAAGCATCCCTACCTGGAAGAATACGAGGAAAGAATCTAGTTTCTTCCTGAGAGACCCTCTATCAAAGCACATTCCACATCCATCCAGCAAAATACAGATTAATCTGATGCGGAAGAAGTCGTCTGGTGCGTCGAGTGCGCTCGGTATTGTTGGGTGAGGACGTCCTTCCGCTACGCCAGGGAAATGAGCGGGAGGGGCCATAGATTATCTCCAACTCACCATGCCCAAAGGTTACAAGTAACCAAAGAGTGTCAAAAATGATCGATGAGGTGACCAGTCGATAAATATATAGCTCTCCGAGGAGTTTGATAGTAGCCACCCGTCGCTGATTGAATTTATAAAGGTTCGTCTACGTAGGGATCGTCAGCTTTTAACCTTGCAGCTGAAGTAAGCTATATGTACTTCGAGGCCACGACGGACGTCTTCCAGCACTTGATCAATGACATCGACGACAAAATCGGGATGATAGCGTTGCAAATCATACGTGAGCATTGATAACAAGGCGATGTTACTAAATTTGATCTTCCATGGCTTAGTGAAGACTTTGTGCAGCCATTGTTGAACCTGAAAGATCTCAATTAATTGAGGATACACCAACTTGCATGAATCACCTTAGCATCCTCCCAGTCGAGCTTTCTGATAAGCCGAAGGACTTTGTCGATCGTCCTCTTCGCTAAAACATCGAATATTAGATGGTGGATAAACTGCTCCATGGGTGTGCGCTCCTTCTGTTGTCGCGGAGCACGTTCTGGAGGGTTGCACTAACACATGCATGAGTACATCTGATCTCTCGGTCGGACTTAAACGGGAAATTATATGCTCACTAAATAGTACGCGTTCTCCAAAGCAAGAATTTGGCGCTGATCTAAATGCTGGGTACTTTGCTTTCGGCGCATAAGTTCCACCTAAATCATGTCAGAATTGAGGATGTCATAAGTGGTGGAAGTAGCAGTCCCGCCCACCATAGACACCATCCTGGCCTTTGTTGGATCGGTACGCATCAAGTATCTTCCACATCCTTCAAGAAGCATCGCAGTATTATCGATGTTAACCCCCGTGAAATCGTCCAAAAACACCTTGAAAACGTGTAGGATCAAATGAGGCGGGATCAGTCCAAATTTTGTGAGAGCAGATAAGAACATGATATTCTACATGAAGGGTTATATGCCTTAGCAACAAGTTACTAACGGTGTGCGCTAGACGTACTTTCTGGCGCATCTCCGCTAATTCCTTGACAACGTTCTTCTTACGCTGGAGGTAACGAAACTCGTCTTCAAGCTGGCATAGAAATGTCAGAAATCATTCCAAAGCTTTGGTGAATGGACGAACCGCACTGATAAGCTCCGTGGCTATCTCAGGCATATATGGATTAAGCGTTGCCACCAGTCTTGCATAGTGAGGGAAAAGATCCACCCTGTTCTTCGGGACTTGTGATAGGAACTGAGTACAATCGATATCAGACTTGGCGCGTGTTGAGCATCAAGCCTTACCTTACCAAGCCGCTTCCTCGCAGCCTTGGAGTTGAGAAAAGCGAAATCCACCGCAAGTTGATCAATCATGGAGCGATTGGTCGCATCTGGTAAACGCGCTAGGAGCGTACTGAGAAGCGCAGCGGGGGCGGGAGCTGTCGGGACCACCGATGCATCCTGCGGGGCATCGACGGCGGCAGTAGAGGATGGAGACTCTCTAGGGAACGGAGTGAGGAAATGCTAGATCAAAGGCGCTGCACGCACTCGACATCCTGCCCATCCCTGACGTTGTCCGAAAGTTTGACATCGTCTTCAGTCACTTCCGACTTGATATTTTCCATCTCGCTCTCCAGTCTCCTAATCTCACTATCCTCATGTTCTTTTCTGTGCGCTTCTTTTGCCTCCTGGTCATCAGCCTCTGCAAGTCCCCTGGAATCTTTGGATCCGGTGGAGGGTCCATCGACGTTCAGAATGCTGATTGGCACGAAATCTTTCAGATCTACGAGATCTTCGTAAAACCTTTGTTCTTCCTCATCTTCCCACTTCCCAACGCCGAATACTTCTTCAATATCTCCCGTGCGAGAGGGATCACCGTCGCGCAATAATATTTGTGATGCTGACTGCTCAGCGGCCGTTGGAAGATGGGGAAGTGGTAAGTACAGGAGCTCTGATAGACTATAAGCAGAAGAGTTGTCAGAGTGAGAAAAGGATTCGTTGGCCTGGGGTACATACGCCTGACAACTCGCTAGTGACTTTTCGTAGCTTTTGGTCATCTTCTCGTAAGCCTGTTGACGATCTTCAAATATTTCCCCAGAACGAATGTATGCCTCATGGTTACGCCGATCCTGCTCTTGAAGTCTCTTTATTGCGTCGCCACATGTCAGTGTCTCGACAACAGTGTGCATTATAAGCGCGTACCAGGTGCTCCTTAACCAACTTCTTGGAAATTGAATCAAAATAGCCCTCGCACATACGCTTGAAGCGTTCTTGTATCTCCTTTTCGACAAGTGCATCAGAGTCCGACAGCTGCGGTTGGGACTGGTGGGAGTCACTCTGAGCGGCCTCTGATTGCGTTGTCTCCGAAAGTGTAGCACCATTTCCCTTCGTTGCTACCTGCTGCTTAGATGATGGTGGAGGATGAAGCCCGAGATAGGGAAAAGAATAAGACTTGAGAAACATTCCAAGAATGGGAAGAGATGAGAGCGACGGGTCATTCGACAACTTCAATGGGAAAGGTAACAATTAGGCCACATTGCAATCCTTGAACTTGCCTCCAGACGTACCAAATCCTTAACGACCTTCATGATCCGTCCACCTCCACTTTTTCCAGGGCCATCACAGATAATACCAACCAGCGCTAGTTCAGAGCAAACTCGCAGCAAAGATCTTTGGCGTGAAACCCTGGAAGACTCCTCTCTGTCTCGCTGTTCTTGAGATAGAGTGGACAAGTGACTCTGGGATGGCGGCGCCAGGCTCTGCAAGAAAGAAGCCACCAGAGGGACAGTGAACGTTTCAGGAAGCCTTCTGTGGATAAGAGAGATAACCTATGACAGATAGAATATCAGGTCTTTGCGATGATTCTGCATATGTTATGATTTCACGAACTTGCACGGTGCTCCATGCGTCCTTGTCATTCTTACACTTAGTGGCACCCTCAAGACACGCTGAAACGATCTCCTCCGTATACTTCTCAAGTGCAAGTGATTCTACGTCCTTCACGATCTGATCATGATTCTCCACGCCCATAGATTGCCTTAAACGTTTAATAAGGGTGGTATGGCGCTTAAGCGAGGAGTCAAGCGTTTTGACTTCTGCATTGAATACATCACCAATGGCTCCAGGGTCAATGCACAAACCGCTCCGCACCAGTATCATGTGTCTTCCGATTCAGCTCCCTTAAAGCTAGACGTCTTGATCGTTTCGATAATTCCTCATCATCCCTTGAGGAGTTCATGATGAAGTTCACGCTGATAGTGTTGCAAGAAGCTAAGGATTGGGTTCAAGAAGCGCCAGGATCACGTGAAAGCAGGGAATCGTTGAAACATAGGTGCCGGAAGACCGATGGGCAAGAAGAACAAAAATGGTCCCCAATCGCAAACACTGAGCATCCCAAACAAAGAACTCATCCAGCGCATGAGCTTTTTGTATCAATCTACCGTGTACCTCGGTGCACTGTCTAATGCGACACCCCCTACATCCCCTTCGAAAAGACGATCTTTTTCGAATCTGGCAAGAAACCAGGCCAGCATTCTCCGGAGCATTGGAGCCAAGGCACAAATCAGGATGTGCGTCCCCCTCCGTTACGGCGCTCCGCTTTAGAGCCTGAGATTGTGACGTAGGGATCCAGCCGTCAAGAGATCAATGTGTAAATCTTGTAACAGTATCCTGATCCCGGGTAGTACTTGTTCCACACGTATCAAGAGTAAGTGAGCAGCTATTTACGACTAATGCGTGGGGATTCAAGAGATCATGAAGGTTCTCCCATACATGGGAATCGACGAACCACCACATGTCTCAATTGTCATACTTCCCGGTCAATTCCATCTCCCCCCGAACCGAGGGATGGAAAAGAAACTGCTTCTAGTCTGATCGGACACTCAGAAATGCTTAAGGAGCCCATCGTGACCGATGCGGTATCAGACGACGAATTAGAGAGGTGTCGTCAGAAGCTGGAGCGTCGAAAAAGGCCGACTTCCAAGAGACCGATCCTCAGCGAGAGAGATGTTGGCCACATCCGCCTTCGTGGGAACGAGGTCATCCCATGACACCCCTTACCATTGGCACTCCATTGGTGAAATGGCGCGGTTTACTTTGCACTTGGTGTCCCAGCAGGGTTTTGAGCGAAATACCAAGAAACTGAGTGCCGCTTCCCTATTCCCATGGCTCATGTTGGACGTGTTGCTATCGGTGTTCCAATGCCTGGAAGTGCACAGGTTGAATTGCTGTTGCACACCAGTGATCCACCATTCGACTTGGGACACGATTGAATACAAATGGAAAGAAGAATCATATGTAATGTAGCTAGTGAGCAAACCCTATGGAACAGATTAATTGCAGTTCTTTTGTGCAACGGGCGACTCGGAGCAATGGAGTAGCGTGGCGACGACCCCCGACAAAAAGTCGAAGTCTCTGAAATTTTAAGCGACCTCCATTAAATCCGCTTTGATCTGAAGTCCCATACACTGCAATGATTCATTTAACCTGGGTTCCGTAAAGTGGGGTAGCGGTGGCGAACTCACCGCGTAGTTATCCGCATTGTTCACCTTTTCCGAGTCCAGAGTCCGCACAACCATAGACAAAGTCCGCAGTCCTCCCACTGAGCTAGGGTTCTTCCCATTGAGTATTTTGTTTTGTGTGAACTTTATTTAACGTACCTCGTGCAATAAACATTGCCTCGAGTACTGCTGAAGGCCGCTCCACTGCAAATGGCACTCTTTGGCAAGAAGCTGAAGAACAAGTCAAATCTAATCATTGGACCATCAGGCGTTGAGCACAAAACCCCCGATAAACAAATAGAATGAGTTGGAAGTAACCCCGCTGGCCATGGTTCCATTTCCACCCAGGTACGTATATGGGATAGTTGCGGGGTCACGTCCACAAACACCATATGGGTCATTACAATGCAACCTTTGGAAGTGTTCTACATTCATTAGTGGATTGAAGGATTTGCCAGATGGTATATACATGCATGCGGATTCCAGAGCTGTTGAGATCACCTGCGATCTGTCGAAGAGATACCAAACTGTCCCAGCAGGGTTGGGTCTCGAACTGGCTTGGGTGACAAAGTATTCCTGGTTGCCCTTATATATATCCACGAACTGTTGGATGAACGACGTGCCTGGTATATACGCGTATCGTACTCGTATCACTCATATCAGTCATTGATCTTATACCCTTTGTTTATATGCTACATGCTTCACTGTTGCGCTACATTGCTACGTTCCACATATGCACTTATTCGCATCTCATCTTCCAGGTCCCCAAATCCCATCGGTGAACGGTTGGACACGGGGGCAGGTCAACTGGCGACGAAAGGTGAAACCACTTCATCAGAGACCTGTGCCGCGAGTTGAATCACAGAGCTCGCTAGTCCATGACCACAGACTATGAGATTCCGTGTACGGGATGGTTAAGAGGAAGAACACGACGAGGGCGTAATCGGCGTTCGTGGTTGTGCACCCACCATCGACAGTTGTCCTCTTTGGGCATCAAACAATTGGCTAAAACCCAGAGAGAACACTGCTTTGGTAAAGCGACCCCCTGATTGTCAAAGCGCAGTGCACGATGCGCCCTGTCGCCACAACTGATGAAAAGAAACGCAATACGCCTCACCGGGGTCCCTATGTAACCGGATCATACGACTACGAAAGGCCGGACCAGTCTAAACTGGTGCTAGCGGGTTGCCGTTGCAGCTGACATCGAGTTCAAATTTCAGGTCGAAGATTACGAAGGAAGTGAGATTGCCGCCTGATCCCTGGCACAACAGAATAGAACAAGTGCCTGCTGACGTCAACAAGCACATCGTAGAATGATGGTTACAAAAGAGACTGCCACATTCATCTAAAGCCGCATCATATCAGCATAGGCTTCGAGATCACAAGCACTATAGCTGTAGAGTCGATGCCAGCTGCCGATCCTACGTCAGCTGCCATCTCAATTTGAGAATGGCACGAGCGGCGTCAATAGTCCGAAACAATATGAAAAATGTAGCCTTGATGAACCAATTTAGATACTGTACATCTATCAGTCTTGGCAAGTGATGTTTAGCATAGGTTGGAGGAGTTCACCGCTTCACAGGTACGGAGGTCAATGCCTAATGGTAGCAACAGGTCATTTGAAACCCTAACTAGAGAAAAAAATCCCAAACAAGAGAAAAGCACTCACAGCTCTAGTGGTTTCATATATCCTCTTTTGGCCTGCGAAGAGAATTGCAGCGGTTAGAACGGATTGCACGAGCTTACTCCCCACGCCTTTGTACAGGCCAGAGACGCCTTCCTCTTTGATGACGGTGAGGATGCCATCTATCGAGGACTTGTAACGAAGAGCAGAGTCGTGACCGGCTTGTAATCGTGATTTGATGACAATCTATGATAATGATGATGTCGCGTCAACGGAGGGGAGCCGATGAGGGGAGAACAATGATCATACATAGGGATAAGTCGCCGAGGTCGCCACTGTCCGAAAAATCACGTCGAAGAGTCAGAAAAGACAATCCAACATGATTCTGAACTTGACGTGCCTAGTTTGGACACTGCCCCAAGGAAGAAGAAATCAAGGTCACTGAGCACAGCCACAACTCTTGACAACCCTGTCTGCTCTCTCAGCCTAGCGGTCCTCCTAGCAATGAGCCAGTTTTTAAGTTGCTCAAATATCGTGTACTACAAAAGGACAGAGGGGTAGTGAATGCGCCTTGGACTCATACGCAGTGTAAATTCACGCCGACCTGGATAATTGGATTAATTACCAGGACCAGAGCTGGTCCGATCCCCCGCCAGAAAGCACCAATCCCACCCTTTTTAAGAATGTATTTAACGGTCTGAACAAGATTCAATTTCTTGACAGACGGTGAAGTTGGGAGCGATGACTCTTCCTGGACCGTTTGGACGGCCTGAGTCGTCTGTACAACCCAAATAGGGTTGGAAATGGCCGTAGTTGCTGATCCCGCAATGAGGCCTATATAAAATAAACAAGGTGAAGCCTGGATGCGCTATACGATAAAATATGCGGTGCTCACCAGCAAGCATTGACTCGGGTGTTGTCAGAGCCTGTGACACACCCTTTTCACGACCCTTGAGAATAATCTCCCGAGATTTCTCGTAAAAATAGTAATAAACCCTGAGGACATTGCGAGTAAGACTCCAGAAATAAGAATTATGGTGTGCGCGACGTACCCATTCGTGATGCCAATCCCAAGCAATGAACTGTTGAGACCACTGTACATGCCTGCCACACCTTCACTCTTTATAATATCAATGACCGCCTCGTATGTGGACTGCACTTATAACAGTCAGCTCCAACGTCTCCTGTACCTATTTGACAACGTACTTTGTCCTTGCCCCTAACTTGGACAGCTGCACGTGTTGACAAGAAGATGAGAGGGCTATCAGATTGAAGTGTTCACGCAAGATGTCAGAAATGACGCGCTTAGACATAGTCGCGATCACGACAGGCTTCACGCACTAGGTCAGGGTCATCGCAAAGATGCCGGCGGCGGCACCGCTTGTGGCATGAATCACGGAAGACATTTCCAAAGTGACTTGAATCCCTTGGGAGAGAGAGAGAAAGGAGCTTAACGATGGGGTTCTGTGCGAGCTGGCCTTGACCGTGACACCGCTCCAACTTTCACTTGACCTCCAAGGTCCGAAGTAACCGGGTCCCAAATTAGGATAACGGGTCACGGGACTGACTTCAATAACCGAATTAGTGTTGTTATATAGCTTTTGCCTCTCCCGTTATTAGTGTACAGTAGCTGCCGTGCGCTACGTACATCCATATTGGGTTAGTCATAACAACACAAAGATTAATAATCATGAATGGCGCAACTGACTTTTGACAGCCAAGAAAGGAGATAATGGCGCCACAAGGCTCAACTGGCCCACAGTGTGCGTCCATAACCAAGAAATCCAAGAGTATCAGCGGTTACTCAGAACCATAGCCTTTCGTTACCAGTATTTTTGTGAGATTTTACTCAACCACCTAGAGAGACGCTTAGTCAAGGTTGAATTAACAGCAATCGAAGCGATTGGGAAGCGATGACAAAGCCGCGCGAAGCCTCCCTGACCTGAAATATTATTCTCGCCGCCAATACAGTACGACCTGGCTTGGTCGGAATTTTTCCTCTCGTCACTACGGCTGTCGAGCCTGAAAGATCATGTCATCGCCATCTCACACTAATCAGACCAAGATTCTCTTCATCCTCTCCAGCGCGAACAGGACCCTTACTGGTGAACCAACTGGGTGGTATCTTCCCGAGGGTGCGTTTGATGGGAGCTATCGAAGGATATTAGCAAAAAAAAACCAATCACTTCCTTCTTCGTAGCCGCCCATCCCTACTATCAGTTGGTATCCCAATACAATGTCAGTACACGTTTGCCAATTCGTCCAAACGAATGATAATGATGGGTCCTTTGTGTGAACAAAGATCACCTTTGCGGCACCCCTAGGTCCCAACCCGCCCCTCGATCCCAAGAGCGTCGAGCTATTCAAGGAAGATGCAGAGTCGGTTAAGTTCCTCAACGATGAGGTCGTCAAAGGCAAACTCGCTTCTGCCCTTGTCCTGAAGGAAGTCAGCGTTACCGAATATGACGTCATTTTCTACGTTGGAGGGTGAGTTCGACAGAAACAGTTGTCCCCATAATCACTCCCGTTGATGATTGCGCCATCTGAGAACAGTCATGGACCCGTCATTGACTTGTCAGTAGATCAAGACAACCAAAAGTTGGTCGAAGACGTACGTCAGGATCGTGTCACACTGCCCGTCCCCCTGCTATGAAAAAAGCCGCTCACTTCTTTGCTTAGGCTTGGCACAAGGGAAAGATCATTTCAGCAGTCTGCCACGGCCCTGCTGCGCTTGTCTCCGCCGAGACGCGCTACATCTTAACTAAGAATTCGATTCTCAAAGGAAAGCGTGTCACCGGTTTCTCTAATGTCGAAGAAGGGCTAGCTGGAACAACGAAGACCATCCCATTTCTACTTGAAGACCGTATCAAGGATCTTGGTGGATTGTATGAGAAGGCGGAAAAGCCTTGGGACGTAAGTCGTGACAGGAATACTTCACACTTGGCGCTTTAGTCATCCTGACGCCCAATTTTCAATCAATATTCAAAGGCGCACGTTGTCGTCGATGGGAATTTGATTACAGGCGAGTCTCTTCATCCCACTTTCGGATGTAAGTAAATCTGAGCATGGATCCCCCACTATAACAGGTCAAAACCCAGCATCTGCGCGTCCCCTTGCGCAAGCAATCGCCCAGGAGCTAGCCAAACGCGTCAAAGCAGTTCCAGCTTGATGCTTTAGTTTCAGAAAAGATCATCGTCCCATGCAGTGATGCCACAAGCATTTGATCAATATAAAGTAACTCAGAGGCTGTATCCAACGATGTGATAATGACCTCTAAAATGCCTGTATACTGCGATCTCGTTGATCAAACAAACCCGCTGGCTAAACTGGTGGTTGCTAAGCAATGTTTTCCAGTTGAACAGTGTCTCCCCCAAATTGCAGATGTTGGAGCATTGCGAGGTAAAAATGAAAATTTGTGGGGCTATCACGCGACCCCCCTGCCCCACTCGGCGCAAGCTTGAAGCTGTCATTGAACAAGAGTTGCGTATGCTCAATCGTGTATTGGCAAGCTGCTAATATGCAAAGACGGGGAGAATCGCCACGGACGATCAGAGGACAGTTCAGAAGGAAAACAGAAAAGCAATGTGACAAGCCGCAATTGCAATCGATTTTAAAATTTTATAGAGGGGAGAAACCAAACAAAGAAAGGTATACCGAGATAGATAAATATCCGATGTCCTCAATCCAATGATAGAGTGTATATGGATGCGTGTATGTGATAAGAAAAATGCTGCATAAAAAAAAATCCAAAGTATTAGATCACCGTGGCCCTACAGCACCATCGCAGCGCCAGCTAAAACACCCATCAAGCTGCCCACAGCGCCAACAAGGTTGTTACTGATCGAAATCTTAGACGCACTCCCTCCTGAACCTCCTGAGTTGGTGGGGGATTTCGGGTGTGATGTGACGGTTTGAGTTTGAGACGATGTGCCTGTGCCAGAGGTGGTTGGGTTCCCACCACCGGCATTCTGATTGGCAGTGGCGAACCCAACAGATGCCGGACTTTGACGGAACACGGTGTAAACGTTCTTCATAAAACTATCACCAACAATCCAGTCGACAGGGGACCCTGTGGAGGTATTCAATTCGAAGATGGCTGTTGGAGATTAGGAGAGGAAGTGGAAGTGAATACTGAAGCCGAATAAAAGGGATAATTTTTTTTTGGACGCACATCCTATGCAGTCAGTGGAACCCTGGGTGGCGGGAAGCGAGAAATCGTCAGACTTGATGCTATACGACACCCCTCCAAAGGTAAAAGCGACTTGTGGGGCGGCTGAACAAGCTGCGTGAAGCGATGGCTGTCAGTGGGAAAGGCTGTTCTTCCGCGCGTCCAGATCGAAGGTTGACTTACGATACGTCCAATAACCGGCATTGTCTCCCGTAAGAGCCTGTGCACCATTCACTTGAGCGTAGAATGCGGCAACTCGATCACTGGGACCACCAACTACAATAAAGTTGGTTGGATAGTCAGAAAAATCTGACATTCAATTCACAGCATGAATGCCACATACTCAAAGAGGTACCGCTATGATCAATCAGAAAATGAACGGGCCAGTTAGAAAAGGGATTGCTTCAAAAAGCGTGCAATGAACTTACGTGTCAATAGCAGCGGAACCGGTGATGGAGGTGGGCTTTCCACCGACGGATATGCCATCAAGTGGAATGGCCCAATAGGTCTGTGAGGACAATGAAACGTATTTGATATCACCCGTATATTTGGCACTATCTGTAAATCCAATGTCCATGACACCACCGTCCGTCTCGATGAGCTGTGGATTTGGATCCTCGTTGTGCCGCTTGAGGAAAAACGCGAACAAAGGTTCGGACCATTGGCCGGATTTCGCTGCGGTCAGCCAAGCGGGATCTGCCTGAGTTTGGGCAATGGATGTCCACGCGAGACCCAGAAGGCCAGCACTTTGATACGAACGGGGAATATCCATTAGGTGGAACAAAAATAAAATAAAATTCGCACACTCAAGAGAGGAGTGACTTACACCTTCCCAACGGGAGGTAAGACGCCTGTAGTCATTTGGGTGATCACGGCGAAAGTTTGGGAGGTTATTGTAAATCCGCCGAAGGATACGGTCTCAGTTCCGCTGCCCAAGGAGAATTACATTATAGATTGAGCAAACGATTTTGACATGGAGTCTGTCGGAGAACTCACACGGTACCCTGCACACCGATATCCCCAGCGCCATACTGAAGAGTGATTGGATTTCCAGTGTCGTGATAAGTTGACGACTTGGTCGGGTCATACGGTTGCGTGTCGTTCAAACAGCCAGCACATTGCGGAGATACAGCCCAAAGGTCCGATGAACCTCTAACAGCGTCGGCGAGGGGAATCAATGATTGAGCCCAGCGAGGTGATCAGCGAGAACGCACGTATCAAGAACAACATTGAGACTTTGGCCTAGACAACAGGGACAACAGAAACGTGGTTAATCGATGGATCAGCCGAACAAAGAAGACGCTCACCTGGAGTCCCAAGGTTTATGACTCCCACATAGGCACTGTCAATGTCCAAGTTGGTGAGGGGAATGTTACCAGTTTTGGCACGCTTGTCATTTCCACTTATTGCCCCATACTTGAGTAAAAGCCTTTCCTTCTGTCGTATGAACCAGTCACGCCTCTGTTCGTCTGTGAGACGGTGAAAATTGCGGGAATTCAGCGGGATAGAAGTCCTCTTTCCATGGATGCCACTGGGAGATGCGAACACCAGGAGCCCACAACCCAAGAGTGATAAGACAGAAGATGCAAGCATTGGGGTATAGTTGAGAGGAACAGCCGCGCCCCTACCTTTTTAATATTCACTCGGTTCCTGGTTCCGAGTTATTAATATGCGTCACGTTCCCATAGCACAGCATCCATGCATGTTCAAGGCGGTGCCAAGGCGATGCAAATAGAAGCTGGTACATATCCTGCCCAGCGATGTAACGGCTAACACGCGCATCTATCTATAGAGGCTGCTTCAGCCTAACACGCACAGTGTGTGCGCCCAACGACGGAGAACAAGGATAAAATGTCATTTTACATAAGCCATCTCAGAAGTTGTACGTCGAACCGGTTGTTCTGCATCTCATCCAATTGCTGAAGAGAGAGGGGTATTGCCGTTGGCCAAAAATAGAGTTCTTGGCTTGCCAAGAACCAGCCTATGCCGAACTAAAGGATGGCCTGTAATAGGAGGGCTAAAGCGGGAGCTCAGTCTCCGTAAATGAAGAACTGAATTACTACGTTTAGTACTAACCTAAAGCGGGAGCTATAGTACAGAAGAGTACAGAGTAAGTAATGTAACAACTAACTAAAAGCAATGATACTGACCTCAGTCTCCGTAAATGAAGAACTGAGGAGAAAAGGAAAGTAGAGCGAAAACAGTATATACAATTATATACATTGTGTCACGAGGCAAATACGGATGTAAGAGGGATCATGTGGTGTTGGTTGGTAAGTCACGGGTCGTTGTTACTCCAACACGCCCACTCAACGCTTGTTGACTTTACCTTAGACCCAACTCCGATCTAAACTTCACATATTTTACCTGTGGCAGCGCTTTGGTGAATATGTCCGCAACCTGATCGGCTGTAGGGATATATTCAAGCTCCAAGATACCGTTCTCGATTTTCTCGCGGATCCAATGATGTCGCACATCAATATGCTTTGTTCGAGCATGGAACACGGGATTTTCGGCAATAGCGAGTGCTGATTGGTTGTCGACAAAGATTTTGACTGGGATTTCGTCGGAAAACATCCCGGAATCGTCGAATAAGTTGTCAAGGTATGTAGCTTCTTTTCCAGCATGTGTTGTGGCCATGTACTCGGCCTCTGTGCTTGATAAAGTGATTGTTGGTTGCTTCTTCGAAGATGTTAAAGAAATGGGTTAAGGGCAATCCATTTCTTTCCGTCCTTATAGACGACTTAGAATCGTCCACCTCATGTATGTAGGGCGGTTTAGTCGTGTAATTAGAATTGTCCGATGGCTGTGGAGCTTTTGACAGAAAGCTGAGGCCTCGCGGTGAATGGGAGTCTGTTACGACAGATACTTGGCGCTCGTTACGTGAGCGTACCGTGCGTGGGTGTATAGGATCACAGGTTGAGAGAATGTCCAGAGCGGGACTAGTCGAGGACATAGGGCTAGTGGGTACTTGGCGCTCGAGAGAGCGTACCGGTAGCGAGTGAGATAACGACTCCTTGAGGGAGCTTCCTGAGAATTGGTTGACGGGTACTTGGCACCCAATTGGGTGTACTGGCAACGAGTGAAATTCTAGCTCCTTGAGGGAGCTGCCAGAGGCTGGGTTGATGGGTACTTGGCACCCAGATGGGCGTACCGGCAACGAGGTATGAGACCGTTCAACTGGCGGACGGTCTGTATATGTGTCAACAGGTACTTGGTGCTCGTAAGAGCGTACCGGTGATGGAGGGGTTAGTCAATCATAGGTCGAACGACACATGGTGGGTTCGACGGCTACTTGGCGCTCGCGAGAGCGTACCGGCGACGAAGGGAACGGGCTTGTATCGAATATCCATCCATCCGTAGAATTAACCAGATGCTCACCGTAAGGTGAGACAGATGTGAACCCAGTACCTGGGCAAACGACGTGAGTCATAACAAAAGGTGATCACGCATACCTGAGTTGAGTCACGCGCGAACTCGCTGATCCGTGGCTGGAGTCGTCAACCTCGGCAGGGATGACCCATATAGACGGTGACCGAGACATACACAATCTTACACAGACAATACAGTGTTGGCACAAGGAGGTTTACAGTTGTTGCACAGAAGAGGATGGTGTGTTATTCGTTAGGTTCCGTCTTTTCGGCTCTTGCTGTACATAAACGTGACGCTAACTATTGAATAAGAAATGATCGCGAGAAATCTCGCGAAATAGAATAAATATTCCGGCCAGCACCAAAACCCAATAAGGGAAAGCTTAGTGCGGAGTGAACGTGTAAGAAAGGGGGGTAGCAGGGAGAAGGTAACAAAGAGAAGGGAGGATATGGAGAAGGAGGACCCGCCATGGTGGACGTTCAGTCGACACGGTCATGAGAGACTCCATTCCTGTAACAGAAGACCACGCTATCGCGGCACCACTGAAAATAAAGCAATAACCTGACACTGATCTCCTTGTGCTAGGATCTCCAGCCCAATCGGCATCAGAATATCCCCATACCCCCTCTTTCAACCTCTTTCCATTGAATGTCAAGACTAAGTCACGCGTCCCATTCAGATATCGGTACACCCGCTTAATAGCGGATAGGTGTTGTTGTCTGGGAGCCACAGCATGTTGAGATAATAGTCCGACAGCAAAAGAAATATTTGGGTGGGTACTGATCGCTGCATACATGAGTGACCCAAGCATCGATTGGTAAAGCGTTTGATTGATTTCTGGTGAGTTCAACTTTTCAAGTTTTAAATTTGCGGCCATTGGGGCACTCATTGGTCATGCTTTTTCCAGCCTGAATCATGCAAGGATGTCGGTGACATATTGTCGCTGGCTTATCGTAATAGTACGTGCAGCTCTATTGCGCATGATTTCCATCGCTAAAAACCAATGGACTTCTCCTAGGTCCCGCATCTCGAATTTTCCGGTAACCTCGGCCTTCATGATGGCCAACTCGGACTTCGGAGCAACGAGTAACAGATCGTTGACATAGACGAGGATGAAGCGTGAGTGATCCGCGTAGTATAAGCATGGATCATATCCAGATTGCTGATATCCAAGTGACTTCAGGTGCTTTCGGAGCGTGCGGTACCATTCCAGGCCGGCTTGCTTTAAGCCATACAGGGCCTTCTTTAGCAACCACACCTTTCCCGGTGTTGTCGGGACTCCGGCAGGAGGTTTGCTGTAGATCTCCTCCTGGAGGTCACTATTCAGGTAAGCAGCGACAGCATCTAACTGGTGGATTTCGAGGTCGTGTCCAGCGGCATAGGTGAGGCACGCAAATAAAGTGTCGTGGCCAAGTGTGGGTGAGTAAGTCTGGAAGTAGTCCACTCCCAGAACCTCAGTATATCCTTTTGCCACCAGTCTAACTTTCTTTTTTACGATTTCTCCTTCGGCATTAGTTTTCTTGGCAAAAACCAATCAGCCATCGTGGACTCGAATGCCTTCGGGAACATTGGTTTCTTCGAATACCTTTCGGTTGACAAGGTTCTGATATTCTTCGGTTATCGCTGCCGTCCAGCCATCAGCATCATTCCTTTTCATCGCTTCGTGGTAACTCCAGGGAGAGGTTGCTGCGACATAGGCGAATTCTTCGCCATCGCACATGATAGCAAAGTTGAGTGTTTCAACTTTCTCTTCATTTTCGCCCACTGAAGTTGTATTCTTTTCAGAATCGCCCACTGTTTCCGCATTCGGGATTGGTTGCATGGTTACTTGGGTGCATCTAGAACCCAAATCCATCTTTGGATCTTCATCCGGTCTGATTGTTATGGAAATGGGAATTTCCCATTTTAGACTCTTATGGGTTCTGTATCACATGGTTTGTATAGTAAGTAAGTTTAACCAATCAATAATCAACGAAAAACCCGCTGCCACACTCCCTGTTAAACTACATGTTAAACCATCTGTGAAACCATCTGTAAACCCTAATGAACCACCTCACCTCTACTTTCCACTTTCCTGCGTCAAGAACGGACGAAAATGGGCGCCTCCGGCCCCATTTTTGTAACATTGGTGCCCCAACCCCGGTTGCATCCAGGAATCCGGAAATGCGACCTTCTGCGCAGGGAATCAATCAAACTAACCCAACTGGTGGGCTCTCAATGGACCGTTATTTGGTCTATTTGAGGGACGCTTTGGAACGGTTTTCGAGTCCGTCATACTCGTTCCCGCGCGCCCCTCTCACCCTCCTGATGGATTGGAGGGAGTTGACCACAAATACCGTGGAGCTCGACCTCCTCCACGACCTGTCAGGATGCCCCATCGCCTGCCGCATCGCTAATAAGCGCCGCAGTCAATTAGCCGCGATTCTTCAAGCGATTCGCGATTTTATCCGGATAGCAAGGGAGTTTGGAGCTGTGCCAGCCAAATTCGAGGTGGACCCGCTTGGAGACATATGGGTGGCTCTGGCAGACGGTTCAGAGCTGCGTACTTTCTATTTTTCTTGGATTCTTTTGGCTAGGAATCTAGCTGATTTCTATTTACATTTCAAACGCGTCAAAGAGGCCGTTGCCTCGTATTCGCTCGAAATGGGGCCTCCTAGCGCGGTTCTGACGCGCTCCCAGCCCACTCCAGCTGGTTTCCCTCCCAAATTGCCCACTCCAACACCATCCAAACCCCCGATTTCGCGTCAGCTTCATGCAATCGCGCGTCCGCTTGCGCAGACGTGTCTGGCTCATGAACTGGTCGATTTTGGGTCAAAATCGACACTCAAACCGACGATTTCGTCGCGTTTGGTCGTTCCAACTCCCCTCCCAGCCCCTCAGCGCCCTTCAACGCCGTCACATCCGCAAAATTCGACGCAAATGCGAATTTCGACGCGTCTGCCGCTCCTTCCTCCACACCCGGTCGATCCACCGCCCATTCCCTGGCATACCCGGCCCATTTCCATGCGTCCTTCACCCTCTCCAGTCTCCCCAGCCACTGTGCTGCCCCCAGAAGCGCCGCATCCCCACTGCGTCGATTCTACCCCTTCTCCTGTCATTCCCACTCCGACATCTCTTCCCCCTCTGCCGACTTCCACACTCCCTCACCCACATCTCTCTCTCCCACTTCTTTTAGCGCGGCCATCTCTCCACCGCGCTCCAACAGCTTTGGGTCTGTTCTGCTCTGCTATTTGGAGCGCGGACCCAACTCAGCCCCGACTCCATTCTGGGGCACCACTGCCGCTTCCCCCAAAGCCTTTGGGGCCTGTGCGGCCACCTGGTGAACCACCTCCCTGTGGGATCATAGGGGTCTGGGGGGCTGAAGCCCCTATTACTTTATTTCTTATAACTTATAAATTTTATGTTTATTTCGTAATTCAAACCTTGTGCCAAGCTTTCCCACTGGGTTTTGGTGCTGGCCAAGGGAATTTTTCTATATTGTGAGACTTCTCACAACCTTTCTCTTCTCTTCTTTTTGTTTTGCTTTTAGTTTTTGGGTGGGCTATTGCTGTTCTGTGCAGAGACCCATAAGAGTCTGGGGGGCGATGTTATGGAAATGGGAAATTTCCCAATTTAGACTCTTATGGGCCCTGCACACACCCAAATCACATGATATGTAAATAATTAGAGTTTATCCAATTATTAACCACCTAAACTACCACTTGTGAAAACATCTGTTAAACCACATGTTAAAATATCTGTAAAATCGCATGAGCTCAACCTCAACCCCTTTCCCTCTTCCTGCACCTCGAACGGACGAAAATGGGCACCTCCGGCCCCATTTTTGTAACACTGATGGGTCGCTTTCCAGCGTTCTTACGAGTCGTCCGACAGAGTGGTGGAGTTAGAGTAGGATTTGGGTCTGGATTGGGATTTGGGTTCGGAGCGGTGTTGGGTTTAGGATTAAGGTTGGAATGTTGGTTCTCGATTGACGGGTTCTTGGGTACGTTAGGTGAGTTGATCTTTGTATCATTCTCGCCATTTCCGTCCTTGTCCCCCCCTGAAACAGCATTCTGACTACTCGGACTTCCTTTAGGGCTTCCAACTTCGTCTTCCACTCCCTCTTCCTCATCATCTACATTCACCCTCACCCTCTCATGTTCACCTCCCTCAATAAATTCAACGTCCCTCGACTCTATCATCCGGCGTTTAGCGTGGTCCCACAACAAGTACGCTCTTCTGTCTTTGGCAAACCCAACGTGAATACACTTGACTGTCCGGGCCCCAAGTTTCATTTGAAACTTTTGGGGAATGTGTGCATAGGCAACACATCCAAATAGTTGCAGTGATTTGAGTGAAGGTTTTCGACCGAAATATGCCTTGAAGGGTGTCTGGTTCTGGTTTAGTGCTTGGGTTAATACCCGGTTCTTAATCCAGACAGCATGTCGTATGGCAATACCCCAGAAACTCGGAGGAAGTTGCTTGACTTTAAGCACTTCTTTCACATCTTCTAGCATTGACCGTGCACGGTCATTTAGAGTGCGGTTTACCCTTTCAGCAACTCCGTTCTGTTGCGGGGTGTAGGCGTTTGTGATCTCGTGGGTGATTCCCTCGGACTCAAGGTAAGTTTTGAAGTTGGCGGATGTGTATTCGCCACCTCCATCTGTGTGCAGGGTTTTAACCTTTCTTCCAGATTCCTTTTCAGCTTTCGCTTTCCAGGCTTTGAATAGATTTAGCGCTGAGTCCTTGGTCTTTGCAAGTCCGATATGGGTGTACCAGCTATAATTGTCAGAGACCAGATTCGAGACGAGGGAGTGTCTCTGTGGCGGAGGGCTTCGGCCTCAGCGACTTCTGCCAAGAGCGCTGTGCCTAGTGACACGTCCATGCCCTAACTTACTGACTGGCAATCAGAACCTAAGGGGGGGTAACTCTAGTTGATTTTATTACTGGGGTGTAACCTATGTACAAGTGGGATATATATATGGTTACAGCGGAGACGGTTCCGCAATTGGCGGAGCCGAACAGAGCGGAGCTAATGGGGTTTAAACATTAGCCGACTGAATATTACCGACGAGTCGGTTCACAGGGTTAGCGGAAAGGCAGGCGATAACCCAGAAACGGAAAGGAGGGATAGGCCCGAAGGTGGGCTCTGCAGGGCAGGCGAGTGTATTGCCCAGCGGAGGCGGGGGTGCACTAGCGGACATCGGAGCTGTCCGGAAGTCTTCGGGGCTCCGTACTTAGGGAGGCGTAGGTAATAAATTGAAATGAGGGGTGGTGACCATCGAGGGGTACCGAGAGGATTGCGGAATACGGGGGCTCCGAGGTTAGTGAGGGAGGAGCGGAGTTAGACCGGAGGGATCGGAGGAACCGGAAGTCGATGGCCGGGGATGGATATGACAATAATCGTCGGTGAAAGTGATGAAATAACGGTGACCCTTGCGGGTCTCTGGAGTGATTGGGCTGCATAAGTCGCTAAAGACTCGGCCTAGTGGTTCGGATGAGCAGGTTGAGGTGGATTTAGGGATTGGATCGCGTGTTTGCTTTCCCTTTAGGCAAGGTATGCAGCGTCCCTTTCCTTTCTCCGTAATTTCCATTTTGCCCACTGACCCATGTTTCTCCATGTTTAGGATTGTATCCTCGGTAACGTGTCCAAGCCTCCGGTGCCATAGGGCTAGGCTGGCTTTGGAAGTTGACATGGTTTGGGTCATGAGTGCGTGCTCATCATCCTCTGCAACTTCGACTCGACAAAACTTTGCGGTTTCGGGATACATGATCTTTACCCGGAGTCTATAGAGACTTCCGTGTGGGTATGCACGATTTACAACTTTTCCAGATTTGGAATTTACGATGTCGATGTGATCCTCCTCAATAATGGTTCTGAGACCATTCTTCGCAAGTTGTCGGCCAGATAGAAGATTTTCGTTTAAGCGGGGCACATGAAGAACATTTGTGAATCGGCCAGGATGGGATTGATCTCCCATGAATGTTTGGACCTCGATATCACCAATACCAACTGCATCGATATAAGCGTCAGTGGTTTTGATCTTCTTTGGGTGAGTGAGTTTCTGATAAGTCGAGAACATTGAGGAGTCAGGGGTCATATGCGATGAAGCCCCTGTGTCAATGACAAAGTGGGTGAAGGGGGAAGTTTTTGAGGCTACTAGCGCAGTCTCAGACTCGAGGGTCTCATGCGCGAGGTATACCAATAACCCCTCTCCTGATTCTTCGGCTTCAGCTACTTTAGCTGATTGCCCTTTCCCGACTTCTTCCGTCTTGGACCTCTTCCCTTTGGGGCTTTCCCTTCTGCCCCACCTCCTTCTGCCCAACATTGCTCTGCAGTGTGCCCCTCTTTCTTGCAGTTGCCGCACGTTAATTTGTTTCCCTCCCTAGATCTCTGACTCAGCTGGCCTGAAGAGGCCTTCCCTTTCGGGATTCCCTTCCCAACTCGGACTAGCATAGCAGTTTCCTGCTTGTGCTTGAGTTTACTCTCGTGTACGAGGATCGCGTCAATGGTGTCTTGCAGGGTAAGTTTGTCCTTGTTCAGGAGAATTTCCTGAATCATCTCCCACTCTTCCGGAAGTGCCATGAGTATGGCAACTGTCTGGATTTCCTCGCTAATATTGGTTCCGAGTGAGTCGAGTTTAATGAACAAATCCTTTAGCTCCTGAATTTGACTGTAGATATCCTTTTCGGGAAGCATAACGGTGCGGAAGAGTTTCTTCATAAGGTAAAAGACAGACTTCGTGCCTTTTCCTTCAAACTTCTTTTTGATTTCCGCCCATGCTATAGGAGCTTCTTTGATACCCTTTATGAGGAGTTTGACTTCCTCATCGACGGACACGACAAGTTGGAGTAAAGCCGCAGAATTACCCTCTTTCCATATTTGGAGTGGAGTTAACGCGGTGCTGGGTTGTGGAGCAGGAGTAGCAGGGGGAGTGTTTCCTGAACCTGTACCAGTATTGGCAGGCGCAGTAGTGGGTGCGGGAGCAGGGGGAGTGGAGGAAGGTTTAGGGATTGAACCATCAATGTATTCCAGTAAGTGGTGATCCTCGAGTATGAGTTCGATCATTGATTTCCAAGTTCCGTAGTTCGATCCATCGGCTCGTAGCTGGTCATTCTCGAAGATTCTGGTATCGACTTTGTGGGAAATGGTGGTCATGATTGATACTGGATTGATGGGAGTTCTTTCTGGTTAGAATTAGAGAGCCTCTGGGCTCATAACCTAATAGGAGGGCTAAAGCGGGAGCTCAGTCTCCGTAAATGAAGAACTGAATTACTACGTTTAGTACTAACCTAAAGCGGGAGCTATAGTACAGAAGAGTACAGAGTAAGTAATGTAACAACTAACTAAAAGCAATGATACTAACCTCAGTCTCTGTAAATGAAGAACTGAGGAGAAAAGGAAAGTAGAGCGAAAACAGTATATACAAGTATACTGTACTCACACGACCAACTACCGGTCACGCGTCACAGAGACCTCCCGGTCCGGTCGAAATTCAGGGTCTGTCACGCGTCACAGCCGGTTGGCGGTTGGGTGTTTGGGTGTCACGCCAGTTTTGCTGAGGCAAGGTGGCTGTGCAAGGCAATCCAAATTTTCCATTTCTGGAATGTATTTACATTCAAAAACGGAAAATTTTCGTTTGGTCTTCCAAGTTTCTTGTGTGCCTTGCTCGCATTCCACGGCCAAGTTCCTGCTCATGAATAGGCACAGGGAGTATGTGAACCTTGTAAATTTGTTTGGAGGACTGGAAGTGTAAACTGGATAAATTCAGTGACAGACAAGTTCCCATCAGGAAAGTAGGATCCAGTAAAATCACCCGGGATGTCGCTATATGAGATAGTCTCATCTGTACACAAAGCAATGCGGTGTGCAAGGGTAAAACCGTTCATGAGATGATGCACAGATGCTCAGAAATTTTATGGGGGCGGTGTTTTCAAATGTTTAAATTTTAAATTCAAGGTGGTTAACAATTTAATATAAGTAATATAATTCGGACAACTCCGCAGCGCCCTGCCGGTTGGGTGTCACGCGTCACAACGAGTTGCCGGTTGCCGGTTTATATCACGTGACAAGTCACGTGGCTGACTAAGCCGGTAGTTGGTCGTGTGAGTACAGTATACATTGTGTCACGAGGCAAATACGGATGTAAGAGGGATCATGTGGTGTTGGTTGGTAAGTCACGGGTCGTTGTTACTCCAACAGCCTGTGTACAATACATGTGTCTAAGCTGCACATTTGTGAGATATACAATAAATCTCACGCTCCACATATGCTTGGCGCTCGGACCCAGCAATTCAGTTTCACGGGACCGCTCACGGTAGTTTGTCCTTGAATCAGTGTGACAGCCCTTCAAATCTCTCTTCAGGCGGTTGCTGCAGACTGAGACGTCCTTACATTCAGCACTGTATAATGCCTAGCCTTGGTCAGCGTTCATGGTCGTGAAATCGCTATGGGAGCTCTGCTCAAGATGTCGTTTACTTTCACGCCAGAAAATTAACAAACCCAAGGAATACACAGCTAATGCCTATCTCAGCTCGAGAAGGAATGGTTCGAATAACACGAACGGAGAGAGCTTACATCGCAAAATGTGCGATCTATTGGATGATCAAAGTCAAGGGGAAATGATCCTCGGTCTAGACTTGGAAATGATCTGACAACCTGAGCCTTGGTTGATTCTCCTGCTTCCTATTCATTTGCACATGTATGATGCTGTAAGCACATTGTAGGATCATTTGCCGCTGGTATCAATCGCCCTTGCAAAAACCTTCTTCGCATTCTCATGGAAGATGGCGTCTACGCCTTCCTGCTCCACCCCTAACTCTGTGACAGCCTCGCGCGCCAACAGATACCAATCGAGGGGGTTGATTTTTGCTGAAGGTGCTATCGGATCAGAAGCGGAGACTGATGACGACCCATATAAGATACGATACTCTCCGAATGCCTCCAATGCAGGACCCACTACTCAAATTTGAGCAAAAGGAGGAGGGAGCTATGAAAGAATCACGCACAATATAACTTGATTCTTCTCTTCCAGTCGTTCCGCTCCTTTGCATCAACCAACCCAGTTTCGGTCAGGCCTGGCGACCTGCTCATTATGGGTTAATGAAGTCGCTTTATCCTATCACTGATGTCTCCGTCAATCAAAAGGCTCACCATGCAGGTGGCAACAGGGTCAAATATGTGTTCTTATGCAGCGAGAGGCTTGCGATGTGTGATTGATACGCTAGATATCCGGGATTCGTGGCGAGTTGCTGGCTGGGTACGTCACGCCCAACCGGAGGTGGAAGTAGATTACTTATTATGATGGCTGGTGTTTGGGGGTTTATTGCCTCATCTGGTGCATCAGCCGCCCCTGCAAGACCCTCTTGGGATTTATCAATTAATTCCTCAAGGTAGTCGTACCCGCCTTTTGGGTTCTCTTCTTCTGGACGCCTAGTCGAACTATGAGGAAGGGATCGAACATCCAATTCCACGTTGTGATTTTGCTCAAGCGCCCATTTCACGCCTTCAATAAAAGCAGGAGTGATTACAGGGTTTGTCACTTGCACTGAGAGGGTAATTCGACTCGTAACGGACGTATTTGGGAACGAGATAGGAGCAGCTGGACGTCCAGAGAATAGAGGGAATGGGATGGATATCGACAGAGCGGACAAAGTGGGGGCGTCTTTCAACCTGGGATGGACACACTATTCAATGGAATCCGCAGTGAAATCTTTTGCAAATAATAGCGCTTACTGCTCAACGATCTCCACGGCACCATCGATGCTGGGAGAGTTAAGAAACAAAACTAACGAATCCGACTTCTCATGCGCGGAGGCCTTCCATTTCTTCGTATCCTCCAGCGAATCAATGGACACTCGAGAATCAATGACTGCGGATGGGTGGATCTTACTGGGACTTGGAGGAAGAGGTGTCTTTCCTGGAGCCGGAACAGGATGCGAAGTGTTAAAGACGGCCAATGGCAACTTGGGGACATTCTTTCGCCGTTTGGCTTGACCAGGGACGTTCAATTGGGATGGGGTAGGAGTAGACATACTGCCCTTCTCAGATCGATCGTTAACGTGCTCTGGGTGAGCGTGTATACTGTTTCACGGCTGGGCAAGAAGTGTGACAGATCGGGGTCGCGTGGCAAGTCGCGTGGAGAACAGCGTGTTTGTATCGCGGCTCCGATGTACAGCCACGGTTGACACCAAAAGATCCATTTCTCATTTCTCATTTCTTCTATCCAAGGATGAGTGTACCGTTTGAGGCTCAAGCTGCCATTCTTCAGCAATCCGCACCGGTCCCGCAAGATGCTATTCCAGTGGAAGGACCCAACTTTGACAACTCGATCGGCCTTCAGCAACTGCTTAGCAGCTATCAAAGGATTGGGTTCCAGGCCACCAGTTTGGGGAGGGCAGTAGAGATTGTGGAGAAGATGGTTAGTACCTCGATCGGGTCAACAACCGTATCGAGTTAAAACTGGACCTTTGCTGGATTGCTCAGCTCAGCGTTCATGCCAACTCGATGCAACATACAATCCTTACCGAAAAAAAATAGCGAAAGTGGCGTCTCTCTGATGAAGTGCCCACGGAATCAGAGCCGGATATATATAAAGACCCCAAAATCCGCGCAGGCACCAAATGCAAGGTTTTCCTTGGTTACACATCTAATCTTATTTCTTCTGGACTTCGAGAGGTTATTCTCCATCTAGTCAAACACAACCATGTTTCTGCTATCGTGACTACTGCAGGAGGGATCGAGGAAGACTTCATAAAGTGTCTTGGCGACACATACCTTGGTGACTTCAACTTGGATGGTGCTGAACTACGCAAGAAGGGAATGAATCGTATCGGCAACCTTGTCATTCCGAATGACAATTACTGCAAGTTTGAAGATTGGGTAACGCCCGTTCTGAATGCGATGCTTGCTGAGCAGAAAGAAGCTGGAGTTGTATGGTCGCCCAGTTCGGTGATCCGGCGTCTAGGACAGGAAATCAACGACGAACGCTCAGTGTACTACTGGGCCTATAAGGTAACTCTTCTTGAAGTTAATATCATCTCAAGAAAAGACTGAATGGGATCAGAATGACATTCCAGTTTTCTGCCCTGCGCTCACCGACGGATCGCTTGGCGACATGATTTATTTCCACTCGTTCCGATCACCCGGCTTGGTCATCGACATCGTTCAAGACATACGGAAGCTGAATGATCTTTCTTTGAATGCTCGCAAAGCTGGGATGATTATCCTTGGTGGGGGTGTTTGCAAACATCAAATTGCGAACGCTATGCTTGTGGTTAGTACGATTCCCTTTCGTGGCCTCGGAGTCTTGGTTCTTATCATCCTGAACAGCGAAATGGTGCCGATTATTCAGTTTATATCGTGAGTTATAGTGCAATATCATATTGGAAAATCCTGAGACATTTGATCGTCAGAATACAGGACAAGAGTTCGATGGATCCGACTCTGGTGCTCGTCCCGATGAGGCTGTTTCTTGGGGCAAGATACGAGCAGGGTCGGAATCGGTCAAGGTAATTCGCTACCAAGCTACATTTAATTTAGAACCAATAACCACACGATGCGTAGATCTTCGCTGATGCCACATTGGTATTTCCATTACTGGTAGCGGCTACGTATGGAAAAGCACATTGGGAGCAGAAAAGTTTCTCAGGCTAGAGGCTAGAGGAGGTACAACGCGAGAATGTGGAATGTATGCCCCGTATCTGTCATGACTGCTGCAACCTACAAGCAACCATGTCATAAGAAGGGCAACAAGCGATTGATGTACGGTCATTGTGCTTTGGAATGGGGCCGTCGATAACGCCCACATTTGTCTTTCATACTTTGGTGGAAACCCAGGTGGGGGCAAAGCACAGTAAGACAGAGACCGAATCCAAGCAATGAGACTAGAACACGGGAACGCCAACTTTCATTTGTGATGACTACTTCTGCGAGGGCAAACTTCCGATAGCTCGTCCTACATCGTCTATTTTCTTCGCAAGAATCTTCCAAAATGGTGTTGTTGTTGCAACAAGTGGCGAAGGGTCAGTGCCAGTTGCCTCTGGGGCACCGATGTAGCGGGTAAACGGATTCGAGATCGACTCGTGATATGCAGCATGTGCAGCTTTGAAGATCTTGTTGAGGTTGAGGCACCATTTAAAATCCACGTCACATCGATACGCAGAGGATACCTACTGCAATTACATCGGCATCCCGTACCAATGCATCAGCCAGCTCAAGCGCTATGATTATCTTCACTCGCGTTGGCGTAACGTAGCCATAAACCGCGACGTCGTCCATAACAAACAAAAGCCCGAGATAACAGTCCATGAATTTTGGGCCCATAGCAACTTGCCGGGAGATACCTCAGTAGCGGGATAGTGACCTAAATGGCAAGCTCACGTCGCTCCTCTACTAAGTCGAGGCTGGTGTGAGCGATGTAGTGATATTTCAGTGGATCCTCTTCGGTAAATGGCCGAATGATGATGGGATGATTGGCTTGAGAGATCAACGCAACGGCATTCACCTTCAGAGGTCGTGCCATGGCGAATTAAAGGCAGCGTGTCAGCGCAACTTCCAAAGACGGTCGCGAATAAGGATTCGCAAACTGCCGAGGATCGCCATTCAATTGCCACCCTCCGTCTGCGCTTCTGTGACGCCCGCCGTTGGCAGATCTTGCGGTTTATACCATCAAAAAGTCCTGAAAGTGTGGCTATGAGTGCTCAGGATATCCAGAGCTTGGTCGATTTGGTAAGTGGAATCCATCAGAGTTGTTAAATCGTCGCTCCATGACATCCATGAGTTCAGGGTGCGACTCTCGCTCAAGCAAAGGCAGCACTTCGGGACGGGAACGACGTAAATGAAGCCGCTACCCGCTTTTTTGAGGGGCGCTATGATGTTGTTGTCGATGCTGATGACGAGCCAATGCCGGAAGCGTCTGGCTCGAGAGTCAAGCGTGCTGCCCGAATCGAAGTATCTCCAACATTCGTCCGTGATCACCCACATTGCGCTTACATTTCGAGTCTAGACTCCTCCAGAGGAAGCTGAAGATGACGAAGAGCTGGAAGATGACGGGGAGGTAGAAGACTTTGCCGTGGATTATGACTCCGACGTCGAAATGCAACCTCAGCGTCATAGTGATGGTTCAGGTGTTGATCCATACGCAGGTATTTGTTATAATTACATACCTGCACCATAGCCTACCTTTTCTCTAGGGATCTTCTTTTCCAAGGATCGCCGCGAGGAGGTGATTGAAGTCGAAGACACCCCTAAAATGGACAAATTGGAGGATGGGACTTTGATTCCCATCATGACTCAGGGAGAATGGATGAAAGGATGCCCCGAGGGAGGGGAACAGGGGTTGTTGTTTCAGCTATATTCTCTACTTTCTTCTGCTCCGTGTGGATGTCCATCGCAGTGTGGTCACACCATAGATCGCGATAAGAGGATGTTTTTCGGCATTACGGTGCGTCATTGATTAGATACAGGAAATCCCAAGCCAATTCCATCAACCTCACAGCCCAAATTCTCCGCCTATGTCGCAAACCTGAGGGCATCCGTTTCTCATCGTTGCCCGACATGCTCAGTGTTGTTTTGTTTGGCCTGCGGAGATCGTATCGATTCTGAAAAAGCTTCCGCCCCCGATTATGATCCTCTCTTCCACTGTCCGAACCTCCAAGGTGTTATCTTGGGCATAGGTCTTTTCAAGTTAGAGCATCTACACATCGAGCAGAGCCAAGGTCCCAATTCTGACCCTGCTCAGAGCAATGCAAATAAAAAGAAGCGCAAAGTAACCGCCGTAAACGATCAGGTTGAATCAAACGATGAGGTTCTTCGCCCCACAGTATTTCCAAAGGGCAAGAAGGCAAAGGGGGGCACCGGTTATGCTGGGAACCCCCAGGAAGATGTGAGAACCACTGTTTTCTGAGTTGATCAGCAGCTAAAGAAGGGCCTTTTTAAGACGAGCGGGCAATTGGAAGCTCTGATGGCTCAACAGGAGAGAGATACGGAAGCTGCTTCCTTGATGGAAGAAGTCCGAGTGTTCCTTCCTTCGTTATGCCGACTGGGAGGCGCCAGGACTAGCGATTATTTGGTCCACCCTACCGCCCTGGCACATCTTCGCCGTCGATTTAATCCGGTCGCTAGCTCGTTACTCAGGAATGACTCGCTGACAGACATGTCCGACCGGAATACTTTGTACTTTGAATTGTTCGAGTGGCTTGAGGCATGTGCTGATAGCGACTGTAGATGCCCCTGCAACTAATTCATGCGCTTCGTTAGACTATCTCAAACCACGAGGCTCTAGCTTCCATGATGGCAATGCCTATCATGGTTCAAACGTCATCCACTCCTTTGAAAGTACAAACGGGACTCGCGAGGCGTGGAGCAGGAGCGGAGCCTGGCCCCAGGGAGCGGACCATCATATACGAAGGGAGCTCGGGGCCTCGCGAACTTATGGAGTCTATAGTCATACAAGCACAAGCCGCGATGAAAGGCCTAGGAGTTGTCCAGGATGAGGCAACCAGAGAGAAAGTTATGACCGAAGAGGAAAAACGCCAAAGTACCCTCGTTATCCCGGAGCAAGCGAAAGGCAAGGCCAAAGCTCTGCCAATGATCGATGATAATGTGAAGCTTCGCAAATTCTGGTACGCAGTGTCCCTGATTCCCTCTAGCTGCTAAGGTAAAACATGACTACCTGTAGCGAGCGCATCATTAGTACAGCAGCTTCAGTTGACCGATCGCTTCGCGAAACGAAGGGAGACGCATTTGTGGAACGCCTGCATGCCAGCCTTCCTAAGATTCACTCTTCCACTCGTTCCCACAGTGAAACAGAAGTCGTCACGCCAAAGCTTTCAGAATATGCCACAGTTTATGATGATATTCAGATCGGAGCCACAGACGCAGAGACTCAGAGAATTTACGTCGATTGGGCCTCGCGTGTACGGTTCGAATATTGCGATCTTACGACCCCACCCCCTCCCGTAGACCCCAACGACAAACCGGCCCCAGCGTTTGTGGACGACCCGATTCCCAACTACTTGCATAGCTATAATGGGGAGATACGGATGCTCGCTAATGCCGATATCCCAAAGCGGAGTCTTGCCATTGCAAAAGAGGTATGTTGGCAGCGGTGTCACCTTATTCACGGCTCACTCATTGGGTTTTAGCTAGCGGTGTTGACCACAAATCTTCCAGTCGCCTGGGACTCGTCCGTATTCTTGCGCGTCGACGAAGCTCGCGTCGACATTATCAAAGCACTTATCATTGGTCCAGAAGGCACCCCGTTAGTTGTTTCATCTGTATTTTGTTTTGCGTCGATTCCTGACCTCCGACCCTAGCTATCAGAATGGCTGGTCAGCATTAACCCTCGAAGCTGGCATTCTATGATATCATATTCACCGACCGTTCCTTTCAGCTTTTTGTTTGATATATTTCTTGGCCCTAGCTACAATCAGCAACCTCCAAACGTCAAGTACATCACAGTGCGTAACAATACACTCAGGTGTAAACCTTAAAACTCGCCTTGAGCTAACCATAATTGCTTCATCAAGACAAATGGCGGAAGATTCCGCTTCAACCCGAATTTGTACGCGGTATGCAGGGCCAGCTGATAGTTTTGGCCCTGTTCTTACATCCGCATATAGGACGGAAAAGTATGTTTATCACTTCTGGGCACTTGGGCAGGACCAGGATGGGTATCGGGGAAATCGACGCTTCTCCAGGGAAGTCTTCACGTCCGCCAGGGGGAACTGCGTGACTGACAAGAATCCCTTCCAGGTTCTGATATCTATTCAGTCAATGATTTTAAATGACGAACCGTACCTCAATGAACCCGCTTGGTCCGAGAGTTCCGGGACATCCCAATCAATGGCTTGTATGTCAACTTGACGCAGGGTCGATGAAATTACTTGCTGAGCAGGTGTTCTTCCAGATTCGGCCAATGTACGACGCATGGTGGTCAATACCGCCGTGAGTGACGTTGCTTATATATTTGATGATCGAACGCTCACTCCTAGACCTCCCTTACATGACGGTTCAACTTGAATCAAGATGCTTGGTGCACTGAAATCGCCTCCGGAGCCGTTCGGAGACGTAATCCGAACACATTTCCGTCTCAAGGCTGCATCCATTATCAAGCAGCTTGATAAATGGCTATCCATGGATGACGGACGCACCACAGATGGGAGGAACCATGGAGATGCTGGATCAATCCTTCGTGGAGAATCTGGCGGAAGCCAAAATGGATTTAAGCGGGACATTGAGGAGCTGAAGGGTATTTTTAGAACACTCTCAGACTAGTTAGCAACGGATATGCGCCGATCCATCGCTTCGTTGATGCGGCCCTCACTTGGACAACCATTGTGTAGTTAAATGCTTTCGCCAACGTTATGATATCAAGCTCAATCTCACACCGTGCTCAGACTTACATGTCCCTAGGAGGGGGCGAAAAAGAAAGTGGAATTTTGGCCTACGCAAACTCAGCGACGCGCAGCATAGTCACCCTCAGCCAATTATCAGCACCCATGCAAGCAAGATTCAACCGCAGGGACGATCTCCTGAAGTCAGAAAGGAATGTATTCCGTCACTGAGTGAGTCAGGTGATTGACTCATTGAGGAGATCGCCGCGATCCTTGTTCTAAAATTCAAGGGCAATCCTCGAGGCCGATATGTCCCAGCCACCACGATTGAATCCAGGGGCATTTTCCTTCGTTCCGGGGCAAGTTAGGCAGCCCCCTCAAGGCTCGAGCCAGTCTGGGCCAGGGGTGCGCCCTACCGATCCGACTTTTCAAGGACACCCAGTGGCCCAGCAGCCTAACCATCCCTACGGGCAGCAGCAGCACTACCCAAATTACGGTCAGTATCAACCATATCCCCAATCAGGTTACCAGCAACAAGGATACCCTGGGAGTGGCTATGGTGGCGGCCACAGCGGGCACAACGCTCCGCATTCGACACAAACATACATCCCACCCCAGCTGCGTCAGCAGCCGAACAACGCCCAGCCTCAGCCTAAGAACCAGCAATTTTATAGCCCCTCGCCTGCGGAGAATCCTTCTGTGCCTCAACGAAGCGAAATTTTGCCCCAACAGGATAAGGTTCCACTCGAAAGACCAGAGCCGACCGAGACTCCTGCTGCCCCTTCTATAATAAAACTCAATATTGGAGGAGTCTCTGGCACCGCGTCGAATCCTCAGCCTCCCTCTAGCACAGTTACATCCGAAAAGGAGCAGAATTCGTCTCGTACAATCAAGCTAAACATTGGAGGCAGTACCACCCCCGCCGATACCTCTTCCACCGCTACTCCTGCTGCCCAAATAGCAACAGGTTCTGTTTCTTCCAAAAAGGAACAGCTCTCTGATAAGCTTGCTAAAACATCCGGGACCACCACCGTTGTGTCCAAACCCGCGAAGAGTTTTAATTTCACTTCGGAGAAAAGCCAGAAGGATGCCGATGCTGTCTTGAATGATACGCTTGCTGTGGCTGATCAAGATACTATAAAAGATCTTTATGGAGACCAGAATGTGGTAGATCCTAATGGTTTGTCGCAGGTCTATTAGGTCACCCCGCCTAGTTAACTGACGCGCGCGTAGTAAAACAACACATGAACGTCGTTTTTATTGGTCATGTTGATGCTGGGAAATCTACATTAGGTGGTCAACTTCTATATTTGACGGGCACGGTCGATAAGCGCACCATGGAGAAGCATGAGCGAGAAGCAAAGGAAGCTGGACGCGAGACGTGGTACTTGAGCTGGGTGCTGGACTCGACTACTCAAGAACGCGCCAAGGCAAGTGGTTTTAAGCCTCGTTCATACTGCTACCAGATCTGATGACTCATTACTGATATAGGGCAAAACTGTTGAAGTGGGGAGGGCATACTTCGAGACCGACGTACGCCGATACACTGTTCTCGACGCGCCCGGCCATAAGACGTATGTTCCGTCCATGATTTCTGGTGCTGCTCAGGCCGACATCGCGATTCTCGTTATCTCTGCCCGCAAGGGTGAATTTGAAACGGGGTTCGAAAAAGGCGGACAGACTCGTGAGCATATCATGCTTGTCAAAACCGTCGGTGTTTCAAAAGTCGTAATTGTCGTCAATAAAATGGACGATCCGACGGTGGAATGGTCGCAGGACCGATTCAATGAGATCAAGGATAAGCTCACTCCATTCGTTAAATCAGCGGGATTCAATCCGGCGACGGACGTGAATTACATACCGATCTCGGCGTACACTGCGGCTAATGTGAAAAACCCAGCCGGGGCTACTGCTCCCTGGATCAAGTATGTGTCCACCTCCAGGGAACGCAATTTGCTATTAACATACGTGGCGTTAATATAGGGGACCGTCCCTGCTGCAGCTTCTGGATAACCTACCAATCACGGATCGAAAGATCAATGGCCCAGTTATGATGCCCATCTCCGAGAAGTATAAAGATCTTGGGACAGTTGTGGTTGGGAAGCTAGAGAGTGGGAAAATCAAAAAAGGCGACACGCTTTTACTTATGCCCAATAAGGTCAAGGTGCACCACTACGTTTGTACTTTCCAGTATTGATTTTTGTTCCTGCAGGCCGAAGTCGAAGTGTTGGCCATCTTCGCCGAATCGGAGGCGGAAATAGAGCATGCTTTTGGGGGAGACAACGTTCGTGTTCGACTACGTGGCGTCGAGGACGAAGATGTTAGCCCTGGTTTTGTGCTCAGTTCCCTGCGGAAGCCGGTGCACTCTGTGAGGCGGTTCGAGGCTCAGCTTGCTATTCTAGATCACAAGAATATCATTTGCGCTGGGTACAGTGCTGTTATGCACGTGCATACCTTGGCCGAGGAAGTATCACTGTCGGTAAGTCAAAAAGGCTCCAAGTTTGTTGAAGGATCGTCGATTCAAATATCCTTACAGGCGCTGTTACATTATTTCGATAAGAAGACGGGGAGAAAATCGAAAAAACCTCCACAGTTTGCAAAGAAAGGTACTGATATTGCTGTTCGCATCATGAAAAAATACCCAATCACATATGATGCATTAGGCCAGAAAGTAATCGCCCGGATCGAGACAACGGCACCAATATGCCTTGAACCATTCACGGAATATCCACAACTGGGACGATTCACTTTGCGAGACGAGGGAAAGACGGTTGCTATTGGCAAAGTGAGTGAGATCATACTTCCCTCTGTGGGCAACTTTCTAAGAGATTGGTTTTCAGGTGATTCGGCTACTCGAGGAATCTGATATCACCGAAGGCGTTGCCAATATTACTTTAGAAGGCCCCTCTTCGACCTCCGTCAATGCTTAAGCTCCTCGGCAGCTCCTTGAGCTAGGGCAGATTATTCGGTAGACCTCGCCCCGAACAGGTGCTCATATAAGCCGAGAACGGACGATGCTCATTCTGATTCTTCCTGAGACCATGTCAACGTAATAAGTTCACTTCCGCTGTATTCTTCTGTAACTGCACATCTACGAATGCTCTCTTCCCTACAAAAAGGTGCCGGAACGCTCTTAGTTCAGTGCTGGTGTTAGGCTCGACGCAATACACTGGGCAACAAGGCTGAAGTCGTGACGGCGGGCCGTGCGGCTAGCCGCTGACTGCTTTGCGCCCAACTGCAACACAGAGGGGGCGTGTAAGCAAGGGCTTGGATCGCATACTTAGGGTTGCCGTTGTGAATTGCGGCAGTCGATGGGAGGATGCTGCAATCACCCAAGGACAGATGCCGTGCAGTTACAATCGTACTACTACGTTCAACATTCCATGCCTTTCTGCACATCAAGTTCGTCGATCAGACGCGACATGATTATGCAGTATAAATGATGTTACAGAATGCGGAGTTGAGGTGAAGTATTACTAGGCCTAGCCGGGGAAAAGGATCATGCATGTGCGTAAGGCAAACCGTTATCGCCGTGTTTTATTGTCCTCTGCGAGAATGGCATCGTTCAGTTCGTCTAGTGGCGCCAACTCCTTAGCATCGACCAAGTTAAACTGATGAAAATGGGGAAGGGGAGAAATATAAATATACATGAAAACAGGCGCAATGATCCACAAACTACTTGCCTCGTTGATGAACAGGAAAAAATGACGGTAAGACGTGTTGAGATGGGCTAGAAAACAAAAGTTCCCCCGGTTCAGTGCATCTGTCTTCTTGATTTGAATCTCACGTCACCTTCGATCCCTAATGCGCAGATTTGCTCAAAGTGACCACTATACAAATGTGCATACACACGGAATAACCGACGAACGATCGTCTTCACTGTATCGCGGAAATTCTTTGGGAATTGCACACCTTTTTTTGTTTTAAATTCCAGGCAGCGTACTTCGGAGTCACGATGATTATAAGTAGTTTCTGGACGTACCGATTTTGTGTGGAAATGCGTTCTCATCGTCAAGTAAGGTTTGTACCCAATTCATTAGCGCATCAACGTAGTCTGGTGCTGATAATTTAGTTGGTCGCTTGTATGTCACTCCGTCCTCCCAAAGGTACTCGTATCTGAGTGAGTAATTAGGCAAGGAGTAAAAGGCATGAGATACGTGCACGGTACCTTGGCCCAGCAGACATGACCGGACACTTTGGGGGTAAAGATGCACTTCTACTAAGCTACGACTGGATTAGGCACAATTTGGAGCTAGCGCTCACTTCTTTGGGTGTGCAGAACTCAGTTACGGTTCCATAGAGCATGTTTAGGTGATTAAAGAAGTCTACAGCTGCAAAGAGTTATTACTTCAGTAAGATTCACCCCCTGGATGCCGATCGAGGGCTATTAACGTACTGTGCACAGCGAGCCATTCGTTGAGATCCTCTCCTTCGGGTAGCACAACAGCTTGACGAAGGTTCCCCGATCCCTCCAAGTCAAGCAAAACTTCAGACCCCAAATGCGAATTTACGAGCATTATACTTACCAGCGTAGCTTCTGCGTACTTCCTGAGCTGGTACTGTTTCGTGCCTTCAGGGACATCTTTCCGAGGCTTGAAGGTACGTTGCTTGTGTCTGCAAAAACTATGAGGGGCGGTCAGACTGGCTGAGCAACCGCAACTTACAATCCCCCAAAGAATGCCATGGCTGAACCAGAATTCAAAGCAACATGCAATAAGGATCAAACCAGGTTTACAGTTATTTACGTCGGGGCCCATTAAATGAATTAACGGGCTTGACCAGTCCAAGCGAACTAATGCACTCTCAGACAATGGCGACATTAATGACCCACCAAATGGATCACGAATAGCGTAGCTATATATGAACTTCCATATCCTACAAGAATGCAACCTGTTCAGGGGATGTTGTTTGCAAATGCTCTGCGCTGGGGAGGTTCACCGCATCGAGTCGACATCGAGTTAGACTGTAGGTCGTGCGGCTTCCCCCCCTTATTCAAAAACGCGACACTTCTTAGGCGAGGAAGGCAGCGACTACCGCAAGTTCCCAAGTAAGAAAGCCTACAGCGATTCTGAACAGATGCAATTTCCTCCACTTCTCAACGAGTTGCAGGGCTTCCTTCTCCTCGACCTCGCCTGGAAGCTGCACCTGCTCGTCCCCGCTCCAGAAGCGGTCGTGTAGGGCGAGAAGCCTGTTGTTGATAGGGAGCACTGTGGAGCGTGATTACCGTACTGTACGCCAAACGGAAGTCCGATCCACTTACTCGTGAGGACTGTCCATGGGAAAGGGATGACTGCTACGGCAGCGGCAGCGAAAAGTAGAGGTCTAAGACCAGGTGAACCTGGCGTTGGCGATTCGGACAGCAAGCCTGCCGCCAAGAATGATAAGGTGCCAATCACAGAACTTGGTACAAAACATCGCTACGATACGATGAAATCAGTAAAATGCTTTGAGAACTTCTCACTTCAAGACGCACAACTCCATTCCTATACAGGGCTACCCATTGCTCTGGGTGAACGTTCGTCAGAAATAGCAGAAGGGTGTTCTAGAGACCCGACTCACTAATGACTTCTCCTGCATTCTTGTGATCCCTGCCTTTTGTGGTAGCGGGGAGCAAAACAACCAGGAAGTTGGCAATGTTACCGAAGAAGAAAAAGGAGGAACTAGCGAGTCCGAGGCCAAGAAAGCCTACCCCCGGGGTGTTCGAGACTTTGGAGACAAACGCAGAGTACAGTGAAGTTGACATGTCTACAAAGAGGTTTTTTGATAAGGGGGTCCCGCTTTATATGCATGAACACGGCAGGTCACATCATTGAGAAGCCTGCGTCAACGGGCTACGTATACGCACCACTTCGGTCGGCTTCCTGACTGAACCACACAATTTGGGATCCTTACGTCAGCTGAAATGAGAATCTCGGCAAGCGGCTGCTGAATTTAATAGTTCAACTTCTGTGACAGGATCCTTTATCTGCTACACAGAAGCTGGTGCTACAAAAATCCAACAAGTAGCGCTGCGGATGAGCAACAACTAAGCCTTGGACGAGTCAGACTCGGGCACTGGCGACGTGACCCAACAAATGGAGTGAAGTAAATAGATATACAAGTTCGAGATACAAAATACAATCAATAGCAACTTGTTGAGCGGGTAATTAAGGTCCAGCACGGCACAGGCTCGTCATCGAGTCGAAGGCGGCGCCGACCTAAACCACAGTGCACGTAACCCACCCTTATTGAAGAATGCACAATACTCCTAGACGAGGAAGATAGCGATTACCGCAAGCCCCCAAGAGAGAAAGCTTGCAATGATCCGGAACAGATGCAATCTCTTCCACTTGTCGAAAAGTTCCACAGCTTCCTTCTCCTCGGCCTCGCTAAGACTTCGTCCCTCTGAGCTCTTTTCCTGTATACGGTCGCGTAGAGCGAGGAGTCTTCTATCAATAGAACAGACTTTGCAGTCATGCATAATGTGAGATTGGCGAATATCAGCAGGATGATAGGAAGCCTACTCACTCAAAAGGGCTGACCATGGATGAGGAGCAAATGCTGCAGCAGAGGCAGTGAAGAGGAGAGGTTTAAGACTGGACCCCCCGGCTAATGGTGGGGATAGCAAGCCCGCCGCCAAGAATGACAGGGCGGCAATTGTGGCACTTAGCGGATAATATCGCTATAGCAGTACATTTAATGAGTTATGATGGAGATGCTCTGACAGTCGCCCAGCCTAGGACGTACAGCTGCATTTCCATGCACGAACCCCCAAAGCTCTGAGTGAAGTCGAGTTCACTATCAGAATAGAGCGAAGCAGAAAATTGGAAGTTCGACATACCAACGGCTTTCGACACACTCAATCCTGTTTTGTCCCGGCCATCTGATTCTAGAATCGTACGGAGCGAACCACTCAAGGATTCTCCAATGTTTGCAAAAAAGAAAAAGGACGAGCCTACGAGTCCCGGCCCAAGAAAGGCCGTACCCGGAGTACTCGAGACTTTGGAGGCGAGCGCAGCGCACACTGACGCTGACATGTTTGGTTAGGGTTGAAGAAGTTACAGCCATCGCTCAATTTCACTTCAAGTTTTATACGGCTAGCAATTTGTCATGATTACGTATCGTCGCTATGGGCTGTTTGTGCGGAATTCCCCGCGTCATGACAGTTTCCACTCGAAATGGGAACCGGGCGGTCTTGGCAGCCAGGGTTTCCAACGTTGCGATGAATTTGCGAATCAGCATTGCATCTTATCGAACACATGGATGCTAGATGAACTGGTACTACATGCAGCCAACAATTAGTGAGGTTTGGCTGCAGATGGTGCTACTGTGATGAAAAACCTGCATCGGAGTAAGTCATCGGACGCCAACGTAATCCACCGCTCGGTACCGAACCACCGATTTGGCAGGACGACAACTGGGCAGCAAGCATCCAAATATCGTGAAACCTGACATGCAGTCACGAAACCCAGAACATGAGAGAAATTGGGCGAGAGGAGTCCATCCAATGATGCTGCATCCGTCAGACGAGGAGTAAGACAATGAAGGCCAAGAACCATGCCGTAAACCCGATTGCGACACGGACGAGATTCAATGTTTTCCAGTGGTCGATACAATCCATGGCATCTTGTGACTCTCCAGATGTGAGGATATAGTTGTCTGACGTTTTCCTGCTGATCCTGTCTCGGAAACTCCACAGCTTTTTGTAAGTTGGTAACACTTGATATGTCACGTTAGTGACTGAAATCACACGAGAAAGCTAAGGAGTCCCTTACTTATGGTGATAACCCATGGGAAGACGCTGAAAGCAACCGTCGCGTTGATGTGAAGTAATTGCTGGACATCGAATTTCGAGGGGTCCAATGACCTGGCTGCAGCGAGGAACGACAGACACGACAGAATGGCGGCGGCTGATATGCGAATCTAGAGATTTATCGGTGGATATGAGGCGTTTTCAGAGAGTACGCGTTAGCTACCGATGCCCTATCTGTATAGAATCCCCATAGCTCTGGTCAAAAGTCAACAATTCATACTGTCACCCCTCCATGAGAACTCACCAATGCATTCGGGTACCTCTGATATAACTTCCTTGCGTTCAGTCGCAAATGCGACTGGGCCAAAAGAGAGGGCTCCAAACTGTGTGAAGAAGACGTATGAAGAAGTCGCAAGACCAATTGACACGAGCGACACGACGGGGTCTGAAAGTCTACCTGTGACCGCGGTGTATAGTGACGATAGCACAGTGAAGACGTTCATAAACGTGGGCCTGTCGTACAAGGGGCGTCACTACAACAAAAACGGCAGGTTACAGCGCTCCCGGTGACGTGAGGGGCTTTGTCGGGTGATGGCAGATCGGGAATGAGCCGAAGTTTGAAATGAAATGGAGATGATGTAGGCGGGCATGGCTACTATTAAGCCAAGGCATCCCGCCACAGTTATGTGCCAGTGGGCGTACCTGACAAACTTCAACCGTTTGATAAGTACAAGTAACGGAGGGATGAACCAGCTGCGTCACACCATCTCCAGCGCTTGGATCAAGCTTGATTTGTACATTCCACTAATCTGGGCCAAACATTCCCGAAGAAGCAATGAGTAACACATCCTGAGGGAAGATGGAACACATACACCCCGCCGAAACGCACAAACGGACACGAGTGGGCCCCAAACGTGTTAAGACAGTTGCACAACACCAAAAACAAAAAATTGAGCGTGGGAACCCGCCAGATCAATGATCTGGAATATGATCTAAGCGCCGATAATGCATTTGCGTGTGACGTCAACCCATACGCGACGACGAGCAATATTTGGGCATTACTTGACACAACGGACATGCATACCCAAATCGGACTTATCTCTTTATTTTTCGCTTTATTTTCGTGTATTTATCCCGACCCCTGCCCTTGGTGCTCAACAACAACATGCATTGGCGTGAACCTTTTATCTGGTCCATCAGCGACAAAACACCCCTCGGGCTCCTTGGTGGGGTGGTGCTCGGGGTATCTTTAGCATGGTCTTCGTCAGCACTGATGAACCTCCTATTCGCGGGAGGAACGCCTGCGGCTGATGATGGCCTGCAGGCAGAGCCCGCCCCAGGTCCTATCGAGGTGCATGAGGATGAGATTCAAGCCAAAGGCATATCTGGGCTCGTAGGTAGGTATTTCTTTTCTTTCCCTCTCATTGGCACCCCCCCTGAAACCAGCTGAATAGGGAACACTCCACTGGTGCGCATTAACTCTCTGAGTGATGCTCTTGGGATCGAAATACTTGTGTGTCCCATCCGATCTCGTTACGTTTCTGTGCGCTGAGTTTTCCTGCTCAAGGGGAAAGCTGAAGTAAGTTTTATCAGATATGGCCTATAACATGCGGATGACGGTAACTGTAACTCACAAGTGGTTAAATCCTGGTGGCAGCGTCAAAGATAGAGTAGCATTAAAAAGTGAGCCTTGTCGATTCTCAATGCCTCATTTTCTTCCTCATGCACCTAAACCCCAGTCATCGATAATGCCGAACGAGAAGGGCACCTTATTCCATTTCAAGGCTCCACCATTTTCGAAGGAACAGTTGGATCGACGGGGATTTCTATCGCTACGATGGCCAAAGCAAGGTGATGTTCCACGATCATCATGTTTCAATTCACCTTGAGCTGATGTGAACGAATTCCAGGGGTTACAATACTAGTAAGCACTCTCACTAATAATAATGCATCCTCCAACGACTGGCCCGCTTCCAGCTATCGTCATGCCAGATGACGTCGCGGACGAGAAACACAAGGCCCTTCTGGCTTTGGGAGCACGAGTAGTCAAGGTTCGACCGGCTAGCATAGTAGATAAGAAGCAGGTGTGTTCACTCAAATCAACCTCCAATAATTTTCTTGATCTGAATATTTGGCCCCAGTTCGTCGTATGTATCTTCTCACAGAAAATCATATTCATGCATCTCAGCTATGAACTTAGAATCTAGCGAGGGAAATGGCACTCGAATTCGGCGAGGTTCCCTTAGTTCACTCGACTGATGTTGAGATTACGAGGATGGATTCTGCCACTTCATCCGACGACCCCACGCACAGGAACGCTCCTCGCGGTTTCTTCGCTGACCAATTCGAGAACAAAGCAAACCACGATGCACACTTTGAAGGGACGGGACCTGAAATATGGCGTCAGACGAATGGTGGAGTGGATGCTTTTGTCTCGGGGGCTGGTGAGCCGGCCGATGGCTTCTCTCTCAGTATACATATTGATGTTTTTTTTTCAATTCCAGGGACTGGGGGGACTATTGCCGGCGTTGGGGCGTATTTGAAGAGCATGAACCCTGACATTAAGGTGGTTTTAGCCGACCCAGAAGGCTCAGGATTGTACAATAAAGTCAAGTATGGTGTTCTATTCGATAAAAAGGAAAAGGAAGGAACGAAGAGACGACATCAGGTACATATATATATTTTTTTTCAATCATCCCCAACCAGTTTGATAATTCCTTCACTGCTCTTATAGGTTGATACAGTCGTTGAGGGGATGTAAGTAAGCAGAGAGACAATGATCGGGAGTCATGAATCTTTGAATCTCTGGACTATTAGAGGGATCAATCGCCTCACGAACAACTTCTCGCTCGCCCTCCCAAACATCGATGATGCATATCGGTGCGCTACTTTCCCATCTTCCCCCTCAACACATCCAAAACATTCATTCCCTTGATTATTTTTCCGATTCGACATGTAGGGTCACAGACACCGAAGCGGTCGCAATGTCCCGCTACCTCGTTGGACACGACGGGCTATTCCTTGGTTCAAGCAGTGCATGCAACCTCGTCGCTTGTGTCCGTCTCGCAAAAACTATGGAGAAAGGTTCTACCATCGTCACCATCTTGTGCGACTCTGGGTCTCGACATTACTCGAAGGTAAGGGTTTTTTTTTTTCCTGATCTCATTTCCGATCATGAGTTGGTGGCTTTGCCCTGACTTCGGCGTCAATTTTAGTTCTGGTGCGTTTATTTGACTCAAGCCTATATCAGCAGCCCTATTCACACAAATTGGCACTGATCTAGGAACGACGATTACCTTGAGAAAGCTGGAATTCCTCACGACCCAAGCATTATTCGACGCTTACTGGCCTCGTAGACACCGTAGACACATAGAACATCGAATCAGTTCTCACCAATACGCTCATTCCATCCCACAGCATTTCAGAAAGCGCCGCTTTATCTGCTGCACTACACATTGTTGCCCTCATGAGTCATACCATACTAATCACGAACATGGCATCTTCTGGCCCAGAATTTATTTACAATGGCACTAGCTAGGATAGGTACTTGTATGTGTTGCAGTGGAATACAATAAACTGTTGTAAGAGATAATTTAATGTTAGTGAAAAACGTGGGGGGGGAATGTGACAGAAAGCAGCGATAGTACCAAAAAAGGGGGAAGGTACGACTCTTTACTCGTTCGACCAACGATGTCATTGCGAATGTATTACCCATAAGTATTTGCCACGTTTGAAAAAATAAAATGTGTGAGGTCGTGACAACGTTTGATAAGAATGATCGACGATCCGAGTCATCTCAATTTCTCGATCGATTCCTACCGGAAAGGGCAAAAAAAAATGAAGTTCGTCGTGCAGCAACACGACAGTAAGAAACGGAACCAAAGGTGATAGTGGTACGAAGTATTTAGTCTGTATGATGTGAAGCAGAGCAAGTAATCGTTGCTGTATGGTGAAGCGAGATGGGTGCAGTGATGCGTTGATGTGAGGAACGAGGTGAAGCGAGATGGCGATGCCGAATAAAGTGTTTTCAACGAAAAGAGCGCGCCAATTGGATGGAATTGAACGGGTATTGTATTCAAAATGCTTTCAGCCCGAGAACGCGTCGGACGTCCTTCGTGAAGCGGAGTGAATCCAGTATCGGAAGGAGGTCAAGTAGGGCTTCGTCATGAGGATCCGAATACCACCCTTCAATTGGAATTCCATTGGCTGTTCCACAAAAAAGACGCCAAGGAAAGGGAAGTGGAGAGAAGCAATGGCGTGCAATCAGCAGAGTGGCGAGCGAGGTTATTGAAAACGAAACGTACCTGGGTCGTTACTATAACTAATTGGTGAGTTATCTATGATACATACTCTACTAAGATCCGAATCAACAAGAGATAAGTTTTTCGTGTATGTCCCATTATTGAGTTGTGTACAGGACTATGGTTATGCAAACAAAGGAGTCCATGAATTTCAGTCAGGACGAAGGATTGGATTCACCACGCACCTCGCGGAAAAATCGTCTACTGAGGATACCGCGTCCCCCATCAAGCCAGTCAATAACAGGATCCGCATATTCCTGCATTGACGCTGTGTAAACGACAACAGTATACCATGCCGAGACCTGAATTCCACACCAGGACACACAGTCGTCAACAACACAAAAACAATTCTCCGCAACCCAAACGAAAGCAGTGATGCGCACCAACCTTCTTCAAAAAATAATCCACAAAGGGCCTCTTATAAACCGTGTACAACGTACTTCTCCCGTTCAATACAACCTCGATCATATGTCCTTGTCTACTCCTTGAGCCCCCACCACTTAACAAACCCCCAGTTGTCCCACTTAACAGCCCTCCCCCGAGTATTGTGCTCAATATCCCAGTCCCACCAAATCCACCTCCGATGAACAATCCTCCCAAGTCAAATAACCCACTCTTACTTGAAGACAAGGACGGAGAGGGTAAAGGTGAGCGGGAAGACGTCGAATGAATGAGTGTCTCGTCTAGATCAAGTACGAGCGTCTTAGGCATTCGAACTGGAAATGTTGAGGCGCGCGGTGAGGGCGTGCGAGCAGGTGATGTTCGTGAGCGTGATGTTAAGCGAGAAGAGGGGGCAGTAAGATACGAATTGCCTAACCTATTAGGAAGAGTTTCGTTGAGGATAAGGGGGGAGGCGGTGGTTCCGAAGGTGACAAGGACATTGGCGATTGCACGATATGAACAACTTCACTTGCAGATGGCCCAGCGACGTGATGTCGGGCAGGCATATCAATGTTTAAGTGTCAGGAGATAGAGAGACGGGTGGTGATGATCCAGAAGGACGAATAACGAGGGAATCATTGATATATTCCTCCTCGTCGTTATCATTCTCATTACCGTCCAGCACGGGCATCCGTTCTTTACCCGGAAATGGAGTCAAAGTTGATTGAGCATAGCGATGTCCCGGATCCCGGGCGAACGGCGATGGTATCGGCACAGGTGCCGATGTCTGTACACGTTCATTTCGCGGGGGTGGCAATGTCGGATGGGATATGAAAGGGTTTTCACGAGATGTCCAAGGTGCGATAGCATCAGGGGATGAAGGAGTAACATGTGGAGGTTGTACCGGTTGTTGGGGCTCCGGCGGCTGCATTTGCTTTCGCCTTTGCGGCGAAATATTGCTGTGAAGCGCAGCGTCGTCGTACTTGTTGATAGCCAATGATGGATGCGGATGCCGCGGCGCATCTTCCTCCGAGTCAGAGTCAACGAGCGTAACATCCGATTGATCATCCTGCAGTGCTTCTACTGGTGAAGAGAGCTTCGCAGATATAAAGACATTTAGGACTTTCTCTTGGTTTCCTTTAACGGATTCCTTCAGATGAGTACTTGACCGACTCAGCCAAAGCCAGGTCGTGCAAAGCAATTGCCATATCGTTGATAGCGAAGATCTAAGGAGCATTCGTCGTCGTCGTCTACTCCTTGGACTAGGTGATGCTCTAGGCATCGGGAAGGTTGGAATGGGAGTTGAAGGAGCACTATTAGAACCAAGACTCTTCTTACGAAGTCGCCCTGATGATCGTTTCCGTGAGATGGTGGGAAATGAAGACCTCCTCACCCCGATAGGCCGCGAGGGCCGCGAGTCATCATCCACGCCATGATGACCAGAGAGTTCAGAGGACGTGGATGGAGTAGCCGGTGATGAGTTGGATTGGACAGCAAAGACATCGAACTGTCGCGATATGTATCTCAGAGAGTTCATTTGGGAGTTGAGAGACGCCGTCTTGAAAGCCTACGACAAAAATATAAGCGTCATGCTGGATGAGTAAAATGCATGCCCTTACTAAGGGAGAATGAGACAAGTTGGAAAGTGCGGATGGTGACTGAGCAGAAGGAGCGTGGAAGTAGCTTGTAACAGGATGGAGCACGATAACAGCGTCGCCGAAGGTTGCTGTGCAGGCCGTAATTCGTATCACGGAAGCTGCTGTATGAAATAACGCAAGAAACAGCCCCGTTGCAGAGGGAAGCCGGAAGGAAATCGAGTTATTTGCAGCAAGATTATCCGGCAAGTACAAGTATGAGCCGAAACAAAACCGATCACCACGCGGCAATGAGGCAAAACCGTCGGTATGCACTACAAGATGCACCGCGACGAGCGATAGAATCGTTGTGGAAATCGAAGGACGGAGGGTTGCTTGTGTGGGGAAGGAGATATCCGGGGAAGTGTCCTTTATATTGAGCGAAATTCCCAGTATCACCCCAACGCTTTCGCTTCCCATCAAATCGAAAAATAATCAGTTAATTTGCCATGATTTTGAGATCAGACAGCCAGCAGTTGTGCGAGTAGTGTAACAGTACAGCAGGCAGATGTGTACCCATATAGCTCATATCGTTCTTCCCCAAGACAACGGCCCAAAAGTTACATCAGTCCTCCATTTCTACCCCAGCGGCCAACCATTACTTCTCAGAAGAGACTCCCCCTCGTCCAATACCCTTGGTCCACCCCCAACCCGCGTGTGAATGAACCCCTTGACACCCCCGCTTTCATATACCTTAGCTACGGCAGGATTAAAACCTTCCGGCAATCTCAGGGAACCACGTTCCTGCCCATTCCCTCCAAACAACCCAAAAGGATCGGAGAAATTACCAATGGCACTTGGGAAGTAAGAAGCTAACAAGTCGATAATCGTCTTTGCGTTCCGATCCAACGTATAAATGACCGCGTTCGGACCGGCATCGTAAGTGTATGCCGCCACTAGCCCTTCACCCCGGGCGACACTCGCTCGATTTAATTCAACAACAATCGCGACGATTGCCCTACTCACATCATTCATGTAGAAGATAGGAGGGTCCGTATCGAGCGCAACAGCGTGAAATTGATTTGAATCCTGCATTGTCACTTGCGCAAAGGTATCGAAATCCCGGCGCTTAATCGCCTCAATGATAGCGTTCATTCGGGCAGGGACAACGTGCTCAATGCGATGCTTGAGCAATTCCGAAGTTTCCACTGTCCGTTGCATGCCCGCAGTAGAAGAGGTCCCCTTCTTATCATCAGAGACAATGCAAATGAGTGCGTGCATCTCCGGCCAGTGAGATTGAGGCGCAACCTCCTCTGCAAATGAATCGGACCCGTCTGCCTTGGAACCCATATTCCAGGCTACGAACCCCCCGAAGAGGGAACGGCATGCTGATCCTGACCCTTGACGTGCGATGAGCGAGAGTTCACTTGGCGTCGAGGGAAGTTTGTACAATGCAGCGAGAGAGGAAACCAGTGCTGCGAAACCCGAGGCAGAAGACGCTAACCCAGCAGCAGTGGGAAAGTTGTTATAGGACGAGATGTGAATGTGCAAGTCTGAAATCTAGAGAAACGAAAGAGTGAGATGTGGTTCCCGCGGTGATGCTCCGAAATGCATACTTTGGGTTCATCCGGATTAGCCTCCTCAACTTTCCTCCGAAGAGCCTTCATTTCAGTGATACATGTCGCCGTTCTGCCTCCTGCTTTAATCTCCTCCTCCTTCCCATTTAACCACAACTGATCTTTCACGAATGAAGCGTCCGCCCTTGATGTCGTTTTTGACCTCAGTTGATCCTGCTCGAGAGTGACGGATAATGAAGAATTAGTGGGCAATATAAGCTTTGTGTCCCGTTTCCCCCAGTATCTATCAGGGGAAGTATCGCGCGCAGCTATCCATGAGCATGACCGCGTCTTGAGGAAACACGATGTCGCGTTAACGTCGATGTTTGGCATTAAAACTTACTTAATACACGCGATGTTCACAGGTGCTGATACTGTTGCCTCAAATTTGGACATTCTGGCTTCGCAAAAACAAGAGCGAAAGAACAAGGTGAGTCGATCGGACGATTTTTGAACAGTCTGCCCTCGATCCGGAGGCAAATTCATCGGGCGACACCAACCTGGTCACGCGCTGCTCTTTCTGATCGAATTTATTCGTCTATTCGTCTGACCAACAGACCAGTGCGGTGGTCCTATGTAGTGATCGGAATCCCAAGAGACTTCAGACCACAACCAGTCCAACACTGTTAAATGCGCAATTAAAATTCGCTTTCCATCCAAGTCGAGCTAATGAATCCCGTGTTGACCCGCCTGGAATGCATGTACCTAGCAAAAATGAACCAAAACAGTTATACTAAATATTCCTACTACCAAAGCAGAAAATGTTATTGGATAGCAACGGAATTCAGAGCACCCTCAATATGCATTAGGATCATTACAAACTTTACAAAATCTTTTCCCAAAAAGCATTGACACCGCCTCCAAGAGCAGAGAGAGTATGCGGACAGCCCCAACAGCAGCTATGCACTATCACTGTGTTAACCCACTAAGAGAACCACCCGAGCGAGGAGCGCCGCAACGGCTCCGGGGCAAGATTATTTCGGCTCTCCATATGAGACTCAAAGCGAAATATTACTTGCGTGACTATATTGTATAGGAAACCAGTGGCACCAACTTCCAGTAGGCTAGCTCATCGATTAGCCTCCCCGTGCAGCAACAGTGTCTTGGATTAAGTTCACGGTGGCGCCGACGAGCCGACAGATACGAGATACGAATTGAAACTCTGAAAAGTACACCGTAAGTTTTGTACTCGAAGTTTCGCCCCAACTTTCGACGAACACAAGCAGCAGGATCGAGGAAACACGGCTTGTGCTATGGAATGCTAGCTGGGCCCGTAGAGTCCGCGGTACGATAGCAAGCACAGCAGAATCGGAAAGACTCAGCCAGAAAGGAGAACCGACAAGCCGCATACGCTGGCTCTAAGCAGCTAATGATATGGCTGAGAGTGTCTTATTCCTCCCGGAACTGAGAACTCCTCCTAAAGAATGCTCCGTTGGCTATCAATCACGCACTGGCAGTAAAGCATAAAGCGTATAGTTGGCTAAGAGTGCCATCTGGCGCTTTGGAATATACGAGGCGGGGGAAACCTCTGTTTGCTGAGCTCTTACGTGATAGGATAGTTTTAGGTCACGTATTTGATGGTACGGACAGAGGAACACTAAACTCGTGGTAATAGTAGCCAGTGCACAACGCTAGCAATGGACGGCTTGCCACGTACGCATCAGCACACGTCTTTCTCGCATGTGCATTAGAGGAGGACTTGAGCGAGGGCCTGAGCTAGAGAGGATAATGACATGACATAGTGGACCTATGTCCTCTGCCCAAATCCAGCTGAAGTTGCACCTGCGAGAGGCCAAATATTGCGGACCAACGAGAAACCTTTGGTTGAACAGGGAAAACGTCATTATTGTTCTTTTCTGGGGCAGGGGCTCGTGGCTTTGCAAAACGGTGTTCAAAAAGTGTGCTTGTCAGCACAGCGGGAAGGGTATCGATTAGTACAACGGCACAGGGTTTGATGTCTAAAGTCGATATCCGAGGTCAGTGTGAGATAATGGTCTAGTATGACACATTTGCACCCACCTCGAATTAAAACTGTCCAAACTGTTCAAAGGAAGGTCATGGTTTGGGTGTTGTACATGACGATATGAGGTAAACCTGCATGACCAGTGGACGAATCCGGCCGCATGGACGAAGTTACACCAGCGATCGCAACCAAACCACTTCGTTCCTTCTACAGGAGATGGATCAGGACATGTGCGTGCAAGGTAATGGGCCAGCCCAGCCCAACCCAAACAGGTGAAGTAAGCGTCATTATCCAATGAGAGTGTGTGCCAAACAGTGCCCGGTCGCCGGAGCGTGCCCGCGCTCTTTATACCATTAGTTTGAGAACCCAGGAAAAACCTGAAAATAGAAACCGCAGCACTCAGGATTCCCATGTAGTCCCCTATCATGGTACTAGCTAAGCAGTACCCGACTTAACTTCGCAGATCAGACGAGATGCGGTGCTTTCCGAGTCCTATGGCCGCAGATGATCAGGCTTGCATTCCCACCCTAATGAATATTTAGACCACTCGGGGTTGACGGACAAAGGCAGTGGATTGAAAAGCCACTTGCATAAGTGGGGCCAGCGTTTTTCTCTGGTTTGAATTTGTGTACGGTACCACGTTGTAATACCCGCATACGCTGAAGTGTACTACCCATTTAGTTTTCGGTTACGCTTGTCGGCTGGTTGGCAGCATACACAAATTAAAATCTGGAGTCGTTTTGAAAGACACTGTCTTAGTTCAAACTAAGAAATATGTCAAATATTCGCATCTCGGGAGATGTAATAAGCAATAGGTGCGAAGGAGAGGGTGAAGGAATATTCCAGCCCTGATTTCCAAATGACTCAGAGTGAGACCCCATCTAAAAACGCGCTGTAGTCGAGGAAATGACACTCTCCAGATATGTGCTGGGAATATAGAGTTCGACCACGATTATTTATTAGTCAGATAGTTTGTAACCGGATGCATGTCCTTCCCGGGACTGTTGAGCTGGGCAGTACAGGTAGACAGGGTGGAAGGAGCGATGGGCCCTTCACAGACAAATGCAAGGGATGAAGGATCCTCGTGCAAAGAGTAGATCGCCGACAGAAGGAGGGACAGAAGTGACCCAGGGAACGAAAAAGTCACTTCACAGCGATTACATCTGCAGTATCCGAACCTGGCTTGGGGGCTAGCGCCGTGCTAGCGGTGGGGAAGCCAGAAGAGAAAGTGGACGCACCAATCAAGATGTCACTGATGACGATTTTGTTCATTTCTGGAGGTGGGTGAGATGAGACAGATGTCTAGAGTGGCGGAGAATGGAGCAGTAAAACATTCGTCCACTGAACCGATCAATAATGGGCAGTTCGTGTGCCGTCGAAATCGTTGGCGATACAGTTCCCAATGACATGGGAGTGTGCTTACACAGGCGAGCGAACGCTTAGTGGTGCCCTAGAAGCCAATGACCGAAGAAGAGAATGAGAGGTGACAGTTGGCGAAGAGGACGTTCAGGAGGAAACTGAGGCCATCCAGTAAATGGATGTCACTGATGTGAAGCGAGTAAAGGCAATCTAACCTGGGTTGAAATGGAAGTGAATGACGGACGACCAACTCCAGAAATGGACAACAATCGTCTTCAGACATCTTGATTGGTCCACACAACGGTCACTACAGTAACTGGAGCGTGGGAAGTTTTGAGCGCCCAGCGATTTATTAATGTCATAAGAAGACCCTCATTCCCCCATACCCTTCACGTTAAGACGGGTTCCCCACCCCACGCCACCATGAGTATCTCTGTCAAGCAAGTCAAGGACATCTTTTCCAACCTGGGAACAGGAGACTTCACTGCGTTTTTCAACCACGTTGAGGAGGACGTGGATTGGACGGTAACTAATCCCGACCCTGACCTCAAGACTCACCCGTTATCGGGGCGTTTCACTAGCAAAAATGGTTCATTGGCCTCTTTATCCGTGATATCAATGTTACTGCTCAGACGCTATCAATAACTAGCATTCCTCAAAGCCACCTTTGATGTTATCACGAGTGCTTTCCACGTACGGGAATCTTATTGTCCGTTTGTCGGAGCTTGTAATAATCCCTAGCGTAGGAGCCGATACGCCTGGTGATAGCGCAAGAACCAATGGTTGCAGGTAATCGAGCAGCTGTTGAGATGCGGTCAGTCGTTGGGTCGAATTTTAGGGCACTAAGCTTATTTGTTAGTGTCTCAGGGCAAGAGATAAGCAAGGAGGTGTTCCCGTTGGAAAGAATGGGGCCAAATATGACAATAGGTAACACTGCGTGCTTTATGACGGAATTGCGCTCTCCTGAAGCCGGGCACCATCAGATTCGCGTGGTTTGTCACATTTAATGAGTCAGGGAGGATAACCACCGTACGGTAAAGCGTTTGTTCTCGTTCAGCGAGATCTTGGCTAAAGTCCGATTGCAGGGCGTACTTGGATTCCGCCATGATCCGAGACCTCCTGGATTCGAGCGCTCCTAATACAAAGTAACCATCACCACGCGTCAAGTTCCTCTGTTCCCTCCACTTGAACAATCTAGAAGCTTGAAATGGTCGTGGCACTGGCGTGCTTTTGACCAAGGTCAAATACCCATCTCTGTCCCCTGATCTGTGTCATTTCGCAGCATGAGTGATTGGTACAGATCGGTTTTCTAACCCATTCCGTACTGGGCCTCGTCGCCGGCTCCAGGCATTGACTGGCTGAGAGAGCGGACTTATCGGTCACGACGCGTGAACATTTTCCATTCGGGGTCTAAGCAAAATGTCGAATCGCCGATGGTTAATGAATGGCTGCAGATGGCTGCAGACTGACCGGGTCGGTCACACGGCATTGCGTGTTCGACATAATGAATCGTTAGCATTGTAGGACCCCGGCAGACCATATGTTCTTCCGGTTCGCCGGTGCCAAACACTCTCACTGATCAAGGACATAGCTCTGCAAATTTGTATCTTTCATCATGTCCGGAGTTTGGACATGCTGGCATGGTGAGCGTGTCCTCTGGTTGAAGGCTAGGGCGATGAATTTGAATGTTTATTAGTCATACGGGAAATTTGAACAAAACTTGAACCGGGTCGGCTATTTCGGAGCCTGTTGATCGGCGAACCTGGATGTGTGTGTCGAGAATTGGAAGCTTTGGTAGGAAAACGTTTGGAACACCGATACATGTCTGAATGCAACACCCGAGGTTTCGGCTAGTGACAGCATCCTCGATCAGTCTCTTAGGAGTCAGAGGTGCTAATCCATCGAAGGTCCGAAGACTTGCTTCGTTTGACCTTCCCTCAGTCCCCTAATCGACACTGCATTCCAACGTTCCGTGTCCGTCACGCTTATACATAACATACATCTTACGGCTACTAGATTCATTAATTCCGTAGTTCTTCTGCCGATGCGCTCCGTGGTTCGATCCAAGTCCCACTTCACTTTGAACCAGTGGTCTCGTCCTTGCATCTGAGGCGGAATTGAACACCCCGGGTTTCCCGTTATCGTTTCGTGGGCCGGTTCAGCGTGTCACTAGCACCGTCAATCGCCAATCCACTCATGCGTGCTGAGCTCAATATCAAGCTCCACAAAGGAGATGCCATTATACCATAGATGCTGGCGAGTTTCATGGTTGATACACATTTAGGAATACAATTTGCAACAAGATGTTTTGTAAGGCAGCACGATCTCGTTCATTTTCAGGGAATCAATTCAAATCCGTACGAACGCTCAGAGCTTAGCGAGGACTTCTTCTGCAGCGGTGATGGTCGTTTTGCTCGCATCGGGCTCTACGAAGATGTTCTCGACCTTTCCGTCATTGACGACGAGGACGAATCGCTGCGCACGAATGCCTCCCAGTCCAGCAGTAGCTAATATATCGTCAATATATAAGCTTTCGAACTGAAACATTGAGAAACTTACCATCGAAGGTGAGCCCAAGGCCACCTGAAAAGGATGCCTTGTCATCAGCGAGGAAGCGGACTGAAGTTTCTTTATCTCCAGAAAGCTGTTGTTACGAGTGCATTAGCGACGTAGCAAATTGTTGTTGTGGCCGGTGTAGAAATGGGAAACAAACCTTGGCTTTCCAAGCTTTCGTAACAAACGCGTCGTTAACACTGATCACGTAGATGCCCTGGATACCTTGCAGATAGCCGATTGCGCCTCAAGAAGCACGGGAAAGGGGAAACAGTTAGACGCACCTTTAGCGGTGAACTAACGGCCGAGTGTGAACGAAATCATGCCATGGGTGCAAGAACGAAATTCACCACACCTTTTCATAATTCTCGATGTATCCAGGTGCCTGAGAGCTGCAGGTAGGAGTGAAAGCACCAGGCACACCGACCTACGGTCATCGGAACGGGGGATAGGAAAACAATGAGGAGAGAAATTCATTTGCGAGACGACGTGTTCGCACTCACCAAGATGATCCTTCCGGGAAGGTTATGGATCGAAACCGAAGAGTTTGGTTCATTCTCCTTGAGAGGAACAGGAGGTAACTCCTGACCAATCTTAATCTGGCTTACAGTTGCAAGGCTGACAGCCGCTGAGTGAGCTACCTCAGTGGCTTTGGCGATGATATTGGCCATATTTTCTGGTAATGCAGAGGGAAAAGGCTGAGGGAAGGTGGTGGACGGAAGAAGGATGATGATTTTAATTGAGACGAAGAAGCAGCGTTGCGCCACTTGATAGAGGCATTAGATAAGCGAGAATCTGTGATTAGACAACTCTACACTCTGGAGGGCACACACCCCCCAGTTCATATCTTGACTAGTAACATCTCGTTGACGGTTGCCTTGTGCGTGAGCAAGCGCTAAGTATGTTATCAATGGAATTATTAATTTGATCGATGTCCAATTAAATTGAAAATCGGTCCCTCTCGGTGTTTCAAGGTTAATCGGACGGTATCTACGGCGCAGTGAAATCCGTCAATTTCTGTGCATGGGACATTGCGCGATGTAGAAAATACAAGATCTTCGGAAGCAGCAATAGCAATTAACGATGACATGACAGGCAGGACAGTTACCGGGTGGAGGGAAACGCGGGAGAGAGGGAACCATTGTGGGCTGGGATGGTGTGAGCAAATGCTCCAGTCTGGCTGAATGTGGCGAAACCGAGCGGTTAACTCGAGATTCGCTTCTGCATACCGGACTCCCTAGCTCGAGAGCATCGATCTAACCCGAATCAAGCATAATTATCCAAGTGGCCACTTACGGATCATCGGAAATGTACAGGAGTTCCGCCACTCAAAATGGATATTGTTTCTTGCAACCGCTTCCCTTCTTATATAGTCCACTCACTTCCAGGAACTCCGCTGATCGTCCTCCCTTTCATAGAGTGTACACCCCTGAAGGATGTATTCTCTCGCCTCCAAGCATTCAGCGCGAACCAACTCGGATCAGTATCTAACTCGTCCGTTCCTGTGTTAACGTTTGTTCATGTTGCGCATGGAAGCCGGTACTGAGCGTCGAAAGGGCAGGTGAGCCTCCTTTTGCCGGAAAATTGACGAGGCTCATTCCTTTTGACGATTCCACACCCTACCTACTGGATTTCAATGCAGCATAGCGGGCGTTCGTTGAAGAACGATTACAGGGATTGTTAGGTGCCTAGACCAAGGGGTGCCAGCATTGGTTGGAGAACGCCGGTGTTGCCTGAGGGCAGGAGTGAGAGTTTTCTTCCTTCCGGGAAGTGCTTTAAAGTCTTCCCAGCTTTGCGAGAGACCTCACCTCAACATCATAAACCCCGACCCTAAACCCGGTTCCCCCTCCTTCGTGTACGATTATTTAACGATGGTGAAGGGCATTGCCACTTGAATTCAACATCTAATTTCGGAACCACTGAGGCTTTTATTAGGCCACATTGCCTCTAGGCAGGTGACCAGCCTCTCATTGCCCCCTGCGCCTTTGGCTCAAAGGATGAATCCTTTCCTCGGTGACCTCGGGGCTACTGTTACTGCTGCTCATTTCGCCTCCACGAGGTCGTAGAACCCCTTGCGCTCCCGATCCCTAAGCGTGCCACCAGCATCGCCTCTCGACCGCCGGTTCAACCAGCACAGAGAGGTTAAAAAACCGGTTGGAAATTCTTTCGCAGGCATCCGTTACCCTCTCTGTGGGTTTTCGATTCTTCGTTTCCATTTCAGGGATAGAGTGGACATACCCAATGAGTGAAAATCGCTGCGTACCATCAGCCGCATCTCTCGGCTCTGGCCCCGGGTGTTTCTTGAGACTAGTAACCTTTGGCGCCCGATCAACGTAGCGCGACCGATAGGATTCGACAAGCCGGACTGCCCGTAACTGCCATTGCCGCTCGGAACAGCCCCACTACGATGTATATTCAAGTCTTGAGCGTTGAGGCTGTCACGTAAACTTGGGAAGGCGATTTTGCGGCACCCCCAAGCGAATTACTTGGCGCCTGGTCATGAATGGAGTATTCGACTTCTCGGTCCCGAATGTCCAAGAGCTCGCAGTCGAGAGGAATCGTCTGGAGGCCACTCGCTCTTGGGGACCGTCCTCCAAGTTGTAGGTCCTACCGTTTAAGGGGATAACGATTGCGGGTTGCGACGACGACTCTCGCGAAAGCCATTACTTGCGAGCTTGCAATGGACGGCGTAAGTCTTGACTTTTGCGACCTCCCACCCGATTGCTGTTTCATCTTGGAAACCATGATTCGTGAACTCCAGACTCGCACAAGGCCCAGAGAACAAATTGAATACACTGGTATGTAGCATCCCCTTGGGTCACACCCAGCTTGAGGAGGATCCAGGCCCAGCGGGGATCGAAGATATGCGCAGCGGCATCGGCTGGTTTGTATGCTTTTCACCCCTGGCGTGGCTGGAAACAACAGTATCATCTCTTAGATGCGCTGTAGCCTCGGAGATTGTCACTGAACGTAACAAACAGACGGGTATTCGACGCTACCTTAACAAGGTGGCACCAAGTCCTCAACTAATTGGTGCTCAGTGTAGATGAACTAAGCCACGCAAACAAGTATTTAAGGACAGCCATACGACTGGATGGGGCTCGGAGCTCAGAGCAGACATTGAGTTGGTGACGCCCTCCCAGACTTATACTAATAGGTGTTGGAAAGCAACCTCGAAACATGTGTTTACACACGCCATCCCGACTGAGCCACAAAAATAGGTGAACAACTTGGGACACATTGAGTCTCCCACAGTCCGAAGAGTGTCTGTGGTTGCATGTTCATGGTCAATTGTTGCCTAGATCAAAAACATATTCCCTGGCAGGTGAATCCCCTGCCTCAGGGGCGTGGGTGCGGAAGTGCCATTCCCCAAAAAAGCAATCATCAACGCGAATCCATCGGCTACGTCCGGCCCGCCGTGGAAGGACGCGTGTTCCCGAACATCTGTGTGTATGTGAAAGGAACTAATGAATGGGCAATTACATAAGTATGGGTCAGGGATCGCCGGCGCTGCCGTCTATGCTCGAGGCGACCTCCCGTCCCGGGTGAGCTGAGTCCGTGTCCAAGACACGGGGAGTTCTGCTCCCATCACACCAGCGCACTCAGATGGCTGCTCGCTGACAGTGCCACATGGAAGCGGTGTAAATTCGAATTCTCGAATTCGCCTTTCGGGCTTTCAGTCTACGATTTATAGACCTTCGTCTGCAACCACCGCAACCAGGCGGAGCCGGGAGTAACTGTGTAGCTGCAGCAGTTCCTGGGCTACTTCCAGGTCTACATCTGCTTCGGTTATCTCCCGTCAGAAAGCTCCAACCCGGATCCGTTATCGCACTAAGCCTGAGCCATTCGGTGGTGGCTTCATCTGGTCGTTCTGGCCCTGGATTTTTTGGGACAATGAATTTTATGAGTGTTTCCCGCCTAAACAGATGCAGTTATTAAGACCACGGCAATTAGAATGAAGGTCTTTTGTGCCATCATTCTGGTATTGAGAGTCTTTTTCGTGCAAGTGCCTCGTCGTATTGATTTCTAGCAGTTTCCAGCTTGCATTGAACGAATTGCCAATGAGGTATGGCCCTGTCGGCTTCAAACTTTTGTATCCCATCCACCCACTCCCTCCCAACAACGACGGCTCTTCCTGAGGAAACAGTTTTAGGCTTCAGGTGCCAGTTTCTTTTCTTTTGCTCGCGAACCCCAGAGGATGACCTTATTGGGCGATCTTGAACTTAGAACTAGAAGGTCCTCTACCAAGCTGCTCCAGATCCGTATTAACAACTCCTCTCCTACCACAACACGGTTCTGGCTTCTGTCTCAGCACAGGATTTTGCTCGCGATTCGCCGCGATTGAAATGTTGAAATGGCCACTTCCATTGCCAACCGGAAGCTTTGAGAGCGAATCACTATTAAGGGTGGGCGAGAAAAGTTGCCAAGGGAATTGTTTTCAAATGCGCAAAGATGCATTCAACGGACTGGGGAGACGGTCAATGCTCATATTGCTGCTGCACTCGGGTTATGGGCGCTAGAAAAGATGTCTTCCCACTCCACCCAAAATAAATTGTCAGGGTAGGAACTGTTTTTCGCTCACTGTTCGGTGGGCGAATCGTTCCAATATTCCTACCATCAATTCAAGGTTGCCACACGCGAACTCCTGACTTTGGACGATAACTCCCATCTCGAACCTGCCTCCTTGTCCTTCTCACGCATCACGAGCTTTTCCATAAGAGGTTATTCGCGACGTACCCATCTCGCGTGATTGTAATACGATCTGCCACATTAAAACTCCCCACCTGCTGATCTTCTGGAAAATTGCGAGGAAAATCCATGCCTTTATTTGTGCAACATCGCTTGATAGCGAAACGGATCCACGGTAGGGATATTCTTTGTGCAGAAGTTCAGCGTCTTTGATTGACAAGGTCACACACCCTTCCCGGTGCCCATCATCAGCTCAGTGTTGAGAACCAAATTATAATTTTTAGCTGCCGGGTACCATGCGTTCACCCCTCGGTGCACGGGGAGGTCAAAGGCTGGCGGCGAGCTAGGTCGAGAAGTGATCGAATGCGTGACCCGCCAAATGGCCGGGCGACATTCTTATGAATGAGACCTGAACTGGTGACTTGGGGCATGAGCAGGGTCAAAGTGGCGCAGCAAGGGGTTCCTGGATACCCTCCAGTTCCTGATTCACGTTCTAGCTTTGTAGAGGGCGAAATCTAAGTTACTCTTCCCCGGTGCAGAAAGGCTAGAACAGCTACGAAATTGGGGGGTTAAGAGTTGAAAAGGGCGGGGGACTGTCAGGGGGAACACTGGTGAGCGTTCGTTCTCGGCAATACACCGACGGCCGATTTCAAACCCGGAACAGTGCGCGAGTCATACGCGCAACTGACTGGCTTCGAACCGTCAATTTCGAGATGAATCTGTGACGAACCGGCGCATGTATCCTGCAGACTTGTTATCCAACTCCCGTTATTGCATCCAATGTTTGCCAAGGTCCGCCATTCGGTGTCAGCGTTGTGTCTGGTGTAGTCCTGCCAAGCCGGCCGTCACCCAGCCAACTCCCGAGACACGACAGACTATTTCAATCATTAAACCAGATGAAAATCACAAGACGTCTATCACTCAGCTACCGGTTCGGCTCAGGCTATTCGCCGTCTCACAAAGCGGATTTCCTGGGGTGATCACCATTTGTTGTGAGCTAATCCTCGGCGTCGCCGCGAAGATATCTTCCCCAAAGCACCCGTCGAAGTGCTGGAGTATTTGGAAGCAATAGATTTGCAACTGTACAACCGTTGGCAAGCAAGATTCTGGATGAAAAGTCAGGGTTCGGCCTCGTGTGGCTGTCCAGGTTGACGGGCGACCGAAATGCTTTGGGGGGCGAGTGAAGTCATTGGGCTGGTCTGGAGTTCCCCTAGATAGATTTAAACGTGTTTATGGAAGACATGGTGGCAGTTTGGCGTGGTTGGAAGTGTCCCCAAGATTTTGAGTAAAATTAGTGATGGGGCTCTTGGTGTTACTTCTCGTTATTTGTCATGCGTCTCCCGGTTCAACAGTGTACCGCAAAGGCAATAGAAGTGAATGCGCCCTAGAAGGCTGTAAAAGTGGGGGGAGGCCAGTTTTTGGCCAATCGGTTCCGTGGCATACTCATCCGGGTTCAATTTTACAATTCAGGGCAGCTGCCACTTCCATCACATTAGATATTGAGCCACTGCTGATACTCCTGTACATAAGGCTAGAAATCTACCTTTTCACGAAGACGGGGGCGTCCTTTCCCTTCCTGCTATGTTAACATCGTATGACCCTCATGGACTTGGAAGCCCTCTTCATCCACTTGCGGGACGCCTCCTCTTCACTCGACGCGCAGGTCTTGAAGATTACCATCGACTCCTTATCCCTTCCTACCACATTCCGACCTCAACTTTGCCGTGCACTCCGCCTCTCGGTCTTTCGGCGTGGCGACGCGAGCGTTCGACAGGATCGCTTACAATTTTTTGAAGGTCTCCTGTCGTCCCCCAACAAGACGTGGTCCTGCAGCTGTCACGACTGAAGAAAGTCATTTATCCTGTTTATGGTCTCCCCCTTGACGTCCTAAGACTGATTTTCGAGAACGCCACAGGCGGGAGGCACCAGCCACTCACCTCCAAGTCCAAAACTGCCGTAAGGATCAGCCATGTATCCTCGTGGTGGCGGGACGTCGCCCTTTCGGATACCTCCCTCTGGTGTGAGGTCTGTGGTAACTGGCCACGAGATCAAGTGCTTGCATGGCTGCGTCGACGTGGCAAGAAGAGACCAATCCTCCTCAACTGTCACATACCGTGGGTAGGACAACTTCTCGTTGATCGAGAGCTCCTAGCTCAGCTTTCGGAGTCGAACGTATCCGTGATTCGGCTGCACTCTTCCACGATCGGGGACAATACTTGGCTCAGTGCTTGGAATCACCCAGATATGGCCGGAATCTTGTCACGTATTACAGAGCTTCATTCCCCCAACGTCCCCCCTCACGACCTCCCGGATGCCAATCTCGAGGTGCTCTTTATCACCACAATCTTTGAACCTCAACCTGCAATGCCCAGGCTACCTCGTCTCCGCTTCCTGTACCTAGATCAGATGGGAGTAGCATGCAATGTCTTCCTGGCTTCCCTCAGGGAAATGGAGGCTCTTGAGGTCCTTATCCTTAACGGCGTGGATGTTTGGCCAACCGGGCCCACAGATCAGCTTACCCTGCCAAACCTCCGGGAGCTTACCTATTTTTCAGGTCAGCACCACAGTATGAATTTCCTTCCCTCATTCGCTGCTCCATGCTTGAGACGATTACATCTGGGATTCGACTGGGGAGGCCCGATTAGCCAAGAGGAACGGTCGATCGCCGCCATATCCTACTCTAACTTCGTACGTTTAGGGCAGAATTAACGCTGTTCTTACCGCCTGTTGTCCTGACTAGTCGTTGATCAGATCCTTGAGTGTTCGGAAGTGCGCTACCTCACGTTTGAGGTGATATTGACTCGTATCCTATCCTCTCTGTTGGAAGAACTTAGCCTGGCCGCCACATCCGTCCTCCCCAATTTGGCTGAGCTCGTGATGCAGATGAGCGACAACGTCCCTTTCGACCCCCTCCAAGCATTGATGAACGCTCGGAGGAGGGTGTTGCCGACCCATCCGTTGCCAAGCCTCATTGTAAAGGTTGAGGAGCCAGGCTATGTGGCGAGCGACCCATTCCATCGGCTGGTTCTCGAGGGTCTCGTGAAGGATATCGAGCTCATTACGGATGAAGCTGTCGAATCCGCCCCCTGAAGACAAATCCGAGCCATCCTGTTGTTTCATGGAAGAATCCGAGACTCGGGATATTATTGAATGCTCCCTTCCCGTGTTGTACCGCCGAATGCACTTTGCTTCTTACCAGCACCCGATCCATCACCACTGCCCAATGTATATATTAATGTCTAAATTTCAATGTAAACTTTTTGCGTGTCCCGATGATATGAAGGAGCAGGGCTATAATCCTGAAAGCGCCTAGAAGGTGCACAAATTATTTGACTATTAATCGACTACGATTGAGGCAAGTATAATAAACAATAATGCGATTTCAAACCTGGGACTCGGACCAAGGCATCGATCGATCTAAACGCTGACATACCCGCTTCGGTTCCCTACCCTATTGTTTCCCCTGACGCCAGACAGGATTCCTCTCAGAAGGTCAGATAGCAAGTGTGGAACGTCACGCCAGAAATCCCGATGCGGTACCAGATCCCAACCAGAAGCGCCACTAAATAGCCCCAATAAGCAGAAGTCAGTGAAGGGAGGGAACATGAACTAACTAGTTATTGTAATTGTAATACGCCCCAAGCCCAAGATACGTGGCGAAACAGAACAGAAGTCTGAGGCTGATGTAAGGACAATTTGAGTACTGCATGCGCATTGGGCACTCACAGGAAAAAGAACCATCCTAGACTGCTTCCTTCTGATGTCTTTCTGCTATCTTCATCGGGATGTTTGGTGTCGGGTGGGGGTGGTTTCGACTCCTCTGCACAGGCAGCTTTCACTTTCCAGTGTACTTCTGTCGCGTTTTCTGTATGGATCCCTAGTTCTGGGTCCTCGTCACTCGATGAACACTGCAGGGTGACGACAAAGCGCTCTCGTGGTGAGGTCGGTTCTGGCCATGAGTCTCCATGAAGTGTCACGGAGATCTCAGAATCCGACACTATGGTTGGTGGCATGAGATATTTGGACGAACCCACATGGGGGAGCACGCTCACAGCGTTTGTACTCCGGACTCAGAGATGGCGAACGAGCCAACGAGATAACTTGTGTAATTCTGGTCTTTCCAGATTTCTCATTTGCGGTGGTCCAGCAAGCATACGTACTCGAGGGACACTAAATCGGGAAGATTCAGGACGCTTCGGAGAACAATTGTGCTCAAGCCTGCTTGTTGACTTACTCTGTCGTCTTCAGGTACGCTGGTGTCTTCTTTTATTGGTTGGCAAAGGTCGAAGCGCAGTGTGTCCGTGTTTTTAGTGGGAGGCGACAGCCAAGTTTTCTGTATTTTCCTCTCCCCCGATAGTGACTTAAGGTCATAGTGATGCTTAGAATCGAGGGTAAAGGCACACTCCCACGAATCGTCTGCCTTTGCTATGTCAAGCCAAGATAGGAGGAGCAGAGTGGAGGCCAGTTTGAAGGATCGCAACATATTGGATGGGCGAAAGCAACGCTAGTAAAATTTGTCTACCGGCTTGAGAGATGCCCAAGCTAAGGAAACGTTGGCGTTGGCTAAGCCCCAACACTGCAATGCCTAATTCAGTTCCACTGCCAAGTCGTCACAGACGTTGTCGACTCTTTGCTTCCGCCAACGCGCGTCTCCTAATCTCAATCAACATGAACGCGTTGGAGCGACTTATCTATCATGAGAAGGTGTTATAGGCTTGGTCATTGTTTCCCACACGCCTATGACGACGCTGATTGGAAATCCTTTGGATTTTATGCTAGCAAGAGGAGGGATCGATGATGTGCGCCCAACATGCTCTCAATGCGCTTTTGCAAAACAGCTATGTTCGTTCAATCGCTATTATGTATGAGCAGTTAGAACCCTGATGGGATACTCCATCGCTACACGACGATCCAGTTTTCTGCCTCCGATTTGGGCGAACTGGCACGTAGTCTTGATGAGTTGGAGAACGAATATCGGAGTGGCGAATCACGTCGGACACAGAGCTCGAATATGGATGATACAGGTTATTTCTCTGTTCAAGTCCTTGACAAAGCTTTGGAAGTATGGGGTTTGTCGTAAGTCTACCGATGGAACATATTTGCATTGGCACGTAACGTATTGTACTAATGTCTAGGCTCGTAAGATGGAGAAGCCGGGAGTTTGACGGGTGCCGTGATGACCCAGAGTGCGCATTGTTCGCTACAATCCCCTGGTGACATATGTCCCATTTATTTTTCAGCACACAACAGGCATTTGTCCTCAACCTCAACCAGCACTGGTTCACAATTCGACGATTTGGGCTTCCTGAGTCTACGGGACACTGGTATAACCTTAATTCTTCCTTTGCCCAGCCTCAGCGAGTCGGAGTTATGTATCTGGGGATGGTCTTACATCAAGCAGAGACCGAAGGTATCAGTATTTGTGCTGTTACAGGGTCATCTTGACCAACTCGACTGTTTGCTTTAGGATATTCGGTATTCGCCGTTCGACCTCAGAGTAACCACACAGCTGAAAATCCATTAATACCGTTGTGTGAGGCAGATGGGATTGCTAGCACTATCCCGGACCCCCAGTCTCACTTCTCCTCGGCATCCCGTTCCTCCGTGCAGCCTGAGCCATTTGACACGGCGGGATTTGAGGGAGAAGATATCGAGCTCCAGCGCGCGTTGCAGGCCTCTCTAGAAAACACTCGCCGCGAAATTCGGTACCCAGCAGAAGTTTCATACAGTGAACCAGCCTCCTCGAGTCGATCGTTCTCCGAGTTTGCTGAGAGTGCTCGAAGAGGCTTCGCTGGTGTCGCCTCAGCATCGAAGGATAGCTCGCGGGAACTTCATTTATCGGCTGCTCGTTCACGGACCTTGTTAGAAAGGGCCACACTGGATCAACAACTAGCTTTCGAGGCGCAAGCCACTCCTAGAAGCTCTTCACGCGTGAGAAGTCGGGCGGATGAGCATGAGGACGAAGAATTCCGAAAGGCGGTGGAGGAAAGTTTGAGGGAGCCTGGAGCACAATTGGAAGAGGAAGATGAACAGGCGTATATCGATATCACCGGAGAGGACGAGGACGAGGACGATGCCGACTACGTAGACGCTGAAGACGGTACGCCTCCACGACAGGACATTCCGATTGTTCAACGAAGTACCCGTTCCACCCTCCGTCAATACGGCGCAACCACTGAACCTCCCAGCTCCCTACTCGGCTTTGGTCCACAATCTGCCCCATCGGTTAGCGAAGTGACCAACAGGGTCATTGATGATGAAGATGCTGAGCTTCAGGCTGCTCTCAAGGCTAGTCTCGAGGATCTTCCCCAAAGGCTTCAAATCCCTGAACCCCCAAAGCGCACATTGGTTCATTCATCCAATTTCGGACTGTCCTTCGGTAGGGGGCCTGGTGCAGGCCTTGACGAGAGTGAAGGCGAAGATGAGGATGAGGGTGAAGGTGAAGGTGAAGGTGGGAAGTTGAGGGAGGAATCTTCGGATGCCAAACAGTTGAGTGTCGAGGAAATCCGACGCCGCCGTCTGGCGCGCTTTGGGTAGGAGTTACTTTTAGCCGCAGTGCAACATGCCCTTATTAAACGTAGCGTTGCTGTGTCTTGCGATATTGGGGGTGCCCCACCCGGCGCCAAGCTAATTTTAAACTCGATTGACACTGTCACCTGACAATAGGCGCACATCTCTTCGAGGGCTACGACGAGTTTTTAGTCATGTTGAGTCGTCAGGGCCATTTTCTGAAAGGCCTGACTATCTGTGCTCTCAATCCTCAAAGAGTTCCTTCGGGAAACACCTTGACCTTGGTCAACCGTCGGTTCAACTCCAACAAGGCTGGGGTATCTGAATTTGGGAAAACACATGTTGCGAGAGGTATAGGAAGGCTTAGCGATGCACTTATTGATCATGGAAATGGCTCCTATATTACTCTGAAGGACGAGCGAGGAAGATACTTGGACTTCACTAGCGGGATCGGTGTCACCGGCTTAGGTATGGGTGTCAAACATGTCAGTTAGGACCAGAGTTGACGTGGTCCATATGCATAAGGCCATTGCCACCCAAAAGTTAGCCAAGCAGCTGCAAATCAATGCTTGAGTCTTGTTCATGGACAAGTATATCGCCTAGCGTTCCATTCACGGGTTGCTGAGGAATTTCGCAGGTCGGCATTGCCTTCCACAAACCATACCTAGATCTTATCGAACGGCTGCTTCCTATTATGCCACATCCGTCATTGAACACATTTTTCCTTTGGAACTCCGGATCCGAGGCCATTGAGGCCGCCATAAAGGTCGCACGAACTAAGACGCAGAGGCAGAACATCATCACCATGCAAGGTGAATATGTTTCTGTTTCACACCTTCACATCATTGACATTTCTCCAGGCGGTTTTCATGGCCGTACCTTCGGTGCAATGGGTTTGACTCGAAGCAAGACAACGTACAGTGTCGGAGCACACCCACTCATGGTATTTATCTTGAGGCGCCGGTAGACTCACCGAATGTTGACGTCAAGTCGTTTAGCCTGGCGTTTTTGTGACACCATTCCCGTTCTGGCACCACTTTGGAGCACAGCCTTCAACCCCTACGGAGGAGCTTGTGAACCTGTCGTTGTACCAATTGGAGCTTCTGCTGCTTCAACAAACATCTCCCTCTGACACGGCTGCTATCCTTATTGAGCCTGTATTAGGGGAGGGGGGGTATGTTCCCGCTCCACCCGCATTTTTACGTGGACTTCGTGAGATCGCCGATAAACATGGACTTCTTCTCATTTTTGACGAGGTTCAGTCTGGCTTTGGTCGGACGGGAAAGTATTTTGCTCACGAATGGACGCACGAGGACGGTGGTTATGTGCGTCCCGATATAATGGTTGTTGCCAAAGGTTTGGCGAATGGCTTCCCTCTCAGTGGAATTGTAAGCCGTAAGGAAATCATGGATGCACAGACCCCAGGCACAATGGCGAGTTGCTGGATACCATAATTCCTGGATTTACACTAACGATGATCAATAGGGTGGTACATATGCCGGGAATGCGGTTTCCTGCGCAGCAGCAGCTGCAGTCGCTGACGTAATGAAGGAAGAGAATATTCTTGATAACGTCAATGCTCGGTAAACTATCTGGCGAGTTTGAATCCCATCAAGCTAATTGCTGCCTACCACAGTTCGAAGGAGCTGTTTGTGGCGCTCCAGGCACTTCGATCGGATCCAGTCGTTCATCCGTTCATCTTGGACATTCGTGGGCGGGGTTTGATGGTTGGGGTCGAGTTTGCGGCGCCCCCGGGACTCATGAGTAGGGATCCATTTGCGAATCCCAAGGCACCGAAGAACTTGGCGTCCAGGATCGCAGCGAGGTGCCAGGAAAATGGCCTCTTCATGCTCACAACGAGCGTCTATCAGGTCGGCTGACGTGGTTATTATTCAAGATTTTACTCATACATCACCTTCAGGTCTTGAGGTTTATTCCGCCTCTCAATATCAAAAAAGAGGAGCTCGCTGAGGGAATAAAGATATTTTCAGCTGCCGTACGGGAAGTCATCTTGGAAGGCTAAAAGGAACACCAAAGTTATGCCTTTGTACATCTATGGAAAACAAATCGTGTATCGTAAGGGCCCTGGAGCCTGTCTGTGGAGGGAAGTCACGAGACCGTGCTCCTGCAAACAAGTGACAACAGGGACTGTTGGCGTATAACAGGCGTCAACAGGACAGACCTTTGAGTTCCTTTCAACCAACATCGAACTCGTGTCCGAAACATAATGTCGACTAAGAATACGCCTCGAACACCCATAGGCCCTGTCAACTTCTCCAAAAAGTCAACATATGCCCCTCTAACGCCTCATACTCCTCTCACTGCACTTTCCCAAAACGCGCCCAACTCGGACAGCCCACACAGGGGTTTTAATGCAATTTTCAACTCACTTACCCCTCCTAGCTCTATAAACCGGTCTCGAAATCACGCGTCGCCGCTTCCCTACGGGCAGCCCCGTCAACCACTGACGTCAAGACCTTTAGCGCTCGACAACTGGCGAAACACTTCGGACAGGGATGCCACGGATGGGCCACCAAATCGCGTTAGAGTCGAAGCAGGTAATCCCAGCGCTCCGTCGATGCTCTCAGCAGTGCGTTTGATCCCGCGATCTTTTTTGCTCATGTTAGATCTCCTTCCCGCTGCTTTTATCTCAACCAAGAGACGCGTTCGATCTGCGCCTGTGGCGCGTCCCTGCGTCCAAGACGAGAATTCTCCCCAATCTCAAGGCTTGAGACATGCATCTGCGCAGGTAGGTTTTACGGAAATTTTGTGTGCGTCGTGGTTAGCGTCATGGCTTGCCTCTCCAGAGTTGGAACCGAAGTAAACTCGAAGGGGTGCATATAAGCAGTGACACGGAGTCTGCTTCCGATTCCGAGCCGTCGTATGCCGAAACTTCGCCAATAGTCGACAGGAACGCGGTTTCAGCTCCAGCCGAGATCTACGGCCAGCAACCAGATCAAAATGAACAAGCTGAGCATCAAGCTAAGGATTTAAGGCTGGACCCTCCCGTCGATGCTACTAAATGTGTCGCATGTACAACGTCCCACGCCGATCTTGTAACACTTTCCTGCGACCACGTCATGTGTTCTAGCTGCGTCACAGCAGGGCTGAACATAGTCGGAGAAAAGCCATTTTCATGCGCGAAATGCCTCAAGCCGGTAGAGCGTTTCACGTTCACTAAGTCCTCAAACGGGGGACATGCAGCACTCCATACCGTCCATGAGAGTGTTTGTAGCGACTCACAACACCAATCTCTGTCCAACCTCGCTGTGGATCCGCCAAATGCCATGTCTGCTCCTGCTGGACTCTCTGCCTTGGAGGTGGATGAAAATGGCCTTTCGGTTTTAAGGCTTGATGATGTTCCCTGGGTACGTCAGACGACCTCTCTGTAGCTAGTATTCCTCGCTAACGTGCTCGACTAGAATGTAACACCTGCAATGCTGAGCGACTGGTCTGGGGTTCCAATTGCCCATGCTCATGTGCTTCTGAATGATGAGGGCAAAACGTTGAATCACGCATATATTGAAGTACCACCACAATCAGCCCACGAGGTCCTCTTGAAGTGTCGCAACAAAGTGCTCGGAAGTGGCAAGAGAGCCAGAAAAGTTACCATTACGTTTAGTTCCCAGTCCGAACTTATGAGATACGTGGGTCCATTTCTTGCACCTTCTGAAGTTAGTACTAATACTTTGTGCAGCTTTTCCCATCCTGGATGGGCGACTTCTCTGGAAACCAACCTACTGTAGCAAATGTAGATTCGAAGTGCCTCCCTGCTGCTATCTTCAATGGAATTCTTACAGCGAAAGACCTCCAGACTTTTCACCGCCTTGTTTTTCATCCAAATGTGCGCGTATCCCCTAAATTTTTCTTGAAATCCTCGCTCATAACAAGCCGCCAGCCACGATGCGTGAAAGACCCATCCCTCCCTTTCTTCGTTCTCGTCAGTGTTATCAACAAATTCCCCACCGACGACAATAGTCGTATTTTCTGGAATTTTTCCACAAGAGACGTGCTTTTCAGTGAGCGGATACCCTTTTCGGATCTTAGACGCGAAACTCATTGGGCATTTTAGATCTCGCTTTTATCAGCATCACCCGACTATCAAAACGCTCATATTATTGGTCTAATAGAGTTATCACAGCCCTGGCTGGCGCCCTCCTCACCTGTCCTAGTAGGCATATCCATCTATTAAGTTTGGATGTAACACCACTAAGTACCTAATAGTCTTCACGACGCAACAAGTTAACCAAGTCCGAGAACTTTTCGAACCGACCCACTCTTCTTCTGAATCTTCTTTTATATCAACGCCTGCATATTCTGAGCATCGTGAACCGTCTCCAATGATTTATCACCCTGCCAATGGGCAGTACCACTGGTCTCCATATGACACTATCGCTCGCGACCTTGGCCTGGAGCCTCACGTCGTCCAAGCGGTGTGCCAGCGTCTCACCCAGACTTATATATGATCCATTGACTAATATGTTCTACATTGCACGTCCTTTCTTTTTCTCCTTCTCGTCACACTTGCAAGCTCCAAACGAATTTATGTCTGCATTCCCATTTTCTTTCCTCATCTCGAAGATCCACTTCCATGCACCTTTATTTCTGCATCTCCAGTCGCAGCTCTACCTGCAAAAGCATACCTCGCAAGCATTTTCCCTATATTTCTGATTCGATAGATGATGCGGCCATCAGTGTACACATTAGTTTGTCCCCTCATCTCCCACATTCAAACTACCCAAATGACAACTCGTACCATGCAGCCATCTGTGCGCAATGTGCTTGCAATTGAATTACTAGTATGATTTAAAAAACCAGACAAATGTGGTTGAGGGGCCGAGTTGAGTCTATCATTTGCGTTTCCGGCTTGGCCGAGCGTTCCTGTCCCTCTTTTTGGCCATTACCTCGCGAGCTCGTCGTATCTGATCAACAGTCTTCAGCTCGCTCTTGGCTTTGCCAACATTGGTGCCCCCGAATCGCGATCCAGCTCCGGCTTTCTTGCCGCGCGGTGGCGGGCCAGAGCTGGAGGAAGCCTTTTTAGGTGCGTCAGATCTTTCTCCTTCGGCCTCGGAGGTTTTGCGTTTGAGCTGCCGCAGTCTTCGCTCATAGCCGTAGGCTTTGGGATCAAGAGGCTTGGCAGGAGTTTTCGAGGCGAACCTGAAACGTCGGGTACTGTTCCCCGAACCCGTGCCTAGACGGTTAAGTTCGGCCTCGCCCACCCTCGGCAACTTCAACTTGGTCTTCGACTTCCACTCTTCGAAGCGGCCACTGACATAGGATGCTGGCAGGCGTGCTCCACTCTCTGTTTTGATGAGCTTCACGTTGTCGGCCCCTTCTTGTCCCTTGACCCACTTCTTTTTCTTCTTATCCCATGTGAGTTGTTTCTCACGACGTTGCCGGCCCGTGAGGGCTTCGTCGGTCGTCAGATCAAAGGTTGCGGATGCAGCCTGCTGAACGAATGATGCCCCATCTTTCAGCGAATACCTGCGTTAGGACAAAAATCCGAGCTAAGTAATGCATTTGGCCTATATCGCGTTGTATCATACCCTTTTTCCGCAGCCGCATCCTTTTGTTGATGCGACATAAAGAATTCAGGATCCCGATAATCTCGTTTATGGTATTTCTTATCTTGTAACTGGAAAGCGTCCTAGAAGGCTGCCTTAACCGCAATTCAAGATTGGGTGAACGTGAAGAAATGCCTTACCTGGATATCTCCCTCATCGGCCATCTCCATATCCACCGGCCTATTCGCATCACTAGGTGTTTCTGTTAGGTTGCCTGCTAGGACAGAAGGAGCCTGCATGGTGGGAAGAGCTCGTTTGTTCGCCTTCTCCAGTGCTTTCCGCCGATCCTTCATCAGTTGAGTGGCGCCTGAATTCCCTTTCGCTCCGATTTCAAAGATAGTTTCAGATGGGCGGAAGGAGTCCACAGCGCGAAGAAGAGTATTACGAGCAGCATCGGGATTCAATGTTGACCCCTCTGGGGCTGGGTTTCGGGGCCTCGTTGCCCCAAATAAACCGAAGACGGGGTGTACATTGACCGCTTCCCCAGATCCTCCCGTAAGGCCCCAACTAGGGCCATCTTCCGACTCTTTAGTCATTTCCTTGGCGCGACTGTAACTAGCCTGGCTAGCCTTTCCCAAGCTGCGTTCATACATCCCGTGGCCTCGGTGCATTACTGCACGAAGTGAGGGCAAGGAAGAGTTAGCCACATCAAGCGTAGTAATTGCTTCCATCTGATCATCGAGGGTGACTCGATCAAAGGTTCCAAGTATGAGGTTTTCAGCAAAGAAAGCTTCTGTTATCTCTAACGATGAGGACGAAGTTTCCAGCTGGTTCCGGGACATGAGAGGTCTACCAAGAAACAACTGAAGGTCGAGCAGGCGCGGCAAGTCATTGTGAGTCACGAAGTTCCATCCCCAACCTTTTCTTCCCGCCCTTGCCGTCCGCCCAACACGATGAACAAATACGCGTGAGCCGTGAGGGAAATCATAGTTTACAACATTCTCCAACACAGGGATATCAATCCCGCGAGCCGCAACATCGGTTACCACAAGGATAGATGTAATACCTTTTCGGAATCGGGACATCTGCTGTGTACGCGTCCCTTGGTCGAGAGCGCCGTAAATGTGCGATACTGAATATCCGACTTCAGTGAGAAGGGAAAAAAGGTACTCGACGTGATGTTTCGTTGCGACAAAAATAAGAGTTTGGTGTGGAGCCATCTGGTGATTATGAGACAGTCCTTTCCCCTTATCTCCAGCGGACCTTGATGCCTCACGACCGCCCGTATCTTCATTGTCTGCCTCAGTGCGAGTGGACGCATTACGCAACGGAATCTTGATCACGTCACGCAGCAGAGTCAATAAACACGCGTCCTTCTCAGTCTGTTTGACGGAGAAGAACGCCATACGAAGGTCGCTGCTAATTTTGCTTTCAGCATCCAATCGGACCAGCTTCGGATTTTGGAGCCCAGCTTTTGCAAACTCAACGAGGGACTTGGGGAGCGTGGCGGAGAACAGAACTGTTTGGCGGGTTGACGGGAGACGATGAATGAGTTCTTGCAGCGCGGCTTCGAATCCCATTTCGAATAAGCGATCAGCCTCGTCAAAAACCACATATTGGATGGACTTCAGCTCAAGATTCATTTCGACAGCCAAATGAAGTAAACGGCCGGGAGTCGCAATAATACTGTTGGAAGACGGTTAGTTAAGTGGGCCTAGAGGACGCGGCACATACACATCAGGATTGTACGTTATCATCTCGAACTGCTCATCTAACTTTTCGCCTCCTACAATAAGACCCCAACGAAGAGTTTGCGACTTTTTCGATTCCGCTTCCATATTGTCGCCAGCGTGCTTCCCGCCCGAATAATCCCAACCTCGAGCAAGGTCCTTCCCAACCTTCATGACCTGAAGGGCGAGCTCACGAGCTGGAACTAATATAAGGGCCCTTGCACCAAATGTTGTAACATGACGCCCCCCGAGGCGCTGAATAAGAGGCACCATGTACGCGAGAGTTTTTCCGGAGCCAGTGCGAGCCATTCCAACCAGGTCTCTTGGCGGAGTGGCAAGTAAGGAAGGGATGGATGCCCGCTGGATAGGGGTTGGGTTACGGTAACCACGAGTTAAGAGACCATGAAGAAGAGATGGATGGAGACCTGAACATAATTAAGCACCCGTCCTACAGGAGACATCGTCGGGAAATGAACCAACCCATGCTTTGGAAACTGCCTCCCCCAGTAACGCCAGCATTTTGCTTCTTTTTCCCCCTTAGTGCCCTCTTGACGGCTTCGGTGCCCTCTTTTGCAAGCCGCTTACTTTGGTGAACGCGAATGAGGTCCTCGATGTCATCGTCTTCGCCATCCAGGTTTTGTGGCCTCGTGAGAAGATCAGAGATGTCTACGTCGGAATCTGCAGGAACAACCTCGAAATCGCTCCCATCATTTCCATTAGACTCGGAATCCCTCACGGAGCTCTGAGGACTTTCGTCTCGTCTCCGGCGCTTTTGGCTAGGCATCACCGGATTTTTTTAATTCAATCTGAAAGCGTCCCCTCGACACAAACAACGACCCAAACAACACGTCTCGGCATGGATTCTCCAACAATCCCTACACAGTATTCTCGCTCATTGTTGAACATGTCCCCGCCGGACGTCTCCGAACTTTCCTCTCATTTCGCAAGCGCGACTATGGGGCCTGACATGTCCGACATGTCTCTGGCCGATCTCCAACCCCAACGGAGACCCAACAACGTCCCACCTCCAAGGTTCAGTTTGTTTAAACAGGAGAAACAGGGCGATGATTCTGGCGCGGCAGACGATGAAGCAGAAGATGATATTGAGACCACTCTTACCCCTGGCCGAGAAAATATTGTGGCTGTCTCAACGTCAGATGATCGGCATGAGCATAAGGATCCAACGACTTTCGAAACGCCTGTGTCGAAGGCCCAGCCGACCGATCCCCTATCGCAAGAGCCAGCTTTACATCCTCAACAGCTCACCGAAGAGGAGCGTCTCCGGCGACAACTCTTCGACATGCAACGTATCAATGCTTCATTCAATGAATACTTTGCCGCCCTAAGCGCTGTCCGTGATCGCCAACAGGTAAATTCGGGGACACTTCGCCAAAGGTGAAACCTCATATTTCTGCCCCTAGAGCCTTGCATCCAAAGTCGAAAACACGAAACAACTTCTTGACCGTTATGTCGCTATCCTCGGCCAAGCAGAGCATAATGCACGTTTATTGCTCGATCCTACATGGGAAGGTGCTCAGGCTGTGAGTCTTGACCTCCTAATTTGTGATGCCTCCCTGCAGTTCTTTTGTAGGACTCCGAACGCATCAATGAAGCGAGGGCACGGGAAGAAGAGGAGATCAGAAAAGCGAAAGAGGAGGAAATGAGGAGAGAAGAAGAAAGACAACGTCAAGAAGAGGAAGAACAAAAGAAACTTGCTGCCTCTGCAGTCAAAAGGGGTACTGTTCGAGGAAGAGCTGCTGTCGGAAGAGGGATCCATGCTCGTGGGGGTGGGTAGGGATTATTTTCCGGTACACTCGCTAAACTGATTTGTCCCGTTCCAGGAAATATACCAGCGCGCGGAGCTCGACTTGTACCCTCATCAACCGGCCTTAACCGGCCCCCAGTCACAAAGGCCAATGGGTTAAGGGGCCGTGGTGCCGCATCTGGGATTCCGCAAAGCGGAATCCGCCCTCCGAGTGCGATACGCGGGAGTAATCCAAGAGGTGCGGGCAGAGGCACCCGAGTAGTGTGAACTCGCTTACTGCTTGGGTGCAGACAAATGTTTCTGAGCACCGTTCTCACATCTCAGCCTCCAACACCCGTCGCCTTGGAATGGGACATCTTGAACTGAAAGCTTAAAGACGTCTATCGACAATGGCCAGCTGCTACACAACGCCATCCGAATACTCCCATTTCGCTCCATCACCTTCCACTACCCGTCGCGTTGCACCTTCCTCTCCCTCGAGCAGGTCAATTCCTACACTCTTCAGTGCGTCAACGCACCACTTTGGATACCCATCGTCAGGGCCTCCGAAATATCGGGAAAAGAAACTTCTAATGAAGTTTGGGAATGTGTCGGAGTAGATTGCTTTGCGTGCGCCAGCCATCAGCCGAGCTTGGAACACGACATTATGTTGTGTTAGTGCTGGGAAGGGGAAGATGCTTAAACAAGATGCACTATGCTCCGCAGGATCACTCACCATGCGCACCAACAGTGTCGTGCGATGCAAGGTGATGTAGTTGTGCTCTAGATACTCTGTTTCTGCACGTAGGGCATGGGCAATCCTCATCAATAGGAATGAAGCTCTTCGCGTGGCGCGTAAGTTCTGCCGGAATGTTCAGACGATGGTCCTGAGCATAATTGTTCGTCAGACGTACTCAGATTGAGCGGTCCATCGAATGTCAGCGCTACGCCGAACCTTGCCGTACGTGTCGGAAAGACGCAGTCTGCCTGGATGGACCTCATTAAATTTAGGTCGGGCCAAAAGTGCCAGACCTACCATATCAATTCCAAGAGCAACGCAAACCAGAAGATCTACACAGAACTCATTGAGAAATCAGTGACTCAACACGAGACGCGTGGATGACCTTCCGCGAATCCTATACCCATCGAATACAGAGGACCTTTAGATCAAGACGGTCAAACTTCAATAATTCGACATCGTCAAACGTTTCTAACTTACGATCTCCGGGCAATTTAGCGGTGCATTGAGCAATTCTGTACAAGACAAGCCCCCTAATCAGCTATTACGACCCGCATGGAGAACAGAGTGGAGCTTACATTCTCCAAAAGATGTCCTTTTCTTCTCCTCCACTTAACCCTCCGACGGCGTATCCAGAGATGTTGTCTTTCCGTCTGATCATTTCATCTAAGCATCGGTCTCGTAGATCGTGATCGAGACCACCCTGTACGATCGCGAAGAGATTCTGGGTCTTAGGACTATCTGTCGCCGTATGATATGCAATACAACGATCTAGCCAACGAATTGAACGCAGCCTATTGGAATCATGTCGGTCCAAGCTATTCATGAGACTCAATCAGCCGTACATCGCCTCCTCCACTCGAGGGCCCACTGTCAAACTAGAGACAACATCATCAAGTTGCATGATGATATCCGCTCCAACAGAATGCTGGAAACGCGTATTGAAACATGGCGGTAGTATACGAAATGATCAATCGCACCTGTATTCTGATGGACTCTTCGGGGGTAAGCATCGTGGGTTCACCAGTGAATGGACTAGCGAACAGAACTCCTTCTTCGGTCACTTTTGAAAAGGAAGAAAGGCTAACCATTTGGAATCCTGGAAAATGTTGGTAAGAAAGCCATAGAGCGAAACCGGAGTTGCTGCAGACCTCCGCTGTCCTGTTCGGCGAGTTCAGGATAAAACCAAGAAGGATTGAGAGTTGGGACTCTCACAGTGAGAAGGTTTCTGCGCCAGTTTTGGAATTTATGTGCGCCTCCGGCAGCGTCGAGAACTTTTGTTCCCGGACGCAAGTTTAGGTGGTAGCTGGAGTGGTAAATAAATACAACTACACGATCCAACCCTGATCAAGAAGGGACGCACGTATTGTTTAGCATGAGAGTAATTCCAAGCTCTTCAACTTGTTGGGGAGTGAGGCCTTTGAGGGCCGCTTGAGTTGCCACTGGCATGAAAGTTGGCAGCATCGTGGGACCATCTGGAAGAATGAGGGCGTTTGAGCTTTGAGAAAGTTCAAGCAACAGACAAACACACTGACGGGCTAGCGTCATTCGAGACACTCGGGCCCTAAATACTACAGTTTCAGAAGCAGCTTTAAAATACCATTTCGTGGGCTTTTCACCTCGTAGTTGAGCATTTTGCCAAGATCTCGAACTGCATTTGTGTCAACAGTCAGCCCCTTTCCTAATTGGGAGGCGTGAGACTTTTCGAGGTTGAATGTTCTCCAGGACGTCGTGCGGTGCCTCGTTAAGTCTCGGGAAGGTTTCGAAATGTTGTGCCTCCAGTCAACGAAAATATACTAAGCAAATCGCGAATTCTTTGGTGGTGCGGTCCCCCTTGGACGAACTCAAGTCTAGAGGTCTCGTGGCAAAACTTTCAGAGTACGGTCGCTTGTGCTATTCCACGCGACTCCTTGGCTGAATCCATTCATGGGAGTAGCAGCCAAGTTAATTCTGCATTTATCCACAAATCCACGGTATATCTTGGCGTGGACCCGACGGCCGGTTCCATACATGCGGGCAATCTTGTCCCGCTGATGGCCTTAATCCACTTTCATATCTCTGGACATCAAGTTATCTCCCTGGTATGTGTTTGTTTCCTATTATTCTTATCCCTACTTAACTTCATCTAAAAAGACCGGTGGCGCGACTGGCGCTGTTGGCGATCCAGGTGGCAGGAACACCGAACGCCCACTGCTGTCTATCGAAAGAGTCAATGAAAATGCGCGCAAGATAAGCTCTCAGTTGCAGCGTATCTTCTCCAATGGATTGAAGTACGCAGAAAAGCGGAATTTGGCAAGTGCGACTATCAACCCACCGAAATTCTTGAATAATCTAGAATGGCTTGGAGGGATGGGACTTCTCGATTTTTTGCGTTTAGCGGGCAAACGCGCAACAGTGAGCGTCATGATGGCGAAAGATAGGTGATTGTCCCACACTGAACGGATCACGTATTGGACGCTGAGTTGCTCGCGTTTAGTGTAAAGTCACGTCTGCGTAGTGAACATGGCATATCTTTCACGGAGTTTTCCTATCAACTGCTGCAAGCCTATGATTATTATGTGTTACATCGGGACTATGGCTGTACTCTTCAGATCGGAGGCTCAGACCAATGGGGGAACATAACTGCTGGACTCGAGCTCATTCGCCGAATTAGGGGCGAGTCACTCAATGGAGGACCCTCTGACGCCTTGCAGGGAAGAGGTTCAGCCTACGGTATGACCACACCCTTGCTCCTGACAGCCTCCGGAGAGAAGTTTGGGAAAAGCTCAGGGAACGCGGTCTGGTTGGATCCAGAGTTGACCAGTGTGTTTGACTTTTACCAAGTATGTCGACCTTCCAACCTTCGGCTGGTGCTCTTTTCTGACCCCATTCTTCAACAGTTTTTCCTTCGTGTTGGGGACGCAGATGTTGCAAAGTATCTAAAAATATTTACCTTGCTGCCATTGAGCGAGATCGAGCAAGTCATTTCCGAACACGAAGTAAGCCTGCACAGATCCTTTCCAATACCTTCCCGAGAACATCTGGAGGAAGCTGAAATATCTTTGGTCAGGCTACACCTGAAAAACGTATTGCCCAGGGTATTCTTGCATCTGAAGTCACCGAGCTTATCCACGGCGAGAGTGCCGTTACTCAGGCTAAAGTAGCCACATCCATTCTTTTCCCGGGCTCCTCCGAATCTTCGTCTTCGGAGGCCAATCAGGCCCGTCCCGAGAACCTTATTGCTGCTCTTGGGCCTGATCGACGGCTTGTTCTCCGGAGCCTGAACGAGTTCTGCCAAGACCCTGTGACGAAGCTGGCAGCAATTCTGGGATTAACAAACTCTAGAGGTGAGCCCTTTCATCTCCATCTTCCCCTTGCGTCCACAAGCCAGATACTGACGCTTTGGTTTGGATGTAGGCGAAGCCAGAAAATTACTCGCCTCTGGGGGGTTGTATCTGAATGACCAAAGATTATCGGAGGATATCACCTTGTCATCTGGGGATTTTGTGATTGGCCAACGAGTTGCTACCTTAAGAGCAGGGAAAGAGAACAAACTCGTACTCGCAATAAAAGATGAGGAGGCTTGATAGTCAAATGGATAACTACATGAGGTATCACAGCAAGGAGGTGAAAGGGGACGATGAAAAGAGACGACTGGACAGGAAACAGCCGAACAAACAACCGACCAAAAACAGAAAGGGGAACAGGAGAAAACCTAGCGCAGACATTTGGGATCCTACTCGCCGGAGGTTAGGACTGGACAATGAACAGCGCAGAACTGGTGGAGGCCAGACAAAGGACGGCAGAAGGAAAAGAGCGGGCCCAGAAAAAAATGACAGTTAGCGGATGAAGCTGCGGGCGTGCGATGAGGAATCAGCAGATTCTAGCAGCAGACACAGGTTGCGACTTGCGTCGGCAATTTCACTAGACTGGCATGGCTAAAGCGTGGGGATAGGCAGTACGCGGGAAGCCGACGATGGGTGCGGGCGGGGGGAAATGTCCAACTCCGCCACAATATAACTCCAAAGTGGTTGGACCGCCTAAACGCTGGCAGTTACCTGCTGTGCAGGTGATTCAGCACTTGCTCTCTTTATGTAAAGTCTCGGTTTAATCATATGTTTTTTCTTCCTCTTGCACGCGACAATGTCACGCATGCATTAAAAGATGTCAACGTGCCCCTTGGTGATGTTCCTATGTCTGACCACAGGTATTCCATCGTCTGTTGTTGCGCACGGCAGTCCGTGAAGGCGTATGCTGGTTCCACTGTGATTTGTCGCCGCACCACTTTCTTTTTCGCTTTGCCTTCAAATAATTCCAGACTCCGAATGACTGGAAAAATTGGATTGTGTTTGTCGGAGGTCTGCATTCCAATTAAACACATATTTTTTATAGCCTATATTCGCGAAACGAACTGAAAAAAAAAAAATTCATGCTGCGACAGGCGAAAGGAAACAAGGGCTGTGCAGAGTCAAGCGAAGCGCAAGCACTCTAGTCCATAGATTCCCCAGCTAGAAATCATCAACTGCTTCCATTCTATGCCGCGCCGCAGAAGCTTCAGTGGACAAAATAGACTGTGAAGTCTAGGAATACATCGGTTGCTACGTTAGACGGGATTCCGCGTGTATAATACCAAGCGAATGGCAGTCTCTTTGGCCCGTTCCTGCGTTGAAGCCGTTCTACATCACGCCTTCACAGATCCAAGCCGCAAGTGAAAGACGTTCTCACGCATGCACTTCAGGATCAAGCCTCTAGGACGAGAACCCACCTTGCCGTGGTCTAGAGGCTCCCCCAGTACGCCCAATGTGGCTGCTGGTTTTGGGTCTAAGAGGTTCTCCTTTGCCGCGATGGATAACGACGTGGATGGCACTTACACGACCCGTTATCCTGCGTTGGCCTTTTGCACCGTTCTGTACCGCCTTCTTCCATCACCTTCCACTTTCCTACCTTCTTGCTCACAGTAGTCGAGAGACCATGGGCACAAGTCTATCTCCCTTCCTTCTCTTACGAAAGCGCTGAGTGGTTCGCAAAACACGCGGCTCCGCGCCTAACGGTTATTGCCCCGCCTACGTTACCGAAGCGCGGTTCTCCAAAGGACCAAGAGGCACGAAGGAGTCGTCTGGCCAACATTCCCAGGAGCCGTTTCAACTAACCCGTTTCGCCGCGGTTCTCCAACGCATCAAGAGGCACACTTACGCGTCTGGCCAACAATGCTCGGAGCCGGCATCCGTTGCCAACAAATCCAAAATGTATACTCCCCCCCGGAAACGGTGTACGAGTACCCCTAGGCGCTCCGAACCCACGCATCCATATGTTTTACTTCCCCTCTTGTACATAATTTTTGATCTTTTGATCCGTGCACCCTTGGCGCCTCATTCGGGCAGCCTGCACGTGCACGTTAAATATCCAGAACTCACACACACACACACACTTCAGGATCAAGGCAGCGGAAGTGCAATACCTATCTTGGCCCATGTCGATAGCGTGCGTTTTGGGCCAGGTGCAGGGTCGTAGCTAGCGAGACACCCCCACGTATACTTACTTCACAACTTATTCGAGACTTGGACGGTTTCCGTTCAATTTCCTGTGTGTCAGTATGGTCGGGCCAGCTTCGGAAGTTGGGACAAATCCCAGTATTTGCAAAAGCGATGGCATGCACTGTACCTAGTGTTGCTCCAACTTCTGTGGTGGTCTTGTATTTGCCCTCGATGGAGATGCCGGCACTCGTAGTTGGCAGGCGACCAGCTTGTGCGTTGTCCAGTACTAACTCACTGGACCATTTCTGGCGCGTGAAAACTCAGACTCGTACCGCGCCCACGAGCAACGACGATTAGGTACGAGTCCAAGTGGTGAATACTACGAAACGCAATTTCTCAATTTCTTGGTTACATAACAAGTTTGTTGTCGAGAGTGTTGCACGACAATTTGTGGCTTACACAAGCAAGTCTTAGATGCCGAAGATTTCTGATTTCTGCTTTGATCACTGGTCGCCACGTCCTTTGCACCAGTCCGACTTGCACCAGTACATATCAAGGACCAACCATATGCCTGTGTCCTTCTGTCCGCACACTATGAAATACCCCTTGCCGTTGTTAATCGGGAAACACTCTCCCGTTTGTCCTCGCGAGTCGTTCCAGCCGGCGCCATATTTAGAAACCGTAACACCAGAAGAACCGCAAAGTGGGGCGGTCGGTTCTGACGAGAAGTTGGTGCGCCACTTGAAGAACTCGGAATCCGGTTTAGTTGCGGGGTCGCAACGATCTGTTGAGCAAATATCGGTTAACTAGGAGCGAATTTCATTTCGGGCTTCGGTTCACCTCGGTTCGACGGGACTAAAACCCAAGAGGGCATCAAATTACTTGGGACTGTAGAAGAGTCGTACGCTTCGAGCCAGATCAGGACAAGGTGGAAATTAGCAGTGACAATAGGAAGTAGAGCGATTGGGACCAAGGCATTCCAGAATCGCATTGTGAATTGCTACTATTATGCTGGCAGGCGACGTACGTGGCGTGAGTAGCTGTGTACTGCAACATGAATCAAGGAGTACTGACCCCGGTCCCGAGTGGAACGCTGAGGAGGAAAAGGAGGGGATCCCGTCCTTCAAAGGCTATATAGTGATATAGGGGATCATCCAATCTTCGCGGAGTGAAATATGATATTCCTCAACAGTCCTTGCTCTGCCGGGGGTGTCACACCAGTGTGTCATTAACATTGCGAAAGGATAATTCATTTTGGATCACCCACCCTTTTTGGCCATAATGGAAACGATTCTCCTGCTGCAATTGAGGAATCTCGACAGTGATGTTAAATGTTTCCCACCTTAACCACGCCTGCATGAACATCACAGCCGATACCTATGGTTCTCCATCGTACTACATAACCACACAGCGAAGCCCATACAAGCGAGCCTCTCAACGGAATCCGATCCGATCCGATTCGATCAATTACCATTCCGCAGCTTACGGGTAATCCCGGGCCTCGCGCGATATTTTCGGTATACACAGTATATAGTCACTCACTGGACCAATATTCCGAAACGGAAGTTTAAACCGCATTCCATTTGGCTTCTCTAAGATTTTTGATTTCTGTATTGGTCACTCCATGCCGGGGTCGCCAGGTCCTTTGCACCAGTCCGACAAGCACCAGAGCACATCGAGGCTCAAGCAATAATAGCCGTGAGTTGAGCACGAAGCATAATGCCCATTGCCGTCATTGATCTGAAAACACTGTCCGCTCTCCCCGTTCAAGTCGGCCCACTCCCTGTCCTCACTAAAAATCGTAATATTTGAACCGCAAACTGCAGCACTCGGTTCAGGGCCGTATTTGATGGGGTGCTCGAAGTATAAGTCCACTGCTGTTTGGCAACTGGCTGTTGAACAAAGATCGGTTAACTAGGAGCGAATTTCGTTTCGGACTTTGGTTTACTTGTGTTTGCCGGGGTTATACCCCAAAACGGTGCACCCAGACCATATCCGCCCCACTTGCAAAAGTTCAGGGTAAGGTGGAAATTAGCAGCGACAATGGGAAGTAGAGCGAACGGGACCAAGGCACTCCAGAATCGCATTGTGAATTGCCACTATTGAGTATTTTGTATTTGAGTATGTAGCTGTTGTATGCAAACATGAATCAAGGAGTACTGACCCCGGTCCCGAGCCGAACGCTTAGAGGGCTGAGGAGAAGGAGAAGGGGGGGATCCTATCCTTCAGAGGCTATACATATAGGAGATTCAGGTATCTTCTTTGAAGAGTGAATAAATATTCCGCAACAAGTCTCTTTCCCGCACTATCGATATTACGCACGGTGGGAAGTAAATCACGGTAAATAATACCGTGTAGGTTAGGTTTTTTTCTAGATGATCACGGAATTTTACCTATGTATGGCATTTTGCTCCGTGGAAGAAACCTGGTTGGCAGGGAACCTGGGTTATTGCACTCAGATTCCGCATGGTTTCTTGTTGAATGATACAGTTGAAAGCACCTTGGACAACCACTATGTGGGTCTTTATAGGGGGGACCTCAGGATGTTTGCATGCCTTATAGGCCTTTTATAAACATCCTGGAATGTCCTCAGATGTCCTAATTCAGTTTGATTCAATGGTTGCAAATTGTCCCGGAATGCCATACTTGTCCATCCCATGGTCTCTGACCACTCTGGAAGCTATTTGAAGGGGCTATCCAACTATACAAAGTGTGTTGAGACTGTGAGAAACAGTGCTGACACCCCTTCAGACAGTGGCCAGCATTGTGCACAGACATATTGAGTTGGACAGCCACACTAACCCAAAGAACTTGTGTCCAAAAAAGTATTTTGTGTTTTTTCTCGATAATTTATTGGTCAATTCAGTCTCAAAATATATATTCTGGAAGACTATTCAAAGGGGCTATCTATCTGTGTAAAGTATGTTGAGGCCGCTTTGTTCGACACTCCGTGGACGTTGATCAAGTCTGAATCACCTTAGGATCTTACCTTTGTATAAGAGGAAATGTTGGACTAGTGATGTTGTCGCTCAGTCCCATTGTACGTGAACTAAAAGTATATTAGAATAATCACCTAGCGATGTTGTCGCTGGTGTACGAATATTAGATACACGTTTTATGGATGATGAACAAGAGATAACCAACATACCTCAGTCCCGTTGTACGTGAACTGAGGAAAGGTTGGGTTGTGAAAAATTGTTCTTTTATAGTCAGGCACTATGAATGCGCACTGACTTTGGCATGGACGCCACCAAGAAAGGCAATAGGTGTAAATCTAAACGCCACATGACTCAACATCACCAAACGTGAGTTGGTCATAGCGAACACCATAATACCAAGAATTCTAACACTTTGATGTTAACATTTCGGCCCTGATCACTAACATGATCAGAACATGTATTATACTTGACAGTGGATCCAGCAGACAGTCTTGTACCCTGCCCACACATTCGCACATGCCATGCACTCCAAAGCAATCAGAGTGCGACATGTTATTAGGCAGCCCGTTATTACAGAATGTCATACAGTTGAAACCGTGATAACCCATACCCTTGCGTTCCCAGATCCTAGTATGGGTTATGTGTAAGGGATTAACCTTACTTCACTATAATTCCGATTATAGTGATGCTGTTCTTTCTTTATTTATTTGTGCCAAGATATGTAAATTACATATATATACCTCGGAGTAGTTGTAAAGGCCTGGTAGCCTTTTACCTCTACCCCATTGAATATACAGCACATTTAAGCTTATATTTAGACGGACTAACTGAGGCCTGAGGCGAACGGGGGAACGGAACGTTACCATCCCCAAAATATGTTAGGTACGGGTCAGCAAACGGGGACGACTGGCGGGACAAGGCTCCGGGGTTGGGCTTCAGCCTCAGCGACTCCAAGAGAGCGCTGTGCCCACCTACTGTCTCAGTGCCCACATTTCGAAGTGGCTTGGGCTGCCTTGTTAGGGGGGACAAACCATGTCGATATTCAGACTAAAGTTATAATAATGTAATATACATATATATATATAGTAAGGAAACTGAATGGGTCAGGTGACAAACAAAACAAAAAGGGGCTGGCATCCGGGTCAGAGTGCATGGTCGTGACAAAATAGTAAGATAACCTTTCATTATGGCAGGTTATGGGGTATCTCAATATCGCCGGAAATTCGCTCTGCAATGGATTGGGGCAATTCATGTATATACATAAATGTCTATTGAGCTCCTCTATGCAACAAGGAATCAAGTGTGCTGCTCCAGAGTGATGATTGGGCTTGGTGGTGAGTCTCACACCCAAACTGGGCTTCTTGACATGAGACAATTGGCATATTGTCATCAGGATCATCAACTCACAGTCCCCTTCCACCATGCTGTCCATTTCCTTGTTTCTCCAGGCCTTGAACACGGCATTTAAGATGTTATCATCAGATCAACATTTGTCGGGGTCATTGCCACGCTACTCTATTGTTTCTGAGTCGCCCGTTGCACACAAGATGTGGATGACTTGTTTACCAGTTCCACAATACTCATCCTATTTCTCCTATTAAGGATACCCACTTTTCATAATATTTTCTGTGTCATTCCATGATTATTAACTGTCACTAAACATTTACATGTCACATACTATGGGTTACAGATCAAATTTCAATATAAAAATCCCCATTCACGTTATGGGTTATGGGGGATGGCAGGTTTATAGGTTAGGGTCTGGTTTTTGATAGGAACCGTAGCGGTTCCCGGAAATTCCTATGGGTTATGGCAGGTTATGGGTTATCTCAGGTATGGCCTATCACGGTTTCAACTGTAATTGTGATCAGTTCATCAGTTAATTCATACCGAAGCCTCGTGTCTCAGGCCAAACTTGATCAATGACTCATGGCACACTCGCAGGAACTCCTATATTGAGGCTGATGTAACGACTGTTCCGCGGAGTTCATTTAGGTGGAGCAATTGATTTGATCGAGGCACTTTGCTATATTGCTTGTCTGATCAATCAGCTCGCCGATCCCTCAACGAATCAACCCAGATAAGAATAGTTGGTCTATTGATGAAAATATATAATTACATCATCTAGCGAGCAGAGACTTCATGCACATTACACAGCGTCACCTGATGCCGTCTGCAAGTAGTCTCTCTCAATCGATACGAATGGCACTGTACAGTTTCCGCACAGCCCAGTACCTGGTTATAAACGGGAACGATTGCGTACAAAATGATTCGGAAGGTGAGGACCCTTGGATGTAGAAAAATGGTAACACTTACGAAGCTACGAATCCGATCGTCCCCGTCACTAAAAAGTCCAAAAGTGCAAGGAGCGAAAGGTATCCAAAGTACACGACGGTACTCGCGAACGACAACTGTAGTTGAGTCATGTAGTAATAAATGCCATACAGGAATAGCCATGCCGCACTCCCTCCACCGACAAGGAACGCGCGCCATTGCCATCTAGGATCCAGAGAAGTTTCAAGCATTTGACGTCGGGGAACTAAGCGAAACGTACCTGTACTCCTCAGCACAAAGAATGAAGTATGTGAACAGAATGGTGACAGTGCCAGTGGTAAGCGCGACCACGCCAGCCGTTAAAGCGACAAATCCGAATGCGTAATACGCCCTCGAAGCGAACATACTCGAAAGCATGAAAAACATCTCGACAAAAGCGGCGCCTTAGTGAAAGCTAACGTGAGCCTACTGGGGTTTGTGATCTCCGTATTGTAAAACACCAACCGAAAGGCAGAATACCACCGAGCAAACTGGCCCAGTACGGTTTAAGGTACCTTGGTCCGGGAGGGACTTGTCGTGGGATCTGGTTGACGCGGACGGGGTGGCTGATGGGCTAAAGAAAACGACGGCAGCAGTGTAAATATTGCGCGAACATAAGACAATGAAACCAGACGCACGCCATGTCTTTGTCCCACAATAGATCCAATGACACACAGTGGAACGGAAATGAGCACCCATAGAAGAAGGACAACCAACATAGTCCCTGTCACACCGAGAGAGAATGAACATTGTCTTGTAGGCCAAGACCTTGACAGCAACGAGAAATTCTACATACCGAAAGGAATAGCACCGGCAGATTCAGTTCCGATTAGGAACAAGTTAATAAGGAACATGAACCCAAAGATAAACCTATAACATCATCCCGGTCTCAACAAATTGTGATGGGCGATAGTCGGAAGGGGATTTCAAACTCACGTCGGCAATCCAGTAGCAGCAAAGAAAGCGTTCCGTCTCCACTCCCCATTCGGGCTTAGGGAAACAAATGTACGAGCGGAGATGTATCCTCCAACTCTGTTTAATGGAGTGCCATGCGTATATGCCTCAGCGAATGTCACACAACGTTCCAAATGGTGCGGAAAACGAAGAGAAATGCTGAACATACCCTCCAGAGAGTGTCCAGAAGATAAGCATCACAGTTGCTAAGGAGCCACGATTCGAGGGTGAAAGGAAACCCATTAAGGCAAAGACTGTTCAAATAATATTAGGAAAATGATAATTTCATCCAATTGTACGCCTCAGCATACCGAGAGTGATGCCTGTCATGGCGATAAGTTGAGCGCCATTTCCAATGAGCACTGAGAGTGCTATTGGCCATCTCGGCGAACGGAAAACTTCTCCATGAACAAGTTTCCAACCAAAGTCCTCCTGGACATCCTCCTAATTGTATCCAACAAGGCTTTTCAGTACGAAACACGATGAATAAGTGAACACCGAATGCTTACGCTAAGGTCTATGGCATTATACCTATCAATCTGCAATTGTGTGGCGGATCAGAACAAGTTCATGAGCCCCCTCTAGATGTCATCTGCTAGGAAATAGTCAGCCGGCTTACATCACGAGCAACAGTACGCCACAATATCATGGACACCATCGCGCAAAGGAAGACAACAATGACGATGGAATTGATCAAGCTGAACCAATGAATACGCTCGTCAAAGAGGTGGAGATAGTTGTCCCAGCGAGTTGCCCAAGGCGTCTCTGACGCCTATGAAGCAGGATGAGGTGTAGAGTGTTCAGTTAGTTTGTACAGAAACACGAGACGCAGAGTGAAGCGATACCAACCTCCCAAGAGACCGTGTAAGTATAATGGAATTCATTCGTCCCCTTCTCGTCCAGAATCAATGCCTTCTTACTCGAGCAAGATGGTGTTGATTCCCCGGAATTATCAATCCTAACAATCCAGCTTTATGTGGGACAAGGTCGGGTGATAAGCACAGATGGACGTACGACCTCGGCCAAACGAGAACGGCCACGACTCGGTAGTGCGCATTATCCTGCGTATTATAGCTAAGTAAAACGATCAGAAAAGTCAATGAACAGAGAAGTGTAAGCACACACCGAAGCAACACATCATAATGATTATGCAACGCCGGCGTCTCCAGGAACTTTGCCTCATCATTTCCCAAATTGAACCCGATATCATAGAAAATCGTCCGACTTTTCTCATCCCTCTTCATCTCAGCAGCGGGCAATCCATCCACGAGCCAATTAATCGCTTGATCTTCCTTAATACGATCGTTGATGAATTTGGCGTCTTGAGGAGGAACGGTCGACTTGCAGAGGGAAACACAACTCGAATTTTCCAGCATTTTTATCTGTGTGAGATTAGGTAAGCGAGTCGTCCGGGGAGTGCATGACAGGAAGGGTAGTTGCGACTTGGCATTGGAAAAGAAGGGAAATTGAGGCAAGGAGAACCAATGGGGGGATACATACGTTGTAAGGAGAGTTGAAAATACGGTCGCCAAATAAGATAGATCCAAGAGATTCCGATTGGCGCTTCGGTCCACCATCGGGTTGGCAGAAGTGAAATGACGGATTGTAATAATCATCTAGAAGATTTGGCAGGCGACCGGAAGTAGTGGTTAGCGACGGTCCTCTCTCCGCAGGTGGGAGATGGAAACTATACAGTTAATCATGGATTTCTGGAATATCGAGAAAGCGAGTCGAGTGCATGATGAGAGCGACCATCAAGAGTGCGCAGGGTAAAGGAAAGCACGACAAAAAAAAATATAAATTTCCGCCGATGAGAACCATCTGGATTCACTGGGTGCTGGGCATTATACCACTTACAAGTTTGGCATCTTGAGCGCCAACAAGTGGGTTTAGTCGATTGACATGTACAGGGACTCGTTCTTTGGCTGAGTAGTCTCTCGGAGCAGCACCAGGAAGATAGAACGCATGAGTATCCGACACCCATGACAAAGAAGCCAATAAAGAGAAGAAGAGAATAGAGCCGCTGCTGGTAGTTGGATGACGCGCTAAAATCATCGTGTCGGCCCGCTGTCGTCGCACAAAACAGTCACTTTCCACCACAAGTTAGGTTTCTCTTATTCCAAGAGCTAACGAAACCCCTTTTATGGGGAACCCAGAAGGAATACTGCACAAACACGTTGAAAGGCGATGTCAAGGTGTTTCCGGCAAACGCCGACCTGCCGCTTGCCTTTTACAAATTTATCCCACCACTTGGATTCCCAGACTCTTTTAAGTCCTAGCTATAGCCAAGCCATGGCTAGGGGCATGTCCACCTCTTTCCCCAGACCCGATGGTACTGGGCCCGCAAATATTTGAATCGTTCTTTGGTCTGAATAGTCAATGCTCTGTGGGAAAATTTGAGAGTGACAGCTCTGACACTTGGACCCGGACGCGAACTCGAGATTGACGTGTGCGGATAATGACGTCGCTCTCTGCTCCAGGAGGGTACGGTGTATAGTCTATCTCAGTCCCTCGTCTCTCCTCCAACTTCTTGCCTCATTTCCCCGACTTTTGACACCACTTCCACCAAGACAGCCCACCAAAAAGCCATAGGAAAAGATTGATGGCTTTAGGATTACCAAGTCCTCAATGCTCACTACTCGTGGACAGGACGGTTTCCTACATTCGAGGGTGATGGCTTCCGTTAATTGCAAGTCGACCCGGATTTCTTTCCTCCAGTCAATCGAGTTCTACCTTTATTCACCAGATGAAGTCCTGCATTTCATCCGGAAAATCCGTATGCCAGCATTCTCTTTACACTCCAACTCTTCTAACTCGTCAACAGGAAGAACTAGAGCACGACCCTCACGTGGACGTCTCTTTTTACGACCCTTCCACTACTAACTGGATTTCCGTCGCCAGAATTGCCAAACTTTCCTCCGACCATGACAGAATCAAAAGACTGTGGAACACCAGCGCACGTGCTTGGTTTGGAGATTTGGGTGACGGTGTTCACATGAGAAATGAGACCGATCCTCGAGTTAGCATTATTGAGGTCATTCCAGAGAAAATTTAGTACTGGATTGCGACCAAGTCAAAGATTGGCCAGACGGTGGATATCGCTACGAGTGATTGCTGCCTTTGGAAATGTCGTTTCTCCTGGTGAATTGCGAGTCATCAAGAAGGAAGAGGTACTACTTTACCCCTGGTGTTTATTTTTTGTTTTCCCTATAGCCTGGGATGTCTAGATCGCACTCATTGAGGGTCTGCACACCATTGATTCCGCATATCAATTGCTGTATTTTATGAGTCCATGTAAATATGATGCGCGCAACGCCTCCCTTCCACGTTTTCAACGTTACACATACAATCGATACATAGACAAATCAGCCAAGGTCTCTTTGGCCTCTGAGGACAGACTGCATACATGCCAATGGCATCTCTGGGAAATTCACGTAGGTCTCAGGCGAATAAACGCGCCTGATCCCTCCTACCCACCGTGACGTAGCCACTGCCACCTCCATGCTGTATTATTTCTTCGTGTAGTGCCGCTTCTCTTCCACTCTTCAACGTTACTGCCCAGGGCCCGTCCGGTGAGTCCAGCGGACAAGTTGGCAAAGGGGAAAATCCAAAAATAAGCACACGTTACATAGATATAGAATCGGCCGAGGGTTCTGACTGCATGCAGGTTAAACACATCCTAGAGAGTTTACATAATTCTCAGGCGAAGCTTGCCCCGTCCCCCTCCCTCTCGCCATCATGGAGTGGAATGTCCAACAATTCTGTATTTTGATCTGTCCAGCTCGCTTTGCTCAAAATCTCATTCATCACTTCCAGCAAATTCTCTCCCATCGTGCTTGATCCAGCTCTCGAGCTGCTACCGCCCCCTTCCCCATCTGTAGACAGCCAGGACACCCTCTTTCCTGCGTCTTGTACGCCTATCCCATTCGATGACGGGAGCTGAAACACCTTCTCCACCACAGGTGCCTCCGCATCCTTGCTCGTGCCAGCCATGCCATGAGGCTTGCTCCTGAAATCAGGTACAAACTTCCTAGGACCCTCATACACATCCTCAAATACAACTTGAATATCTTCTAAGCTCATATGGGCCGTTTCACGGTAATAAGCCCATACGAACAGGAAAGATAAACATACCAATGCGAGGATAACAAAGTAGTATATGGCTTGAATGTTCTTGAAGGCGATAGGGGTTATGAATGCTACCAGGAAGTTGAAGGTCCAATTGACGGAGGTGCTAAGTGCTGCGCCTTTGGCGCGGGCAGACATCGGGAAAACTTCGGCTGGGAGAAGCCAAGGGATTGGACCCCATCCCGCGCCAAATGCGAAGAGATCTACCAAGTAACTGTCAATCCAGTGACTCTCGCATCAAGAGGGATTGAGAGGAAGAAAGACAACTCACAGATACAGAAGAACGAAAAGATCACGTTAGAATACTCGGTTTTCGTTGGCCCACGAGGAAATCCCTCGCTAACAAGTTGCGTACTTCCAATAACAGACAACGCAACGATTAATGCGAGAGTGGTCCCTAGTAACCATTTCTTCCGACTCCATTCAACACCCCACATGGCGGGCACCGTCCCTCCACAATAACACCAAGCAGCGATGAACGAAAATTTCAGTGATTCCTCCACCGTTTTCCCCGATCGTATGAGGATGATTGGTAAGAAGAATAATACGGCGTTGATACCATTTAGTTGAGCGAACATTTGGCCTGAAACTCCCATGAGAGTTTGACGCCAGAACTTGGTGAAGAGATCACGCCAGCTTGCTTGTTTGGCGTCATCTTCCATCTGGATGATGAGCTTCATCTTTTTGAAGGCTGTTACGATCTCGGGCGAGGTAACGTCACCGTTACCATGCAGGTCTGCGAGAGTCTGAAGACCTTCATTCTCGAAACCATTCCTGACGAGCCACTAAACGTAAGGGGAGTGAATAAACGTTGAAAAATGATATGAGCAATGACATACTCGAGGGGTTTCAGGCATAAAGAACGAAGCAAATATCAGAATAATCGCCAAGCCCCCTTGAATGATGAACATCGCCTTCCAGGATATAGTTCCTGAGTTGACATAATGGAAAAGACCCCATCCAGCTCCAGCAGAGAGCAAGTATCCCGAGTTAAGACAAATGTACTCGATGCAGATCATGCGGCCACGAGCATGATCGCCTGCAATCTCGGTTTGAACTGGAAGCAACGAAATCCCCAATGGTCATTAGGTAACAGTGTATGGCTAACCACGACACCACAAACTTACCAATTGGGACACTCATAGACAGGAAACCAACGCCAATACCCTGTATACAGCGAAAGAAGATGAATACAGCAAAGCTATCTGATAGCGCTGCACCGATAGAGGCAATGAGATAGATAATGCCCCCAAGACGGACGACGTGCCGTCTTCCAATCATATCGCATAAAACAGCAGCAACGAGAGCCTAATATACAACATAATATGGGTCAGTAGACTTGCAAGTAGTGCTTGGCTAATTGAAAGGAAGACCTACAGCGAAGAGGGCAGTCAAGTTCAAACATGAGGCTGTGATAGACTGCGTCGTATCACTAACACCAGTTTCAAGGTTATTGACTTGCTCGAGTGTAACGTTCACACCGAATATGTCACGAATGAAAGGAGGTTGCACTAGAATCGAAGCAATGGTTCCTTGACTGTAACCAAACATGGCATCTGAAAATAGGTAGTTATCAGGAAGTTTGGCCCACAACAAATGCGCGGGGGAATGATTCAGTCCTACTCACCTCCAAAAGACGCAAGGGCAGACGTGGCATACAATATAGGCGCACCTACCGCCCATCTAGGATACCTATTTGTCATCTTCTTTGGGGTGCCGAGTAAGGCCTGATAGACGCCTTCAGATGCCATGATACCAAGGGTGTGACAACTCGACCGATTGTGTTGCCACACAAGAGCCAAAAAATAGTCGAAATTAGAAAATAGAATCGGCTGCCTGCCCTCGATGGCTTCAAACAGAGGAAGACGGATTCAGGGAGAAACCAGATCGAACAAAGAGTCGTTCCGGCATATTTTATAGTGTCCTTGTCAGAATCTGGACTAATCAAAGATCCAGTGAAAATGCCCAAGCTCGATCAAAATAGTTTCAGCTGTGTTAACAATTCCAAAGGCTCAAGCATACAAAACTCAAGCAATTAACCAAACAAGATGTATCTGTGTTGACGCCTTGTTGCAGCATGCATTCAAATCGGCGAGCGTAACATTCTCACGGTCTCTGTTCGGGAACTCTCCTTCTCGACGGAAGGCTTCTCGGCAGCGGTCAGTACTGGTGCGGGGCATTAAAAGGCGAGGATATTCTATTACTAATTAGTGGTGCAAATATCACCAGTACTGAATCCGAAGGAAAACGGGATCGGAAACAGACTAGGATGGGTCAAAAAGCCTCCGTGCCATCTGAACATAATAGAATAGCGTCTTCGCGTCGTCACTGTCTCACAATCCCCCATGCAGCGTGTTCGCTATCCCTGACAAACTTCCTCTGGAAATAGTTGCCCCAGCGAAAGCTAATCTGCCTCAGGGACTTGCAGTTCTTCGAGCAAGCGGCAAAAATATCCGCCTGACCTGCTGCGCTTCCTCCCCCCCATTCAAACACCTCGAGTTCTTGTAGTTGACATAGGGCATTTATAGCGGCAGCCCGATCATCACGGTCCGCCATATCACCATGAGTCACAGATAATGATTTGAGATGAGGGAGGTTTGCAATGATTGAGGTGTAAGGGTGGGCTGTCACTTCTGTATCGAATATCTCCATGGAGAGATGTTGGATACCACCAGGCGACGTGCTTTGTTCCAGGTTGTGCATGAGTAGGGTGCACTCGCCTTCCCAGAGTCCGGAGATATGAACCGACTTGACGGGCGATCCAGGAATGACAGCAGTATGATGAGCGAGACTGGCGTAAATACCCTCTAGAGACGGGAGGGGTGATGGAACGTTTGATATCCCAGGGTCGACGGCGCGCAATTCGATGTATGTGAGCTGCTGATGCCTGCCCCAGAAACCGTGTAAGTTCTCATCACAAAACAAGTCGGTGGAAAAATGCTGGAGCTTCGTGAAGGCAAATGGCTGAAGTGAAAGTGACCGCGCAATCTTGGTTCGGTGATGAGCTGAGGTTATTGATAGCGAGCGAAGACTACTGCAATGATGGAGGGTATGGAATATGGTTCTCAGCGTCTTGTCAACTTCGGGCTCCAATTCAGCCCCTAATGCTGATTGAATGTCGATGCGGATGTTTTGCACACGCAGATAGCGCCGCTCAGTCAGAATGATTGCACACCCTTCCTCCAGGTGCCTCCTCCCCCAGATATCATCAAAGCTGGCGTCGCATGCCGGTGAGACCACCACTAGGTCCGGTACAGCAGCAAGAACAACTCACCTTGGATCTACGCGGAGGGTGAATGACCTCCAAAGATGCTTAGCTGCTTCGTGTTTGAGCTCCTTGCACACGAGACTGATCGCAGCTAGCGTGTAGAAATCCGCAAATGCCACGACGGCCGCCCAGATATCGTATGGGACAGGGCTTCGCAGTCTCACCGGGGTAGCCTGTGGAAGAGCTTGCATGTGTTAATTGGACTGTGAACAAGCGTATTATAAAGCACTTTCACTCTGGGACCGCCTATGCCTTATATGTGCGGGTTTCCCAAGCAAGATCGAGGGAATAAACTCACGGCTCGGATCGCTGGGCCCCTATGGAGAAGATGTGACATCACACAACGGCTTGTTTGTCTAGGTGTGACTGTTGTACGGAATGAGTGGAAATATTGTTAGATACACGTCCGCTCAAGTGCTACCGCTGATAGCGGGACGTACGAGAGATTCTGTTCGTGAAATGCGGGCAAATTCCCCTTCGGATTTCAAATGAGCCTGTGGCTGTACGGCGATGACCATTCTCCGTGAGCTTCGTTGCTCGATTTGGAAATAGACTCAAGGCCAATCGTGGTTGACACGCGTGCACGGACAAGAATCGTCCCCCCGCAGCGGTGAAACAAGCCATCGCAAAACGTAATGAGCGCACCAAGAATGAGACACAATGCACATAAAGTGGAGACAAACGATTAATGACAGAATATGATGAGAGGGAATGTATGGGATAGCACGTTGACCGAGATAAGCTTGTGTGAATGGAAAATAAAGGGAATTGATGAAGTAAGGCTAGCGACAATTTTGCAGCGGTGAAAACTGGAAAGCAAGAAGGGAGAAGGAGGTTTCAGATTTTACCTACGGAGCGTTCGCTCAAAGGTGTAGTTCCAAGTAGCGTAAGACTTCATAATATGCTGTGTAAATTTCGTCCGAATCAAGTTACAGCAATGACTTGAGAATCGTGTAAAACACTCATGCTCGGTGTCCCAGTTAGAGCAGCAGTCAGAAGGGAAAGATGATCAACGTTGGAAGAATGATACCAGGTACGGATGTTGAGGGACTTGGTCATAGCGCAGGTCGAAAATACCTTGTCAAGTGTTAAATCGAATTCCGGTTGGTCCTCATTCGCGAGCATTAGGCAATCGATGAAAATACGAAGCTGCCGGACGCGCAAGAATCGGCCCCAGCACATGATGATGTGCACTCTTTCCACAAGTAATCTCTGGGATACAGTCCTTGGGAAGAAGCCACGAAAGTGAATGTGCGCCAAAGGTGTTTGCTGGCTCCTTGATAATAATCCTTGTTGAAAAGACTAAGAATTTTGAGAGTATGGCAATCAGAATTCGCCATTGAACGTCGTCGCAGGGACGTTCACGATTTCTTGGGGGTCGGTGAGCTGTCTTCACGCACACCAGTTGGGATATATGGCGATCGCTTTTGCAGGGCTCAACTAGGAACAAATCCCATGGTAAAAGCTTCCCGGGTTGACTGGCCATCTAGACAAACGGACAACAATGGGCACCGTCTAAATCCGGTAGATTGGGAAGCATGCAACTACACAGCCACCTCCGCCTGCAGAAGCAGAGGAAAAAGGAAGAAACCTTATGCTACAAGGGACATCAGACTTCAATTAGAATGAAAAGATCGGCAACAACGCAATGAGAGAAAACCATGTAGCAAGCGACAAGGCTAGAAACCGTCAAACTCCTGAACGGGGGGATTGGGTCAATAATCGGCGTCAATTCCACTCAACCCGGGGTAGAGGTGTGTCATTCCGCGTCCAGAATCGGAGAAGCTGGGAGAGGAATGTCCTCAGGTCGCATGCATTCGACAGATTCTGGCAAATCGAATAGGACATCCTCCGTGGGCGTGATATGGCCCGAACACGCATCACACATTAATGACCCCTGGTCATGTGTACCCAAATCCTCTTCTGTCACCTGCTCTTCTCCGTCGACGGCCTGATCAAGAGGTCCTGTACCTCCGGTGCGATAGCTCCAAGCCGTCGCAATGGAGCCAGTGCCACGACGCCTCGGCCCAATGCTAGACCCAATATTCAACAGTCCTCCGGGACCAGCAGCACTGATCCCTGTGTGGGTGCTTTGCCCAGTAGCACTCCACCCAGTCTCGTCACTACCCCAGCTGCTACGTCTGCTGCTGGGTCTCAATGCCAGCATACTTGCGTTCGTATCCCCGAGGTCCCTGTCAGCTGCAATGGATCGTGATCGTGGAGAAGTATGGGACATTGCAAAGTTAGAGGAGGCAAGCGTGAGAGTGCTTGCGTTGTCCAGAGGTGGAGAGGCTGGTCGCGGGTTATTTTTGGGATGAAAGTGAGTAAGACCGGGTGCATGCGTAAGCAGTTTGGCTCCAGCGACCGGCACAGTCATACTTGTACTTGTTGTTGTACTAGTTGTTGGCGTTTCTACTGCATATGTGGGTGGGGGAGCCTGCCGATTTGGGCCAGAGGCACCGCTTGGGCCCATGTTAAATGAGACAGAGGCGCTTACTGAGGCAAGAGCATTTGAAGACCTCGGGTGGGGAAATCTTGATGAAGATGGGCTTGGGGCGGGCGACGCTGTTATTAGAGCATTTCTACCTAAAACAGAAGATTGCGACGGAAGGACCTGAGCGATATGGCCACCAGGACCAAGATCCATAGACATGACAGTGGTAGGCTTTGTGCTTGGGGGACCAATGGATTGGGAGGTTTGCAGATGATCAGTTGTGCATGCTGCAGATGTGTTTGTTGCTGACGAACTGTGAGTCGAGCGAGAAGGCACAGGAGAGGGAGGTATTGAGGGAGGTATCGGCCGAATGGAAGCATCATCATCTGCCTCGCCGGGTTCCCTGGCAGACCAATTCAGACTTGGACCAAGAGATCCGGCCCTGGAATGGATCGAGGTCTCTGGGTGTCCATGAAGTTTCACATTCTCCTGCTCAACTACAGTTTTCACAGTTGTCTGAGTGAGGCGAAGTGGACTTTCCGGAATATGGAGATGTAAACTACGGCGGCCAGCGTTGGATGCAGCGCCTCGAACTGTTCCGTCAGGGTTTTGCGCCTGATCAAGCTCAGTGTCTGCTTGGTTCACCGTGTCGTTCAGCTGTTTTCCACGCCTTTTGCGTGACCCCGGCTTGCCTCCTGAGATCTTTCGGTGAAACCAATTCAGGATGGGTTGGCTTGTGTGACGTTTGATCTCTTTGTGTGCTGGAAGACCCGACAGCACATTGTTTGGTGAAACAGCACTTAAGGGTCTCGATTTTGAGTTCAAAGGTCGAGGGTGACCATTGGTAGCCTTAGGGGTCGTATTTGGTACAGCAGTAGTTGGGGTTGTCGTCGACATGTGGAGTAGAACTTCAGGGAGAAGCCGCGAACGACGTGTCAATCTAAGTCACGCGCAAGTTGTTGATGACAAGACCCACACTGCTCCTTAGTACAACAAGTTGCTCGACGTAGAGGATGAGTTCACTGCGGGCGTGATATATCGAAAACGAATGACAGAGAGAAGTCGAAACAGCAAATAAATTGATTGTCCAATTGGGACGTCGGTGACTCAATTTGTTGCTCATAACCATAATATGAAAAGCATAGACCGAAGTCCCACATTAAACTTCATCGCATGGGGAGGCTTGGTTCAGCCACAAGCACACTGACTTAGCAGAGGCTGGATGCCTGTCGTTGGCTGCCAACCAATACGAGCTTTATATTTGCTTCAAAACAGCGTCGACTACTTGCTGTGTCGTGCTCTTTCCCCCCAGATCAGGAGTCAAAACGTCGCCTCGTCTCAGCACCGCATCAACCGAGTCATCTACCCGCTTGGCTTGGTCATCGTATCCGAGGTGTACGAGCATAAGGGCAGCGGAACTACAGGGACCCATGATGAGGATTGGGCATGATACATGCTCCAGCCTGAACTTACCGAATGGAGGCGAGAGGGTTCGCGATACCTCGCCCCATAATATCTGGTGCGGATCCATGGACTCTGGACATAGCAATAATTAGCATAATGGCAAGGGTCGGGAAAGACACTGTGCACGTACGGCTCTCCCATTATGAAGTTGTCGCCTGCATTGACCGAAGGAACGAGACCCAGAGATCCCACCAATGCTGCTGCTGCGTCCCTGCTCGGCATCACGTAAGGGATGTTCCGGGGAAATGGGTGTAGGACCTTACGAAATAATATCCCCGTACATATTCGGTGCAACAGCGACATCAAACACCCTGAGATAGGGTCTTAATGAACGCATTAGGCTCCTGGGACACAAGCGACTTACTGTGGCTCTCGGAACATTCTGGAGAAAGTTAAGCAACGGATGCGTTGAATACTGGACTGAACCTCACCGGTACACCATGCTGTCCACCAATTGCTCCTCCACCTTTACACAATCATACCTCCCATCGATACCTGGGAGCGATGGAACGCTTCGGACAGTCTCCCGGAACAGACCATCCGTTACCGACAGGACATTTGACTTGTGTACAATGGTCAGAAGGGGCTAAAAAATTATGGTGAGCCATTATAGATCGAGAGCCGCAGAAAGATAGGCTTTGACGCACCGAGGGACCACGCGCTAAAGCAGTTTCAAATGCCATCTGGCCTATTCGCCTCGAGGCTCGTTCAGTGATAAGACGGGTGGCACGCGCCTCTTTCCCGACCGAGCCCAGAGTCAGAGTTTCTTCTTTAATATACTCATATTTCAACTGAGCGAGATGCAATCACAAGAGTGACAGACCACTCACCAAGCATTCAGTGTTCTCTCTGACTATGACCATGTCGATATTGGATCTTTCTCCTGGTAAATCCGCTACCTAGGAAAATTGAACATTCATATTTATTCGGCAAAGCGCAATTGTAAAGGCCAACAGATTTGACAGGGCGAATGTTGGCGTACAAGTCTAATGCCTTGCGCATTGCGACGATCGGAGACGAATATCCTGCCACACGCCGAGATGGGGAGCTGTTGGGGAGATGAGCAAACTTAAGAAACACAAACCAGCCATTAGAGCCTACCTGACGGCGCCAAACATTGCGCAGTCTGACTCCTCTCTTAAGACCCTGTTCTCGTGCAGAGACATGCTTAGCAACTCCCACAACGCCTAAAATAGCATGACACACCTGAGCGTCTCATCAGGCAAAGCAGTGCCATATTTCGTAAAATGCTCAAATCCAGCATCGAGATGCGTAAATTCGAGCTTGGGTAAAGCAGTTCCTAAAGCTTCAAGAACGGATCTGGCTGCCTTCCACCAGAGAGTTGGGATGAGTCCTCATGCGCATGGGGGACGCGACATACTGGCAAGACCTCGCGCCCAACTCCATCGGCGGGTATCATCGCAACTCTTAATTTTGTCCTAATGACGTTTCTCAAAGCACCAGCCATTCTGATGGCAAGGTACCTTCTATATTTGGAAGGGAATTCCCGAGGCATGTGATCCCTAGCTTGACGACATCAACAGCACTTCCAGCTAACTCTCCATCCTGTTACCAACCTTACGCCCAACGTGATCTCTTCTGTCTTAAACTTGCATATTGGTCATGAAAATCTTTGCTCATCTTGCTGCACTCATTGCGGCTCTAGGTTAGTGCCCAGCGCTTCCTGCAGAATCTGACTCAACGGCGTGTTGCTGGTGTCTCTCAGCTATCGCGAGCGCAGGCGCCGCCCCGATCGATGCACTTCCTAACTCTGGACCTACGTTTGTGGGTAGCGTCAGGGCTAAGATTCTCGAATTTCGCCTTGGACATGCTGCTGGTCTTGGTCGCATCGAGGACTATAGGATCATTACAACCATCCAACCTGATAAGAAGTTCGGTTGCAAGGGCGTTTCGGAGAAGTTGCAACGTCTTGCGAGTGCCCTTGGACTCCCTTCTTTCAGTCAACCGTCGAGCAGTGTGCAGACCTCAGGACCTAGCATGCACAATTCGTTACCGCATTCCGGGGAAACCCTTCCGCCTTCCCCCTTTGTTGGCCCTCTCAATCCTAACGTAGTGCAGTATTTTCGCGTGGCGCTCCACAATCATCACAAGAATCAGCCTTTTATGAACAGATTGGATCGAGCCATTAGGTCTCTCGGGAAATGGGAGTCCAGAGCTGTTGCCTTCGTGTTTGGATGCGGCATTGGGTCTTTGATCCGTATACTGTTCATGTTCTGTCTCCTCATCGTTCGTGCATGGCGCAATCGTTCCCATCGGTGCCTAGGGACCGCAGAGGAAACGGCCATTTTACTCCCAGTCGAGCCTCCTGCGTATGTTGATGAGAAGGCTACGTTGCATGAGACGATGGCCCATGATCCCCGGCTCTCTGAGGAGTCCCTAAATTTAGTCGAGACTGTCGGTGTGAATGAAAATGTCCCCAGTCCACCGGATCAGGTAGCGTTATTCCTCTTCCACTTGTAACCCAACATCTGATTGCGGCCCTACAGTGTGGCCGGCCAGCGCCTGCGGACCAATTCAACTAATCCGCTTCTCAGGAGTTAGTCAATTCTGCGTCTGACGCTCCTGATTCCTTCTACGAAGCTGCTCGCATTTGGAGGATTATGGATGGTTTAGAAATACTTTCTCGATTCCGCGCTTCCGTCGAAAGATTACACTATCCTTCACTCGGTTTCTTTATCATCGTTTTCCTACTCTTGCACGTTTACTCTCCTCGTCTGCATGGATTTTCTTTTATCTTTCACTCTTTTGTCGAATTTTGTCAGTTCAATTTTGTTGTGATCTTGTCGGATGGTGTAAGCACTCAGTGAGAACGTTCGGAACCCGGCCCATCGATAGGCGCGCGAGTATTATGCGACTTGTGTGCCCGATAATGTACAAAGGGATTACATGAATGCAGGAATACGATGCAAATGCACGGGGTCACAAGAACGGTTCAGCGAGAAAAGCGGAGACGAGCAGAAGCAAACACAACGAGGGACATGAGTACTCCAGCCTCTATAGATCGGGACATACACAGACAGGCAATACAAATGGGAGGAGGGAAGTCAAGTTGAACTGGCGCAGCAAGCAGTGGGACAGTGAGACTCCGCAATGCGGAGCAGGTGCAAGGCGAGATAAACTCGCACAGCACGACGCGAGAGCGCGCGCGAAGGGAACTGCCGTCACCGTCACATGCGCATGAAGACACAATGACTCAGAATTCGCCAAAATCTGCAGAAACGTAGGCGGTGGCCAGCCTCTGTGGTATAGAGCAAAAACATGAAATAGAAAAGAATTCTCATTTGCATATTGTCCTTGTGGCATACTTGCAGACATACATACTTGCACGCTTCACACACTGGCAATTCATAGTTCCACACTTTCATTTCAATAAAAACAAATGTTCGATGCAATCAATGGTTCAATACAGAAATCACATGCTACAGAGTGGCTATTCGTAAATGAGATGATGACCTTGATAACTAATGCCGCTGAACGCAGATCTGCAACGTGCTATTGGCTGAGATGAAGCCGAGATTTGTTCTCACTCTGTAAACCACACACTCTGATTCAGGACCAATAATGCAGCATGCAGTGAGCAGATAGAACTGTATGGCAGAGAATGGACCCTGGGTTTGGGGGTCATACAGGACCCTGTGCATAGGACAATTGAGTTTGGGAGAAAAAAACGTAGGACCCACTACGGAGTAGTGGGAATTTTGGACAATGTGACCCAAGTCCAATCACCTTTTCCGGAATTTTGTAAAATGTAGTATGGCTGTGCTCCATCACTATCCAGCCATTAAAGCTCTAATCTCCCCAACCCAGAAAAAAATTAGTTAACCCCACCCAACATTAACCTGGCCCAATCGGACTTGTGTTTGACCCTGTGGAAATAGTCACACTCTGTAGCATGTGACTTTCTGTATTGAACCCACAACGTGACTTGTATCGGAAGCAATTTGTTTGTTATTGAAAATGGAAAGTGTGGGAACTATGGGAAGTTGCCACAGTGTGTGAAGCATGCAAAGTATGTAATGTCTGCAAAGTATGCAACAAGCAAAGGACAGCATGCAAATGCAGAAATTCTTTTCGGTAACTCATTTCATAAAAAACGCAGGACAATGCAGGACCATTCAGGTCACTAATTGCCGTCGTGGTTAGTCGTGTGAAATAAGGATATTAAACCATGAATTCACTGGTGTTTTCACTCAGCGGCTCTAACTGGGCGCTTTCCATGGACTTCGATCACTTTCTGGCAAGTTCCGTCATTCAGTCAGCTAAGATTCAAAAGGCACGCTCCCTTCACGCGGTGAGACCGCCATCTCTTCCGCCATCTTTTAACGAGACGTTCACGAAACGATTTGCTTTCCGTCTAGTCCTTTGCTATCTGCACAGGCTTTGTGAAAAGTGGTCATGGCTTCAGTTGTTGGAATTGACTTCGGTAACCTTGCGTCAAAGGTGTGACCCGATCCAAACACGTCGACTAAAAAACGCGTTTTGACAATTCCTTTCCTTGTTGTAGATCGGAGTTGCAAGGAAGAAAGGAATTGATATTATTCTCAATGAATCATCCCAGCGCGCAACGCCGTAAGCTGTCTTGTTCCACCCTTAGACGCCGATCGGCGCTCAACTATATAATTACGTTCACGCTCTTAGCTCTCTGGTCTCATTTGGTCCCAAGCAACGCGCGATCGGCGAGGCCGCCAAGACGCTGGAGATCTCTAACTACAAGAACACGATCGGCTCACTCAAACGCTTGATTGGGCGTTCTTATTCCGATCCCGAGATTCAAGAGATTGAGAAGAAGTTTATCACCGCTCAACTTGCAGACGTAAACGGGTCTGTCGGTGTTAAGGTGGGTTCCGTCATTACGAGGGACGCCAGATAGACGTCCCTTACTACGCGTCTTCCTGTCAGGTCAACTACCTTGGCGAGCCAGAGGTTTTTTCGGTGACTCAGCTGGCTGCGACATACTTTGGGAAACTGCGCGATATTGCTTCAAATGAGCTTAAACAGCAAGTTTCGGACGTTGTCATCGCCGTTCCAGGGCATTTCACCGATGCCCAGAGGCGAGCGATCCTCGATGCAGCTGCCATAGCAAGTCTGAACCCTCTTCGTATCATTAACGATTCCACCGCCGTCGCATTCAGTTATGGTATCACTAAGGTTGACCTCCCCGAACTTGACCAACCCTCTCGTAATGTCGTGTTCATCGACATTGGTCACTCCGATTACACCGTCGCCGTTGTCGGCTTCAACAAGGGTCAGCTAGTCGTTAGGTCCACTGCCTACGATCGACATTTCGGTGGTCGTGATCTGGATTACGCTCTTGTTCATCACTTTGCCGAAGAGTTCAAAGGAAAATACAAGATTGACGTCCTTTCAAATCCCAAGGCCACTTTCCGACTTGCCGCGCAGTGTGAGCGACTCAAGAAGGTTTTGTCGGCCAACGCGGAAGCTCCACTTTCTGTTGAATCAATTATGAATGATATCGATGCACAGTCAAAACTCAAGCGCGAGGACTTTGAACAGTTCATCGCTAGTCTTCTTGATCGCGTGACAGCACCATTAGAGGAGGCACTGAAGGAAGCTGACCTCGGGGTCGAAGATATTCACTCCGTCGAACTTGTCGGAGGAACGACTCGTGTGCCCGCCATTCGGGAACGTATCAAGCAGTTCTTCGGCAAACCTATATCGAACACCCTCAATGCCGATGAGGCCGTTGCTCGTGGTGCTACTTTCTCTTGCGCACAATTATCACCAGCTTTCCGCCTTAAAGAGTTCTCTATCACGGACATCGCGACATATTCCATTGGCATCCAATGGGAGCACGCCGAGGGCGATACTGATGGTGACACTTCCCTGGTCGCTTTCCCTCGCGGTAATCACACACCTTCTACAAAAGTCCTCACTTATTCCCGAAGTTCGACATTCGAACTTGAGGCTGTTTACGCGGAAACTTCGAAGCTACCCGGAAGGATCAACCCATGGATTGGCAAGGTGTCCGTCAAAGACCCATCACCGACTGGGGAGCTTGTCACTGTGAAGGTCAAGACTAGACTCAACGCCAATGGCTTGTTGTCCTTTGAAGGGGCATACACGCAGGAGGAGAACGAGGAAGAGCTGCCTCCAGCTGCTGAGGGCGAAGAGCCCCAAAAGAAGAAGAAGGTCACCAAGCGCAATCTTTCTTTCGTCGCCTCCTCAGTAGCAACCGAGCCTTCCATTACTGCAAACTTGCGGGAGCAGGAGAACAGCATGCATGCCAGTGACAAGCTCGTTTCAGACACTGAGGTCAGTGCACAGCTACGAACGCGTGATGATCAAACATGAACTCTCCCTACAGGAGCGGAAGAATGCTCTAGAAGAGTATGTTTACGATATGCGTTCGAAGATTGAAGGCAAATATCGATCATATGTACAACCTGCTGAAGTTGAGAAGCTCAAGGTTGCGCTCAACGAAGCTGAGGAGTGGCTTTACACTGAGGAAGGCGAGGATGCTGCCAAGTCGGCATATGTTGCTCGCCTGGACGCACTCCACACTCTCGGCGATCCCGTCGCGAAGCGCTACATCGAAGCAGAGAACCGTGCCCGTGTCATCTCTAAACTCCGCGAGACTATCGACACCTACATCACCTATGCTACCGGTAACGATGAGAAATACGATCATATAGACCCGAAGGAGAAGGAGACCGTCGTAGAGAAAAGTGCGAATATTCAGAAGTGGCTTGATGATAATGTCGCTCGTCAGGCGGAGCGACCCTTGAACGTTGACCCTGTGTTGACAGAGGAAGAGGTGGAAAAGAAACGACAGGAGCTTATCTATTTCGCCACCCCGATCTTTAGCAAACTTAAGCCCAAGCCAAAGACGGAGACGCCGCCTCAAGGTCAACAACCTCCGAACGGGGACAGTACACCCAGTGGCCAGCAAACACCAGCAGAAAATGCCAACAATAATGTCAACAATAATGAGCCAACGGAGATGGACATCGATTAGAGAAGGGGGAAATGTTATACGCTATCGATATAGGCAGAATCTTGTATTCACACCGTCTTTTTTACTTCACGCTGTCGACTACTATAAAACTTCAATTTAGATTCATGATGATGGGGATTGTGCTCTTTGTGGTTTAGAGCTGAGAGTTGCCTTCTGCGAATGTTCATTGATCATACAGGATATGGACACAAGACTCGGGGATGAGTTATAAAAGAAATGCAATCAATTATAAATTGCCAAATTCAACATTCAACCCTGAAGCACTCGCGCTATCACTGCCATCATCATCATCATTTCCCTCTATCCCATCTCGCTTCTTCTTCGCCTTCTCTTTCTCTCGCATCTTCGCGATCACTTTATCTGCACGATTAAATATGCCCCCTGTTGGCGCGCCACACGCTGCGCACTTGGGAGTTTTTGCGAACCGTTTAATGGCACATGCACTGCAGAAATAGTGGGTGCATCGTGTTACGATCTAAAGACGAAGGAGAGATAAATGACTACATTAAAGAAGGGTATAGGCGGCGTGGAATAGTAGTCCTCACTGGATTTGTGTAGGGTTTGCGGCAGATGTAGCAGGCGAAAGGGATATCTTCATCGTCTGAATCGGACTCTTCCTTCTGAGCATTCTTCTTGGGATCTGCAGCGAGCTTGTCAAGCTGCCACCCTTGGAGATCTGGAGCGATGGGCACAGAGAATTAGCCACGACGGACAAGATAAAAGAAAGAAGCACTTGCAATTTCCACGATCATGCAAGAATTTGCATGTATCGCCAAATCCACAATAACCAGTTTCTGGATAAGGGATTATTTCAACAACCGAAAGTGAACGAAAGGCAAAGTGTCAGCTTACCTTTATAGTCTTTACACACATCGGGTTGATAATCAACCACGGTGACGGTTCGAATAGTGCTCGTGGACTTTTGAGGGCCGACACGCATAGCCTTAGGGACGCCACCATCCTCTCGCTTTCGCATATGCGACTTATAAGCTGCCGATCCATGATATAAACCATCATCTTCCCTCTCCTCATTCTCAGCATCCCGCTTATACTTTTTGAGAATTTCTTGTTCCTCTTCCTTTGATATCCTTTCCTTTTCTGCATCCATCAGTTCTTTAATATTACCAGATGCCTTCCACTTGACGTCCGGCCCCCTGTCATCATTGTCGTCATTCTCTCGTTGCGAATACGTTCGCTTTGTGCCTTGAATGAGGGGGTTGGCACTCGTCTTGGAAATTGGACGCACAACTGCAGAGGACGATGAGATGACTGGTAAAGATGGGTCAGATGATAAGGTTGGCGAGGTGTCGCGCTTGCGAACGTTGGCTGGCCTTGTTTTCTTCTTGATGAATGTTGCGGTCGGCTTAGATGATGTAGAGGGAGTTTCAGACGACATGAAGGAGAGCCTGAACTCTGCAGTTGGGAAGAGGGAGAAACGCCTTTATATGTTGGTAGCTGACTCAGCGCTTAAGAGCTTGCTTGAGAGGAATCGAAGGCGAGACAGATAGTTTGGTGGCGGTGCCTTAGTCAGCACATCTTACGGCAAGCGCCTGGCACATTTAATTGCATTGTGTGAGGGCTGAAGCACACCAACGATGCACCCTTCGAGAGTGCTCGCAAAGCCAGTAGATACCAATCCTCTCAAGCGTTTGGCGATTGCCGCAAGTCATTGCGGTCCTCAGGTATGCTTTCGTCAGTGAACATTTAAGATCTTCCATTGACTTGGATGTGTTGGTTGTTCCTGTCAGGCCGAAGCTTACGGCAACTGCATCCACGCGGCTTACCAGGATGCACGACGGGGGATGTGCGCGAAGGAATTTGCAGCGTTCAAGGACTGTGTGCAAGAACATGTTTGTGCCGGGATTTATACATGCTTGACCTCAGATACTTATGGATGATTACAATTACGCTTCTACAAATATTAGATGAAGAGAAAGTGGTGAAGACTACTACAAGATACGACTCATGGACCATTTATCTCTCTGGTGGCATCGCACCAGGCAGTCCATTCCCAGTCCTTGGGCTCGGTGTATCTGCGTTCTCGGCTCCCACATTGTTCCCACTGGCTTGTGCCATCGCTTCCGTCTGTTCCCTTACTCTTCGCTGCATTGTTCTCAGTAACTGCTCCAAACGCGATGCACCCGATAAACGCTGCGTAACTCCAGGCAGAGGAAGACCCGGGGGTCGTGGCGGCGGTGGATGTCTGATACTCTGCCAAGTCGGACGGAGGCGAAGATGAAGTATTGGTTCACGATAATGCTGTTTGTGGAATAGATTTTCATCGCCTGGATTTCGAGGCGGGGTGCTGTTATTCGAAATTACAGTCATAATTTCCATGGAAAGGGCTCACCACCGACATCGACAGATGAAGAATCATATGCGAGGGGATCTGGTACATCGGGGTCGACTTCTGCTCCAGTTTCGTGCGCAATTATTACAGTGATGACTTGAAGAATAAATATGAGAACGTCCGTAGTAATGACGAGAATAAAGGGCGGCGAAAATGCTAAGTGGAGGAGCCCAGGCGTTAGACGCGACTAGCCTTACGTGAGTTCATAATAGTTGTCAAATTGACTCGCCTCGACCAACAAAGTCAAGTAATACGCCACGCGAGTCATATTCAAAAGGGAAGAAGGGGTGCCGAAGGATGACCGGTATATGAAGCACACAGAGACAGACAAAATAGAACCTAACAGACCGCCCCATCTCTCGCGGACGAGTTAATTGGGTTTGTATCGATGACCGGAAAATGAACCGCAAGAGTACAGGATCTATGAGGTACGAGAGGAGGAAGAGTTGGTAAAGGAGGGCGTCGAGCTAGGGCATTGGATCCCATCAAAGTCGCATCAGTCCGCCTTGAACGAGTCAGCTCGATAAGGAGAAACATACCGAGTACACGACATGTTGTCGTTGGGCATGGAAGCGCATATGTCGGTGGCAAGCCGATGGCAGTGCGGAGGTTCCCGCAAATAGTACTGACAAATTAGGTCATTTCCTCCCTTAGAGTTCAGGCTTTTTTCTTCACAAATTTCACTCTTTGGCAATGAATGGCGCACACACGCGAGCAAGCCCACCAATATCCACCGCAAGATAATGATGAATACGAGGCATCTGTGTCGTGAGTTAAATTACACACGTTCCACATCTATCTCATACGTACATGCGGTACAGCCGTTATGAGGACTTCACCACCATAGGTATGTAGTATTCCCGAGTGACACGAATGTCGAGAACAACGTCTCAATTTCGCAAGACTGGATACATGATTCGATGTTGGACAGGAACCGACGACTGAGGCGCCGGATGGAAATTGATGCGACACTCCGGGCTGCAAATGGCCGGGTCACTTGGGGCTGGGTCTGGGCAACTATGTGGAAAATTACTTCATTAGGGCAGAGCTGGTTCATCATAACTCTTGTCGGTTCGTTCATTAAGACCGCCTTGCTCAGGTTCTGCCAAGTGACCTGAATATAGGTGCTATCATTGGAGTTGACAGTGCTGCTATGTCTATTCTCACGGAGTGGCTTTCTGACTTGCGTCGCGGGTACTGCTCCGAAGGGTGGTGGCTCAATCAGGAGTTTTGCTGCTGGGAGATTGACGAAGTCGATGTCCACGGTGCTTGCAAAGCATGGATCCCATGGAGTGAATATACCTTTGGGAATTGGATTGTTTATGTCCTACTGGCTGTAAGCTGACTCTCCATACCACTCAACTGCCAATTGACATTTCCTCCTAGTGCTTGTTCTCTTGGTTATCTGCTCATCTTGTGTATAATTTTGCACGTTACGCAGCGGGCTCAGGCATCTCCGAGATAAAATGCATCATCACTGGATTCATTATGAAGGGATATCTCGGAGGCTGGACACTCGTCATCAAGAGTCTTACACTAGTCCGTTCTTTGAACATTCCGGGTCGTCATTTTTCTGACACTTTATGGCGGGTAGCCTCTAGTTATCGCCTCAGGGTTAAACGTCGGGAAGGAGGGACCGTCAGTTCATGTTGCATGCTGCATCGGTTTTGTTGTAGCCAGCATGTTTCCCCAATTTTCCCTCAGCCAAAGTACGAGTTTGCCTGAGAATTTGAATTGAGGTGGCCTAACGATTAGGCATTTGCGAAGGCAAAATGCGAGAGATTGTCACTGCGTCTAGTGCAGCGGGAGTCGCAGTAGCCTTTGGCTCTCCCATCGGTGGCGTGCTCTTTTCTATCGAGGTATGTGCGAGTGGTCGGAATGGTCCGGTGGGCTAATGGGAGCGAATACAGGAGATGAGCCACACATTCAATATAAAAACAATGTGGCGCAGTTTTCTCTGTGCTCTCGTTGCCACTGCGACTCTCTCGGTACGTTGGAAGTGGACTGTTGGCAGGATCCTTGAGATTAAAATTAATCAGAAAACTAGGCCGTGAATCCTTTCCGAACAGGCAAACTTGTACTTTTCCAGGTCTCGTACGATCGAGACTGGCACTTCTTCGAAATTGTTTTCTTTGTCATAATTGGAATTTTTGGGGTGCGTATCTTTGCTATGCACTTAAGTGGCTGCACTCACATGTAACAGGGTGTGTATGGAGCCATAGTGACTAAATTTAACCTCCAAGTAGCAGCATTCCGCAGGAAACACCTGCCTTCGTATCCCATCACTGAGGCTGTTACACTGGCAACCCTCACGGCGATGTTCAGCTTTTTTAATCGATTCTTACGAATTGACATGACGGAGAGTATGGCTATCCTGTTCCGCGAGTGTGAAGGAGGAGGAGACTACGAAAACCTTTGCCAGTTAGTTGGAACGGCCAATAACCGTCGCTTGGATTAATGCGTTCTACAGGACATGGGCTCAATGGCGTATGGCGAATTCGCTATTCCTGGCAACAGTATTTCGGATAGGTTTTGTCATTATCTCCTACGGTTGCAAAGTCCCTGCTGGAATATTTGTTCCTTCAATGGCTGTTGGCGCTACGTTTGGTCGAATGGTCGGGATTATTGTTAAAGCTATGTACAGGTGTGTTACCGAGAGGGCCCAGATTGAACATTACGAATTCATGTCTCACGTCTCAACACGAAGGGCCTATCCTACCGCGGGGTGGTTTGCCGTCTGTAAGCCCGATGCACCATGTATAACTCCTGGAACATATGCCCTTCTCGGAGCCGCGGCTGCATTAGGGTAAATCCCTAGTCTCGCATAATAGTTTATTTACTAATTTTTCCCCCGTTAGGGGCATCATGCGAATGACTCTGACAGTTGTCGTAATTATGTATGAGCTGACAGGGGCACTGAACTATATCCTCCCCACCATGGTGAGAATGGTGATGGCTCTTGTTAAGACCCTAATTAGCAAAGTTCCATAGATTGTCTTGCTGGCCACGAAATTCGTCGGTGATTACATTGGCATGGAGGGTATTGCGGAAGAGATGATCAAGTTCAATGGATATCCGTTCTTGCATTCCGATGTCCATGGATTAGACGTCCCAGGTACGATCCCATCTCCCTGCCAACTCATGCTGCAACCTAAATTCATTGCAGTCTCCCGAGCTATGCACGAGAATCTTATTACAATCGAAGCAAGAAACGTGAAGCTTGAAGACTTAGGTCCGTTTCTTGATAGATAGACGCACCTTGCGCAGTCTCTCATGGACCACTCAGAGCGCAAGCTTGATTTGGCAAGTGTCCAGGGCTATCCAGTCGTCAGCGTCGACGGTCGCAACACATTGCTCGGATACACCACCCGCTCAGACATCCGGTATCTCTTAGGCACGAATAACGTCCTTGTCTAGTAAAACCCATTCCTAAAGTGACTTACAGAGCGGAAAAGACGACGCGGTTGGCTTGATCCGAACAGCCTCTGCACCTTCTGTAGCGAATCGCAACTATCAATAACTCGAAGCTTCAATGATACTGGTTCACCTTCGCACGATGGGGGTTGGATGGGGCTGCCGAGACCGCTAAGATCGCCATTGACTTCGGCAGCTGATGAGGATGCTATGCAGTTGGTTGAACCTAGCTCATCGAATGATATATCCTTCGAGCCTTTCGTCAACTTGTAAGTCCGGGTATTATATTGAAGCCAACTTAGCAAACTTCTTTGCTAGACTCCCATTACTGTTGCTCCTCGGACCTCACTGGAGACGGTCGTGCAATTATTCAAGAAAATGGGGTAGGAATTTGAAATCTCGCCTGATTGATCAGTTCTAAATCGACCCTTCCCCCGACAGTCCAAGCGTTATATTGGTGGAAGAGTATGGTGTACTAAAGGGTCTGCTGACCGTTAAGGATGTCATGAGATTTACTATCGCCCTCGAGCATGCCCAACGTGGCATGCAAGAAAATGATGCTTTCTCCCTCGGCCTTGACAATCCCGAGGTATGGGACGAGTATCGAGGATCTCTACGGACAGTTTTGGAAGGATCTTGGGTGTGGGCAACCCGGAAAACGGAACGTTTTGTTGCATGGGTCAGGCTCGTACTGGGGAGGTAGAAGGTATAATATTTGTATTGTTTATATTATCTTTTCACATCTAGAATACCGTGTAGATACACTAATTAATATCGGCACTCGTGGTTCTACTTAGGCGCTAGTGACTTGCCTCGTTAGGAAGCGTGACGGGTGACCACCCTCACCTGTCACGCAGCGTCGCAGCACCTTCAGCGATGGGGTACTATCCGAGTCTTTACATTCCCTTGACTCTGTTCACTGTTGTTGGCTTATATCTTCTCCTCACTGGTGGGGTGGGTTCTTTTCGGTGCACATGCTCATTTGCTCATGTGTTCCTGAAGGCTCTGGCGAGGCATTCAATGTCGGACAATTCCTCGAAGAGAGCAGTCCTTACGCATGGGGGCTCGTTGGGATCGGCCTATGTATAGGGCTCAGTGTGATGGGTGCTGGATGGTAAGTTTCTACAGAATGCCATTAGCCTGTGAGGCACTAATGCTCAGGCACTTAGGGGGATTTTCGTCACGGGCTCGTCAATATTAGGTGGTGGCGTTCGTGCACCTAGAATTTCCACGAAAAACCTTATTAGGTGTGATGACTGGCCTGAAAAATTATCTTGTCGGCTGGGTTGATGACAGTTTCCTTCAAGTATTATCTTCTGCGAAGTTGTTGCAATTTATGGCGTCGTAGGTTCTCAATTGTTGTTGCCCACTTCTCTCTCATTCACTCTTTTCTTCCCTCTCGTAGATCATGGCTATAGTGTTTGTTCAAAAAGTGGAACCCGTAGACGGCGACCTTATATACACGAAGGGAAACTACTACACCGGTATCCCATATTCTTCAGCCTGGCCAATGTATTAAGACTGAAATGGTGGCATATCACCAGGGTTTGCATTATTCTGGGGTGGATTAACTGTTGGGATATGCAATCTTCTCTGTGGTATTTCTGTGGGAGTGACAGGGTCAAACGCCGCTGTGGCCGATGCTGCTGACCCCACTCTCTTTGTCCGAATATTGATCGTTGAGGTGTTCGGTTCCATTATGGGACTTTTCGGATTGATAGGTAAGCATGAGCTCTACTACGATGTGGAACTCTTCTTATCCCAATTCATGGGATCTAGTTGGTCTGTTGATGGTGAGCAGCCAACTCTCATCTGGAACGACAATTTATTCTATCTACCAGGTGGGAAAGGCGAACCCTTTCGAGCCAGATGTTTCACCATCAGTCGTTCCCGTACACTAATATCGCTATGCTCTCGTACCGCTGCATCAATTTATTACTGCTATTCTCAAAATACACCCAAATCACTTCCTGCCAGTGACCGTAAGACCAAAATTTACACACTTTTTTGTGAGAATGGACAGAAAGAATTAATCAATTTGGGTCATTCTGGCAGCAGAAAATTGGGGCTACACAGTTCGAAGTAGTGACGAGCTCATAAGTACACGGACATGAGATATCCCGAAAGAGGCGCGATCAGGATTGGCTTTCAGCGTGATCCGGGTTCGGAAGATACACTGTTAGATATACCATGCATTGAGGATTTCTGAGCACCAATTTCTAATTATAACACGAGCTTACGGTCGTCATCGTCATCCTGCGAGGGTGATGAGGTCTTCCCTTCGTGATGCGGGCCTGGTGCAGTGAGATCGTCTACAATTAGGGATCTTGGTCGGCGGGGAAGCAGGCCCAGTTTGCCTCCATAAGCGGCGAATGGTTGGAGGTCAACGGCGGTTGGGGGCTCATGAAGATGCACACTCACTCCGATCCAAACCAGATGAGATGGGCGGAGATGTTGAAGGGGATGAGGATCGGTTTGATGGCGGTTTGGGCTCCTCAGCATGCGCGGAGTCGGGCGGTGCCAACCTTTGGCTGTTGCCCGCAGCTTCTCAAAAAGGTAGGTATTAGCTTCGCTTGGAGGGAGGTGAACCTGCTTACCGGTACGTATCGGGAGAGGAGCCTGAGGAGTCAAGTCATAGCCATCGTCATCGTTAACATTAGGAGGTGATGTCGATAGGGTCACCTGTTTTGGAGGTGCATAGTAAGCTTCTGGCTGCGTCCGGGGAGGAGCAGATGACGTAGATGCCGCACTAGATCTAAAGGTAAAGACAACGTTAATCTGAAGGCTCAGATGTGACGAACTTGTGTTGGCTCGCAGGTGTATCAAACTCTTGTAGCTTCGCCTTGACCTTGGAAAATATATTATTAAAAGTCCTTTTCCCAGCTAAACGACGATTAACAATTGCCACCTCTCGGGTTGAACGGGGGACTCACTGTCCGCAATCCTCGTGAACTGTTCCTGAAAATCCCCTCCAGTTCTGGAAGAGGCACCTTCAGGATCGTTTACACCCCTATGGCGTGTAGAAGAGGGCATGAAATAATCTCTGAATTGGGTTTGTAAAGGCACATCTTCAACTGGCCTAGCATGTTCATTCGACCGACGGGGAGCACGGGGAGTATAGGGATAAGTTGCACTGGGGGGCGGAATATATCTCATGAAGTCTTCACGTTCTTCTGCTGCAAGGCGATGTGCTAGCTGCTCGTCCAGCTCAGACTGGGTCTAAGAACAAGTCAGGAACAGCAGTATTACGATGTTACACGGTGTATGTCCTACAGTGTCAGAGGTTCGCGGGGCGTATGAGGGATCATTCATTCCTAGAAGAATCTCTATGGCGCGATCCTGGCTCCCGTTGCACAGGTCCAAGACATCTGACAGGACAGCGTGATCGAAGTCCGGAAATATTGCTGCCAATGACGCGATCCTGGGCTCTGCTTTTGGAGCGTAGTTGGTGCCCTCATAAGCATCAAGCTGATTATCAGCGGGAGGATTTAGTGCGCGGGTGGTAGGTGTTTCTACGCTCCCGTCCAATGACGGCTGCGGATTCTGAGGGACAGGAGTTGAGGTGCACAAGTATCAAAGGTGGGAAATATTCCACATTAAATATTGCAGGCCCACATTCTCCCCCAGTTCGCGGAGGTCGCTTGGCATGGTGTTGGTTGCTGGTGCAGCGCTAAGGGGTGTTCGATAGAATGAGAGCAGACAATTGGTCCCCACGGTGAGCACGTGATGGGAATTTGTATCGCCACTGCTCAAATCTTCTTCGGTCGGAGCGCAGTGAAATGGTGATTAAAACATCGTATGTTCCACCTAGATGCATGAGGAATTTCACACTCTCAATTGTCCTTCTTAGGTTTAAGAAGACTCGGGTAATTGAGCCTCTTCATACAAGTGGCCCCGTCGCCGTGACTTCAGATGGCACTAGGTTGTTCACATGTATAGACACAGAAGTCCGGATGACGGGTGTAGTGAATGGGCGGGGGATATGCAGATTTGAAGGGGTAAGCTTTTTCGCCATGCTTAGGCAGATGCCTTGTGTTGCTCAGAGTTTTTCAAGGACTCGAGTTCAATAACCTCCATGACACTGGCCCCATCGCTGACACACATTGTGATATTTTACTCATCCCTATTCTTTCGCACATTCGAGATCCCCCAGCTACCAGAAACCCAAATACCTGATGAGCCCGAAATTCAATTAATCGAACCCACCCGTATCGTCCCAAAATGCCACGATGCACCAGTGCATGTCTGTCGCATCGATCCATCATCAACTCTGCTTGCCTCTGGAGCTGCAGACGGAGTAGTTAAAGTATGGGATCTCCAACGCGGATACTTAACACATCTATTTAGAGGACACGGAGGAATTGTTTCTGCGCTAGCATTTAATCATCCTCGGGAGACGAGCAAAAGCCCAGAGGCTCTGAACGATGAGACTTTACAACTGATCACCGGATCCGTTGATAATCGGATACGCTTGTTTGATCTCACAGCCCCAACATCTCAAAAGGCCCACGCCTCCGCCACTGCTGTTCTCGATGGCCACATGTCTGTACCTCGTGGCTTAGACGTGTCTCCTGACGGCCGGTGGCTGGTTAGTGGTGGACGAGACAGTGTTGTTCTCATCTGGGACCTCTACTCGGAGAGCAATGACAAACATGTTTCAGAAACATCCAAAGACAAAGCACTCCGTGGGTCGGCAAACAATGGACAGGCTACTCTTGTTACAACGATACCTGTTTTTGAGAGAATAGAGGCTGTTGGATTTATACTTCCCGAGACTCCAGTTCCCTCATCTCCATTTCATCTCGGAAAGATGAAATTCTTCACTGGTGGTGAGAAAGGTTGCATTAGGGTTTGGAACGCTCGGGAAGGGGGGGTAATAGCCACGTATGGTCAAGAACTATCCGCTGGTTCGAATTCCGAGTCGAAGTCAGACGAGTCGAGAGAAATCGTGGACGTTCTGTAAGTCATCACTTCCACGTCGTTCTTGTACCTAGCCAACATTTCCCTTTGGCTATTATATAGCTACACCCCGCAGACAGCGACACTAACTTCAGTTCATGCCGACCAAAACATCCTTACGTTCTCCATTGAATCCGGTGCCCTCACTCGTCGACACGTTGGTTTTAATGATGAAATAATTGATTGTCGTCTGCTTCGTTTATCCGAGTCGACAAACTCTGAAACGCATGTGGCACTGGCTACCAATTCTTCTCTCATCAAAGTTTACAACCGAGATACTTTAGATGTGCGACTTCTCCCGTCATTAGACTCTACTTCGGCAGGACATTCAGATGTTGTGCTTTGTCTGGATTCGATTCCTTCTGCACCAGTCCTTGTTAGTGGAAGTAAGGACCGAACGGCAAGAGTGTGGACAACGAAGACGTCGGCTTCGTCGGAGGGCGGCTCCAACATGGATGCTGGATGGGTATGTGTTGGACTCGCGGAAGGCCACACGGAGTCTGTTGGGGCAATCGCTTTAGCTCGAAGGCTACATGGGGTCACGACGCTACCGGTCATTAACCGAATACCATTCATGTTCACGGGAAGTCAAGACCGAACCTTGAAAATGTGGGACCTGTCTGTTCTTCCCAAATCTGATTCTGAGAGCGGGCCAGTTCACCTTAAATCGCTTTGGACGAACAAGGCGCATGACAAGGACATCAATGCGTTGGACATTTCTTATAACGATCGGTTCCTGGCTACCGCCTCTCAGGATAAAATTGTGAGTATATACGAGATAACGCATCATCCCGGGTCTTCAGCAAGGAAGGAAGGTGCGAGAGGAAGCGCGCGCGTAGTTGGAGTCTGTAAAGGTCATAAGCGAGGTGTATGGGATGTCAAGTTCCCCAGGACTTCCGATAAGATGTTGGTTACAGCTTCCGGTGACAAAACGATCAAACTGTGGAACTTGGGTGATTTTACGTGTTTAAAGGTGAATAATGTGCCGTACCAATGCATTTAGCGGCATCTCACTATTCTGTTAGACCCTCGAGGGTCATACTAATACCGTACTGCGGGTCAATTTCATCAGCGATAATCTGCAGCTCATCAGCAGCTCATCAGATGGCTTGGTGAAAATATGGAATGTCCGTGATGAAGAATGCGTTACGAGTTTGGACAATCATGAGGGGAAGGTGAGTTTATCCGCTCGGGATCATTGTATCACAAAACGACCGTCATGACTAGGTATGGGCGCTGACAATAAGCCAAGATGAGTCTACAATTGTATCAGGAGCAGCGGATTCGGTAGTCACCTTCTGGGAGGATTGCACCGAGGAAGTTGAACTCCAGAAGGCTGAAGAGAGGGAGCAAGTGGCAATTAAGTACGTTTAGGTATTTTGTGAACGTCTCATAACTCATGCCCCGATGCACGTAAAGGGAACAAGACTACATGAACTTTTTGGCACTCAAAGACTATCGTTCGGCCATCTTATTGGCTCTGTCGATGAACCAGCCGGGTCGTTTATTCAATCTATTCAAAACTCTCAGTGGTCGAACATCCCTTGGCACCGTATCACCAGAAGATGAAAATAGCATTACCGGAAGCGCTGCTGTGGATACCATCATACAAACCCTTCCCCCTATCGAGCTCGCACGCCTCTTGATTCTTGTGCGGGACTGGAACGCCAATGCAAAGTCAAGTGTCGTCGCTCAGACCGTCCTTTATGCGGTCCTCAAACTGAAATCATCAGAAGACATTGCAAAGGCATTCAACGTCTTATCGGAGTCGAGGATAACGGATGTGGATTCACTCGCCACCAAGAACACTCCGAAGGTTACCCTTAAGGGGATAATAGACGGGCTGGTACCTTACACAGAACGGCACTTCGCAAGAACGGACCAACTTGTTCAAGATAGCTACGTGATCGATTTCATATTGGGAGAGATGGATATAGGACTCTTGGTAGATGATACATTACAGTTGGACGTTGCGGCCTGATCCGGGGAAACGTATCCTGCAGTGCGACGCATCACCGAGCCTCCGCATAAGTCACGTCACTAATGTCCTGTTTGGCAGTGTACGGCATTGAGATTATTAAATTTGGTCTTACGTAGCTTGCTGTGACAGCACATCCACTTCTGCGCGGAGTGCATGATGTTCTTAACCACAACACTGCGCCCTTAAGTGTGACTCCCGTGCCCGATAGCCCGACTGGACATAGATCGGATGGACCGCTCAGGGAGGAGCAAGCTGATAATCGGCTTCTTGAACACTTGGATTGATGATACATGGATTAGTCAGCAGTCATCGCCAATCGCCTATAGGGGCCACGGAAACCATAAAGGAGCGTACATATGATGTCAACATGGAACTAAAGAGATATGTGTCTTATGCAATGAGAGGGCCAGTGGCGCTGCAGCTGGAAGGCTCCACACAAGCCGAGTTTTCGGGCCCAATAGTGGTACGCTGAGGAAGACCAAACAAGCAAGGCTTAATGGATTATGTAGAGAAACAAGTCGGAAAATTCGGCCTCTGATATAACTGACCGACAAAATACGAATGCTTTTCGGTCACATCCAGGTTCCAACCCCTTGGAAACTACCCCACAAGCGGTTCGCCATGACAACAATATAGAGGACAGTATCTGAGCTCCCTGGGATTCGGTAAGAAGTGGGTTTGACCGGTTCGCTGACGATTCCGGCTTGGAAGTGAAACACAAAGGGGGTTCCGCTAGACTGATTTAAACTCTTATCTCAAGATGCAGAATGAAAACTGCCCAGAAATTCGATGACGTGGGCTAAGAATCATTCCACAAATGCTAGACCGATAGGCCATGCTGCACACAAGAATAGAAGTGCTCGATAAAGGGCGACGGGACAATTCTACACAAGCTTCCAAACCGTCGATCGAATCAAAACGGCAGCCACGTGCCTCCATGAAACGTCAACGTCAAAAACTTGACAGCCAGAGACCGCTGGAACAGAATGTCTGGTTGATGGGGAGAAACGAAATCGGCCTTCCCAAAATGGGCTGTAGACCAATGAGCACAAATTTACCATGCTTTCGTTGTTCCGTGGTGCCTCTGACTCGCTAGAACCGCACTGTAAAGCTTGCGCCTTTTACTCGGACGGGAGGGGAAGAAGCCCCAAACTAGTCGATCAGAGCATGACTCCTGTTTTGCCTCGAAATAAACGTATTTATTTTTCTTCCATCTATTTCCCTCTGTCGGGCCCTCTCCATCGCGATTCTCATCATCGTCATCGTTCTCCCCACAGCCATCTAGGGCCTCAATCGTCAAGTCCCCCCGTGTCCTCGAGGAAGAGGAGACAATTACTATAGCCTTAAAGAAAGCCGAGCAACAACGAGTGAACAAGAAACATTACTCGTTCACCTCGCCAAGACGAACATCTTCCCTCGAGAAGTCAGGATCGCGCCTCTCGCGATGGATGACCATGACAGCAGTCAAGTCTCGGGCACTGTGCAAGGCTTGCTCAAGAGTCATGGCAGCAAGTTGCACCACGCCGCGCCCAGACAAGAGACAAAGGGGTTCCCAAAGGGAGGCATGCAACATTCACATCACCTCCATTCTTCGTCGCCAATGGCAGTCCAAGCAGCTACCCTGGGTGCCTTCTGTTGGGATGCAAGATCTGTATCTTCTCTTTCAAGCGTGCCACTGCGAAATCGAAATCTTGAACCAAGGGCCACCATCGCCTTAATTGATGAAATGGCTGTAGAGCAAGCATGCCCACCACCCAAAGCACTATCTCAGGAGGGGTGGCGGTGCACGCTCTGCGTCCGAGACCTTGGACGCCCGTGGTATAGCCAATGCAGTTCCTCGGGCCCATGGGATGCATGGCGCCGCTACCAGAATGTCCACCTAACGGACAACATGCTGCGATAGTCGACGAACATGGAAGTCGACGTAGTGTCCCTATTGTATTCTTACTATCTCCGTCTGCGTATGGGAATAGATGACGAATTTCTTCCCCCAACCGGCGACGAGGAGAGAGATCGATCAGTCCACTTTCGGCCATACCGGAAAGGGGGCATTTCCGCACCTCAGCGACAGGCTGGAGAACTTCACTGAGTCATGGGGAGCACATGTCATCAGCACGAAGTGCCAGGTTCCGATTAGCTGCGACAATCGAAACGCCTCAGGAAGCCAATTCCACTCACCAACCTAATGTGACGCCAAACGCTGTCCGTTGCCATTGGACCCGCGCGTGGCCGTACCGCGGCCTTAGACGGCCCCGAGGGTCTGATGGAGGCGATCACCAATATCAGCAAGCTCTCGAAGCTTTCCCCATCCGGACCATCGGATCCATCTAAAGCGCATCGCGATGGGTCGCGCTCGATCGTGGTGGGACATACCCATTTGAAAGCTCACTGGATCCCATGTAGATCCATATCCATCTCGCCATGTTCTGTATCGCCTGTAACGTGTTGGATCAGTTTTCACATCTCTCATACCGTAAACGCTTTGCATCCCAGTGCTGGTATTCCTATCAAATCGCGCACCTTGAAAACAAATACGAATCCTGATCTCGACCCCAGCGACAGCGGCGTTAAGTAACGCTCTGATGAGCTCGTGTATGATGATCGAAGGGAATATTTGGTATTGATCACGGATTGTGACACACTAGTACTTTTGTACGAAGCACGTGTGAACCGGGAAGAAGAGTAAATACAGAGATGAAAGCAAGAGAGGCGATTGCGAGGGAGATGTATTGAAACGAGCACGAGATGATGACAGGTAAAAAAATGCAAGTGTAACAGGAGCCACATTTATGAGAGTCATGACTGACAAGATGTAATTATCTTGAAAACGACTGGAGTTCCTGGGGAGGATGGTAAGAAACAGAGTAGTGAGTAAGTAGATCATAACGGATCATTCAGGTTCTTTGACCTTCCAAAGATAGAGCGTACACAATTTGCCAATGAGTGGTCCAAAGAGAAGAAAAAAAGGTCGTTAGGTGTTGAGATACACGTGCTCCTAAGCGGAAGAAGTGGATGGTTCAGGTTTAACGAGAACAATGCTAGCGTCGACCTCAGGCTCGGAATCAGGTGTCGAAGTGGCAGGAGTTGATGTGCCCGTGGCAGAAGTGGTATCCGTAGATGCCGACGTTGAAGTTTTCTCAGCCGTGGCAGAGGCCGAAGAAGTGCTGTCTTTCTCGGTGGTGGTTTTCTCATCATCTGGCTTCTCTCCTTCCTTCTTTTCCGCCGCCTCCTCTTTTTTTCTCTTTCCCTCTTCCTCGGCAAGACGCTTCTCCTCAGCGGCGAACTCTTCATCCTCCTTGCGAATACGAGCTTCTTCCTCACGGATGCGACGAGCCTCTTCACGTTCTGCTCGCCTCTTGGCATCTTCTCGCTCCTTTCGGCGCTTCTCGCGCTCGACTGCCATCTTCGCCTCACGTTCTTCTTTCTCCCTCTTTAACCGAACCCTGAGTGCACGCTCAGACTGGACCCATGCAGGTGCCTCGGCAACAGCGGCTTCTGGTCGGCTCTTATTACGGAGGAGGTCTGTGAAGATTCAAAAAATAAGCAAGATGACCAGAAAGAGTCAGTGATATAGTGCTCACAGCCTTGGAGAGAGGCGACGGAATGCTCATTATCAGGGATGGCAGCAGCGAACTTGCGAGCAAAGTCGTTCAACTTCTCGGGGTCTAAAGGACCAGTGGGTTGCTCAAGGACAGGGAGTGGCAGAATATCCTCCGCCTCTTTCAGCTTCTCCTTAGCCTCGGTAGCGGCCTCGGTAGCGGCAGCCATGGCCTCAGCGCCAGCAGTTGGGGAAGTCACGCGGTCCTTCGGGACGAAGGAGACTTTACCTGCCTCCTTCTCTTGTGCCTCCAAAAGAGCAAACTCCTTTTGCATTGCAGCGATCTCCTCATCCGTAGGCTGAGGTGCATCGTCCATCTCCGAAAAGAAGTTCTTGAAGAGGAGCTCAGCCTGCCATTTGCTGGCATACTTGAACTCGATCCAGATATCCATTCGCCCTGGACGAGTGAGCGCAGGGTCAAGGCGCTCAAGATGATTCGTCGTGGCGAACAATAATCGGCCTTCCGGCGCAGATACACCATCCAAAGAATTTAACAGACCAGAGAGTGACAATGTGTTGTAGTCTGGGACGAAGTCACGGCGGCGCGAAAAAGCTGACATGTGACGCTCCTCGACGTTCTCGCCGGCATTCTTGCCACCAGGGGCACCAGTTGAGTCATCATCTCGGGTCGCAGAGCGCGTAAACGCTGCGTCTAGATCCTCGAGTAAGACAATGCATCGTGCAGGAACACGGCCCATCAGCTGGGACAGGGTAGCATCGTTGATCCAGGAGGCGGATAATGAGACGACGTAGATGTCGAGACCCAGAGCCCCAGCAAGGGCATGGATTAGTGATGTTTTACCGGAGCCCGGAAGACCATAAAGCAAGTAACCTCGTCGAAATGGAATACCGCGGGTTGCATACCATTTCTCACTCTGCAAATCAAGAAAAAATCAGTGAATCGCCCATTCGACAAATGCAAAAACTATGTTTGGGGAGAAACATGGAATGAGAGACGTCTCACGCTCACTAACCTTGAGGAAATCACGGCAATCTGCCAGCAGCATTTCCTTCACACCCTTCTCCAGAACAATGGAACCCAATGGCCGCTTTCCTCGAGAATCGGTCCACCGCCAAGACCCATGCGAGTCAGCGAAGTAAATATTCACTCGGTGCTCAGCATCCGCCTCGTACATCTTCTTAGCCTCCAGGACCAGCTGCTTCAAAACTGAGTTGTTGCGAGCGATCACACTATTAAACGGTGGTGAGAAACAACGTCTGAGAGTGAAAAAACTGTACTCACGAAATGGATAGATGCTCTGTCCCATTGTTCGCCCATCTCCGCACTCGCAACCAATCTACATAGCCACAAAATGATGGTGAATGAGAGTGATTATGTCATCGGATGAAAGAAGTGGAGGTAGTCGGGCGGGGCGCCGGCGTCAACCTAGAGCGTCCTTGACGCCCGAGCAATGCGAAGAATGCGGGAGAAACACTCACGTTTACGATAGTAAATGCCGATGGTAGAGTCAAACGTTGGCTGAAAGACGACGTGCACCTTTTGCTTGCCTGGTGTCTCTTCTTCCTTGAGATCCCGAGGCTCGTAGTCCTCATATAAGTATTCGTCCTTGCTACCGACTGTTATTGTCCGAGTAGTAGTCTCGAACTCGCGGGAAGAACGCCATTGCGGTTGGCGCTGTAACCAGTACTGTAACCTATGGAGGTGAAGTCCATCGTATGAGACGACTCGTTTCAGGCACCTAACAACTTACCAGTCATACGGGTAGTCATCCTTCAAATTTTCGAGGGGATGAGTGTTGGGAATGTTTAAATGACTTGGTCGAGGCTCACCTCACTGAAATGCGCAGTCAAGTAGAACGATGACAAGAATGACGACCAGGCAGACTGGCCGACTCGGCGAGCAGTCTCAATAGTCCCGCCAATTAGGACAAGTTTTGCACCTAAAGATAAGAAGGGTAGGTATAGTTGAGTATACAAAAGGATGGATGTGTTTCGCCTTGCGTGTGAGGATCACACGAGACGAGGAGTTAGACGCTCACCATCTATAAGAGAAGAGGAAGAGCCGAATACTGAGCCCAATAAGTCCATGTTCTGGCAATGTTATAGAGCTGAGGACGAGCAGTTATCGAAGAATGGAGGCCAAGGCGAGCGTGAGGGTTGAGATCAAAGGGCAAAACGTGTGCGAGAATTTAAATTCCTGTGATTATATTGGGTAAGGCCTCGTGTTTCCCGGTGCAAGGAATTAGTTTCGGTCGCAATTGTCTATGTTGACGTTGGAGACGAACTATTGAAAGACAGGGGGGAAGATGAAGAAAGGGGATGAAGAATGGGCGATGCAACTTATTATACTATCCAATTCGTTCGAGTCACTGCGCAACTGGCTGTGACAGACACGGCTCCGCCCACTTGTCCCAGGCTTTCTTTCAGAACAGTTGCGAGTCAGGCGCCCAAGGAAAAGGGGCCCAAGGCCGTTCCGGAAGATTCTAGTACATCGCATATCGCAAATTCCCTCTCCCAAGGGAGAGGCAGATTGCAACTTGCGAGTCTTCGTGGAACATATCATTCACGAGTAACATCAAGGAGTTGAAACACCAGCCAGAGGCAGACAAGAGGATTAGCTTCTTGTACATTCAGGAAAATAACATCAACATTGGTATTTTAAGCGCTCAACTGCTCGCTGGAACACGTTGTTCAGGGAATTAAGAACAGCAGGGGAATTAAATTAGCTTCGCTTGAATTCATTGGAACTCAACGCCGCGCTAAACTTCCTTTTTTGGGCTTCATCGCCAGCTCACGTTATGGTGAACAGTCACAAAGGCGCGGATGGTCCGCTCATGATGGGAAAACATTGCTTTGAGCAGCGGAGGCTTCTGAACGGTCATGAGCCATTTCTAGGCCAATCGGGTAGTTGCAGCAGCTGATTGAGCTCGTATATTGACCCTTGTTCATGGATCACTTTCAGCTGTTAGGATCGGACGCACATGAGGATATCCACTAGGCAGGTTACCAGCCTCCATCGGAATAGAAATATCCATTCGGTTTTCAGCAGATTGGTTGGGAACGTTCACCCACGTTGGCTGATACAGTGATTATAATTCTTCTACGATGTTCTTTTTCATCACTGTAGAACAATCCCGTTGCTCCCACCTACCAACAGCCCAATCTTGCTTGATTTGGTGCACTGCATGGTATCACTCGATACCAGGAGTGCGGGACCATTATGTAAATTTGTCAGTTTGAGGCCCATAATCCGGTATTTGAAGATACTATACTCGAATGGGTCGTTGTTCCGTAGTCACCAATGTCGCTGAGTCACTGGCTGAAAAGCTGTTCCAATATAACGGTGAAGTCGGAGATCCCCGCAGAAAAACACCAGCTATCGACGTTGCTATCTCTCATCCCAACTTCAATTACAAGCCCCATGCTTACCCGCTCGTAGCCCACTTCAACAGCAATTTCAACGCCAGCAGAACATGGCGCATCGCACGGGTCCAGACCTCTTCCTGATTAAATTGTAGTTTGATCGAGGCCTCTCCAATTTTGTCCTTGACAATTCTAGTCACCGAAATTGTTATATAAAAGCAAATTGAGCTTAATGCATTTCGGGAAGATACCGATTGGCTCACGCATGAGGGAACTCCACACTGGGATCAACGGAGTTAACGTGCTCCATCATCTGGCGAAGGCAGTCCAGGAACGCTACCATCGCGTAGTCAAACCGCCGGTTGTGCAGTAAGCGCGTTAGGTGAACGTCGCCAGAGCCATATCTAACGTTCATCCATAACGCGTCAGGAGTTATTCAGCACAGGATACAAAATCGCGCACAGCTCATACGTCGCCTTATCGCCTGTGATCTTCTCTATTCTTGATGTGGAGCCCATGGGAACAAGCCGATACCTATACACCGGTCAATCGCACGCGCCGGGTTGGTGCAAGCGAAAAGAAAATTTTGATACAGACTCACGTTTCAAATTCAACCCCCACCTTCTTCGCTATCGTATACAACAGAAGTAACGTCCACCCCCAAGCAGCATTGATTTCTGCCCATTCAACATTGACGCCACTGACTCGCCCAAGCCGTAGCCCGTTCACAGTTCCGATGCCATGGCCATCATGACCGATACAAAATGCATCATTGTATACGTTCGTGCGTGCCAGCGAAGCCAAATCGCGCTGTGTCTGAGAAATTGCGGCATTGAGAGATGCGACCGTGTCTGATGCGCGCGCATGAAGAAGAGTCGTTTGCGAATGATTCGCCCAGAACCTGATAAATGAAAGATCAGATAAGATGATTGAGATAGGACATGTTGCATCGGGCATTCTTGCTTACTCCGACTCTTCCTCTTCAAGCGCCTTCTCCTCCTCCTCAAGTGCTGCTAGCTCGGCTTCTAGCTGTCGCTTTTCGTGCTCTGTTGCCCGAAGTTCCGCTACAGCTTTGGAGGCCTCAGCTTCCAGCTTCAGTAAACCGCAATCATCCGTATTAATTTACGGGCCTTGCTCTATCTGATCTCTGAGACATACCTTACTGATTCGTACTTCTAACCGCTTCTCTTCTCCATCCCCATCTTCACCAGCAGCTAAAATTGCATCCCTTTTTCTTCTCACATCCCTTTCAAATGCTAGATAACCATCCCTCTCGCGCCTGGTCTCTTCAAGCTTTTTTTCTAGGTTCTCCAATAATGTAGTTGTGCATTCAGTACAAAGGGGATGTGTGATTGACGAAGTGTGTGAATTGAGAAGGTTGAAAAGGTGTTGAGTAATATGCGCCGGGTGGGGATGCTCCACTTGAGTGGATGGCGATGATAAAGAAGGTTTCTTGCTGCGTGGTGTCTCCTTTCCTTTAGATACCGACGGTGAGGACGAAGAAGCCACGGTCTTAGCAGAAGTGGATGGGGAATTTTTCTGGCCAATAGATCCCCCTTTTGCTGGTGGCAGAGATGAAGTAGATGGAGGTCGCTTCACAGAAGCAGCGCCCTTAGGTGTACCAAGTGCTGGGCTACTTCTACCTTCTGAGGGAGCTTTTGCAGCAGCACGGCTGCTCCCGCTGCCAGTTTTTGGCACTTTGGGGGATAGGGTGGGGCTAGAACCCTTGGGAATCCGCTTCACGACGCTATCCTGTAAAAGGACGAAAGATTCGGCACCATACGGGCTGGCTGCACGAGTACCCTGAGTCTTTTTGGAATTATCATCAGGAGGACCATCAATATTCGCCAGCGCAGGCGCAAGACGAATCTCGTCCCCTTTATTCTTGACTGCATTTAACCAGACCTGTTTGACCAATGGCGAGGCGGGAACCTCAGCCAGACGTTCCGTGGGAGTGGGACGACGCGAAGAGGGAGATACAGGGGGAGCAAGAGAATCTTAACAAGCTCAGTGCTCATTAGACCCCACGAAATGACAGGTACACTTCCGCATGTGGCATACCTTGGACCGATTCGGGTGCAGCACCTGTTACTGAAGGATCAAGGAGTATAGGCTGGCTCAACAACGAATTAGTCTTCTCTCTCGCGAGAGCTGAGTTGTCTGGAGCACACCTGCTTGCATTGCTGGCATACAAAGCTGGGCACAACGCTCCCTGTCGACATTCCCAAGAGTAGGCCCTTAGGCGCACGACTCAATCTAAGGGTGAGAAATCACATGCTTCAACTGGGCGCTTAAATCTTCATCTCCCAAATCGGGATAACCTTTTGGCCATGACACAGATGAAGTCAAGTTGGCTGAATTTCATACTTATTCATAGTTACTCGAGGAAACATAACAATACATAATACGTGGAAAAATGTCTCTACACGTTTGAAAGAAAAAATCAAAGACATCCATCATCGAGTTTGCTCCCAACATAGTCCTCGGGCAAAAACTCAGGGCTTTCCTAGTTCCACGCTCCCTGGTTCCATAGGTGATGCGATCAGCAGCTGCACGCAAGAATAAGGTAAAGATGTACCCACAATTCGTCCAAAGCGATCATCAAATCAAAGTTAATGACTTGTGACACCACCGAGTCGTATCTGTACGTAGGGTGTGATCGAATGAAATTCCTGATCCACGTTGCAGCATTGATCAGAGTCCCTAATTAAGTCGGTCAGCAAATTGGCTGCATGTTCATTCTTGCCTTACCATCAGCTCGCTTCCTTACAAGCTCGATATAGGCACGTATCCTTCGTTCTGATTCGGAATCGATACCAAGGGAATCGAGATACGCATTGACTAGCCCAACTAGCCAGGGAAGCCCTCCCCCTTCCGGGTAACTTTCAACAGAATGTCGCACGACCTCGTGCAAGATAAAACGCCTCACCTTCCCGTTGAAAATCTCGGAAATCGTCATTTTCTCATATTCATCTTCAACAGGTCCAAACTCTGTCGTGGCGGTCGACGGAGGCCTGGATTGCGCTGCAGAAAAAGGTGGGTTGCGCACATGATCAGACGAGCTGGTGACAGAAATCTCCGAGCCGCAGGTTGAATCGCGTCGTTCGCACTCTACCACCCCATCAACCTTGCGGTCGCCATTCGCTTGGCCAGAATCCCCATACACATGTTCAGCCACAATGTCTGGCTGAATTGGTGTGGTGTCAAGCGAGCCGAAGGGTGACCCCATGTCAGAAGGGAAGACGCTTTTCCTGAAATAGAACTTCTGATTGCTAATAGCCTCTCTCTTCTGCGCATGTTGCATGTTCTCGTCCACCTTAAGAAAAAGGTAAATGGGGAGTCTGGGGGGCATTGAGCGGGCAGGATGAACTTGCCTTGGACATTGGAATATAGAAATTCAGATCAAGACTTAAAATGGCACGGGATAGAAGAACGATGAAGATAGAAAATGCGGCATTTTCGAAATCTGTCACTTGCACCTCCATGCTTCTGAATTCAACTCGCCACCCTACAGAGGAGTTAGGTGGAGGTATCTTGAACCGTAACGTCTGCCAGTTAGTTGATTGTATGTTCTAATTCAATTCAGCGTAAATGGCTATCGAGCAGATGTACCAGGGCCACTCGCCTCGAAATGATCCGATGATTCGTTGTCATCGAGCTCAATGGCGTCGGAGAAAATGACAAGCGGGTCCCTGATAAATAAATGTGCAATGTGCCTGGACAACAAATCATCTATGCCTATCAAGGCGTAAATGAAAGCAGAACCCAAAAAGGATATTGGACGGACCGTGATTAAGGAGTCTTTCATATATTTCATCATCGTAAGGCACCACATTATCATTGTACTCTACTCTGTTATTATAATCGAGCGAAAGGTAGGCATCGACGCTATCATAGCGGGATTTTGGGATAACGAATTTGTCGTTCTTAAGTGGCTAATGTCATAGGGTTTTCAGTTTGAGTGACACACTGACATCAATGGAATTTGCAGCTTCACCTTTAAGCCACGCTCTTCTTCGGTCCGGTCATCAACGCTTCCGGCAATCACGTTCCATCGACAATCCACATCTGACAAGTAACCGCGATAAGCGGGAGACGCAGCTGTGAGCGCCAACTTTTCAGACGGGGTACAAAGTCATCGTCATCATTGCATCATGGATTCGTCAGTACCGAGCAACAAAAAAATAACATAACTAACCATAATCGGCGCAATGGGTACAAGTGCATCGTATACCCGTCGTGCCTCGTCGACGTTACAAGCCTGGAGGGTCACTTGGAGGCAACAACAACCCATCCCAAAACCCATAGCGTCCAGATAAATATGGTTTGGCTTCGCGGCGCCATTCTTAGCCTCTACGAACACATGAGTGCCCAATTGAGAGATAAAGTAATGGCCGTTACCAGGGTCTTCAGGGAAGATGTCCCTATCAAACGGAATGGTTGGATCGATGAATGGTTGGGGTGTGTCCGTGTCCACGAAAATGGGGAGATTAATGGCGACCTTAGAGCCTCGTCGTCGGCGAATATTGGCTGTTAATGTGCTGATCGGCAAGAAGGAATTCAAGCATCCCGTGATTGAAATGAATGTGCAACACTCACGGGAAGCGAACGTGGGGATTGGTGATTTCATCAGGCAAGAAAAGACTGTGGCTGGCTTGTGCATCAGCGGGATCGTAGCGGGGATCTGTGAAAACGCCTGGAGCACCAAGACGCGGAAACGAGGTAACGGTGATAGGCACTTCGTGGGGCAATAGTTCATTTCGAATAAGCTTTCGTCTTGGAAAGAGATATTAAAAAATAGAATGGCGAATCACTGACACGAAATTTACCGATATCGCATGTTCTTTTCGACAAGAAGCAAGTCTTGGATTGACCCGCTGTATGGAGACCCAGGGGTGGTCTCAATCATGTATCGACCATATTCAGGGTGGAAAGTAGGAATGGTGGAGCTGCACAACATACGTCAGCCTACCTATGTGCATCAAAACCAACCGACATACGGATCGGCAGGTGAGTTGGTACAAAGGTCAAGGTAGACCTTCTGTAGCATAGACAGAATTTCCGACTGACGCAGTGAAAGAGTTGCGTTCTTCGCGATTGGATCGAAAGAAACAACCATATACTCGATCTAGTGCGGAAAGTTTTCAAGAAGCCCTCCATCAATGACTGCTTTATCGCGCACCTCATCTCCCCATGAAAAACTATCGCCCGTACGATCCCTGAATCGATGCCATAAATTGACGAATTGGCTGAGCCCATGTTCACGTATGTATTCGATATAAGCCTTGGCATCTCCCCAGGCGAGAGGTTTTCCCATGAACAGGAGACCCATCGCTCAGACCGCTACCGATGGTACTGTACGGGAGCTACCCCTCACCAGTGATGAATGTGAGTGCTTATAAAGATCCGAAGACTCGGAAGAGTTGCTGAATAATGACTGAGAACAATCACTGAATAGCGTGAGAACAATAAAATTCCCGTCATCACCCGGTTGAAATGCATGGTGGCGATTGTCAAAGCGACCAGAAACCCTACAACAATATCTAAGAGCGGTCTCATGGATCGGTACTTCCATCTCCAAAGGACAGGCGTCCATCTTGTCGTAATTTAGGGACTACTCGTGTCGGTCCACCACGCAAGATGTCTTGCCGCTAGTGACCGGGTTTATCACATTCCTTTATCCTATTCGTTAGGGGGTGTCCAGACATGCGGCGTCCAAATGGCAACAGCGGCGCGCCCAGTGAGCTGCCCGATTAATCCCCTTCATCGAACCTCAAACTGGATATTATGGATGCAAGCCACCTAGATCTGGAGATGGAGCGGTCTTATGGATACCAGCGACTGAAGAAGAGATGAATGGATGGGACCCCCGCGGATGGCTGTCGGAGGACTGGCAAGGTGGGAGATTACATAGCATATGGACCTGCTCCGATATAATCCTTTGCAGGCACGGATACAGAGTTTAAAAGGTTATCATCATCGTCATCATTATCATTATCACTGCTTCCAACAATGGCCCGGAGGGGATGGCATCAACTATATTGGTACCACCGGGGAAAGCCCAGCTTGCTCTATGGATCAAGTAAACAATAGTAAATCTATATGAACCGAAGCACTAGAACACCAAGTCACTGCCGAGATTCTGTGATCGCACATATTTCAGAAAGCCGAATTCAAAGCTCGGCTGGTAAGCTCGAATCCTAAGAACGTGAAGCCATTAGCAAGAGGCGACCTGTCATCGATGAGGCAGATGAGAAGTTCGATCAAGTCAAAGAGCCAAAGTGGGGGATAATTCACCGAACTAGAGTAGGACCGAGACCCCGAGCAAATGCCGCAGCTCCCTCTGTCCGCAATATGGTCCGGAGGCAATCCAACATGGAGGAATATTTTCTTGAGGGGCCTGAAAATCCATCCGTCTGGATGCGAGTTTTTATCACGTCTATCGGGTATATGGTTGCCCAGAGCTAAACGCAAATCCGGGCTAAGAGGGTTGAAAGGGGTTGTGTATTTCGAACTTACAGCATAGCCAGCAGTAGCACCATATGCTATAGCCAAATGAGAAGGAAGCGCTTCCCGGGGTACTTGGTGAACGCGCATGTACCGTTGGACAAGCATTTCATATGTGCAAAAGTACGCGCCGTAACCGAGTGCTTCACGGGCGAAGGTCGGCACTTGACCCTTGTACAGCCCTGAAATGCCATGGCTCTGCGAAATTTTCTTAATCGCATCCCAAGGCCCATTATACAGGCGGTTTTTATCTGGCTGCGCTTGTAGTCCTTACGAGAGGTGCTGTCAAACATGGAGTAGGATACATTGAAGCTGCGAGGACTTACGAATACGAATGTGCTCGACTGGTCCAGACACGAATCCGTTTGCGACTCCGGCAAATGCACCTGCAGCAGCCAATTGAAGTGGCGTCAGAGCCTTCCCGTCGGGTCCGCCTCGTCCTGTTGCCAGATTGCTCTTTGCGAAATACCGTTTAGAGGACTCCAGTGCAGCGAACTGTATCGACACGCATACGCCAATGCCTAGTAACGGAGTGAGCGTTCCCTGTTGGAATATGGAAATTAGCGCAAGGAGTTAAGTAGTTCCGAAATTTTGCGCACTTTGTAGAATGCAAGCGGCCCCTCGTTGACTAAGATCCCTTTGCGCAGCCCAGCATGCCAGAGTACGTTCCCTTGGGGGCAGTTTGCATGCGCTGGTTGGAACGAGTAAGTGTCATTCATCGAAATCAGGAAAGCTGGAGTTTTGAACGAATGATTACCCACCACTTTGACTGATTCAGGAGCGCGTTAAGATAAAAAAAAGAGTCAAAGGTCCGCTCCATGGATTTATAGCCTCAGACGCCTACCGATATCGAACGGTTGACCAACGAGGACCTGCATCACTATTTTGGTGAAAAGCTTTAAGTGACGAGGGTGAAATCACCTGCAAAATTCCGCCTGCCGTTCCTGCGGTAAGGTCCTTTGCTGTGTGCGAAACCATTCCGAGCAAAGCGCGTTCAGAGGCAAGGCGAGCTAGCCGCGGATTATTGAACCACGATGGAAAATTTGAATTTAATCGCGTCCCGGCGAACGCCACATTGTGGGAAATGAGGTTACCCAATCAGATACTGCCAGGACCATGCTATGCCGTGATTTCCGATGATAGTGCTGCATTTCATCAGTTATCGGGGACACCATACTATTACACGCCTAATCCTTTTAATTGCGGGGTGCGCCGATCACATCGGAGCTGCGTTTGGACAGGCTGGGGGTAATAATGTAATGCCACTCATGCACACTCACGACGTAGCAAAAATAGGTAAAAACGGTACATTGATAAATGGGCATAGCATTGCATGATGCTGGGGAAGTTGACTTATTGTTGGTTCCTCATCGTTTCTGGACAGGTACAAAGAATTAACAACTTTGAGTCAGCTCGCTGCAACATTGTTGCATGTCCACGATGCATAATGTTGGATATGGGTCAATTTGTAGCTACTGCGAAGTTGCGACCATCGCTTGTGCGGGAGTATAACTGCAGAAAGGACGCTTGGGCTGGACCTTACCTCCCGGAAAGTGTACCAACCGCCCCCGTCCACGGGGGTACAGTCAACTCAGCACGGGCAGAGGAAATGGCGAATGGTGAAGGGGATTTAGGACATTTGCGCCGGCCATCGAGGACTAATGTGATCTTGCAAGGTCAGCGTCAAGGGCAGACCTGAGAAGCAGTATGCACTATTACTCAATAACACGCCAGCCATAATGGGGGCAGTGTTTTGCAGTACACCACCTGGGATGCTGTGGATAGTTCGTGAGTGGTCTGGGTACGGGGTTACAGAGCCCCAATTCAAGCGCTATTCGCCAGCATGGATAGCCAATAGAAAGTGCGCGATTCGTCCCAGGCGACTCCGCGCATCAGCGTCAAATCGAAGTCAAAGTCCGTCTCTTGTCGAAGAGACAAGATTGAGCGGCAGAAACGCGTTCTAGAGTGAAATTTTGGACGCAAATCACACCAAGTCGTGGTGCACACAGTCGTCCACTAAACTTGTCGAAAATAGCATAGGAGAGTGTGAAGGGTTGTTCATATCGCGCCCAGTCGATTCAGCCACGAAACGGTCGCCAATTTTGAGTTGAAGTGGCCAGTATGTGCGGCCTGAATGAAATGCGATGCTCTAAGTGCTTTTGGCGTTGAGTCGAAACGGGAATACCCATTTCACTTTCCGCCACCTTCGCCTCCCCTGCCACTCCTCACCACTCCTCACCACTCTCTTGCTCATATCTCCAACGCTTGCCGCGTACTACACGCTCCCGTCGGCATGATGTTCGCTCTCCCATCGTCTTTGCCCAGCTTAGGCTCGGATGACAATTTCGATTCTGACGCCCCTGCCGTCCCAACTTACGACCAGGATCTTAACGATCCGCCACAAGAGATGACCCAGAGCCAGACGCAGCCTGTGGATTATGCGCCTCCCGTTACTGAGCGTTTCGAGCATCTCTGGGGACGCCTCGTTCCAGCGTCTCCCAAAGTGAAAAGGATTGACTTCAATCGATCCAAAGACAGATACAGCATTGGCCGTGCCCAAAATGCTGACTACCAACTGTCGGGCTCAAATAGAATTAGTGGCATACATGTTTGGTTCCATTATGCCGACAACACCGTATTTATGACTGACCGCTCAATGAACGGAACCTTCGTGGGTGGTTCCCCGCTCATACATAGAGCGGTATACTAACCGTTAGGATCCATGTGCGGTCCAGGTCAATGGGAGGCGTGTTGCGAAAGGCGTAAGCCTCATGATTCATGATCGAGACGAAATTTCGATGGGTCCGCCCGCCGACCAAGATATCTTCGACTATAGATTTATTTTCAAATGTGGCAATGATCCAGATGTACGTCCCCCTTCTCTTGTTTTTTTATGGTTTTTTTTGTTTTCCCTAACGCATGTATGCACCTGGCAGCCGTTGGTTGGGGGTGGAGTTCACGACAAGTATCAGGTCGGAGAGAAGATAGGCAGTGGCGCGTTCGCTACAGTTTGCAAAGCCGTCAAGTTATCCACGTCAGAGCTGGTGGCAGTAAAGATCATCTTGAAGTCGAGATTTACCAAGGATCGGGAACGGAACTTGTTGATGTTTGAGCGGGAGAAGAAAATCGTTTCTCGTTTGGAACACGTAAGTCATGACGTGCGGCGTTGGACCCTGTTTGACACTCTTTCTATAGCCTGGGATTGTGAATTATCTTGATTATTTTGAGGATGAAATGTCAATATGTAAGCATTTGCAACGACTTGTGTGTCCACGTTTGCTCACATTTTGTATAGTTCTAGTCATGGAGTTAGTGTTAGGAGGAGATTTAATGGATTATATCAACGATCGTAACCAAGCCCACACTCCTATTGGTAAGTGCTGATCAGTGAGAAAGTCCATCTATTTCATATTTTCCCATCTGATCAGAGGAAAATGAAGTCCAGCGGCTGACTCGAGAGATGTGTGGGGCGTTAGCTGCAAGTGTCTACGTTGAAGTTTAGTGATTGCTTCTAACGGCGTATGTACAGTATCTTCATCAACAAGGCGTGGTTCACAGAGATCTCAAACCTGAGGCAAGTGCACTAATCATGGATGCGGCGACAATTGTTAACGTCCCTGTAGAACGTCTTGCTAACAAAAGATGATCCACCCAAGGCGAAGATTGCTGATTTTGGGCTTTCCAAAGCCATCGATAGTCAGACCTTCCTCAAGGTGGGCTGCCCGAAGTTCATCCTTTATTCCGCTCATGCCTTTTGGCCTGTAGACTATGTGTGGGACTCCAGCGTACCTCGCTCCGGAAGTTGTGTTGAACCAAGGTGGGTATACCGCCCTCGTGGATAGTTGGAGCTTGGGTGTTATCGTTTTTGCTACGTGTGTTTCTCGTCATGAACTTCCGCGTGCATCCTTGTTCATTCAGCGGGAACCTGTTTAGATTAAGCGCTACGATGCCGTTTGCGAGTCACGAAGACCAGGATTTGATAACCAGCCTAAGAACGAGAGAGGTGTTTTGGGAATACTCCCTGACCATGTGTCGCCTCTTGGTGCGCATTTACGCCATTCTACCGTCGAATACTAATGCTTGCATCTTTTCTCAGGCAAGCACTGGATCAGCTTGATGATTAACAGAGACACGAATGTCCGGATGAACATGATACTGGCGTTGCAGCATGAGTGGCTCCGGAATGAGGAGTATGAACTAGAGCAGTCGTACTCTCAAGAACCATACTCCCAAACGTACCCTGATGAAGCCGCTGATATAAGGAATCCATTGAGCGCATCGTCGTCATCCGCGTGCATTTCTGTGGACACCAGAGATGTCACACCTGAAACGCCATTGCAACATCCAATCGGCCTGGATGATTGCTCGCAGGACCTTGGGAATTTACGCCTTAGCTCTGAGGATATGAAGAGCCAGTGGTCCTTGGATACGGAGTCCGTGAACATTTGCCACGGGGCCGCTGATTACTTCCCTAGCATCCCCCGCATGACTCCTCGTATTCCTTATCCTCCACATCCCTCAAAAGAATCCGACAATAACCTAACTGGCATGAATCCTCTTCGTTCCGCGTGGATGCCACGTCCGAGCGGTGGCCCCTTAGCTCCTGTCAGCGAAGATTCTGACATCCTCACCCCTGGTGGCAAGCGAAAGCTTCGCTCTTCCCCTCCTCGTGCTCCATCCCCGGTATCAGAAAAATCGTCATCTCCTCTATCTTCCCCTCCACCTTTGTCAGAAGGGACAGTCAGGCCCGAAGCTGGAAAGAAGCCTGCCTCGCGCCAATCACCCCCTGAGAGACGCACGTCGATACGCATAAAGGCGAGAAAAAGCAAAGCAGTGGCCAGTGCTGCAGCAGAACAAACCCCACCCCCCGTTCCCATTTCTAAAGTCAAACGGCGACGCTTGACTTCCACAGGTAACGCTGCTCGGTACAGCTCTCCATCCACTCGTGCTCGTCAGCGCTCATCTTCCGCGGAAACAACAAAGTCCAATCCAATGAGGAGGGCCCGCCGCTCCTAGACTCTCGAACAGCGGTGGAGGTAGCAACTTCTGGTCGAATTCAGGAGTCAATTCTAACGGCCATCGCTGTCGATCTGTGTTCCAACGCTCCCGCCATAGTATTGCTTGCAAGACCATCCCGCCCTCCCCCAAAAAAATTTGCGTATTCGTCGCTTTCAAGGATCAGGTCATCTACATAATTCTCTTTTGCTTTCTTTTTTTTCTTGGAAATTTATTTTCATGATTTCTGTTGGCAGTTAACTTGCAAATTCTTGCATAATCCCTCTCATTGTATATTCATCTCTCTCAAGGGAATGGAAACCTCCACCCCACAACACTGACTTTCATTCATACTGCTGATTACCCACTTGCGCACGTCATCTCAAAATGCGTTTTTGATTGTCGTTCTAGGGGTTTTCTTGCGGTTCCACTTGCTAATGTACCATATGTGACACAACTGCATGAAACGGCACCGGACCCGCAGCTTTGTCTTGACTCTTAGCAATAATTTGCGATACCGTGTGCAAACTGTATATACCTCTGTCAAAAAAGCGTGCATGCGTTTCACTGGAATAGTGCAGAACAAACACCCAAACTATCGCAAGCTTTGTAAGCCAAATGGAAGACATTAATATAGGATGTTTTTTCAGTTAATCAACGTTTCAAGATGGCGGCAAAAGCAGGTTGCGAAGTTTTTCGATATCGTCCGGTTTCGTCTGGCAGCAGCCTAGTTGTCAAGCAACATCATCAGTCGACGCCGACAGACCACGCGGAGTGATGCAAGTGATAACGTACCTCCTATGATGAAACCACCGAAGGGACTTTCCGAATTTGGGAGGGAGACGTAAGGCTCTATGATCCTAACGACTTCTTCCGCCCAACTGAGCCTTAATTGGTGTATTTCACCGATGGGTACTACCGTTGAAGGCCCCGTTTCGACTTTGTGCCACGTTTTGTTTTCGGCATTGTACCAGCAACCGCTATTTGGATAGAGGACGAGCCATGGGCGAGAATTACTTGGTCGAGTTTGATGTGCCAGCTTCTCGTGCAGTTTTGAGAGAGCAGACGAAAGCTGAGCTAAGATGCTTGGTATGTAACATGGTGCGGTACAGTTGATCCCAATGGCGAATGGGATGGGCAGCGGTGTTGAAGAAACCTCTGGTTTCGTTTCAGCAGAAGCAGAAGCATTATCATCGGTAAAGAGTGCGTGTACAATCTCTTCGACACCTAGCTTTGGGCCGCCGACGTAAGATTCTTCTGGCAGTTCACCATTTGGGAAGGTGAAACTTATCCACCATGGTTTCAACTCGATCTTGGTGGAATCATCAGCACTCGTGGGGGAAGCGTAGAGCTTGTGGAGAGCCCGACGAATGGCCACAGCCTCGCGAACAAGGGGGACTGTTTCAAAGGCAAGATAATCAATTTCATTCCAGATGTGCGCGTGCAAGGCGTATACGGAGCAACGCTTATAATGCCACTCCGCGAGCGCCTCGACAGACGCCTCATTGGCATGATGTTCAGAAGAATGAGAAGCATTACTGCTGCCCTCCCTGGAAACGGGCGTTGTGAAGAAAGCGTTTGTTGAAAGATAGGAGTCAATGTCATCATTACTGCTATCCAGTTGCTGGCTTCCAGAAACTCGTTTCGAAGCTGACTCTTCGTGAGATCCAATAGGTGCAGGCCCAAATACAGGTGGGGGATACAACCCCGTATATTCGGCCGCCAAGGGAAGGGTCGCACCATAAGGTCCAAGAGATAAGGCAATGTGGGGTCGTTGTCGGTTACGGAAACCACTTTGACCTTGTACGTACGTATTTCGAGCCGAAGCAGCTAGCTGAACACCAGTTCTCAAGAATTGCGGTATTTCAAATTGGGGAGTCCTGTGTTCGAAGCGGTCTCGAAGGACGCTTGATATCTAGTGCATTACATAACGTTTTGGGTGCACAAGCGTATCCGTCACGGCTTACGTGTTTGAGAGAAGGATATCAGCTCCCGCGTTCAGGAAGGCAAGATGACTGTCAACAATGGCTTGCGGGCTGGTCAAATTGGCTGAAGAGGCCCAAAGTGATCCTTTGAATGCCACTCCTGAAGATCGCAGTACTGTACCCATCCCTCCATCGAGTATACGGATTGGGACGCGGCCCTGAAATCACTATCCATCGCTGGGTTTCTGCGAATACGATAAAAGTCAATTTTGAACAAAGAGCATTCTGACTACACGAAGGGGCTAGCTCGATCTCGTGAGAACCCAATCTTACAAAGAGGATTACCAGACAAACAGAAAAACGAGCGGGGGCACGATGGGCGCAAGTTATTGATCATCCACTGGGCAGGTCCCCGCCGCCCGAGTCCACTTATTTCTTCGAGATAGCGCCCGGGGTCTGCCGCATCGTAAGCGCGCTGCTCAAACAAATATAGTCTCTGTAAACTTCGCGCGGGCGGCGTGTCCCAATAGAGGCTGGGAACCTGCCTAGCGGGCGGCGGCGCCCGCATAACTTACTTTTACAACACCTTCAAGATCGAAGGCAGATCGGCGGATTGGCATGATCATTGTGTGGAGATTATGTAATGACGAGAAGAACATCAATGTTGCTAGTGCTGCGGTACAAAGGCATGCTTACACTTGGTCTTCCATTCACCGTAAAGAACACACTTTGGTGCATACTGAGCGTACAACGATCAACCTTTCCTGTCATCAACACGATTGCTCCGATGATAAGCATGAGTAACTACGAAATCCCTCAGGAACTGATCATGGTCGGGAAGCGCAAGCTCATCAAACTTTGCGTGCGTCTACACCAAGACAGAATAGCTCGTGGCGAGCAGTTGGATGTCCTGCCTTGGCATCCATGCCAAGGCAATATATTCGGCTAATTCCGCTATGTCCCTTCGCAATAATCACCAGATAAGAGTCGCAAAACTCAAAATGGACTTGGTTTCATGGTAAAGGCAAAAGGATGAACGAATCTTCAAATTCTTGAGTAAATGAAACATGATATGTAACAACAATACTCGGCCAACTCCGGGCTCAATCAAGACTCCACGTGACTTTAGAGGATGCTCAACGCGGCGAATGGGGTTGCCCAGACGTGAGGGTCACGCAATGTGGAACTTGGATGCTACGGGCTAAGAGCCGGGAAGTCGATGGCTGTGTCCTGAGTGACGTTGATAGATGCAAGCGGCAAAAAGCGGCTGTGCCAAGCTAAGGCACCACTCAATTAAAAACAAGATGCCATCCGACACTACCCTTCGGCTCAAGCGCGCAACAGCAGTTGTACTTACCTGACAATCCTTCTATCTCTTTTTCACCTCCTTCGATCCTCTCCCCAATGTTTGCATTTTCTTTATGCTCCTTGCTTTGGTGCACTAGCCTCCTGGTTGCGGCGACTCCAAAGCACGATCTCGGAAAGAGAACTTCGATAGCACTCAAAACCCGAGACTGGAATAGTCTATCCGATGAAGAGAAGAAGGGCTGGTTTTTACGGCAGAAAATCAATGCTGAAAACAAGTACAACACCACGCCTAGAAAGGGCAAGCGTGCTAAGACTGGAACTATCCAGCTTGTCGACCTGAGCATTGATGCCGCCTACGTGGGTGCCATACAAGTCGGGACTCCGAGTGAGCGAACCGGATCTTGATGAAATCCCGCTGTCAGTTTCGTTTACTAACGAGGCCTATCCCTGTGCTTTGTCCAACTAGGCCAAGCTTTCAACGTTCTCCTTGACACGTATGTATCTCGAACGAAACACCGCGGCCAAACCTTCCCTGATGGTCACTCTTTGTTGCTAGTGGTTCTACCGACCTATGGCTTGCATCGCAAAATTGCAGCATTGGATGCAGTACCGTCACGAATCGTTACGACCCAACCAAGTCATCATCATATAAAGATACTTCTTCCCCCCTCCACATCAGGTATGGATCTGGTGCAGTAAGCGGAACTATGTTGGTGGTTCAGAAATCATCCTTGCTCTCTAAGCACTCAATACACGTTTGCCAGTGGTACAGAAACTGTTAGCTTTGGGGGTTTTACTGTGACACAACAACCCTTCGGCGTCATTGACCAAATCACTTCAGGCATCATTAATGAAGGTGGTGACTTGTACGTTCGTTTCGAACCCCAACGTCTCCCAATCTCATATTGTGGATCTTTTGCAGTACAGGTCTTATGGGTCTCGCCTGGCCTCGACTAGCTCAGACTCGTGCCGATCCTGCCTGGCTCGCCTCGGTGAAAGCGAAAGATTGGACCCAGCCTCTATTCGCCTTTTTCCTTAAGCGTTATTCAGACCAGCCAACCCCACTGAAGAATGAGCCAAACGGTGGATCTATGGATATCGGTTTTACGGATAGCTCCAAGTATACGGGTAACATCAGCTACATTCCTCTGACCTCTGAGTCATACTGGGCCATTTCGATCGGCGGGGTGACTGTCAATGGACAGAAAAGTCTTATTACTGGTACTGCTGCTATCGACACGTGCGTAGCGAATCTTTACATTCATTAATTGACCCACTCTGCCACTCTGCCACTCACACACTGAACCTAGCGGAACTTCACTAAGTATGTGATGCTTATCTATCATGGCGTTCTCAGGCGGGTTAGTTAATGCGTCTCAGTCGGCGGTCCTAGCGATCAAGTGTCCGAATTCTATTCCCACATCCCCTCTGCCCAAGCTCTTACTGGCGAGAACCAAGGCTTCTGGGTCTACCGTGTGTTTGGTTTTTGTGCGAAAGAACTCATGCAACCATCGTTGACTTCATATCTGTAGCTTGCACGACCAAGGTAGAGGTCTCTTTCAGCTTTGGGGGTGTAGAGTACAAGATCGATCCCCGTGATTTTTCGCGGACATTGGAGAGTACTGGTGAACAATGTTTGGGCTGTATGTCGAGCATCCCCTTGTTAGCTTGCCTCGCAACTGCACACTGATTTCTGGACTTACCCGTCAAATAGCTATTTTCGAACTTGGCCTTGGAGCTAACCCCATCATCAACTGGGTCGTTGGTGATTCTTTCATGAAGAATGTTTACTCCGTCTTCCGTCAGGACCCACCCGCCGTTGGTTTTGCCGTTGCTAATCAGAACAATAATGGTGGAAACCCTACCACTGGCCAGCCCATTACCACCGGTTCCGCTACCGGTTCCACTACCGGTTCCACTACCGGCACCCGGACTCCTGCCGGTACCCAGACCCGGACACGATCGACGGCTCTTTCCACAACTCTGCGTAGTGGTGGTGGCAGTGTATCCAGGTATTCCATCAATGATGGGTTAGTTAGCATTGTCGGCGCTATGATGGCCGTCATTATTGGCGTGATGATCGCGCTCTGAAGGGTCATCTAATTCTAATTCCCCTTTCCACTCTCGACCTGGACTCTTCTCACATTCGTGATCTGCGATATCTGAACTTTATGTATTTAATTCTTCTCTCATTTCCTTTTGCGTGGCACTTCAAGTGGGGGAAAGACTTTCAACTCTCAGGCTGTTGGTAATCATTTCAGTACACATCATCAAGGGTATGTACCTGGGCTTCATCCATGTTCTACCCAGACTGTAGCTTTATGTTAGCCGTAATGATAGTGCTTACGGATTGGTCACAACCAGGTCTCTGGGTCTCTTCAGCTAGCACGTCGTTCGCATCGCACATATTCGGGCCGTAATGACTTGACCACGAACCCTTACTTAATATTTCTGGATCTGTCTCAGATCTGGACGACATCCAAATGTCACTGCAATATGCCCTATATGACAGAGTGGGAACGAAAGGAAAAAAGAAGAGAACGCAAATAAGGATGTGCTTGATATACATGTGGAGGTCACAGGCTTATACGTTTATGTAATGCTCGTGCATCCTTCCTCAGGAACAGCAGACAAATGTGTCGCAACCGTTCAGCGGCCATTCATATAAGTAACTGTAATTCCATTAGGGAAGGTGCAAATCAGGCAGCCATATTTGGAGACCGAACGACGGGCGGGTAAGCGCTTTCGGCATGTCCGTGGCGGTCATACGTACGTCGCGCACGCTGCAAATTGCAATAATGATACTGCGCACTCCTCCCCACAACCCCGTATCTGGTGGCTACGTAATTTGTCAAGCACAAGAAAACGCTGCGTCTCGTGGTTGCATAAGTAATATCATGCGCCCACGAGTGATGGAAGTCTTGAGCTATCTAGGAAAGCATCGAAGCGAACAAGTACATATATATACATATTTGCATGAAATCCTCGCTTGATGCCAGGTGATGGATCACACATCCAAATTGCTTCCCATATATAGGATCAAGTGGGTGCTCATGAGGGGACATGCGGCTTTTGCGCATAAAGGTGATGGATCTGACTTGTTCAGCTCGATACAGGTGATTTGCTTTTTCCATCACCTACTTACATAAAGAAAGAATGAGCGATAATAATGCAATGGCATAGTGGCAAATGGCGGCTCGAAGTTCGAGAAGTATGGATCTGTGAAGTATTGCTTCCCAACATTTTACTTTAGACTTTCTAGGTTCGCTGGGGCGGTGACTTTTTGGAACTTTTGCAAGAGATGTGTGTGTGACGTGCACGTGTATGTGTCAAATGGGGTTCTCTGTGCATGTGTAGCCGCTCGGCCGCTTCAGCAAGAGATCAAACAAGTCAAGAAGCAAGTGGGGACCGGGGGATCGGAGCCGTCTGGATGAGGCAGGTCTGATTTCGCTTCAGCTTTTTGTGCTCTCTTGTATATCAACTGCTCATTGAAACATCCTGGATCTGTTTGATTGAATAACTAGAACTAGGGATATTGCAATTGCGATGCCAACACCTTCATCGTCAAGTTTTGTTTGGCCTTGTTGTCATCGACGATTGCTTTGACACTCGCCACGTTGGGATTTAGTGAAGGATGTACAGCTTGTACCAACGAGCCAATGCACTCTCAGGTCTCCTTTCCAGCTGTCTCCTAGGATTGCTTGGAGCCATTGCGTTATCGTCATTCTTGTTTTCTGCTAACGTTGATGGCAGAATCGACATCAAACCAATAAGCGTGTATGTAACTCATCTCGAGCAAGCACTTTTTTGCAAGGACTCCATCTGATCAACGTCTTGAATCTGTGACCCGAATGTTTTCCCCTCTAATGATACCATGTTGTACACTGCCTTAGACGTTTTGGACCACCTGGAAGGCATCCAGCGCAGGAATCGGCCTTTGTACGGTTCGATGCTCAATCAGGTGCGACTTACGTTGGCTTGTCTTGTCGCAGAGAGAAGTTTCAAATTAACGAGTGACTCTTCTGCTCCAAACAACGCCTCTTGTTCTCGCGCTTGTTGCTTGTTGGGATGACATGACAATTTTTCCCCATGCCTTTGTTTGGTGGCACCGTTTCCCTCCACTCCTGGCGATTGTTATACGACACCTCAAACGACCATTGCATTTCGGGGCGGGCATGGGTCAATATAGATCTCACCTCACTCTTCCATTGGAATACGAAGCAGCTTTTCGTGTATCTGACTGCGGAATATACCAACTCAAAAGGAGTGAGTTCCTCCTTTCGTAACGTCTCATCACGCGCCGCTTCCTACCACTTTACGCAACCCTTCGTCGTTGTGGATTTACGTGACTCACGTGACTATTTAACTTGCAGGTAAAAAATGATGTCGTGCTCTGGGATCGGATTGTGCGGCGAAAGGGAGACGCCCGGATTAACATCGAAGGAGCCAAGAATAAATACGTGTTTCGAGACTTCAGCAAATCATTCCGGTGCGTTCGTCGGTCTGTTTATCTGTTTTGTTTATCCGCCATGCCATCACCGCTTGCAGGAAAGCGAGTGAATGCTCGGCTGCAGGCTATTTCACCTTTCTGAATACCACTCTATGTTTCAAGACTGGATACGTTTTTGTTCTCGGCTGACATTCTTGAATACACGGTAGGAATGCAACCAAAGCCGAGTTCTCCCTCAGGTACAGCGTGATGCCATATGTTGGAGTGCTCTATCAAGGAGACGCGGCCCGTACGCGAACTCTAGTCAACTTCCCCGGTACGAGTCGCTAACAGTAATCGGCTGGTGATGGTGTAAATGGTAATGGTTGGAGACCATTTTTGGGAAACATGGCAGCCTTGTTCTTGCGCTTGTTCACTTATTGCCTTTCATGAGAATCTTGCAATTCATCCTGATCGTGCTCCCTCCGGATCCGCAAGCAATATTCTGTTGACGACGTTCTATAATATGATAATGTACTTAATACCTTACCACTTCTGGGCAGTCACTGGTGAATTTATGCAATGTATTGGAATTGTCAATATATCTTGGAACTAATCCAGAACGGATGGCTTCTTTTCTGGCAGGCAGGAAGCAGGGAGATCAAAAGAGTGCTATGTCAGAGGAGTGCTGTTTGTGGGCGAGGTGGTACGGAGTGCCCGAAATTCTGACAAGAGCTAGCTTTTCATCACGGCAGGCAAGTCAGACTGTTTTTTTATGGCGGTGTGATCGTTGAGCAGTGAGCACCCGACTGGGCCGCTATGACTAACCTGGTAAGGGTTCTTCCACCTCTAACACAGGATGCCGACTTGTCTTCTAGACCGCACGCCCATTGGACGAACACGTCCTTGGGACGCGTCTGACGTGATGGACTCATTGCAATGAGCCGATCCACTCGCTGCAACCCTGGGTCTGGATGAGTTTCGAAGCAAACGCCAAATATGTCCAATGCCCTGACCGACTTTCCAAATGTGGCTGATTGAACTTAGCACAAAATCAAACTTTTTCATCCCGGCTTGCTATAACAACATATTTCTCTATATCTATGGGTGGAAGAGCGACGTTCGAGCATCTATATAGTCTGCATGTTCCTCTTGGGGTTGTCCCTTTCTTGATTCCCAACTTCTCGCCCTCGACATCGTCCCTCATCTCGTCGAAATGGACTACTCGGGTCACTTGGACAATTCTTGTTCACCCCTCGAATCACTCCAAACCCGCTTAGCGCACACTCACAAGATCCCCCCTCCTGGTGGTGTAGATGAGTTCCATAGCCATGTCGACGCTGCTGACATGCACTCCAGTGAGTTGCATTTTCTCCCCGCTTCCGCGCCACATGCTTAAATCGTGGCCGCAGATCTGGTTGGGGCACAGTATCGCCATCCTACACCTTTGGACTACCAATCCCGCCCAACACCTTCCTCGGTTCCTCGTTCAGAGCCACCCTCAAACTTCACCCTTGACTCACACAATGATGCATTCCTTGCGCGTTACCGCCCTGATGGCTTCGCGGCCATACCCGGCGGTGAGATCCAACCTACCTGGGCGCACTATCCACGAACCGAGTCCTATAAGGTGTCGGCAGACCAAACCCCCTATATGTCGAACTCCATTCACTCTAATAACAATCCCTCTATGAACGCCCCCCAATATCCTGACAGTCAACGACTCCCGCCCACCATTGTGCCCCACACAGCTTGGTCTCCATCAGAGCGGGCGTATGACGGTTCTTTGGCGACGCGCAGTAACTTTGACGCCACGGCATTCCCTGGGGCCGTTCCAACTTACAACGGTGTTGCGAGTGTCACCCCAAACATCGATGGCTTCTCGCCAACTGCCTCGCACGATATGGCACCATCTTCGATGGTGTCTCCGACCTCCTACCAACATCATCCTATAGCTAGTCGCGTTCCTTCACTCTCGAGCGCATCAAACGACTGTTTACACCCTGGACAGAGCCCCCTCATCCCTCAGCAGCAATTTCAATCCCATCATCCTTATCCTCATTTGCTACATGACCATCGCGATCATGTAGGAAGCGTTCCTTATGCTGGCATGAGTGCACGGCAGAGTCATACCCAGCCATTACACCCGGGTGGTCATGAACATGCTCAAAACGTTCCGACTGCAGCTGGACACCAAGATAGGCGAAGATCCGGCTATGAAGACACCATGTTTTGGATGATGATGAACTCGCGTTCCCCTGACTTTATCCGAAACAACTCGCAAGCCTTCGCGTCGATATCCTCATCTCATGGCGTCCCTGCGGGACCCCCCTCCCTGACTACAGCCTCAGGTAGCTCAAAGGATTCCAGCCCTATCTCTTCCACATCTCCCTCGCCACCTAGCCATTCATACTCCTCTGGGTCTGGTCTGGTAGATGCCCCGGGGGTGCAATCGTTGAACCCGTCTCTAACGGTTAAACCTGAGTTCACTGGGGCTCAGATCCCATTAGATCCCATAAGGGTTGATTCGATTACGACCTCGGAGCTCCATGCCATGCTGGAAACTCGATCAAGCATCCCAGCGGCGTCGTTGAGAGCGAAAAAGTCAAATTTGGGTGGCACGAGACAATCCAAATCAGGGTCACGTTCGTCAGCGTCCCCAGAGTCGCATGTTTCACCTATTGGCATCACTGCTGCTTCCCTGGCCGTTGCTGCCGCTATGAGAAGTGCACCGGCTACTACCGGTAGGCCCTCACTGGCATGTTTATTTTGTCGGCGGCGGAAGATCGCTTGTCCACCCCCACCGCCGGACTCTGAGGACCTTACGTGCCAGTTAGTATACTCTTTTGTGACGCTGGCGGCAGATGTTCACGATACGTATTAATTCTGACTACATTTACATCACTAGACAATGTCTTACGCGCAACCTTGTTTGCGAGTATCCGACTCACACAAGGCGAGGGTTGCCTAAACACAGGCCGGCGAAGCAGTTTACCTTGGAGGATATTCGTTCCATGGCGCGCGGGCTGCGCGATGATTCCACCACTAATCGTGCGCGGGAGCGTAGGCAAGGGAACAAGGGCCAGAATGGGGCTGAGCATGAGGGATCTCCGGAGGAATCGGCGGCGGAAAATGATTTCCGAACCGAGCGGGGTGGTTCCATCTCTGGGATTCGTAAGAGTCAGAGACAATCGACGATGACTCGCCGCCCACTCCATGATTTCCCAGATGACGAAGAGGACGAAGAGCCAGATCGGTGAATGAAGCCCTAGGTGACAGGAATGGCACACTTTGTTCAATAACTAATTGCCTCTTGATCTTGTTTCTTGATGGCCCCGCTCTCCCTCCACTGATCTTCTGCATGGTAGCACATGCATGAACATCGTTTTGATTGTTGGATTACCCCCCTCCTCCTTTTGGTCATTTGATACGTTATACCTGCTATTTTTTCTTATAATGAGTACCCAGTCCCGCATGTGCGCAGAATACTGTTTCCTGTGATCGGCCATACTTAATCCTGTTTTCTCCCTCGTGAAAGTCCCTAATGTAATGTACAAAGTATCATGCAGCATCAATCACTCATGTCAATCCGGCTATATGGATAAGCCATTGACCCTCATGTAGCCAACCGAAGGGCATCATGCATAGCGAGTTTAGGAGGACTTTGAGACCATAGATTGGCATCAAACGTTTGCTGCGCATTAAGGTTGGATACATGATCATAGCTGTGTAATTCGTCTAGAAAATTATGGAGATAACTCCTATCACGGCGCCCGGCTTCATAGGCCGAGGCATTATGAAGATCGATGGGCATGTGTGCAAGTTTCAAACTCAGTTATTAGTAAGGTGGGCTAAGAGGCGGTCTGGAGAGTACTTCGTGGTGACCGCATTGTAAAACAAGGCACGTGGAATGTCAAGATCGGAATCTTCCGGATCCTTATTTGAGTGACATCTTTGGGGGTTCGGCTCGTTCTTGGCTGTCCGGAAGTTGCCGGAGGAAGGTCCGCCGCGGTCTTCCGCATTCGAGAGAGGTTGATCACTGACCTTACTGTAGAATACTTCTTCAAGAGGTATGGTCACGCACAGTCGGGGAGAACTTACCGCTTCATCGTACCGGTCCGAGGGCATGGGAACTTCCTCATTTCCATCCTTCGCCACTCCCTAGTAACAAGTAAAGCATCTAGTCCAAATTGGCCGGGCTACAACGGATGAGATCACCAAGTTGCCACACGGATCTAAACAATTTGTCCAAAAGAGTCGGATGAAATGTTTCTTCAAAAATTAGTAGCAAAACCTCAAAATGCCCCATAGTGTGAGTGCAGGGCAGGATCCTGGCCCCCCTGAGTTGAGAGTAATCGATCGGAGGCCGGCTCCGGTATCTTCCCAAGCCCTCCTTACCACCTTCAAGCCAGAAAATAAACTGGAACGAGCCAGAGCAGTAGAACGTTAACTCTAGTTGCAATCCGTGAAGAGTGGGCCTTTGTTGAGGCAAAACTTTCATCAACTAACGGGGGGCGCGTGCCGGAAGGGGTGTCCATGATGAGTATTTTTGGGGAATATAATTGGTCCTAACGTTTATTGCAACTCCCAGAGGCGCGTGAGAGGTTTTCTAGCCACAAAATGTGAGCCCGGGCCTCCGAATAAGCAAAGGGTCAACCAGTCTTCCGCGTAACGGTAGATCATGGTAAAATTGGGTTTTCGTCTGCTATTCGGTCGAAAGATGTGTTTTGGATGTATGGATTAGATAGGATGGTTGGCCCGAAGGGAAAGTAGCCATTAATATGCACAATAGACCAATTGGGGAATTTACGGTTAGAGACTTGCGGTGTCAGCAGGATTGAGAGGAACTGTTTTCCGAGAGAAAGCCCATCCTAACTTCCCCATTCCGAAACCATAGGGTGGCGAATATAAGTGCTCCGCCGACAGCATGGCTATAGTCATTGGTCAATAACACATAGTGTCTAGAATCCCAGTGTTCACCCTTAAGCATGTGAGCACCGTCTATCCTAAGAAACTGCGGAAACGGAACACTAACACGTCTTCCGCTGCTTCCGTGGGCCAGATAAGCGGCGCTAAGGGAGTCTAGGCGAGTAACCGGACGCCCAGATTCGCTTCCAAGCATCCAGGGACGCACATTGCTGGAGGTCAGGATAGATTAAATGGCTCGCTTCCATTCCCGAATTGCGACCTGAGTGTACCCTGGGAGGCTTGGTCATATCACGCTCGCGCCGCCGATTGTGCGCAAAGGCTGAACCGTCAAGGGTGTCTGGCGTGGGAAAATGCCAAGAAGCACGTGTCTAGCGCCTGGTTTCCAATTCCAGTAATATCCCGCTGCCACCGCCACCACTTGCGCTGAGGGCATTTCGTCCCACAGGCCGTTTTTGGGCCCTGGAGTAGTCACTGAGTCCACGCATCCTAACTGCCGTAATATGGAGGGGTCGATGTTGCATCCCTGGCATGATGGCTAGCGAATTGTGCTTATGTATTTACAACCTGCGCCAATATTCTCTTCAAAAAGCCGCAAATGGGCGCGGCTCACGGCAGCGACAGCGATTGGGTTCGTAATCGGCGCTGGGTCGCTACTAACCCGGTATAGTTAGATGACCAACCATTTTCCATACCCCAGTGCCTGAAATGATTTCTCCTGGGCAGTGGCTGACCTCAGTGGCCTAGAGCAGATAACAGCGAGCTAACAGCAATTCCAATGCTCCCAAGGTAAACTATAACATTTCAAAGTGGACGATGATCAGACTGACATGTGACGTCATAGGCCTCCGAAGAAGCTCTCCAAGATGCAAGCATGTATGATATATTCATTCTATATACATACAGGCGAATCCAGGTGGGATCCAGACAATGGGTTGTGGCCTAGTCTGCCTTTGATGCCCACTGTGCCTTCTCTTCGAGACGATTGAGACCCTTCGATCTTAGTCCTTGGGATTAACCAGATTCCCTTACTCAGATCAGGGATAAATTATTGTTTTGTCCGGTTGGAGGGGATACCTATACGAGGAGGCGCTTCAACGGCCGCGTTGACGCACCCTGAATGTTCCTAGTATACGAATGTAAGAACTGGACGGTGATTCACCTATTGCAGAAAAGGTCTTTCTGCGAGCGAGAAAAGGAGAATGCGGCAAGCCCCGATAGACAAGAGATCGATAAATAGGGGCCTCCCTAGGGCCTCCCGATGGTGCAGTCTTTGGGTCATGACAAATACTGCAGGACCACTGACTGCCGTTGGTCAACGGTGCATCTTACGTAGCGGTAGCCTCCCTGAACTGCCGGTTCTACATTTGAAATCCGAAGAGACAGGGCTGCTTGATTGTATCGTTCAGATTCGTTCTCACCTCTGGCACATCTTGGAGTTGCTGAGCTCTCGGGCGTGGTTTACTCAGGCGTTTCCACCCCTGAGGGTAACACACCCTCCAGAAGAACTGCGCTGGCTTAATTATACGAAGGAGCATCACCAAGTTCTCTATGTGGATAGGGACCTGATGACCAATCATTCATCTGATCTGAGTATCTATGCATTTGTCTTCGAGCACTCTGGGCCTATCAACAATCCCACCAACAAAAACCAACCAGCTCCAAACATATCCTTGACGGAAATTTGCAGGGCCTCGATCCCATCCCGCTTTGTATCACCTCAATATATCATTAGATCCCACTCCCTTGTCTCTGTACCAGACTCGCGGGTTCGTTAATCACATTGCCGATCTTTACTGCTACTGGTCGACGTATCATGATTATGGAGCACGGCCAGGAGCGGATCAAAGAAAGGGGCGATGTATCCGATGATGGGAGGTACAGGAAGTTGGGGCTGGGGGGCAGAGCTGGGTGGTTATGGTTGTAGGTCCCGTGTCAACCCCACCCAGCGAACTCACCCAATATGAAGGTAGATCCGGTTTGGTTCGTTGCGTGCTGAGCTGATAAGTAAATTAAAGGAATCTTTGGGACTGTGACGGATTGGGTGACATGCACATGCAACTTCACCTCGGTCATCCTAATTAGGAGCGGTCCATCATTTGCGTTGGCTTCCATTGGGCATTGTCAACCGAGGTCACAGTTTGGAACCTTCTGTGCGGATGCTTCTGAAACTTACGGGCTTCTTCTTTCGCATAGCCGGAAGTCAGTATGACTATTCTCTCTGGGTGTTTCTGCCTTACTGAGTGCTTGAGCGGTTTTAGCTGAACATAATCCCACATTAGTCTTCTGTGCCGCCGCTCAACGGGTACGCACCTACATCCACAGTAATGACGCGAGATCACACCTCACGATAGCATGGCTTCAAAGAGGTTCAGCCAATTCTCTGATCTCTTCACTGTACGCCTGTATCGCGGAGATCATCTCCATATACCCGGGTCCGTTTAGTGCACACCTGATTATGTAAGGGGGTGGAAGTGGGGGTATTGCCGACCGTGGCACCTTGGGCTCTGAACAGGCCAACTGCGAGAAGTCGCCTTGTTATAGTCTCCGGGATGCAGAAGGTATGAAAACAACAGAGAGCGTGATATTTTTGACGTATTGAAACATCAGCGTACGGGCAATAGCGTCGACTTCGTCCTCATGGAAATACTAGTCACAGCTCCACTTTGAAACGTGTAACAGAACCTATGGTTCACGTGGGCCGAGGAACTACGGGCCAAACACGGTCTGCGTCTGGCGGCTTGGGCAAGAATGCTCACCCATAAGGCAAGAGGGAGCTGGTGAACAGCAAGGCAAGCAACAAGGCTCAGCTCCTGTGGCGGGATTGACATCGTTTACATCAAAAGGGCCAAGGAACCCGAAGTTAGTCTGCTCAATCTTTCCACCTAGAGATTGAACCTTCAGATGGACGAGAGCGACGAGCTTTCCTGCCAGCCGGGGAAACGCTCTGGACAGACATGGTATGATTGCCGAAGTACTTAGAGCGACATGGTTACGTAAACAATCTGTGCGGCATCGAATGGAACATCAGAAAGTATGAGATAATTGAAATGGATCAACAATGTCTCGGTCCAGTGGACCAGCCCGTGTGTCAGCCTCAGCCACGAATGGCACAATGCCGATATAAGGTGAAGTCGATCCAGGGCCATTTACGCAGGAGGCGCCTGCAAAGCGTAGGAACAATGAGCAGTAGAGCAAGAGAGCGATGACGCAAGAAACGTGGCACCATCCACGTTACAGAGAGATGAAGCAACAGGGGCTGCAGTGCTCTGAGCCCCCAACGTACATCAAGCAGACCCTCGCCCAGCCTCGCTCCACCATGCATGACTGGATGCCTCCGACAAGGACAAGCGTCGATCCGAGTGGTCATGGAGAGCCAGATGAGTGATGAAATCTAAGAGCGAATGCGTTGAGAAGCCGAAATTTATCGTACCCCATGAAACATACCAGCGGCGAGTGGGTCGTCATTCGCCAGTTGAACAGAAAAGGAACCGATTTGAGCTTGCAATTCGTCCGATTCAAGCTCCATATCGGTTCCCATGTTATCCGTAAGCCTTTTCACTGATTAGAATCGTCGCGGAGAGATGAATTTAATCTAAATTTACGCACATCATAGATATCAACAAGGCTAGCTGCCATCTATCATGCTCTTCAGTTTCGAATTCGGTGAGTCCGCTGACCTCCAAGAGCCTAGGATTCTGGGTTCCAGACATCAGGACAATGTTCTGGGCACGAAGACAGACTTATGAGTAGGGATGGAAGTAGCCGGCTGAGGACTGACGCACGCGCGGTGATAGGTTTATATGTTGAAGTCCGGCGGAATGAATGGCCTAAACGATGTAGCTTGTCAGCTACGATAGCAAGAAGCGAGTGTGCAAACGCACGGTAAGTACTCCGATTAACTTGATAATGAGGGCCTTGGTTTTTTGGACTATGAAACGATTGGAAACTGATGAGGGAACAAAATAAAGCGAAGCTGACGCGTATATGGTTTACCGGTCAGCTGTTGCGTCCCATGAGCCATTTGCAAAGTCATGATGCTGCCCTCATCATACAGCCAATCTGGGAGAGTCGCCATTCGTCAGCAGCAAGGACACTCGAAGGAAATGACGTGCAAGTGTAGAAGTAATCTGCTTTGCGCTCCCCAATCTTAAGCAGAACGGGCTGTTAAAACCAAATAAATGTTAATGTACGAGATTTTAGAGAGAACAATTTCATACTGACGTGGACAACTTGCTCACGTAAACGGCGCTCTACCTCTCTTTCGTGTTCCATGTTTGTTCCGAGGGCGTTTGCACTCGCACGGAGCATTGTATTTTGGATAGCGCCGTCAATCGCGGACTTGGTTGTGTAAAAAGAACCATTAGACGTCGGCATGAAATAATTGCACCTGAACCCAAACGGTTTGGATCCTGGAGATGCTTCATGTGTCTCCTGATACGCTGTGTTATTGACACTACTCATGAGAAGGTCAATGTGTCACTCACAACGGTTCGAATGCGAACCAGGAATCGCTTCGGACGATATCCATCCCGATTGATGGTAATCACATTGCGATCCGCTATTGATAACACTTGCACTGGCTCTAGCATCCCTTCACCCTGATTACCAGTGAACACCTAGAAACTGATGAGAGCAAAGCTGATGAACTAACCATTACGCTGCCTGTGGACATAACAAGCTGGAAATGGGGATCGTAAAATTTGACGCGCACGGCGCTGCCCAGGATGTCTAGGTTGTGTATGTTAGGAGTTCCATCATAGGAGGATGGGGGAGATCGGCAACTTCTAGGGGTTTGGCTTGATGACATCCTGATGGGCTCCGTCAAGAAATCAAAAGCGATTAAGGTCAGGAAATATTCAGGCATAGTAGATCTAGAGGAATGGATAACGTAGTAAGGTATGAGAGAATGGGGCAATGATTAGCGTTGAGGAATTTATAGGGGAGTTGGACAATGAAAATCATCAAACTCATGACCCCAGACACCGTTCGGGTCCGCACGTTTTCAGTGAGGCTTGCATGTACCTTGTTTCCACAGGAATCTGGAAAGGAAATGACTTGACAGATCGCGATTCATACAATCTTTTCTTATTGTGTCCCGAAGGAAAAATTCCAGAAAAGCATGCATGAACTTCGGCTATTTTTGGGGAAAGGAAAAGCCGAGCAACTTGGAGCCAAAACGAGAACGCCAAAACCCGGGCTGATGAGAACTGAATGCAACAATATGCAACGTGTCCACGGGCTTCCCCGCTGTGTTTTGCTTGGACACCTGTCAGCCCCAACAAAGGCCATCGACATGCCTGAACCTGTCTCCTTTAAGCCAATTGGCCACCGAGCTGCTCAATCCCCGAGCTTCATAAAGCAAAAATTCATCGGGAAGTTCTTTATATGGAAGATCAACTCCTGAATTGGGACCTTGGCGAGGGCAGCCAATGGAAATCAGAAGAATGGAATCTGTTATTAAAGTCCACCCTCTCATTCAGGGGCAGTGAGACAGCCATCGAGCATGGCCCACAGAGATAGCGTCTGAGTACGTTGGACAACGGATTGCGGCAGGCACAATCCTTAGAAGGCTATACTGTTGTTCTCGGCACATTCTAACCCTCGGAGACACAATGCATAGTCGAAATGAGCTACCCAATATTCGAACGGAGTCCTCGGTGCTTCGCTGGCTGGTTTTTGTGCTTTGCAGCGATAGGGCTTACAGCATGGGCACCTAACTCAAGCACAAAAGGCACAGTTTCCTCAGCATCCGCGCCGATGAGTGGCCTCGACGCCCCGGGTCTATCAGGTGATTCTGTTGAAGGCTTGAGACTGGAAGAATACGGCACCAAAGCTTGAGAGATGCCAAATATCCAGAGGCGCTGGCACACGAGGACCAAAGATGGTTGCGGGAACATCCCTCGTTTCACCCGTAAGTAATGCGCTGCGCCCGGCGATAAACACTGTTCCACGCGTGACTGACAGCATTTCTTGTGTTGTCGAGGCCAGGAAGTGAAGGGTTAGCCGCCCAAGTGTTGCAGCCCAGAATAGGCCAAGCGGCCGCACCTTCCAATTGGCGACACCATTAAGGAGTCCCGAATCTAGCAATTGTCATGTTGTCCCGAATCAAGTCTGTGTGTTGTGTCCCAGAATGTCACCGACAGCGGTTGAAGCACCATTTGCCGGAGATCCAAAGAACGTTCCATATAAACAGCTCGAGATTGCCAACGTTCGTTGCAAGGCTCACTGAAATAGACTCTGAAGATGATGTGGTTAAGTGACGCCTCTATCCATCGTTTCATTGTGAAAAGCCTTGTGGGAGTGGAATGCACCTTTTGCCATGATCCGTCTTGCTCGACCTCGCCGACCCTGCTGACCTCGACGCAGATCATCCACCTCATGATCAATTCATTCGCCTAACGCGCTTGGACCTTGGGAAGGGAAGAAAGAATTATATTCGGCTCCCCCCTTTAGCACAAACAATGTCAATCGAACGAAAACGAATAGCCACATCAGAAAAAACTCACTCTACAAGTTGACCTTTGCGTGCGCCCAAAACCGTGCTATCCCTCAGCCGTACCTTACAAGGACAAGTCCGACCCTGATTCGCCACTTCCCCGGAGCGGTCATCTCGGCATTCCAAACAAGAACGTCCATAACAAGGGTCTGCCAGAACTCTCGCTTGCCAACTCAAACCAGATGACCAGGCTCTTTGGACAGAGGCTCGCCACCAGTTCAATGGACTCGCTCGTTTTTCGCCACTGCAGACTTTTTCATAGTTTCGGGCCTACGATCCGATGCCGGCCGCTGGGCCAGGGCTTCTTGCCCCACTCCCTCCGTATACTCTTCCAGCTGACGACCCTTCTCAGGCAACAAGGCGCACACAAGGGGTGTAAGTTGGTGTTTCGTATGTTGCTGTTCGCGAGGCCCTCGATCACTCTTCTCACTTCACTGGTTTATAACGTAGCTTTGCGAATATCTCTATAATTCGGCTAGTGGTTCCTCGTTCTAGAGCTCCGCACAGTTCCCCCGCTTCCAAGATTCCTTTATTGATCCATTCCTAGACTGTTCCTACCACGTTGCCCCATGCCCGAACCGGGTGACTGGGTAGGCCTCCGTTCTCGTGCGAATCTGAGTAAAGACCAGTCTCAAGGGATTTAAAATCGTATTCAAAAAGAAACCCTTCCCCCGCTCGATTCTCTGGTTCTTGTCATGGTTCTTCTGTGTTTGCATGCAGCCTATCAGCCACTCTTGTACACTTTGTCTGTCATATGGGATCAATCCCTTCTTCATTGTCCTCGGCCGATGCAGCATTTACAGGCAATCGTTACCAGAAGGTGTCCATTGCACTCCGAAGAACCGTATCATCCAAAGGGGGTATCCCCTTTTAATCCTCTGGGACCTCCTAACGCTGATGATAGTTGTTTCTCATCACGGAAGTCCACACATGTTCGGCTGTTCTGCACTGAGTACTCTGGTCCTTCACCACATGTCCAGGATCATATTCGCAGGGTGTTAGCGATTTCACACGTCCATGAAGTCATTTGTGGGAATACTTAGACCATATGCAGGCTTAGTCGATCAGCGAGAAGTAAACTGTTCAAATTTGTGCCCATACATCGGTTCAACATATATCAATAACATTTTATGTTGCAATATTTCCAATTGACTGCTCTGTTTGGTTTCCAGTCTAGCTCACGACATCGATTGACCCGTCCACAACTCCAGAATTACACCCTAGCTCCAGCAACATCCCTGCAAACAATCCTCCCTGGAGGCGCGAGATTCGAAGTCAGAAGGCGAACTTGTGCACTCGTGACGGTTGCTCCTCGGGGTCTCTTCGAACCCAGTCTCTCAGCCCGATAAACAAGCCATTTACTGCAGGTAGGGACGAATTGGCACGGTAGAGAATTCAGCCCAAGGTATTGCTTTGAAGTTATGAGACACGCAAACGATTCATTTACACTGCAGGTATTCTGAGGCCATGTGTACTCATGGCGTGCACATGCAGATTGGGGTGAAATGAGCAATGTCAAAGTCAGCTTTACGTATTGCCACTGCTTTACACGATCATGTAGATAGCTGGGACATGAACCCGGAAGCATGTCGCAAATGAGATCGAAGGCAATATTTGGAGCGCAAGCAGCCGCTGCCCAAAACTCAGGCCAATGCTTGTAAGCGCTGTGACCGTGATATATGAACAGGCAGCAATATCAGCCAGAGGCAGGGTGCTGCAGCCATCAGCTGCGCGAGAAAACCAATGAGACGGCCGCAATGCAATGGTGATCAAGAGACTGACCATTCCAAGTACGCTTCATCAAGTTTTTTTGTAAAACCAGAGGCGTGGGATTGTCAGGGGTGGGGGGAAGAGTGGCACTAGGATCCATCCCCGATTCATACGATCAGTCAGGGGGAAGACAAGGGTGTTGCCCAAGAAGAGGGACTGTGGCGGAATCTTTCAAACGACCCAAGGGGCGCTGAGAGGAAGGAGCGATCGTCTCTGAACTAATGATACGTTTTGGGAATGAACGAGCAACAAGTGATGCATGGAAGTTAGTCAGCAACCTGTTCGAAAGGGGACCCTTAATCGGTAGAACCTACTAGCGGCGCCAAGAGGGAAAACCGTCATGACCATCCACGAACGATCTGCCCTGGGCGAGAAGTCCCAGTATCAACACAAATTCAGCAATCTCTGATACCATCGAATGAGGACCCAGTTTACGAGATATCCTGGTTAAGGGTGACACTGAGTGCGAAAACTCGTTCTCAGAACAAGGTCGGCGATTCCATGACCCAAAGTAACCGTCATCTTCCGGTTGAAGAGAGATGTTGCTTGACAGGTCCATGACACCCAAGCGGAGTTCTGCCGGCGGTGTCCTTAGCCCTCTTCCGATGGCGGAACTGGGATCCTAGGTGATAGAGTCACGCCAAAACCTGATTTACAGTGTAGCTTTAGCCCAAGTTCTAACGAATGCTGCGGAACTAGGAGACACTGAGGATATGGGTGACAGGACAAGGTATCGGGGAATTGCGCATGCGTTTTACACGCGTAGAGGTGTCTTCAGGCAACAACAGCATTTTCTGCGTTTTCGGTTGCGTAAACACATCTGCCGTCCCCCAAAGCTGGGTCTGGTATATAATCAGGTCTGGAAAAAACTATAATTAAATCCGCGGTGCATCGAAAGGGTGCAAAGCAGTGGCACAGCACAAGCCTGAGGAAGCATCATGAAGACTGATTGAAGACCGAAGTAACCAGCGTAGAGAGCTCCCTGTCAATGCCCTTTTGGTCGATGCGGATGAGGCGGAAAAGTCATAAGACATTATTCGGCGGAGCCAAACTGAACGGAATGGATCGAATAACCCCGGGGCATTAGTACTGAACTGGATCAGATCACGATGGAGTCGATGGATTGTTAGCTCGGACCTGTTAATTTTGTCATGTAAACAGTGAAAGTGGGAAAGACGTACACTACTGGGAGACCGTTTCGTACTTAGAATGATGCCACCTTAGCCGAGCTCTTCCGGAGCATAACATCGGTTGAGTCAGTTTCCTTCTGCCACTGCCAGACGTGGTAGACTCACGGTCGGAGGGTGGGGGCTTGCCCAGTTCATGAAGAATTGCGATTTCCCTCTGAGCGGATCCCAGTCCTCCGAGAGGGATACATGGCCTGTCTTCAGGGAGCGGGGCGCGGAACAACCTGTGTCGCACTTTTGACCACATGTGTAAGCCAGCAGAGCACAAGGAATCCTATCGGCAAAGGTGTACAGTGAGGAGAGATGTTTTACTTTGAGAGCATCACATGGGTCCGAAGAATCCTTGGAGATGGACTTACAATTCTGAGTACGAGAATAAGAAATACATAGCTGTGGTTGGCAAACTAGTCTAATGTTTGCTGCTAGGAAGATAATTGTCGCACATCGTGTCGATGGCACTGTCCGTCCTATGTTGACACCCATTGGGTCCTGACATGCTGCAGCTCACATCTTTTGGAAACAAGTTTCCGGCACCAGAGCAGGAGCATCATCAACGCTGCTATTACAGTGCCACATGCTGCCTGGCGGTTCCACAAGGAACGGATAAGTCGGATCAAGTCGAAGGAGCTACACACCTGTGTCATTACCCAAGCTGTAGCCAACTAAGCTCACTTATGGAATGCCTCATCGAAGGACAGTGTTAGATTCCTGAATGCCATTGTCAAATCCGAATGGTCAGAGACCGGGTCGGCAGGCGTGACGGCACCCACGCCACAGTTGAGAATGAAGTACATGGCTGATGAGAACTCTGGTATCTGGGACATGGACTCCGAATTCACTTATGCCAAGAGCTATCGACAACCCGGACCTGGCTTGTGAATGTAGGGCATTCTGGGTTGGGGAACTTACCGAATTGCGTGGTGACGCGGGCCCGTCAAAATGGCTGTACTCTAAAGCCACTGGCGTCACTTATCTTTGAGGCACAATGTCTATCAGGATCGATCTTCTGGTTGCCTGGAATGCACTGCGATAAGGAACGAACCATATAAATTCAACCTGTTATTACGCAGGTGCGTCAGCCTCATTAAACTCGAACTTGAGCATGTACTGCCCCCCGTATCCATCTACCACCCGGGTGAAACAGTCGTAATAGAACCTGTACCGCGAAAAGACTCAAACCGTAGAGTGCGTATAAACGACGGGGCTCAATCATGGGTTCCATCTGGGGTTTTGGTTAGCAACAACCCTGGGCAGCGATTACAGATGAAGTTGGCGCGGGCGACAGGCCTCGCATCTCTACGTCAACTGAGAGTACTCGCTCCAATGCAAACGGCATCTTCCTTACCACTGATGACTTTTGGGCGATTCCACTGCAGTGTCCGCCACATCGTAGTAAGAAAGCCATGTATGTTTAATGTCTCACTGCTATTCGGTATATAAAGCAGATAATCCACGTCACTCAAGTGAATCTAGTCAACGTGCATGTCCCGCCGACTGTCACATCTATACGTGAGATGAAAACACTGCAACAAGAGCAGCATGAACTAACTTGAATGTTTGCATGGCAAGCGCCAGAAGCTTGGCGCATGTCTTGGCCACAACCCTCATCCATGATCATGGCTTCCAACGCGTCCCCCTACACCTGCGCGCGTGTTTTTGGGCCATAAGTGACTTGGAGTGTTTTTAGTACGCTGTCGAACAACTGTCGAATGGACCGCTCCAAGTGGCAGTGAAATACGGAAATTTGCGAGATCGAAAACTGGACATCCTTATACAACAGGGCCAGGAATGACGACACTCACATCTGAGTCCTCAAGGTCGAGCAATTCTTGCCAAGACTCTTCGGTGTTTTGCACGCCAGGTCTTAAAAGGATTCCACCATATTGGTATCCGTACCGGACATTTGCGAAGGAAAGATGGTGGAATCGTGAAATTCTGGAACTCTTCAGCACTGAGTTTAGAGATCGCTCCGTAGAGTACTACGTTCGGTTTTCCTGTTTCAAGAATAATTTCGTAGTCTGACTGGGGAATTTTCCCAGAGATTCGCACTAGAATCTGGAGTTGTCACCATGAATGGCAAGGTGGCTCTACCTGGGACGATCGTGCGCAATGGAGACCGAATAGAGTTTGTTCTTGCTCGCCTCATTTGGAAACACTCACACCCATTTTTTGTGCATAGAAATGTTGTGCATCGCCATGAACCTCCTGTGACCTCGGTACCTATAAAGATCATCCATCGTGACGATGGGGAAGAAATTCTCGTGATAGACAAACCTGGGAGCATTGTACGCAAATTTCCGCACATCGGGCGACCATACGTTTGCAGATATATTCACGGCTATTCTAGCCCATCCATACTACGGGGAGATATAAGAAGAATACCCTCGTTGAAATACTTCAGGCCGACTATGGGATGGGGAGGCTCTTCAGTAAGTGCGTGGTTCGCATAGTCCCGCGGGTGTGTATTCCATGTTGTGATACTTCTGTAGCTGTAAATCGCCTGGATAGGCTGACATCGGGACTGATGATCATTGGATTGACCTCGCGACGGGCAAAATCTCTTTGTGAGGAATTTGCAAAGGGGACCGTCAGGAAGGAGTATATCGCGCGTTGTGTTGGGAAGTTCCCAGAGTATGTGCAGTTCGCCAGACTTTTTTATTACTGATTGCGATACGTCAGGTCGACAGGGAAGAGGTCACTGTGGAACAGCCCCTGATCACCGTTGATCGTCAGATGGGGCTTAATATTGTGCACCCTGAGGGCAAGGTTTGTCTTGGCACTTCCACCGACACTGTACACACCAAAAACTCAGATGCCGTCGTCGCAGTACGCAAAGACCACTTTCAACAGGATGTCTTACGACGAGACTACAGATACCAGTGTTCTTCACTGTAAGAACAATGTCTTGGCGCGAGGCGCATGAATACTGACCCGATCGTTTTTTAAGGTCGACCTTGGACAGGGCGATGTATGGCGTTTCTTGTTCGATCAAATGCGCTTCACCTCTTACTGCGTATTTCTAGCTCATCAAATTCGCGTCCATCTGCAGTATCTTGGCCATCCAATTGCAAACGATCCCATTTACAACAGCACTCGTGCATGGGCGGGTACACTTTCAGTAGCCAGAACGACAGCATGATTGATCTATCATCCTCTCTGATAGGGGCCAAACAACGGCAGGGGAGGAGTGTCCCTAACGCCTTCAACACGACCTGCAGCGGACATATACCATCCTCCACCAGCTCCCCCGATCTCGAGAAAACAGAGAGATCGTCTAAGCTCCTCCCCTTCACCTCTGCCTGATGAGCCTGAGGCTCCGGAGCCTTCGTCCAAGCATGCGTTGCTGCCTCGAGAAGAGGGCACTGACATTGGCATCTCATCGCCCATACTTCTTTCGGACGAGGCAATGACCATTATCCAAAAGCTCCGGAACATGAAGGATGAGAATGATGACTATTCCAGATGGAGAGATGTTGTCTTTCGCGCCAAAGGCGCAGTCAGCCTCCAAGGAGTCCCATTGACTACTCATCCTGATCCCAGTATAGCGAGAGAAAGAGGCCGAGCACTACGACGGAAATTAACTCCCAAGGAGAAGGAACAAAAGAAAGCAGAGGCTTTAGCACCTCGCCCTTTGGAAGTGATCGCACCTCCGCAGCACAGATCCAACCCTCGATTTGATCCAACAGCTCCAGTGGATGACCTTGATACGGTCAAACACATTATCAGTGTTACACCTGTTCAGAAGTTTCGTGATGCTACTCCCTCGGAACCCGTGCGGGCGGATTCCGACACCCTTCTTATCTCCTCTTTAGCGGAGGCATTGCCCGACTTGGCAGAGACAGCAGCCGCGGGTAGCTCTCCAGAGTCGTCGATTACGCATTGCTCCGAATGTTACCTCCCACTGCTTCCAGATCCCAGGCCCGATCAACTTTTCATCTTCTTGCATGCTTGGCGATACACTACAACGGAGTGGTCATTTAATACTGATATGCCGTTCTGGGCTGCCAAAGAGTATCGCTTTACGAGAGCTGCGCCATCTCATCTTAGATGTGGCCCACTTTGTGATACGATACCAGAGTATAATAAAACCCGTCAAGTATGGTGCCCTAACATTATTGTAGAGATCGATGCAAATCGGGGGGGGGGGCGGAGATAGAGTATCTTCTTCAATGTCACTTTCCGATCTCGTGTTCCGTGAGGAGCTATTCAAGGATGAGATCGATCGCAAATCAAAGGACGGGGGGATGAAAAAACAAAAACAAAACTCAACCATGTTCGGTATTCCGTTCGATATCCTGTACTCATGCCCACAATTCGGGCATATCATCGCACCTTCTTCAACATGTGTCTAAGTAGAAATCGAAAAGTTGTGTAAAGTGAGTGAAGGAAACCCTCCCCCACGGGCCCTCAAACGCATCATACATATGTATATGATTTTGATCAATGCTAACCTCCATGAGTACCCGATGCAATGCTTTGAGAAATTCTTCCGTCTGCGCCTCTGGAGCGGGTAAGTTTTCAGGAAGCGATGTATCACCTAGCTTTTTTTTTATCATCAAGTAAAAAAGAAAGTCTAAGCCCCAGATTCGAATTCGCGAAAAAAAATAAAAATAAAATATAAACATACCTGCCTAGAAGCAGAGACCAAAGCATCCCATTCGATCTTGGGCATGAACCCTTGAAGGAATTCCGGATTGAAATCCGTCTCTCGTATCTCGACCCGAACATCTTTGAATTCCAAAGGGAAATTGTTCGATGATGATTCGCATCCTTTGACATGGCAAGCGAGCAAGTTGTGCGTGATGAGTCGAACCATTGTGGATAGTAATGGTGGGGGGGCGGGGGCGCCGTAGAGGCTGGTAACCTGGGGGTAAGAGAGAAAGATTTAAATTGGGGCTCCAACAGGCCACGTGACGAGCCCAACAACAGCATGTGACGTGCGTTTCCGGGGCCGTCGCCGTTCGTGTTACACTGTCTGTCGAACGGCAACTGCTCTGTCTAGTTGTCCAGTTGTTCCAAGGAGAGCCCAAGCCCAAGCCAATAGTCACCTTTGAGACCTCTCCGTATACATCGACGATCATCGTTAGCCCATGACTATCTACAGGTCAGTTGTGGCGCAAATTCTCCATCATCTTCTTCTTACATATATACCGCCTTCCTTGCTGGGGCCAATTCTTCCAATCATCCATCCTCAGCCTGTATATCTTCGACCGGTAAAAATGCCTCAACTTCGATTACGAACGGACCCCAAACGCTGAGATATTTCTTTTATCTCTCTCTCAATTTTAGTCATTGCGCCTGCATTTATTATCAAGACTGGCACCGAACCAACAAACCCAAACAACCTAGCGTCACCGTCGATGGAAGGTCACAACTACTACCCGGTGTTTCTCGTGCCATCGTAGCGGTAGCGCCGCCTCCTCCTCCCGGTTCATCCGCAACGACACGCCCCACGTCCCTTCTTCAAGACGCACATGCACAGTCGCAGTCGCAGTACTCCCAATCGACATACAATCTCGCGGGGAACACAGGAGTCGTCATCGCGCAGAACGAACCTCATCAGACACCCACCGCGAGCATGGCATCTGGACAGAACTCCACCACGTCCACTACAGCGTTACCCTTTGATGAGGAGGCCAAGTTAGTGTATGGCGTAGTGCTTTCCCTTAGAAACATGATCAAGAAGCTATCTGGAAGGTCCGTCCAAAAAAAAAAAACATTTTCTTTAGACACCTTTTACTACTGCCATTTTACTCTATTTTTGCTATACTACAAAAAAAAAAACACAGAGACGAGAATTTCGTCAGTTACAAGACATCGACGTATCGAATGCACCTTTTCGAGACTCTAAGCGGTAAAATTCATCCTACTGTCCGACCCGAGCGCTGATTCTATGAAGTTTATCTTACGGCAAGTGTATGAGTGTATGCCGGACCCTTTGATGGAGATGGATTGAGAGAGCATGGGATAGACAACGAACACTTTCGAAACGCTGTCGATAGGTTGATGCGAAATTTGTCCGTGGTTTAATATTGATTCGCATCTGTTATGCTGCTGCTCGAAGGAGAAAAGAGAGCGATCGCCATCTCCGATAGCTTGCGTTTGGCAATGTGCGAATGATTGTTCATACCGCCATCAAAGGCCCAGGTTGCATCTTTGGGCTTCCAGGCCGTGCTGCTGCGATTTCCTGTGCTCCTCTGTTCACTACCAAGCGGGAGGAGGGATGATTCGTGATCGAAATCAACGTTCATTGGATCTCTCCCATTGGTTGCGATTGTTGGCTCTCGGGCTTGAGTATGTACTCGCGTAGAATGCGAAATCCTCCCGGCTATATTTACGTATATAATATAAGTCATGACTACTACGTCTCTTCAAGATGACTTACGTGATGAAGCATGTAGTCTGTCACGTCCACGATCTTTGAATCAACGAGAAGGAGGGAGCGTCCGTTCTCTACGACAAACCGTTCTATCTGCACGCTGTTCCAGTGCGGTAACTCCTTGTTCTTCCCATCGTCGATACTACTAGTTCCATGCACATGTACGGCGGCTCTGTCTGGTGATTGGGACTTGAAAGCAATTAATCTTCGCGCTTCGATGATATCATCGTAGTCTGCTGTCTTCACGCTGGTGATAAAATTGGTGTGTCGGTATAAGAAATGGATGATCCAGCCCGAGGATCCCATTCGTATTCTTTAATTCGAGGGAAGCTCGATAATCATACGGAAATGCGTGCTAGAACATGCGGGTTTTTGTTGTGTGTGTGTTGGCACCGACATGTTAATTTTTTGTGTGTCCCCTGGACCGCAAGGTGCTACCCACGTGCTGCTAAGGCGTTAACAGAATGAAACGACTTGGGGTTTCAAAGACTCACAAAATTGTGATTACCCTCTCCTCCAGTAAGCAACGCCATCAACTAGGAAGTTACACACATCCACCCCACCCCTTATTAAGAACTTCAAATCGAAAAGGAAAATGAAAAGAGAGGGGACAAATACCAGATTTCCTCGAGCGCTCATTTCATCCGAGTACAGACGGTGACCATTCCAATGAGCGAACGAGTTGACAAGAAATGTGCAATGCCAAACTGACATTTCGAAAATATTATATGATATTTCATTTTGATCATTTCAGTGGTGATCGGTGACCATGTCGAAATTACGTCACCCACCTAGAAGTCGACTGATGAGGCCACCGTAAATGAAACCACCCCACGTGTCTCCCCAAAGTGAGGCGATAAGCGTGGGGATAACGAAAGAAAACCCACAGCGAGGGGGACGTAGTACTTGTGTTGGAGGATGACGACTGGGGCAAGGAGGTGGGTTTTTTGTTTTTCAAAAAAAGAAGGTTGGGGACTTATATTGATTGTTTTACATACCCGGGTCATTGTCCAAGTCGGATACGTCAACGAGGCTAAGCCTGGCGTATTTCGGCTTGCAGAAAATCCAGCCCATATGAGAGTACAAAAGGCCTCTCGTGGCACTGTATGGATCGTGCTCGGGATCATCTGTGTAACGGTGCTGTGATTTTATATATGTTGAGGGGAGGGGGAGGAAGTGTTCAGCTACCGGAAGGTTGATGCAGTAAAAAGAAAAACAAGTTGCATACATGAAGGCGATGGCGAGCGCACCACCCTGACAGAATTTTGGGTTAAAAGGGAGGAGGTTAATGTAATGTTCTCACACTTGATGCTTCCTTGAAAACCTGAGCAGCCCATAGCGGCGAGGATAACGCGAAGTGGTCTCCCTGCAGTGAAAGAGCGATGTGACCATAGACGATGATAGCCAATAGTGATACCAAACATAGCTAATCGCCATGAGATGAAGGACAAAACGAGAGTTTGGTATGGACACGTCAAAATCGGTCGAGAAAACGCGCCAAAAAAGGCCAGGATGTGTACACCGCAAAAAATCGCGATATTCGACCACTAAAGTGAAGTAGACGACGCGATCAACACGCCGAGTCAAAAATTAGTGAGAGGGGAGGGGGCGAAGTGTTACATATACTGACCCAAATGGGAGCCTGAGTGGTGGAGGGTGGATCGACTCGTGGAGTGGTGTTGAGCATGTCGGGAGAAAATCTATCGTAGACGGGTTGGTATCGTTAGTAAGTGAGCCTTTACATGTATGTGTACATTATATATCTCATTACTTAATGCGTGTTAGCTGTCAAGCGATCATGACGCCGTCATTTCGCCCGCATTGTTTTCGTCGATCCCGATCTGGAGCCTGAGCGAGGGATTTTACATGCATGTATTTCCCTCGGTTCGGGCGACAAGGGATTCATTTAACCACAAAAAGAGTCCCGAGGAATCAACTTGTTGTGATAGTAAATCGTTGATACGCGAATGGATGGCGATAAGATCACTTTTCGAAATTCAACCCGCACGTCCTCGATCAAGGCAAGATTTGGAAAATCAATCTTCTGAATATACAATAATGGTGTGAAAGATCATCATCTTGTTTCCATGGTGAGTGTTATAATGTATGTGGTTTGAGAGGTTTACAATATCGCTTGGTGTTTATTTCTCCGGGACGCCAAAGTTGGGTATCGTGTGCGCCGTGTAATGCACCGTTCAGGTTAAATGTGGTGATGCGGCGGCTCGTAATGGTTATGCCTGTGAAGGGTAGGCCAGGGTGAGAGATCGGCCTTTGCGGCGCGTTGCCTGGACGAAGAATCGACTACGAGACGCCAGCGGTGGAAGGGTGCAGCCTCCGGCCCTCCTTAGTCGGTTATCTCGACGAAAAGGCTCTGACACTGCATGGGACGTCAAAAGAAATCGCCGTTCCAGACAGACGATGTATTTTCCGGAGGTTCAATTGCCCGAAGGGCGTGCTTTAAGGGCGACACCGCAGGGACACACTAAGCGTCTCCAGTCGTGTTCAGTTAGCTACGAGGAGAGGGCTCTTCAGTGATATCCAAGGCGTGTCGTGAGAAGCGAGCGATGTACAGTGTTAAGAGTGCCGAGAGGGGAGAGGCAATAAGAAGCGCAACCGATAGGGATGAACGAGCTTGCGTGCGATGGACTTGAGGGACGCGGAAGGGAAACGGAGCGCTGCATGGATCAGATGCGATTTCACGAGGCGCGAGAGACAGATTTTGTGCTTACTGGATACATATATGCCACACTGGTCGGGGGCTCGGCGTCTTATTCATTACAACAGAAATAGGTTCTCACGGTGATAAATTTTCCAAAACAATACTAGCCATATATATCATGAGGAATGCCACGCGCGGGTCAACACAAATCGCTTGAATCCTCAGATTCGTACTTAGTCGTCTGGGTAGGAGTCTGCTGAATTCCCATCTTTGGGCTCGAACCAACTTGCCGCACACAGCCACCAAGCTCAAACTAATCGGAAAGTACCGTTCCAGTGACGTATTATTGTATTCGGCCACTCGAATCTCACCCGGAGATTCCCGTGCGTTTCATCTCGCTAAGGAAAAAAAAACGAGCCCTTCTTGCTTTTTGGTCTCTCATCATTGCCAACATGGCACCATAGACTCATGGACCGGACTGGGGTATTTTTTTTTGGGTCATAGACGCTCTCATCATTAGACCTTTTTTCTTTTTTTCTTTTTTTTACGGTTTTTCGCCCTGATATAACACATGGCGCTGCCAACTCAATTTTTGCCACCACTGAAGAAGCTCAGTGGACTCTCGGCTGCCTCGTTATCATTAGCCCATTCTCAATTGAAACAGCTCTACCGACCAAAATGGGTATCTAGGATGTGCCCAACAAGTTTTGACCAGCATCATATCGTTGATTCCGGGTACGCCTCTGGGGATGATGGATTTCTTGATGATTCGGACTCAGCTTCAAACCCATCTCATCAAGAAACATGGGAAATTAAAGCTCGTTCTGATCCCTTAGAATGGGAATTCGCTGTTAGGTGGATGACGGGTTTCATTGCTCGATCTGAGGATTGGTTGTCTAGTACCCCCACCTCCATTTCGAATGATGACGCAGAATTGGAGGATCGTGAGGCCGTCATCGACTCGATCACTAGTTTACTTGGTGCATTTGCGAGGACGTCCGAGTCTGGGGACTTGACGCGTGAATTTGTTTTCGGCGCTGTTGTCGGCCAAAAGGATAATACCAGTGGGATCGAACGAATCGCCGTGACGTTGAAGGATGCCGACTTAATTGACGATGATCATACTTCAGTGGGACTTCAGGTAAGTTCAACGCCTTCTATTCGACTTTCTGAGGATGCGGGCGGTGTATAGTCAAACGAATTGCCCCCTCTTTCAGACTTGGGGCTCATGTGTAGTAATGATGGAAAGGCTCTGCCTGAACCCATCCGCGTATGGCCTTTCGGAATCCTCGGAACTCAAGCGACCCCTCCGCATCCTTGAGCTTGGGGCAGGAACTGGACTTCTAAGTCTTGCTATCGGCTCCTTGTGCATCCGTGCCAATATACCCGCCCACATCATCGCTACTGATTATCATCCGGACGTCCTCCACAATCTTCGAGAGAACCTCACTGCAAATCCTTGCTCGGTTTCCGACTCTGTTACCATCAACGTAGAACCTCTTGACTGGAAGTTATTTTCGGATCGGCGCGATGCACTAGACGGCGGTGACGGCGGAAGCAACCCTCGTTCGGGTGACATGACACAAACATTGGATGGTCTTCTTAGCCCTATCTTTTCCCATCCCTTTGATATCATCATGGCATCAGATGTCGTTTACAGACCCAAGCATGCGGAATGGTTATCATGCACCGTCAAAAGCTTGCTCCGCCGTCACGATCTTCCGGATATTGCATCAGATTGCGACGTTACCTCCCGTCCACCACCACCAGCTTCCTTTCATCTTATGGCTGCCATTCGACCCACGCACGAACACACACGATCCTCAATTGAGAAAGCATTCAACATCCATGAAGAATCCTTCAAGACGAACGTGGATAGCCCAACTCTCCGCATCGTTTCATTCCAAGATATTGCCATCAAGGCGAAACCGGTTGGCCGTGCGGATGAGATCGGGTATAGGGAATACCGTATCGAGTGGCGATGATGATCATGCTGCGAAGTCTTGGCCCTCTTCGTTTATAGTCGAGATAGAGCAGTGTTGTGCTATTCCGATAAGGAGCGCACTTCATGCATGATTGTATTATGTGATTCGCCAAATTCAGTTGAACGATCATGCGTCACGGTCTCATATACATTTCTGTCACATCAAAGAGAGCTGGCACCTGCTCCAACGCAGCAAGCAGGCGTGATATAGCTCCGCAAGCGCTAGCCATCTGGAACACGAGGGGTTGAAAAAGGGAGGCTACGACCTGGCGGGACGAGGTCACACCAAAGTCACTGTGTAAGCTCGGAAGGGCCTCATTAACATCAGCGTCGGAGGACGATTCCAGCAGAGGGATAATAACTCGCGCTTCCTGGTGAGAAAATCCATCTGCTGCTGCCAGAATATATGGGTAGGGGGCGAGCAGTGCTGAACGTCTTCCTAGTCACAACACTGTTGCTTGAAATAAATCATGCCTTACACTCCACTCATTCCATTACCAGCCGATCAAGCGACGACTCAAACCCTAGATCCATTCGATGAACTGCTATACGAGTCAACGCCAAATCTGCTGCCTCCTACTTCTTCGCCTTCAACAAACCGGTCATCAACAAATGCTTCATCATTCACCAAACCTATACAAATACCAAGACTACGATCACGCACAAGTTTAAGTTTGCTCAATGTCATTACACCCCCTCCATCATCTTCAGCAGCAGAATGTTCATCGGAATTTGGTGCCTTTGTATCTGTATCTCCTTCCCAAGATCCTCTGGCCACCATCTTACCTCCTCAGTTCTCTCACTCACCAAAGACTTCTAAAACTGCGTTATCCGAAATAGCTTTCGTGGATGAGGCCAGGCGTAGAACCAGAAGTAACGAGAGGAGGTTCGTAGGGGAGATTCTTGTTGCCGACGAAAAGGAGCGAAAGGAGAGAGTGGAAGCGTTTCATCACAAGTCTCCTTCAAGTGCCCAGTCCGATTCCTTTGGAGAATTCCAAACGGCTGCTGTCCAGGAGGAGGGCGGAGATGAAGTGGTAGATTTACTATTCAGTCAAAGTCCAAGGACAGGTTTTGGAGTTGTACCCTCGCCGCCGACTTCACTACTTCCACCTTTCAATCATTCAAAGTCACCTGGAAATATTCTGGCACATCGTCATCGTACATCATCATCTCCAGCATTAAGCGAAACGAACATGACGGCTGCACCCCATCATGTTACCTCTGTGCTCTCAAGTCGATTGGCTCATACTTTACCTAGAAAGTGGACCAGTTTGCTCTCATCCACTTTGTCATCCTCATCCTCATCACCATCACCATCCTCTGCAACTTCGAAACCTCCAACTCCAGAACCGGTTCCCTCTATTCTTAATCTTTCATCGTCATCAACACATCACAGTGATGTGGTTCCACGTTCTGTTTCGTCCATATTTAACTCTAACGTACCGGTCACCCACACATCTCCATTCGCTTTTCATCCCTACGTTCCACCAGATGGAGCTCCAGGTGAAGTTTTTTTTTTTTCAGGGTGTTTTTGCCACTCGTGCAAGCGATGTTCTTAACCTGACACCTCACTGACATGTTTTTAGGCTTTGAAGGAGACCACAATTGGGACAAAGGTTTTACTCACACGCCTCCCCAGAGTCTCGGAGATCACGTATCATTAATAGGCAGGAGCGAGAGCGCTCGTATCGTATTACCACTCGAAATTGTCGAACATGTATGTACAATTTTTTCTTTCCCTCCCCTCAATCGCAAGTGACTAGTCTTGCCGCGCTTTCCAAAAATAACAACAACAATAATAAAATAAAACCAGATTCGCCGTCACATTCCGCCTTTATATCGATTAGGACAAGAGTGGACGCTTCTCTACTCGCTTGATCAGCACGGGATATCTTTGGGGACGCTTTACTCTCGTACATCCAAGTTTACAACTGAAGGTGGTTGTCTCCTGTGTGTGAAGGACGACAATGACACCATATTCGGTGTTTGGATAGGTGATGGGATTAGAAGGTCCATCGGGGAGAGTTACTATGGAAGTGGAGAGTCGTACGTTTCCCCTTTTTTTCTTCCTCCTGCCCAAGTCTTTCTTTGGTAAGACTCAAAGTGAAACTTTATTCTTATATTTGTAGGTTCCTTTGGAAGCAGCAGGCTGATACCGATTTCTCAGACGGACGACCGACAAAAGCTAGAGTTTTCAAATGGACGGGTAAGAACGAGTATGTGGCCCTTTGTTTGCCAGATTCAATGTCATTTGGTGGCGGGTACGTTGACGTCCGTCTTAAAATATATAACTGTATGGTTTTTCGTTTCAAGCGGCAAACCCAACTCAGATCTCCAAACTGTTCTTTTGTTTTAGGGATGGAAAGTATGGCTTGTTCTTGGATTCGAACCTTCTGGACGGATCTTCAGCGCCTTGTCCCACATTTGATAATGAGATTTTATGTTCAGACCTTCAGGATGGCAAAGGGATGGCCAGGTTTGAATGCGTTGGATTGGAGGTTTGGGGAATTCCACGGTGAAAGGACATTATATCGTTGCACGGGGACGTCTGCATATCCAATCCCTTCCGCAGGCACGGATCGAACGGATCGAAATCGTGATTTATGATGCATGTAGTACAAGGGCCATATATAAAAAAATACTATCCCTGCTCACTCTCGTTTTAGATGTCCGCCTGTTGTAGTGACCGTAAGCGTGTTTGGCAATGGCACTTCCCCGACGGCATAAAGTAATGAGACAGAGCCAATAGCAATTGCGATCAAAAATATTGTCGTGCCAGCTAGAAGTATGAATGGCCTATAAGGTGTGAGGGTCATAAAGCTTATGGAAAGGAGATGCAAAGAGTGGACCCCAACACTTACACACTGATGTCCTTCCTCTCGCACATTTGCCCTGCCCACGTTATCGTGCGGCCATACTGGTCTGTGGTAGGATGGCATGAGCATGAGAAGCAAGATTTCCCCGCGCGTGTAGTCTTGATGCATTCGCCCCGACCCGAGCATGAAGATGTAGCGTTGGTACAGGCTTCCGCTGAAGTAAAGCACTGAGATTTGGAGTGTACTATTGGAATAGAGCGCTCGCTGGCCTCAGGCTCTCGCTTGGTGTCGTCCACTTTGGAGGAGCGGGAAATAAGTCGAGATTCTTCATCTGGTATAACAAGCAACGCAAGCTTTTGCTTCTTCGACATTTCCTATGTATATATGGATCATTTTTTATTAGTTCCCAACCTTTTTGACAAGCCTTGGAATAATAATACGGTAACGAAATACCCCTACCTTGCTGATTATTCCCTTGAGTATCCGTACTGCGGCTTTATACACGTCGCTGCTCCTTCCATGTTCCTTCTCGATATGCTTTAGTCCGTTTATCGTGAAAGCCAAAAAGCTATTTTCATGTTCAACGTCTGCGGACGCTTCGATTGCGTTCACTAATTCTTCCAGTTCATGGATAAATAGGGAAGTGCTTTCGGAGGGAGTGAGATCGAAGATGTCGAGGATAACCTTGTTATGCGAGGGCTTTGGTGATGGAGGACGTGTAGTAATGGAGAATCTGACATGATCAAAGATGGAGAAAGCATGTTCGACATATGTGTTCAGCAAGTCGACAAAAGTTTTTGTCGGAGGCGAATTGGGGATCGTGAACGACAGTCTCATATTAGAGGGAACGAAATCTGGAGATACGTAAGTTTCGTTATTGGCAGAGATTGAGGGGTATTTTGGCCCCCCCGACCCACCTGCGGGGGATGACGACTGTACAGTGAGCATCATGGTATCTGAAGACCCTGCACCGACAATACGTTCAACAGGATGCACGCTGTTCCATAGGTATTCCCACTCTTTCTTGACATCCTTTATAATTTCTTCCATAATGTCTCCAAAAATTGACCTCCCTAAACCAGCGAAGTTTGCCATGACTGCATTTGCCTCATAGGGGGTCAAGGTAGGCACCCTTGAGATTTCGAAGTCTGAGGTTGAGGGGTGCAGATAAACCCGCGCATCCCCCAGCGCGTGTGCGACGAACGGAAATCCAGCTACCGCCGCCCAAACGGTAAAGCGCATTGTGTGTGTGTAGGCGTCACCGAAAAACAGCCCAGTCAATATTGTATTGGGCGTCATCACGTGCAGGTACACAAACAATTATATAATCTAGGCTATGATCTAAGCGCCGAAGTTGGCATTCCCAATGCTTTATTATCTATCGTTTGTACGCCCACCGCCTTGCACTTGTTCTCCAGCCGATACCAAAGTGACTATCTCTGTTCAAATCGCAAATGATCTACGGACTGAGTACCTTACACGAACTTATCTTCGGGCATATAATCCAAATTGACTTGATCTCGTTTGGAATGTTTGCTGGTACAGACTCTGCGAAAAGTCATACGACATTTATTACTTTTGGATCCTCCTACCCACTGGAGAGCATACCATTCCTTCGAAGCTCACATCCTGGAAGCCATCTGTGGAGTACAAGTTACTTGAGATACCGTTTCCCCAACGGTCGAGAGCGATAACCGGCATCCGGCTTGCACTGGGTGCATCGTTACCTAATGTACCATTGACAAAAGGGTTGTTGACAGTTCCTACCCTCTCGATCATAACGCCTACTCTGAAAGGATTTGGTCGTACTCCGTTTCCGGTGTTGAGTCTGCCAATCGAGTTCACCAAAGGCGTTCCGAGCCTTCTAAAGACGAACCAGGGGAGAGGGAGGAAGCAAGAGCAAATAGAAAGGCATATCGGGTTAACTTCAGTCCATTCTGAGAGTACACAACGCTTCATGGTTGTCCGAGAGGAGACATCATACGATCTCGATAAAGTAAGTGGGAGAATCCATGTTGCAGCTTTTACTACTACCGTCCCCCCCAACTTGCTTGATGCGAGCAGAAGATTTGGGATTCTGGAATGGGACTTTGCTCTTGGATTCACGACTTTGTGACTGGACAATCCGGTTCACCGTCCCCGGAACTGGACTTTGTCTGGCAACTGTTTACCTCAGACTCGGATCCTATAAATGTCATTGAACTAGGTTTGTTCTCTCCTCGGGCACACATCCACATCCTGGCAACTGCCCGCTTACTCCGCAACTCCTAAGGCACTGGTACAGGACTCGTTTCCATATGGCTCGCCGTTTCATTAGGTAACAAGGTGCATTCTAGCCAAGGACGTCAAGTCAAGATTGTTGCGACCGATTTACGTGCGTGTTGATATCGGAATAATGCTCCACGATAAGACCAGGGAGTAACATACGAGGCTTATTACTAGCTTCAGCAATCCCACTGATTGAGCATAATATCCAAAGTAATGCTCACTTGTTTGCTCCCGGCACCACCGTCCGGGGGACGTCCTCGACTGGGAGGATGAAAATCCAGTCGAGAAAGACCTATTTCCTACCGGTGTAGATTTAATAATGTAAGTGTATATGTGTTCCTGCTCAGCACAAGCACAGCAGCTGATATCAGCGCAGCATGGCGGACGTGACGTACAATATAGACGTCTTTCCGGCACTGATCCGTACTCTGGGCCGGATACGTGCTGCGCCGCGTGTGACATCCGCAGTGGGAAGGAAGGTCACTCAGCCGCCTCCCGTTCTTCTCGTATACAAAGAACGTGACTCAGCAGAAAGGACGCTGTTTGATCTCTGCAACGAAATAAGTATCAACTTCAAGATCATTTCCCATATCCCTGGAGCAGGCGGGAATCCGATTGAGGTCTATGTTGCTTCATAGCATTCCTCACTGGTTGATGGAAGTAGAAGCATGTAGTATTCGTAACCGAAATATTATCTACTTGATTAGTATTATGTCTTTGCGAGATCGTCCGCAGTTCAAACCAAGTAAAGCGAAAATATCATGGGAAAAGATGATCTGAACTAATTCCTGCGACACCATCTGAACAGGTTCCGCTTGAGGAAGTAGTAGAAACACTGTGCACAAAAGGGTCTAAGATCAGAAACCAGCACAGATGTATACACGCAGAAAGTGAAAAGAATGCGTACCCCAACGAACCGAACTGCAGAAAGAAGGAACGTCGTCCACAAGATGATACTGAAGTAAATATGCTGCTTATTTTGCAGTGTTTTTTCGTCCGTTGTGAGGTTCCCGCTCCCGAGACCATTCAAGCTCTCAATTGTAACAGAGAGACCAGCATTACTCAACATCCATGCAGCAACGAAACGTGTTCTGAACGTCTTGTTCTCATCCTGCATGGATTCCAAATGCAAAGTCAGACTACCCTACTCGAGAAAGCCTAGACGGTGGTCACTTACGTCCATCGTAGGTTTCTCAACAGTAGCGTCCTTTTTCGGCTTCGATGTAGCACGATCCACAGTCTCCTTGAAGGCGTCATCGAGTTCCTCTCGCGTCTTCTTCGTAACCTCAGCGACCGCTGGGGCATTCCCATCTACTTTCTTCGTAGAGACGGATGGCAGTGGATCTGCTTTATCACTGCCCTTGGTCCCCAACTGACATCGTGGAGGTTGTTGAAAGCATAGACCTGATGACAGCAAAAGATGAGCAAAAGATGGCGGGGAGGGGGTATAATCTCATCAAGGGGTACCTGAATGATGTTCGTCCATGACATGGCCATTAGAAGGTACTGCGGCATACTTGTAAGGATGTGCCAAGGATCGCCCTGTAGTGACGATCAGTGAGTCGAGAGTTGATGTGAAAAAACTGCGTGATCACCCACATAAAGCAATGACGAAAACAGGTAGACACCTATCGAGAGTTTATTGGTACAGGAAGGCGATGGGGATCCTATCTCGTTTTACATACCAAATGTCCCAAGCAAGGCCGCCATTAACACTCCAGCTGGGCCGGTGAGCAAGCTCGATATCGTCGCAGTCTTAAATGATATGGACTTTAGAGATGAAAGCGGATGAGTTCATTTCCGAATGACAATGATAACGGGGAACCTGAACCAACCTTGAATGTCAAACCCGTCAACCACAACGAACAGGCAATGAGGTACACCGACAGAAGGGCAAAAACCCTATTGCAAGCTGATCAGCGAATCCAACCTTCTGCGAACAACCCGAGAGAATGTCTTACACGAAACCAGCTATGTAAGTTAGTTTTTCTCCTTTCGGTCGATTTCCGAGAGCAAGAATGAACTATGCAATCGAATTGTAAGCGACAGACATTATCTCGCATGTGTAACTACGCACCTGAAGCGCAAGGAAGCCAAGGTAGGTCCACTCCAACGCCAAGTTAACCCAGTGAGTCTAGGAGAAGGTCAGTCAGGTGGGGGATGAGGAAACCAAAGGATCATGAATACGAACAATCGTAGCTGAGCCGAAGATATCAATGGCCGGGTTTTGCTCCGGTAGCAGCTTGATAATGATGGAAAACGTCAAGTAAAAGTTTGCTAGTGCGAACCAGGAGAAAATAAGCGATATCAGGTTGTACTAGGTTCCAAGCACGGTAAGTCCCAGTTGTCCCGGAGTTGTACGTTCGCCGTGAGCCCGCTTACCAGAGCCTGGAAGTGGAAAAAGAACATTCTGGACCCAAGTCAGTAAACAGAGTAAGGAAATCAGGTCAATGAGCAGCCTCACCGAATGGGGCCATGCGAAGATTTGTAAAACCGGAAGAAATGGACGAGGGCGTAAACCGAGGCTGCGAATGATCTATATAAAGTTGGTCAACGGAACTCCTTTCCACAAAACAAAGAACACACCCATTCAACCAACGGCGGCGTTGGCCAATGAGCTCAGTCGCCGATTCGGGCACATCAGTCTCAGCTTTGCTGGGCTTTACATAGCTACAACGAGGCGACCCCCTCAGCACTCTAAAGCATAATCAGGGGAAGAATTGAACTTACTTCAAGATCCATCTGTCCCCGGCTTTAGCGACGAGCTCGAAGCACAAGATACGATCCTCAGCCAAGAACATGTTCTTGGTAAAGATGTCCATTCCGTAAATGCCCTTCTTTCCAAGCCTCTCCGCCACTAGATGGTTGAAGATTGAGTGATTCCAGCTCATCGTGAGTTGGGAAGAACCTACTTGAGTGATCACCGTGAAAGTACTGCTCCAACTATGGAGCGATACAGGGGTAAACGGACAATAATACATGTGATGCAGATCCGGAATAACCTACCGGGCGGCCTTGGATAGCACGATATCGATAAGCTGAGAAAGCACCGGGAAGGACAGACACGTATCCGAAACTGCTTTCTGTGGGCTTATCTGAATATTATATGAATCACGCAAATGACATAGGGTCGAAAAGGCGAACTACGAACCTAGGATATTTGACATCTTGTACTCGAAATTCTGAGCAGCAACCAGTGGGTTGAGCAGCTTCTTCCCGCCCTTGATCATAGCGTGAATCTCCCCACAAGCACCACCAAGCCATGGATCATTATAAAACGCCTCCCAGAGGTAATAGATAGATTTATGACCAGGTTTTGTGCCGGCGTCGAGAAGAACACATATCTCTGGATTAAGCATCTTTCCGATACCGTTGAACAGCCACCGATGCGAATTGATCTTCTTTTGGTTCTTGGCTTTTATGATGAGAATGATCTGAACAGGGACGAGGTTGTTAGAGTCATCGCCGTGAGGGAGAATCAACTCTAAGGAGCCATCGACTGAGAGTTGAGTCGTATACTGGGAGCAATAAGTATGAGCGAGGGTATAGAAGATAAAAAATCGCGCTATCCACCTCGAAGATGTGTGCTACGGTTTCCTTTCCGTCTACGTCTTTCTTCATCACCCCATCCTGATATACACCAACGGTGGCCAAGATATCAAGAACAGTCTTGTCCATCGGTTCCAGACCGTCGACAATGAGAGCCACACAAATTCGCTGCCATCCTGGGAGACCTTCTTCAGCACTTTTTCTCCAATATTTTGAGGTTTTAGTCTTGCAGATATCACGAATATTGAGCATCACACCGTGCAGAGTGCGAGCATATAGAACTTTTCCTATGCATGCAAGTCTATATGCACTGGATTGTGTCATCGGAATAGGGAACGCACCTCATTGTAACTTGTCACTGCAATTAAGAGGTCTGTGGGACGATTATAGTTGGAAACGCGAAGGGACCAGCCATTCTCAGTGGTAAAATCATCGGGGTCGCACTGCAAAAGGAGTTCGAGTGATCAGATTGAACTCTACCATGTTAGGACATATTTGTCGAACATACTGTTGCGGCAGTGTAACGCATATGCGTGAATTCAGTTGTAGTGGCTTTGAATCAGTATCATCAGATGAACAAACTTCTCCATCAACCAACCCCATGTTGGTTGTCAAGTAACTGATCAAGGGAAGAACGTACTGTTAGCCCACTTTGCTTGGACTGCCCTTTTGACAGGGGTTGGGACATCGTGTTCGGTGATGAAATTACCGCTCGTGAGCTTGACGCGTTTGGTGACACCGCGACGAATTGTTTGTCGATGGCGCCATTCACGGTCTGTCGTTGATGTGTCCGTGGAGCCTGGTCTTGTGGGTGCCCCGAACGAGCCAGGGTCAACAAGCCTGTGCACCCAGCAGTAATGTGTTATTCGGAGATCCGGAGTGCGGTGATAGAGTGAACACGCGTGTTGTTCTCAGCTACTGCTGTTGGATGTGGACGTATGGGACGTACGTTTGTGGTGGATACGTTCCCGTTGGTGCAGTGAGAGGTTTTTCTTCTTCCTGCTCTTCGTCTTCACCACGGGGTTCGTAGAGACTAGGGGCCAGGCTTGGAGTTGAGTACTGAGTTGGTAAGCTTTGCATCTGGTATGTCTGGCTTGGGAAGGGGTTTTGGCGATATTGCTCTTGGTTAAGAGTCTCGGTCGAGTTGAATGGGTCAGCGTAAGGGGATTGAGGTCGACTGGAGTGTTGGGGAAATCGGTTGTTATTGTCCATAGTGGTACTGTCTCGAACAGTACGCTGTCCTCAAGGCGTGAAAAGAGTTGTTGTTAGGAGATGCAAGCTTGTCGCAAAGATCGTGAGTTGGGGTTGTTTATGATTGTGGAAGAATCCGAAGCGGCCCTACAAGATGGGAGAACAAGTTTGTTAGGTCAATAATCACTAGTTGGATACTTCAAATGATTAAACTATTCTTCATATTGCTCAATGTTCCATTTACAAGGCCATCAAGCAGCCACTGACGGCATGAGGGTTACAAATACGTGTCGGCGGCGGCCAGTAACATCATCTAAACAATAATTATAGACGTAAAGAACTCGAAACACAAGCCCAGTTCATCCTTTCCCGCTACGACGGGGAACCTCCTTTGTCCGACGCAATAACTGCGGTACACCAACACAGTCAAACTTCATGACTGGTGGCCTTGTTCGCGAATTGTCCTTGGTAAGCGTGAGAAAATCTATCTCCGGCACAGCTTTTTTCCCCCTTGCCGCCATCGCCGCACCACCTCGCCTGGACAGTTCCCGAGTTGATCGACTTTGTCCGTCAGAAATAGGTGGCTGTTGTGAGACAGACCGTACATTGTTTGTTGGCCTCAGTGATGTAGGAATCATTGGTGTCCCTCCTTTGCTGGCCGTCAGTGAAGCAGGTACGGTTGGCGGGGTCGGCGATACACCGGGCATAGACAAATGTTTCTCCGAAGGTGAGGGGTCTGATGGTCTCTTGAATGTCGGTATGCGAGAACGGAAACGAGTTGGTGGAGAATGGGAAACTTGATCCTCATCGGTGTCATTATTATCGTCTAAAAACAACGTAGTCAATGACTTCCGTCGTGTTGTCGATTTGGGGTCTTCAGTGATGACGTATCATCAGGCCTCCAGATCTATGACCAGAACCGGGCTGTACGGAACGCGAACGGGCGGAATTATGTGATGAATGCAGCATGCTGCCCGCTCGGCTGGGGAGCTCGCAACGCGAATAGTCGTGTCGTGGAAAATAAGATGACCTTGAAGGGTAGGGTATTGAAGATAAGTTAAGCGTAGGCGGTGGTGCAGGTGACAGTGTTGTTTCAGGGTGCGGATAGGGATAATAAGGATAAGACGGTCGATGCTGCGGTGGATAGAGTGAGCGCATCGCCGGGTTTTCTGGTGGAGTTGCAGGACCACCGAAATTCGAGTGCGAAACCAAATAATTGATACTATGCATAACTTGAGCCAGGACATTGGGATCAGGGGGCCAAGAAGGATCACGGGCGAGGGGAAATGAAGGAAAAGGAGCCCGATACGAAGACGGGTGGTGAAGATGTGGCGTAGATGTGTTAATATTCGCACCGCCTTGCCGTGTTGGTATGCCTGTCCGGGCAGGAGTGTATCGGCTCCTCGATTTTCTATCGTTCTCAAGACTCACATACTGCGGTTCTACATCAGAGTAACGGTCCAATGGATCACAACTGTCACCATTGGGGGCGTCCTCAGGCTCAGGACTGGGGCCACGAGACTCTCGTTTCCGCTTCCTCACCGGCCGAAATTGCACGTCCGAATCGAATTCCTCGACGTGACTTGGCGTCGGAGATGCAGGTCGATCGGCAGAAGAGATGGATTGTCTGCAGCACTGTACTGAATTACAGGATCGAACTGGAGCACCTTTCGCGGTTTTCGCGACGAGGGTGATACCGTCGACCCTAATGAAGTCATGTCTACGGGCTCGACAGATGCATGAGATATGGGCGGAGTCTGGAGACACTGAGGATTGGGTTGGGGCACAGTGCGCTTTGGGGATAGCAGGTCCAATTGGGGGAGAGGAGAAAGAGACAGTGGGGATAAGGACAGAAATTTTTGAGGCGAAACTTCTGGGGGCCACCCTATCTCGATGGAGGGCTCACGGTGAGGGCTTGGCTTCCTCCTGGATACAGGTCTGAACGGGTGCGTGATAGGGATCGCGTGCGTGAACGAGGTTCCGAGTCAGATGAAAATCCCCTCAAAGATGAACTGCCAAAATCCGGTGAACGGGCGCAGGCCAGGGCCTGAGCAGGACGATGAAGTTTCCGGTGAGGCAAAGATTCTGGTGAAGACGGACTTGTTGGATACGGTGGGGTGCAAGCTAGGGATCTCGAGCGTTGACGGGTTTGGAGTGAAAGGAGGGTTTGGATAGACATGAACTGCGAGGATTTGGTGAAGATGCGCGGGGAGGTGGTGAAGGTGCACGGGATTTGGTCCTTGGATACCACGAGACAACGACCGACCTCGAAGGGCAGAGCCCACCAAGCTCAGCTCATCTGCACTTGTCTCGTCTTCCTCATCATTTAGTCGCTCCGACTCATCGCCCTGGCTTCCACCAATATCGCTACTCCCATCTTCCGCAATTTCCCCCTCGTTCTCGTTCACTTCACTTTCAGTGATTGTCATCGCATCAAGAGTGGCATCAATGTCACCCTCACGAGCCTTTCTCTCCGCCTCCGCACGAAGGAACTGGTCCAGGTTGTCCTTATCGTCCTGGGCCAATGAAGCAAAGGAGACATAAGATTTTGGAGGCGTTACCCGGGGCAGCGGTGGCGGGACTGCATATTGCTCGTCGATGCGCGACCACCCTTCAAAGTCTTCATCATCGTCACCATCGTCATCTTCATCCCACTGATCGTCGCCTGACACATGTCCATCTGCAAGTTCTTTTCAGCGCCACCGAAACATCCTATTTTCCATTTGCCATCAGGAGCCGACCTGATAACCCCAGTATCCTGTATGATATTGCCTGTGGCCAAGTCGACAATATCATCCTTAGCAAGATCCTTCGCATACTTGGCTTCTAATGAGTTCCAAATAGAGATGACACGCATAGACGACTGAAGACGCGCCCGGGACAGTGCGTCGGCCTCGGATGGCGCTGGGGAGCTCACGGAAGATGTCGACGCGGCAGAAGAGGCGTCAATACGTCTCTTCTTGGCAGGGGACGGAGTCTTGGACGCGCTGATCCCGCTGACAGTATAATGGGACAGGTTTAGAGGCTCCGGAAAGAATTTAGTGGATGTTGGATCGTGAATAACATTGGACATTTGAGTTGTTTTCTAAGGCACTAGCTATTTTAGGCACTCGCATGCTTGTGGATAAGTCTGATTCACGTACTCACACTGTCCGGGGCCGATACTTCTGCATATGCTGGCGCGTTCGATTCAGCAAACAACTTGTTGGTGGCAATTAAATAATCAGGGTGCGTTACGGTCACATGTCTCGCGCGAAATTGTTGTCACATATTCTGGCTTGAGTACTGATGACAGTGATGTGCAGGACATGACCGAAGCAACCGGTATATGGCCGGTGATGGTACAGGGATGAAGAGATCCTTAGCCCACCCTGACCCCGATTTCTCCAACCCGTAGATTGCCGAACGACAATCTCTTTGATATTGTTCCGTTCTCCAATAGCGAGAATATTTCTACGCGTGTTCAGTCTTTGTGAGCATTGCCTGGATAGTTTCTCTTCCATCTCTGCACTGTGGACCAGTCAGGGTCTTTCCGCGGCATTTGGGACAGAATGTCGCAGTCTTCTGGCCTCGACTTACCTACGTTGGCCTTTCCAGTCCTAAGCATATTTATAGATGCTTGCTCGGCTCAATGGCAACCCTCGTGATACAGTACCAGTCCAGGTCAATTTGTTATACTTGTTATACTAGTTGGCCCAGTGCTGTCTTCGTAAATGCAAGACAAGTGTATTAGGGTTATCACAAAAAAATTTTTTTCATTCTGGGTCCTCACTTTCTCATATGTCCATAAGAAAGGGTGAACGCAGCCCTCTGGCCCCCTCAGACTTGCTAGAAACATCATGTTGCTCTCGCTTCTCGGCCTTCTTGCATTTTGTGCCCTGGCTCAGGCGCACTTCACATTGGACTTCCCATATACTCGTGGATTTAACGAGGTCCGTGTGTTTCATATCATGCTCGCTCATGCAAGCAGCTGATTGTTGCTGTGAACCGTGGCCCAGGATAAAGAACCAACACCTCCTTGCGGTAAGTGCATGTGTTCCACTTCCAATCAGGCATACACTTAATCATTCGTTCACCTTAGGTGGGTATGGCGTGAACGGAACACGCACACCCTTCCCCTTGAACGGAGGTTTTATTTCGTACTCGAGTTTTCATGCCCAGGCTACCAGTTGGTGTCTGCCTATTTCTCGGCGATTCGGACGCTGCTCACTTTGCATGACCATTGCTAGCCGTTGCTGGGATTTCATTCTTGTCAAACCCAACGTCCCTCAAAGACTTCAACACGACGACTAATGGCACTACATATCCCCTTCTGGTTCCGCAATGGAACACCACCACACTAGGATCCTACTGTGTGCACGTCAACGTGGCAAGTTTGGGCCTACCTATTGGCAACGGCCAGAATGCTACTATTGTTGTGGTTTTCAACGGAGGCGATGGTGTTCTTTACCAGGTGGGTTACATGACACAGTTGACATTCATTTAAAAACAATGCTTCGTTGTTTCAGTGCTCCGATGTCGTATTGCTTTCAAACTACACTATCCCTTCGTCCATTTCATGCACATCGGTGAGCAGCATCATCGGAGGATCTACGACAGCCTCGCCATCGGGCACGAAGACATCAACTAGCACCTCAACTTCTAAGCAGGGCGCTGCCGTCGTCGAGGCACCTATCAACATTTTCTTGGCCGTTGTTGGGTTTGTTGGCTCTATGATGGTATCTTTCTAGATGGCCACGCATAAAACATCCATAAATTCAGTAAATTCCCAGTCTGTACATGCGATTTCTTTTTTGAATATTCAGTCAAGTTGTTTGGTTTTGTGAGGTATTGTTTGGTCCGACTCCCATGGGTTGTCCATCTTCGTGTCTGTAATCTGACTCTTGGGAATTGGATGAGAATAAGAGCTTCAAATCTGTTGTTAAAGCTTCTACAACGGATTTCAGCAACAAGATTCACGATCAGAACAATACATTTCACTCAGTTCCCAAACCAGGGCAAAATGACAGATACAGCAAACTCCTTAGAGAAGGGCAGTGGGCAGCCCGATTGGATTAAGCCCATCCCTAGGACGCCTGAGCCTGTCCTGCGGGTCTATAACTCCATGACAAAATCGAAAGTTCGCTTGTAACGCACCTCTTTGGCTGGCGCCAAGCCGGTCCCCATGACTCGTCTGACTTTCCGATCGTGAAATTAGGATGTCTTCGTCCCTATGAATGGACGGTTGATCAAGTGGTACAATTGCGGTCCTACCGTCTACGATGCCTCTCATCTTGGGCACGCGAGGTGCGGACATACCACTTGCCTTCGGTTCACAGCGCCTAAGCTGACGGTCCACAGAAACTACGTGACACAAGATATCATTCGACGAATATTGACAGATTACTTTGGATACGACATTCATTTCGTTATGAATGTTACAGATATCGATGATAAGGTCCCCTACATTTCATTCCGGTATTCCACTCACGACTGATACAATATGCAGATCATCCAACGAGCCAGACACTTGTACCTAGTTAAGAGACTGCGCGATCAGTCTAACTCTTTAGACGACTCTTTGATAGCTGATGTGAAGCGTGCCTTCGCGTCGTATCTTCAATCGAAGCTTGTCGGATCACTCTCACCTGAAGACGTACCTCGGCGCGGGGAGGAAAATGCTGTATGGGTGGAGCTTTTCCAAAAAGCCAAGTCAGATCCTGCATGGACTGAGGCCGGGACAGAGCGTGATGAAAAATTCTCAATGCATATAACCTCTCTTGTGAGTTCCTGCGTCATCAATCTGAATATCTATATGCTCACGTTGCTTTCTGAAAGAACACTACATTTAATGCATTGGAAGTCGCTACGGAAGACCTGTCATCAGGCCGTACTGGAAAGGATCGCGCAGAAGCCCTTATCGATTCTTCCTCAGACATCCTTGGACCATACTTGGACTCACAAGTACGCACCAACATGGTAGATACAGAAAGAAGGCTTACTGTCTCCTTGGAAAGTTCAAAGCAGAGGTGAAAGACCACAGCATCTTCCGTTCCCTCGCTGCATATTGGGAAGGCGAATTCATGGCCGATATGAACCGCTTGAAGGTGGCACCACCCGACGCCTTGACTCGTGTGACAGAATATGTCCCCGAGATTGTGACCTTTGTAGAGAAGATAATACAGAGGGGATACGCGTACCCGGTGGTGATGGAAGCGTGTACTTTGACACCACGGCTTTCGATGGGGCAAAGCGGGTCAGCGCTACCGCGGCAAATTCAGAAGGCACAGTAGAGGAATGGAGCCATTTCTATGCCAAACTCATGCCGTGGAATAAAGGGGACAAAGAGCTGTTAGAAGAAGGCGAAGGTGAGGGTGTCTTCTTTACGAAACTTCCACTTTGCTCATTAGGTTTGATCACCTCGCCAGGTGCTCTGACAAGTGGAAAAGGGAAACGATCCGCTGTAGACTTTGCCTTATGGAAAGCCTCGAAGCCGGGAGAACCCGCATGGCCATCGCCCTGGGGTGAAGGGAGGCCAGGATGGCACATTGAGTGCTCCGTTATGGCCACCGAGCTTCTAGGCGACAACATGGACATTCACTCCGGTGGCATTGACTTGGCCTTCCCTCACCATGACAATGAAATTGCTCAGTCCGAGGTGGGGAGGGGTGTCAAGTTGAAGTTGAAGTGTTTCTCTGATAGGATGTCAACTTTAGGCGTTCCATGATTGTCGTCAATGGGTGAACTATTTTCTGCATACTGGTCATCTGCACATTGAAGGGTTAAAGATGAGCAAATCGCTGAAAAACTTCATCACCATACGGGTAAGGAGTACCCCTTCCTGTCGAACCGCACTCCTTTTTCATCCGTCCTTGCAGGAAGCATTGAACCTATACACCGCTCGACAATTGCGACTTGCATTTCTTGGACACCTGTGGAATGCCAAGATGGACTTCAGAGGAAGTGCGATAGCAGAAACGAAGGCTATTGAGGCGACCTTTGACGTGCGTGCCCTTCGCAGTCCTACATTTCAGTGGGAAAAAAGTGACCTATCAACACCAGAATTTCTTTACCGTTGTGAAAGCTTTAATCAATGAGGCTAACGTTTCGGAAAAAAAACTAGAGTTTCGTCACCATTATAACGCCCCAGAGCGAGAACTCACCGAAGCGTGAGCAAATTTCTTTACGGACCCTTACTCGTGTCTAATCTCCTATAGTTTACACCAGACACAGCATGCGTTGAGAGAAGCTCTTTGCGACTCTTTCAATACCCCAGAAGCTTTAGCACGACTTAATTCCCTCGTGTCTCTCACCAATGTTTATTTAGGCAGGGGTCGTTCGAATGTCAACATCGACGTCGTCAAGAAAGTTGCTGCATGGGTCACAAAGATGTTGCGGGTATTTGGTCTAGGAGAGGGACCACTACCCTTGAACGGTATCGGCTGGGGCACCGTAAGTAGTTCACAAGAAACGGACGGGCCGATTGATGTAAGCGAGAGGTTCTGGAGTCCCTGGTCCTGGTCTGACCCTTGATAATTTCACAGCGGGAGGCGATGTTGACGCCATACATCAGCGTGTTGTCTCGATTTAGAGATGATGTGCGAAGATTAGCGATTTCCCAAGCCCCGGCTAAAGAGATCCTTTCTCTATCTGATCGCTTGCGAGATCAAGATCTTGTCCCACTCGGAGTTGCATTGGATGACCAGGAAGGTAAGAATTCAGCCTTTCATAACCATGACCATGCCCTTGGCTAATCACCTGATAGATGGGAGAGCTTTGGTTAAACTTGTTGACCCTGTGACTCTTGTGCGCGCACGGGAGGAGAAAAATGCAGCATTGGCTGAGAAAGCAGCGAAAAAAGCTGCTCAAGCTGAAGCCGACAAGGCAAAAAAGCTAGCTAAATTAGAACGAGGAAAACTGGATCCCCTAGACATGTTCAAACCTCCCCACGAACCCGAAGGGACTTATGGCATTTGGGACGAAAATGGACTGCCACTGACCGATGCACAAGGGGTGGAGATTCCCAAATCACGCAGGAAGAAGTTAACAAAATTATGGGACGAACAAAAGAAGTTGCATGCCGATTACCTGGCATGGACGAAGGCCCAATCTACCGAGCCGTAACGTTGGACATTCCGGCCCACGTAATGTAGAAATCACGCAGACTTTTCCCCCTGCGATGTCATTCTCGCAGGATTTGAGAATGGGAGCCACAATGCCATCTAGTCCACGTTTATCATCCTAGTCAAAATCATTCAATACAAGACACAATACCAAGAACGGTCTTACTAGCAGATCAGTAGCAGGAACCAGTATCATCTTGTGGCCGACAATGTGTCGGCACATGCGCCTTTGAGCATGAATGAATTGAGCAAGGGCGAACGGCCCAAGAAGCGAGGGCGTTTTCTTCATCCGAAGAATCAAACAGCTCGGCATCTAGTAAAACCCTCGTCGTGCCCATGCCTTTTGGGAGTGTGTAGAAGTATCTATACGACAGAAACCAATCGAAACAAGAACATTCAATAGCCCGCAGCTGATTGTCCGCGTAGTTTTATCACACCTAACAAGCCCCGCAAACAACGCAAAGATGAGGGAATGTCGACTCATACTTGAGGGTGGACAAGTCGCCCAGAAAATCACCACCGCACGGGTATGGAGGTTTCCCTTCCTAACTCATTTTTCCTCGCGGGAATCATCACTCGAGAGTGGTGCACAAGTTAATCTAGCTAGTCAATGAGGCAATGTCTCGGAAATGAAACCATCGGCACCGTAATCCCCCGGGGCGCGAACTCGCAGGACTAGTGTGGGCAATGACACTTGTGCCCTTTCAATACGCCAAGGGCCCCAGCACCCAATTCCCTTGTCTCTTCCCATTGCTTACATAGTTGAGGGATAGTTCGATTAAGGTCATGTCGTCAAGAAAGTTCCCGTTTGAATAAGGAAAGTGTTGCGGGTGTCCGGTCCCGGAGAAGACTTACCACCGGCAAATAGAAGCGACTGGCCAGGGCCCTTGTCTCTATATATGGGGTTGCATTGGACGACCAGGAATGCAAGAATCTCGTGCTGTGACTCATTGGCTGACAGCTGGGCACCCTGTGACCCTTGTGGGAGAGGGAAAAAATGCAACATCGACACAGGAGGCAGGAGAGAAAGCCACTCAAGCGGGTTTCGATGGGTCAAACAAGATTGTAAGGAGGAACTGACTCCCCCTTACACACCCATCCGCGCCACCCCACGAAACTTATGGGGGCTGGGATGAAAACGGACTGCGACTGCCATTAACCGACGGACAAGGCGTGGAGACCCTCAAACCGCGCAGGGAGCTGACTCAATTATGGGACGAACCGGAGAAATTGTATGCCAGTTGTCTGGCATGGCTGAGAAGCCATAGCCTTGAGTTTGGACTTCCTATCAGGCCAACGTATATGAATTTCAAACGACTTTTGCCTCTGTGGCGTCAACTGAACCCCGATTACGACATTGAACACTGAGGTCTGCGATGCTCTCTAAGCTCTCTGATCCCTGTTTATCATCAAAACCGTTCAATATAAAAGTCAAGAACGCCAAGGGTGGTCTCGCCTGCAGGCAGATCCCTTCGTATCAAAAGAATCGACCGAAATGACCAGGATACTTGTGCGCATCGGTAGGGGTATTAGATCGTGCATGGGCGGACAGAGGATTGGCGCGTGTTGCCCACCAACATCAGGGACTACTGTCGTGTGGCCAACAAACGCGTCGGCACGTACGCCTTTGCCTGCCCGAGTATAAATAACGAGCATGCGAGTTTTCCTAAAAACGACCCAGGGAGAAGTAAACGAGGGAGGTCGGGATCCCCCTTCTTTCCAGGAAACAGCACAGCCTCCAGGTCAAACCCGACCTACCAGCATCATACTTTAAGAATGATATCGAAGCACCCACAAGAGAGAAATGTTGTGAGACAGCATCACAACCGGGTAAGAATCCAGCCTTCCCCTCCGATGATGATGCCTGTGACTGATTGTTTGATAAGCACAGTCAAATCCGCTAACCTCGGACTCCCATGCACGCACGAGAGGAAATCATTAGCAGAGGACGCGGGAAGAAAGCCGCTCAAATTGAATCCGATAAGGCCAACAAGCTGGCTAGGAACTGAATCCCTTGGCATCCCAAACTCACGGAAGCCAGGGACCACCACTGGTGTGGAGACTCCCAAATCGTGCAGGAAGAAGCCGACAGAATTATGAACAGATATTGAGCGATGTTGACCTGTTATCAGGATGAACAAATTAGATTACAAATGATTCTTGTCCCTGTGACGTCATGTACAGTCCCAATCGCAGGATTGGACGATGAGGTCTGCAATGTGCTCTAGTCCGCGTTTATCATCATCGTCAAAACCATTCAATATGAGAGAGTCTAAGTCAAGAACGCCAAGGGCGGTCTCGCCTGCAGGCAGATCCCTTCGTATCAAAGGAATGACTATCTCGCTTTTGGTCTCACCATCGCAAGCGATATGACCAGGATACTTATCTGCACCAATAGGGGCTATTAAATGATGCATGGATGGACAGAGTGTTTTGCTCACCGACATCAGGAACCACCACTGTCGTGCGGTGAACAAACGCGTCGGCACATACACCTTTGCCTGCCTGAGTATGAATAAATTGGCATGCGGGCTTTCCTGAGAACGGTCCAAGCAGAAGTAAACGAGGAAGCTTGGGATCCCTCTTCTTTCCGGGAAACAACTCAGCATCCAAGTAAAACCCTGCCAGCATCATGCTTCTAGAATATTATCAAGGCACCTACTGGAGAAAAACATACCAGACCAATTCACGGCTCGATCGGCAGGACCGAAATGAGCGGGGAATGCAAGTAATGAATTATAGATCAATGAAGCGGCATTCGATAAGTTAGAGACCTCCATCCGACCTTGAGAGTTATTCGGGTTCAACAGATTACACCAACCACACTCACCCAATTTCGTTCGCCTTCGAGAAGAGCTCCCAACTGCATGTACACATGGTACCAAAATGCTTCTTTGGTAGCAATGTGCTGCGGCACCAGGCTAGCATCGGCATGAGGCATTTGAACCAATGACAAATAGCAAACGCTTGTTGTGACTTGTTGACAGTTAAGAAGTTTTGGCTTGTGCGCAACGGGTGACTCGAAGCAGCAAAGTGGGTGGCGACGAAAGTCGAGGCCTCTGAGATATCGGAGGCGACCCGGTAAATACGTTTTAGGTGGAGCAGGGGGCGGTGGTGGGTGACGCTGAAAATACAGAAGAGAGCAACAGTCGAGGAGAGAAGTTACTCTGCACACAGAGTCACTAACCACTCCAGACTCCTTCCCAGTCGCTCACATGATTTCTCCGAAGTTTAGCCGCAACTTACGTTGCCTCCGAAGCTCGACAGATTTCGGAGGCAACGTAAGTTGCGGCTAAACCTCGGAGAAATCATGTGAGCGACTGGGAAGGAGTCTGTAACCACTCCCGATATTACGCAATTGGCGACGCTGAAAATTTGTCATCATCTTCCCTTTTGGGTTGTTTCCTTTTCTTTACATGCTTTCTTTTACGTCATCTTGCCTGTCCCTTCTGTCCCTTTACTTTCCTTCCACCATTTCCGCTCCCACTAGCTTAAAGTCTCGGTTTAATCATATGCTTTTTCTTCCTCTTGCACGCGACAATGTCACGCATGCATTAAAAGGTGTCAACGTGCTTGGTGATGTTCCCAAGTCTGACTATTCCATCGTCTGTCCTTGCGCTGGTTCCACTGTGATTTGTCGCCATACCACCTTCTTTTTCGCTTTGCCTTTAGATAATTCCAGACTCCGAATGACTGGAAAAATTGGATTGTGTTTGTCGGATGTCTGCATTCCAATTAAACACATATTTTTATAGCCTAAGTATATTTGCGAAACGAACTGAAAAAAAATAGAAGTAGATTCATGCTGGGACGGGCGAAAGGAAACAAGGGCTGTGCAGAGTCAAGCGAAGCGCGAAGCGCAAGCACTCTAGTTACTGAAAGGGAAGCACTAAATACCCGGGATCCTACCCACAAAAGGTAACCGAAAGTCACAACACCTTCACCTTTAGTAAGACCGAATACTTACATTCGGGAATAAACGGTTGAACTGTTAAAAAACAGGGGGTCAGAAAGAAGAAAGGCAGACAATAAACCGGAGAAAAAAGGGCATGCCAGAAAGGACAGGTTGGTGTGTGTAGCGGACGCAAAGTGCTGAAACGAATGCGCTAGTCAGCACGAAGAAGCACAGAGGCCGAAGCGCAGGTGAGCGCGAAGGCACGGAGGCTGAAGCGTCCAGCAGGACGCGAGCAAAGAAAAGAATGTAGCCAAAAAAAAAGACAACAAAAAAGGCCTAAAAAAATACCATGAGATGATAAGAGATACAAAGCGAGTTCAGAGAGAATCCAGGTGTGCGGCGGACACGAGGAAAACTGGAATGCTAAGACCCGGGGCACACAAATTTCATTTAATCTCGTTCCTCCATTAATTCCCAAATGATCTGGAATACTAACAGTGGCCGGGACGTCTCCACAGATTGAGAGAATTTGCGGCTTACCGTATTTACTTTTGATTGTTGGCCACCTGCAGCAAATCAACTATTCGAGCCGTACTTGCAATTCGTGCATAGCAGTCATGTCCATCAACATCCAGCGAAGAGATGAAATTCCAACAAGGGTACGCATTAAGCGCCGAGCGCGTGTTGCCTAAATTGGAACGCATTGAATCCGGTTAACCTGAATTCGGACTCTAATCGTTTCGGTCGACGTTCTCGAAATTCTGTAAGTATCTTCACCTGTTCGAGACTTCTTGATGGCATCCTAGGCGTATCCGGGCCCGTTGGGGTGGGATTTGAGCTGTCGGAATGAGATTGCTGTCTGGATGTCAAAGTTGTGGCATGGATGCATTCTGAACTTGATTCTGATTCTCTCTCACTTTGTAGTCCATAATGTCAAAACTTCCCCCAATCCTTGCTCCTAGCGATGAGGATATTCAGCTGCTCTTGTCAGCTCAGTCGCACATTGGCACCAAAAACTGCGACAGGAGCATGATCCCATATGTCTGGAAGCGTCGTGCTGATGGTATGTCAAGGAAGCCAGGATTATGACTCGATGGAATTCATATAGCTGTGTGGTTCCTGTACAGGAATCCATCTTATAAATATTGGAAAGACATGGGAGAAGCTGATTTTGGCTGCCCGTATAATCGCTCCCATGGCACCTGAAGATGTTGTTGTTCTCAGCGTGCGGCCATATGGGCATCGCGCCGTCCTCAAGTTTGCATCTCACACTGGTGCTCAAGCTGTTACTGGCCGCTTTACTCCTGGCTCCTTCACCAACACCGCTACACGCTCATTCAGAGAGCCTCGCATCATTATTGTTACCGATCCCCGTGTCGATCAACAAGCCATTCGTGAGGGTTCATATGTTAACGTCCCTGTCATTGCTTTCTGCGATACAGACGCACCTCTGAAATATGTTGATGTTGCCATCCCGATTAACAACAAAGGGCGGCACTCGATTGGTCTCATGTGGTGGTTCCTTGCCCGTGAGGTCCTCCGACTTCGTGGGACTGTCTCACGTTCGCAACCATGGGATGTGATGCCTGATATGTTTTTCTATCGTGACCCTGACGAGGCTGATAAGGAGCAGCAGGATGCTGCTGCCGCGAAGGCTACAGCAGCGCTCATTCCCGAAGAACCTGCAGCTGGTGGTGGTGGATTAGATTGGGATCCCTCCGTACCAACCCAACCCGGCTTTACTTCTGAGGGTAAGTGGGACCCCTTCGTGAAATTGATATATCATGTCCTAATACCTTAACCCTTTAGCTCCGGGTCTCGATTGGGCCGATGCTACCGCTCCCACAACTGACTGGGCGGCGGACGCCACCGGTGGTTGGGGCGACTCTACTCAGGCACAGGCTCCCCCTGCCTGGTAATCAAGCCCATACTAAAATCCCCATTTCTCCATGCACTGGTGTAATACGTTGGTTGACAACATTCGCCCGATGCCTGCAGCCTCATTTATATTTGTATGAGACTATGACACATGCTTTCTTTATGGGAATGAAAATTTCCTCCGACTCTGAAACTAGCAGGGTATAATAGTTATCCATAAAATTACTCATAAGTCCGCGATACTCTTCAATCCCACTTCCTTTGCCAAAGCGCACCTGCCCTTTTCCTTGGGGTTGACGCTACTGAAGGCTTTTGCGAGACTTTTCTGGTCTTCATCGACCCTGGTTTTGGTGCGATCAATTCTGAGATTGTTTGAAATGCAACAATACATACCACGTAACAGGGTGCGCGTCTTTGTCTAATTTCAACTTGACCGTTGCCCAGCTAAATCGCGCGATACTGGGTAGCCAAACGTCTTGTCCATGGTAGAGATAAGCCATTCCTTCGTCTTTGGGTCTGGGAGCAATATCGTTGTCAATAGCGCGATAACATCTTCCGAAACCACTACCTGACGGATAACCACTTCCTCGCTCTTGGGTCACCCATTTCGGTGGGATGTGAGAAAACGATCTAGGTGCTTCCTCGTACACCCAATTCTCTATCCAAGCATCGCGAGTCACCTTGGCAGCTATACTGGCAGCACTGACAATCGGGTATGTTGCATCCGCTTTCCTGAGAGAAGAGTGAGGGCTCGATTCCGAGAACTAGCAACCCGAGCTTACGGCTCAACCGTTATCTCAATGCCGGGAAATAACTCTGACAGATATGATTGGTACTTGGCGGAGGGGCCCAATGCATCGACATACATCTTAGCCAGTCAGATACGCTTCAGAATTCAAAAAAAAAAGTGCTAACTTCAGCTATGTCTATTCCAGCAGAAAGAACCTCTCGTATCAGAAGTACGGTAGCATTTTCGCTCTGGGTATTAAGATTCGTTGGTGGAAGCTTCAGCATGCCACTCGATATTGCCTGTGGACTGATAACTTCATGTGAATAGCGTTTGCCAACATTAAACAAAAACCTGAACCTTATAACTCGAACAGACCAGCCGAGATCCGATGGTTCAGAGGACAGTTTGTTTAGCAGTGCCTCTCGTGTCGACGAAGCCAGTGTCTTAGAGTCTGCACGGATGAAATCATCGGACCAGATTAGCGCTGCAGTGAAATACAGCACCTGCAAAACCCATCGTTTCCAATTTTGGCTTATACTCAATAGGACAGTATGCAATTCCATACACGAGCTATCCAATAGCATGCAATAGAGTCAGGAATAGAGGCAAGGCAACTTACTGGACCTAAAACTGGACCGCGCCCTGCCTCGTCCACGCCAAGAAGATAGCGGCCTGGCGTTGTTGGTGTTGGAGAATGATGCGTGTACGAATTCATGAGGGGAGATCCTTCGGCTACACCGGGTGGGCCAAACGAATCTCCTGCTGTCATAAGAGTATCAGGTGTTGCTGCTGGTTCAGTTGCTGCCATGTTATAGAATTCGTGACGCGTTCGTGTTGTTGTGCAATATTGACGTGGAGGGTCCCAAGTGTGTGAACCTGGCGGTGCCGAATGTGGAGGGCTTGCTTCCTGGTGCTTGGACACTTTGAGAAAAGTCGACCTTCGTTCACCATCAGAATGCCGACGACTCGTTCTTCATCTCGCTCCGTACCTTCGATGCGTGATAATGCCGCTCCTACTCCACGTAGAAAGCGAAAGATCACCGAGATCCCGAATGACTCAAATCAGAGCATGAGTGAGGAGGTTGCAAAGCCTGCACGCACAAAGCGAGCGAGGTCAGGGAATGAGACCCATGGTGCATATAAAATTGGGGAATCCTCACCAGAGACGTCTAAATCACCGCAAAAGAAGCCTTCTTCGCCTCGAAAAAGATCCGGAGCAAAGCCAGTCGAAGATGAGTCTGTATTCCCCAAGCCGTTTGTGCCAAAATATTTTTTGGATCTCGACCCAAACACAACCGTTATACCTGCGCGCCTGTCGTTTGATTTTGAGGAAGCGAAGGCCCATTTGATCGCGGCTGACGTCCGCTTTGAAGAGGTGTTCAGAAAACTGAAGTGTAGGCCATTCGAGAATCCCGAGCCTGTTAACCCCTTTAGGTGCGAAATTTCCGCTTGGATATTCTGATGGACTCATATACCCCATTAGGACGCTGGTTGTTTCTATTCTGTAAGGGTTCTTCATAAAGCATAACGGCATCTCGGCATATGAAGCTGATGCGCTGTATGAATTCGGTGACTATATGCTTCTATGCATCTAGTGGTCAACAGATCTCGTGGCTCGCCGCCCGATCCATCACGCACAAGTTCCTACGACTTTATGACTCCTCATTACCTGAAAAGCCTCCTGCTCATGGAGAAAAGTTGGTGCAACCGGTCACTCCCGCTAACACCTCGCTAAACATGAATGAAGGCCACATACCTTCTTCCCTACTCCTGGGGAAGTGGCTACTACGGATATCACTATCCTCCGCAGTGCTGGTCTTAGTCAACGGAAAGCAGAATATGGCAAGGCCCTGGTTCTCAGTATGCCGTGTTTTCTGCTGACTCACGAGAACTCAGTTATCGATTTGGCAACCCACTTCGTTGACGGAAGGCTTTCAGCTGTACGGCTTGCTCAAGCCGACGACGAGGTCATGGAACAAGATTTAATATCAGTGAGAGGGATAGGCAAAGTGAGTCCTCTTCCAGCGTCTATTTATTCCACGATTTGAGAGTTGTCCGCAGTGGACCGGTCAGTTCAACTTGCTGTCGGCATCCCCGATATGCTGATATCATTCAGTTCAAATGTTCGCCATGTTCTCACTGCGGAGACCGGATGTACTGGCAGTCGGAGACTTGGGTCTTCAAAAGGTCCGTCCATGACTATTGGCCCATCCTCGGTTTAACGCCGTCTCCGACTGGCCTAGGGCATCCTACGTTGGGTGCTCTCAAGTTATACCGGAGGCTCCCTAACCATCCAGCCAACAAAACTGCCCAAAGCGCCCGATGACCAGGATGATCCTTCACCGCAATCTCAATCTGGAGACATGTCCACAACGGATGATGCCCAGCAAAGTGTAGTCCCAGACGACGCGCCTGCGCTCCCGCCAGTTTCAACGGGAGTTGCTGAGCCCATTCCTCCACCGAGTCCCATCAAGGGACGTCGTCCAGCCGAGGGAGAAGAGGGTAGGAAGGATGTTGAGTTACCGCCCGGCGTGACGCTTGACGAAGTCAAGCGACGACTAAATGGGAAAAAACCAAAGTGAGCTTGTTGTATCGCCTCTGCTTCCATGGAGCACTAATCTATTGGGTTGCTCTCCAAGTAAAAATTACTATGTTAGTCCGGAGGAGTTTGAGTTCCTCACGAAAGACTGGGCACCATATCGTTCACTAGGTCAGTAGCTCGTTCGCGCAGTATTCCTATCAGCTATGGATGAACGTTGCAGGATGCTACTATCTTTGGGCCCTTGGCGAAGACACCTGAGGGACACTTATATAGAGGGCCCCCCACCTAGAGGTCCTCTCAATTCGAATCTTAGATGTCATAGAATGTGGGCTTTCTACATGTTCTGGATCGCGGGGCGAATGGTGTGCAAGATTATTTATCAAGCTCTTCCTCACAATCGTCGTCAGAACATTCCTCCATGACGAATGGAATCTATCTGCAGTTCATAAATGTACCATATTTCGTGAAGGGCAAGAAACTTCCTGAAGGACCTCTGACGGTGAATAGATCCCATGGTGACTTTCAGCGACAATGTACGTATCGTAATAAGTGCCCTCCTGTCTCCTGGCTAGATATGCTGAGGTTGATCTGCTTGCAATGGGCAAATGCTCAATTCCTATATATATGTGGCCGGAGTCCAACAGTCCTGGAGAACATTGCGCGTGCGTTCGGAAGGCTGTAGCCTTGAAATCGTTCTGATTTTAGTTACACCCATTTGTACTGAGGTTGCCTCTAGGCGTGGTCGACAGCCTAGCCAAAGGACTAGAGACGCTCCCGGGGTGGGAAAATTAGGAACAAGGTTAGGAGGGTACGAAAAAAAAAATTGTTCCCCTGGTAACAAGTGCGTACACTCACTTTTATCAATATATGGTTGGGGAGGTACAATATATATTGGCTGCGATATTCACCGCGTGGGCACGGTCAGCGTAAGAACCGTTATTACTGGAGGTTATCTCGATCGGCAAAAAGTGACCTCAGACCTGTGACCTAGTCATGCGAATTGTAGCGGAGTTGGCCGAATATATTTGTCTATTTGTCTATTCCGGATTGCACAGATATTGGCGTTGTCGATGCACATGCTGAAGATGGAACCGAACGAACGGTTCAGAAAACTTGAAGAAAAATGGGTCCCATTCATAGGCAAAAAAAAAAATGGCAGCACCAATGCACCTGTAAGTGTGGTAACCTAGCTAGCTGCTGATGAGGATAAGGAATTCGTTCTACAGCACAACTCAATATTGCGGTACAGTAATTATGCGGTATGTGTCCACGGTTACAGCGTTTCGGCCGTAATATTGATGACACGGAACAGAGACTGTTGCGGAAGATTTGTTCACTCTTCAAAGATTGAGAAAATACCCGAATGTCCTATATGTATAGCCTCTGAAGGATAGGATCCCCCTTCTTCTCCTCAGCCCTATAAGCGTTCGGCTCGGGACCAGGGTCAGTACTCCTTGATTCATGTTGCCGTACAACAGCTACTCAAATACAAAATACTTAATAGTGGCAATTTACAATGCGATTCTGGAGTGCCTTGGTCCCGTTCGCTCTACTTCCCATTGTCGCTGCTAATTTCCACCTTACCCTGAACTTTTGCTTCTCGGGTGGATATGGTCTGGGTGCACCGTTTTGGGGTATAACCCCGGCAAACACAAGTAAACCAAAGTCCGAAACGAAATTCGCTCCTAATTAACCGATCTTTGCTCAACAGCCAGTTGCCAAACAGCAACGGACACATACTTTGACCACCCCATCAAATACGGCCCTGAACCGAGTGCTGCAGTTTGCGGTTCAAATATTACGATTTCTAGTGAGGACAGGGTGTGGATCGACTCGAACGGAAAGAGCGGAAGGTGTTTTCAGATTAATGACGGCAATGGGCATTATGGTTCGTGCTCAACTCACGACTATTATTGCTTGAGCCTCGATGTGCTCTGGTGCTTGTCGGACTGGTGCAAAGGACCTGGCGACCCCGGCATGGAGTGACCAATACAAAAATCAAAAATCTTGGGCAGAGAAGGAAAACGGTTTTAAATGTAGAGAGCCTTTAGTTTAACAACGAACTTCTCAAATTGCGTTTCTGAGTATTGGTCGGGAATGGTCCAGCGAGTCAGTACTGGGCCAGTCATGATGACGCACGACTGGATTGTGTACTATATATACAGTTGAAATCGTGGTATGTAGCTGTATCATTCGATCCAACGCACCGACCTACTCTCATTACAATATTGCAATCTGATCGCTCGCGTCATGAATTACAACATCGCGACGTCATCCACGCTAATACCCCGCTGACACAATGACTGGAGTCGTCTCCGCGATCGGTGATCGATCCTTCACAGTAGTTACCTCAATTCTTTTTCTATTTCAAGTTGTGAGTCAGATGGTGAAGGAGAGAGGGAATTCGAATGCAGATTGATACTTTGAGCACAGAGAGAACGGTGTTGCGTTCAACATCATTATCATTTCACTTGCACAATCAGGAAACATGGCTTGTAACTGAAATATGACCAGTAAGGCCTTGAAGTTTCCACTGCATGAACGTGCCAACATCATCAGGTTCCTATGAAGACAATCACAAAATCCACATGCATAGTCACACAAACACACGAGAGTGCAATTGGTTCAGGCAAGATAGACAGCCGAAGGCTCCCTGGCCTTGTTACCCACAGAAATATCTGGGAACTGGTATGGTTCCTTAACCCATGACGCGGAAATTTTTTATATTGGAATTTCGCGAAATTTGGTCAGTAACCATAAGTATGAGTGAGATTGTAAATATTGAAAAGTTATTACATAACAGTTATTGATGGGAGAATGATGGGAGCGACTAGTGTTGTGAGCACGGGGTACTGTCTGGCAACACACCTTCCAATCACTTTACCGCTCTCAAAAGCGACGCTCAACCTCTGGAGAAATAGGATGAGTATAGCCGAACTGGTAAACAATCCACCACTCACATTAACAATGTCTCTGACAACGATATCTTTGCCGAGGCATGCATGGGAACATGGGCGCAACAAGGATTTGGCAGGGCCCGCGGTGCTGATGATTCCGGCGATGACATGCCAGCTATCTCACGTCAGGAGGCTCTTCAGGCGGCACTATTGCTAATGACCCACACCAAACAGATACATTCCTCTTTTGCATGGAAGATGGAAGTCATTTTGGGTCAGTTCAGATGCAAGACCCACCACCAAGTTCAGTCATTACTCCGCAGCAGTACGCTTGATTCATGCTTCAAAAAGGTTGTGTAGAGGGGCTTGATATATACATAATCTCAATGTTTAGACCTTATCACGGTTCCAACTGTATGCTCTCTTGTATGGGTGGTTGGTGCGATGGAGAAGCACAGGTATCGGCTGTGATTGTTCATGCAGGCGTGGTCAGGTGGGAAACATTAACATTAACATCACTGTCGAGATTCCTCAATTGCAGCAGGAGAATCGTTTCCAAAAGGGGAGGTCGACCTATCGCCAAAATGGGACCTGTGACGCGCGCGGGTACAATTCTCGCGCCTCCCAGGGACCTGATTGGGTAATCCTGAACGAATGATTCCTTACCACATGGACTTGTGCAGATACTGGCGTTGTTGGTGCACATGCCGAAAGTAGAACCGAACAGAAGATTATGGGCTCATTGATGGGCAAAAAGTGGCAGCACCAACGCGCTTGCGATTGTGATGACCTAGCTAGCCTGCTGATGGTACTGGATGAGAATTAGCAGTTCGTTCCTCAACATAATGGATAGCGGTAGTACTTATGTCTGTGTGCAATATGTGCCCATGGTTACAGCGTTTCGGCAATGTTAATGACACACTGGTGTGACACCTCCGGCAGAGCAAGGACTGTTGGGGAATATCATATTTCACTCCGCGAAGATTGGATGATTCCCCTATATAGCTTCTGGAGGACGGGATCCCCTCCTTTTTCTCCTCAGTGTTCCACTCGGGACCGGGGTCAGTACTCCTTGATTCGTGTTGCAGTACACAGCTACTCATGCCACATACGTTACCTGCCAGCATAATAGTAGCAATTCACAATGCGATTCTGGAATGCCTTGGTCCCACTCGCTCTACTTCCTATTGTCACTGCTAATTTCCACCTTGTCCTGATCTGGCTCGAAGCGTACGACTCTTCTAGACTCCCAAGTAATTTGATGCCCTCTTGGGTTTTAGTCCCGTCGAACAAAGGTGAACCGAAGCCCGAAATGAAATTTGCTCCTAGTTAACCGATGTTTGCTCAACAGATCATTGCGACTCCGCAACTGCACCGAATTCCGAGTTCTTCAGAAATCGCACCGGCTTCTCGTTAGAACCGACCGCCCCACTTTGCGGTTCTTCCGGTATTACGGTTTCTAAATATGGCGCCGGCTGGAACGACTCGCAAGGAAAAACGGGAGAGTGTTTCCCGATTAACGACGGCAAGGGGTATTTCATAGTGTGCGGACAGAAGGACACAGGCACATGGGTGGTCCTCGATATGTACTGGTGCAAGTCAGACTGGTGCAAAGGACGTGGCGACCAGTGATCAAAGCAGAAGTCAGAAATCTTCGGCATCTAAGACTTGCATGTGTAAGCCACAAATTGTCGTGCAACACGCTCAACAACAAACTTATGTAACCGAGAAATTGAGAAATTGCGTTTCGCAGTATTCACCACTGGACTCGTACCCAGTCGTCATTGCTCGTGGATGCGATACGAGTCTGAGGATTGCCAGAAATGGTCCAGTGAGTTAGTACTGAACAAGTCATGACAACGCGCGGGATAAGCTGGTCGCCTGCCAGATACAAGACCACCACAGAAGTTGGAGCAACACTACGCAGCTATAGTGCATGCCATCGCTTTTGCAAATACTGGGATTTGTCCCAACCGAAGCTGGCCGACCATACTGACACGCAGGAAATTGAACGGAAACCGTCCAAGTCTCGAATAAGTTGTGAAGTAAGTATACGTGGGGGTGTCTCGCTAGCTACGACCCTGCACCTGGCCCAAAACGCAGGCTATCGACATGGGCCAAGATAGGTATTGCACTTCCGCTGCCTTGATCCTGAAGTGCAAACGTGAGAACGTCTTTCACTTGCGGCTTGGATCTGTGAAGGCGTAATGTAGAACGGCTTCAACGCAGGAACGGGCCAAAGAGACTGTTATTCGCTTGGTATTATACACGCGGAATCCCGTCTAACGTAGCAACCGATGTATTCTTAGACTTCACAGTCTATTTTGTCCACTGAAGCTTCTGCGGCGCGGCATAGAATAAGTAGAAGTTGATGATTTCTGGGGAATCTATGGACAACCGTCACTGCCTGTCCATGAAGACAGGAAAGGAGGCTAGTTAGGAACAATGTCTGTCTGCCGAGGGAAGGCCCATAAGATGTTCATGATCGGCCCGGGCAGTGTCTGTACAACGTTGACGCGCGGCTCAATTGCTGCATTGTATATAGCGCGCGGATTTGGCCGAATTCACCGTCATCCTTCGCGTTCCTTTGATGAATTACACAGCCGGGCTGAGCCACTTGGATTTTCAAACTCGTAGTTGGTTTGCCTTAGGGAGCGAATGCAGAGACTTTGTATGACCATTGGCCTTCTCCAGAAGATCCCAGAACAGCTTGATGGTCTTCTCCCCAATGTGGCGCTTTGTGCTCCCGGGGTGATGAGCCTCGATTCATCTTTTTTCGATCTGTTGATAGGATGCCTGACTCATTGCTTTTGAGCTGACATGCCATTTTCAATTCTTCCCTGCATCGCCAACAGCATCGCGGCAATTCCTTCCATCATGAATGCCTAAATTTGGTTCATTCAAACTATAAAGAAACGTTCTCTTTGCCTTTTCGCTCTGCCTCTCGTCCAGCACAATGGGACGACTTTTCCTCATCTTTGCTACATTGCTTGCGGGATTCCTGGGACTTGTCAGGTGTGACAAGGATATAACAATATATGCGGACAATCAGGCACTGGAGTATAGAAGTCCTTATGCGAGACCAACCGAGTCAGTACCTGCCCACAGACGTTCCGGTCAAGAAACTTACACCTGAATGATTCTTTTTATATAGTTGGTACAACCAGTGGGTAAACCTTGCGTCTGTGTGGGGCGCGCTTCTTGATAGGTCAATACTCGCGCAGAGACTATCGTTGCGGGATCCCCATCAAGGAAACACACGAACAGAGCGCCACTGTTACTTTCACATTCAACGGTACGCGGCATTGCAGGTATCGCCCACAACGTAACCTGACGACCTTCCAGGGACATCCGCCCAGGCATGGCTACTCAGCGCCAACACCACGTCAAACGTTGACTTTTATATCGATGGCATTTACGAAGGTACAATGGACACTTGGAGCAACACCAGCAACACCAGCTGCTTTTATAAACATTGGAATTCGCCCAAATTGCCGGTGGGCGAGCACACGATCACTGTATTACACAGGAATTTGAACCGTAGTCACCCGAACCTCGATTTTGTGAAGTATACGTGAGTTTCGCCTCAGTTGCCACTCCGTCTGGCTGTGCTCATGCGCGAGTGTAAAGCTACGTCTATAGTTCTGCTGGAAAAGGCGGCTTGTCACTTGGAGCCATAGCGGGCATTGTCATCGGTGCAATAGTAGGGTCCATCTTGATATGCATTTTAGTCGTAGCGTGTTGGGAAACATGCATGTAAGATACTTCCGTAAATGTGTTAGTGTGTTGAGACCTGCGCAACAGGTCCGTATTTCATATGTGGATCTACTCAAAGCCAGCTGCTATGTGCATGGGGCCGGACGTAGGAACTCCAAGTCAAAGTTGAGCTGCGGAGGTCCGTGCTGGATCTTGCGAGCCGCGATGCAATGCTGGGACAAAATAGCGCAGCTTTCACCCCCGCATACAGACTCAGTGGCAGGCCTGTAGGATCAAGGAAAAGAAGCAGTGTGGATGCGCAGTAACGGTCGCCTTTGTGTGTCTTGGACGAATTTGGTGTTGAATGTATTCACGATCGGCAGTTGAAACACTTTGGGTATCAGGGATACAGCGCCGGGTGGAAACGGTGGACCAAAAATTAAGTAAAATCACTGTTCATCCACTGGGGGATTCAATGGCAGAGGCCCTGGTTAGTTTCGGGATGGAAACAATCTTCAAGATTGATTCGACCAGTTATGAAAAATCCAAAGGCTTGTGTACCATGCCGGACGTTCAAATGGCTTGCTGGGGCTGTCAGGTACCCATGCCACGCTGTGCCTGATCTGCGCATGCCGTTATGAGGTTGAAACATGGACAGACGCATTGCTGAACTCGCTGGTGTAGCCCCGTTGTGGCCACACGAGATATTTCTCTTCCAACCGTTTTCCCAGTACTCGACGCCGGCGCCTGGAGTTCAGGGCTTGCTGAAGGGAGAACATAGCCCAAATTAAAAGGTGAGGTGTGGGGCACAGCGACAGACCACAGCCTTCGCGAAGGGACCCGAATTACACGTTGATTCATTTCGTTCATGTGTATTGATGCGCTGCTTCTTTATTTGGGCTTCGCGCGCGGTATTCTTGAACTTTCTTATCTAGGATATGCCTCCCAAGAGGAATGCCCAAATATGGGTTGAATCACCGTTACAAAAGACCAAGGCATCCAGGATTTCTAGCCCTCGACCTTTCCCCCGTTCAGCAGAATGAACCATTTTTGCCTCATCATCACCCTATTTGTTGTATTCCTGAGGCTCGTTAGCTGCGATGAGAATAGAACCGTGTTTGCAGACAACCGGACGCTGGAGTACAGGAGTCCGAACACAACGGAAGGAGAGTGAGTTTGCTTGAATACTGCCAATATCCTTTCATCCAGGCTAGAAACTCACGCGGATCGTTCTCCTTGCCAAGTTGGCATGGCAAGTAGGCCAACTTTTTGTTCATGTCGTGCTTCTTGATGGGCCAATATGTGTGCAGAGAATTTGGCTGTGGTATCCCGATCCAAGAAACACTTGAACAAAGCGCCTCTGTTTCTCTGACATTTCGTGGTATGTTCGCCGCCACGTCCCTTTGGAAGCGTGCCTGACAAGGGTCAAGGGACATTTGCCCAGGCCTTCCTCCTCAGTGCCAACACAACATCAAGCGCCGACATTTTCATGGACGGCAGATACCAGACTACCATAGATACCTGGAGCAATACTAGCTATAGCAGCTGCTTGTACAAATATTGGAACTCGTCCAAGTTAACAGCGGCGGATCACACAATCACTGTTACTCACAGGAAATTAAATGGCAGCCATCCAAACCTCGAATTCGTGAAATATACGTGAGTTTTTCTTGCCTTTTCTGAGGTCTGGTGTGCTCTCATCCATAAGTAAAAGATACGTCTCCGCCCCTCGGAAAAAAGGCGGTCTATCGCTTGGCGCCAAAATAGGTATTGGTATTGGTATCTCAGTGGCCCTCTCGATCACATGCGGGCGGGCGAGTCGTAATAGTCGTAGATGAGAGCGCTGCAGCGCGCGTGTGTGGAGGAGTAATGTCATTTGCCGCTTATGTAGCAACCAAAGCAGTCTCGGTAATGTGGATTTCCACTGTTGATTAAAGCGTTTCAAAGATAATATTCCGGCTGAAGATGGTGCTTGTCTGCCAGCAGACGAAAAGGTCGAAAGATGTACTCAGACGTGATTTAGAAATACTCCTTATTACAATCACACACCACACAGTACGAACCCGCACTTGGTCCCAAGTTAGGTATACTTAGGTCTGTTGCAGCCTCGTGTGCTGCCACTTTATCTCCCAATGCAGACTAACTCTGGTACAAGGAGTAGACCTCTGAACTTCGCTTCTTCGGTTGCGCATGGATTGGCTACCCTCAGCCACTCGGGAACCCTGGATAGCATGAGTTTGCGTCGCTCATGGACGCGCGCCACGGCGACGCAATTTCAACTTTTGCGTTTGTATTGAAACGCACAGCCACGTTTACGTAAGATGATGGATGAAAAAAAATCGGCTAACTCCGCTAGTCAGTAAATATATACCTCCAGTCACATTCAGCAGAAATAAAATAAAATCCTCCAAGTCTCCATTCCAAATGGAGTTTAGTTTTTTGCCTGTGAGGCCAGTGCTGTCGCATGACTGCTGCAATTGCTGGCCCTTGATGCTGAGGAGTTCACACTCTGTGTGACATTGCTCGAATACGGCCCGAGCCGTTTGTTGGGCGTTCGAACATGAGTTAAACATGAATATCCCCACCTAGATCTCGGCACTAGTATTACATACCATATGCAGTTGGCAGCTTCAAGTTCTGGCCCCTTGAATCTGGTGCGGCGATCCTGACGCCCTGAAAGGAAGCTGAACAGCAGGCACCTCGATGAATTTGCGTAATAGTGGGGGGACACCTCGGTGGAAGCTTCTTTTTTTGCTTTCGGACTTTGTCTCTACTATAGCGTCTCCTGAATATGGCTAGTCCAACAGCGTATGGTGATCAGGGTGTGTCATAGCCGACGAAACACATATATGATCAAGGAGCAATTGGGCCTCAGGTTGCAAGCTTGTCTCCTCGGATTTCCATCAACTCGTCCAGCGATGGTCTCGACACGTACAACGGGTCCCTTCCTCTCCTTCATCCTTTCACTTGTTATCTCAGTCTCGGCGCGTACTTTTAATGCCCCGAATGTCATTCCTTCAATATGGAAACTTCTTCCGACTCCGCCTCTACCCAACACTCCACCGAGTTCACTCTCGTGCTCGTTCCTTCCAATCGAGATGGATTGCAATCACGTATGAGGGATATTGCTCTCGCTGCTCCTGGATCTCCTGGGAGGCAGTGGTTGACTCAAGAGGAGGTCGCTGGTTATGTTGGCGCGACGCCGCAGGTGAAGAGTCGTGTCGAAAGCGCTTTGGCGGGTATTCCTGGTGCTACGTACGAGTTCAACTTGTACGGAGACCAGGTCACTGTTAAGACTGTTGTTGGGGAGGCCGCTGAGGTGAGTGCGACGCGTTCTTAACATCTCAAACACCCCTTGGAGATGTCAGCTGATCGATGATATAGTTCCTCTCAGCAAATTTCAAGGCGTACCAATACAACAATGGTCCAACTGTGATTCGTGCTCTCTCCGTCACCATTCCTCCTTCCATCTCTGACGCAGTCATTGGTATTTTCCCTCTCCTCACATTTGGCCAAGTTGTTCCATTCGGCAGAGTCGAACCCCGTCATGGGTATAGACCTCTCCATGCACACCGAAGTGCCACTAACAACTATGGGGGCACCTCTAGTCTCAAGGCTCGTGCCCCTACATGCGACATGAACGGCGTAACGCTCCAGTGCATCCGAGAGATTTACAACCTCACCGATTACACGCCCCGAACCCCTTCGGCTTCGGACCCTCCATCCATCGGGATAATGGCCTATATCAATCAAAATTATGATCCTCTGGATTTGAAGACATATTTGACCAAGTATAGACCTGAGGCTAAGGATTATTGTATTGATGTTGTTCAGTGGGATGACGCAGTGAATGTGCCAGTGGTGCCAGGTGTGGAGGCGGCGTTGGATACGCAGACTGTTGCCGGGCTTGTGTGGCCTCTCAAGTCCAGTGAGTTTTCCCCTATCTCCGGTTTGCGTTTGAATCTTCTGTTCTGACATCCTAAACATTTCCTACTCTCTCCATCTGCCTGCCCGCTACCTGCACAAATTCTACTTAAAAACGTTGTGTAGCATTTTATGACGTTGGGACATACCTAACACAAGGAGATCCTTTCCTTCTCGCGTTCAACGATTTCCTCGACATGCCTGTGGCGCAACGACCCACCGTCATCACAGTCTCCTATGGCGATGACGAAGGAAATTACTCAAAAGACCAGGCGAATATGATGTGCGCTGCGGCGGAAAAGCTGAGTTGTATGGGTATGACGATCGTTTTTTCTGCGGGGGACAACGGCGTGAATGGAGGGCAGCCGAGCACGGTGCCAGGTGGTCCGCAGTGTCCGCCTTTCCGTCCTACGTATCCGAGTGGGTGTCCGTTTATCTTGAGTGTGTCATCTACGGAGGGATTCCCCCTGGCTGAGGCGGGTCTGGGGAGAGAGCCACTGGGACGAGTCGTGATGGGGGCGTGGCAGGGTTTTATGGAGGATCTGGATTCTCGACGTTATTTGATCGCCCATTTTGGCAGAATGTGACTGCGAATCAGTATATTCGTTTCTTGGCGGGGAGGGAGGAAGGGAATTATAACGAGTGGGGTAGGGTTTATCCCGATGTTGCTGCTCAGTGAGTACTTTGCTTTTGTTTTTGACTTTCGTCTGTTTTTCTCACCTATCTAGTGTCGGATGCTAATGGCTTTTTTTGGATTTTGACATGGTAGAGGTTCAAAGCAGAAGATTGTCGTTCTCGGCCAAGATGAAACTGTAGGGGGAACCTCAGCTTCGGCGCCTATCGTCGCATCGATAATTGCCCTCATGAATGCCCGCATCCACGAAGTCTATGGTGAAAATGCTGGAAGTCTGGGTTGGGTTCACCCGCTGTTCTACGTCAACTCGGGGATGGATGCTGTTTGGAATGACGTGGTGAGGGGAGGATCATATGGATGTGATGGGGATCAGCAAGGGATCGGAGGCTCGGGGAATGGAGGATTCCCTGCTACTATTGGATGGGACGCCTCAACAGGGTGGGGAACGATAGATTTCATGAGGTTCAGGAGAGTTTTTGGGATGTAAATAAGGCCAAACCTCGTCAGTACCACTCCGCTCACACTGGGAAATTATTGACATTTGTTTTCTGCAGAAGTATCTATTTATCTGGTCTGATTGTGACCATTCGACATGTAAGGACAATGATGCTCTGCTTTTTCCACAACTTGGGGCCTGATGTTGCCCTCACGTCTGGTCCGCCTACGAGGATTCTTTATTGTATTTATACGTTGAAACTGGAACGTCAAAATTAGTTTTCAATTTCTTTTGCCCTTTTCATTCACTGTACGATGAACGCGGGTGCATGAAACGGTGACTGCCGTTATGTGTATTTTACAATATTTATACGTGCCAATGCCAAGGGAGTTGACCTGTCACAACTTGCTGTATTCAAATTGTGTGATAGCTCGGCTCGGTGAGATGCGGCCTAATTTTCCTGAGTTCGGCCACTCTGTGCCCGAACTGACATAATGTTCATCACCACAATACATTAATGATGGCTTGAACATGCCGTCGGCTGTTGTCTATACGTAAATAGCAATTGCCTTCGACCCCCTCCTGCTCGATGCTTGAGCGTCGCTGCTGGGACAATGATGGGGACTATCTGTGCCCCCCCCTCCTTCGTAAGTGATTCTAATGCCACAATCATTCGCATTTGGGATTACGGCGAACCCGGTGCCCTGAAAGGAAAGGTAACTTAATGACTCTTTTGGTAAGTAATGAATTCATTGATGGAAGCTTCTTTCTTTCCTTTCGAACTCCGTCTCACGTCTCCGGGTGCTTCCTAAATGAGCCTAGTCCACCTGCCACTTGCCGAATCACTATTTTTTTTTTTTCTCCATAAAAGCCATGGTTGAAAGCGGTTTCTCTCAAGCCTTCCCCTCCAACGTCCCTCCATCGAGACGTCCCTAATGCGTGCAACCGCTCTCTTCCTTTCCTTCATTCTTCCGCTCGTTATCCCAGTCTCGGCGAATACTTTTAATGCTCCGGATGTCATTCCTTCCTTATGGCAACTTCTCTCAATACCACCTCTCCCTAACACACCAATCGAGTTCACGCTCGTGCTCGCTCCTTCCAATCGAGATGGATTGCAATCACGCATGAAGGACATTGCTCTCGCTCCTCTTGGATCTCCCGGGAGGCGGTGGTTGACTCAACAGGATGTCGCTGGTTATGTTGGCGCGACGCCGCAGGTGAGGAGCAGTGTTGAGAGTGTTTTGGCGGCTATTCCTGGTGCTACATTCGAATTCAACTCGTATGGAGATCAGGTCACTGTTCACACTATTGTTGGCGAGGCTGCCAAGGTGAGCCCAGCGCGATCAAACGCTCTCCGGGACGTTAGTCGCTGACGAGTGATATAGTTCCTCTCCGCAATTTTCTTGACGTACCAACATGATAGTGGCCCATCTGTTATTCGTGCCCATTCCGTTACCATCCCGCCATCCATTTCCGATGCTGTCATTGATATTTTCCCCCTCCTTGCATTTGGACAAATCACTCCGGTTGGTAAAGTTAATCCTGTCGAGCCTCGCCGTAGGTATAGGCCTAGCCATGCGCGCCGCGCCGCCACTCACAATGGCAATAATCTCATGACTCGCGCTCCTCTTTGTGATGTACATGCCATAACCCTGCAGTGCATCCGAACGATTTACAGTCTCAACGATTATATACCTCCAACTCCTTCAGCTTCAGATCCTCCGTCCATTGGAGTAATGGGGTATATCGAAGAGAGTTATAATTCTACGGATTTGAAGACGTATTTAACCAAGTATAGGCCTGAAGCTCAGAATTATTCTATTGATGTTCAGGAATGGAATGGAGGGAAGAATAATCAGTCGAACCCAGGTTATGAGGCAAGTTTGGACGTGCAGACTGTTGCTGGGCTGGTATGGCCTCTTAAATCCAGTGAGTTTGCCATCTATTCGCTCGATCGCTATTTGCTCAAAATTCATTTAATTTCGTATAGCATTCTACGACGTAGGATCGGGTACGCTTGATGACCTTTTCCTTTACACATTCCAACAGTTCCTCGCAATGGATGCACTTAAACGACCCGCCGTTATCTCAGTCTCCTATGGCTATAATGAATATCAGCTCACGAAACAACAAGCGAATACAATGTGTGCTGAAGCGGAGAAGTTAACTGCTGAGGGAACGACGATCATCTTTTCTGCGGGGGACAATGGTGTCTATAAATCAAGCTCGAGAAAGGCCCCAGGGGATCCAAAGTGTCCGCCTTTCCGTCCCACGTATCCGAGTGGGTGCCCGTATATATTGAGCGTGGGTTCTACAGAGGGACTTCCAAAGTCTTTGGGTGGTGATGGGGAAAGGGCTACTGGAAGAGGGAAATCGACTGGTGATGGGGGTTTGGCAGGCTTTTATGGAGGATCTGGGTTCTCGACGTTGATTGATCGCCCGTTCTTCCAGGAACGGCCGCGAATCATTATATTCGTTTCTTGAAGGGGAGGGAGAATGGGAATTATAACAAGACGGGAAGGGCCTATCCCGATGTCTCTGCTCAGTGAGTGTCGTATTCCCTTTCGCGAGGAATACCTGGCGTTGGATACTGACGAAGGCTCTCTTGAATTTGACATTAGAGGTTCACATCAGCTAATTGTGGTCGATGGCGACGATGTAAACATAGGTGGAACCTCCGCTTCAGCACCCATTTTTGCATCGATAATTACCCTTATCAATGCCCGTATCCGCCAGCTCTATGGTGAAGATGCTGGAGGTTTAGGCTGGGTTCATCCGCTCTTCTACCTCTACCCAGGGATTAGAACTGCTTGGAATGACGTTGTGAACGGTGGGTCGTATGGATGCGATGGGGATGCGCAAGGGATTGGAGGTCCAGGGAATGGAGGATTCCCTGCTACCCATGGGTGGGATGCCTCGACGGGGTGGGGAACGATTGATTTCGTGAGGTTTTGGAAGGCGTTGGAAGGATTGTGAGAAAAGTGTGGCCAAAATGTGTTAGTACATACTTGCACTGCTCGCATGGGGAACCCACTGACATTCCTCTCTTCGCAATCCAGGTCGTAATTTGGCGTCCAGCTCAGCGAAATCGATCGCGTCTAACTTCCACGTATCTCTGCGTTCTTTTGAAACATTTTCTATTACCGTTGCATGCACTCCGACTTTTGCACCGAGCCACTCTAGGGCTCTGCTTTTTTCTAATAGTTATTGCTCCTGCATTGTTCCGCCATCGCCGTTGATCGATGATATTTTTTTTTTTTTTGGCACTGAAACCGGAACGTTCTTTTTTTCCACCCGTTCACTATGATTTGCTTATCTTTTACCGATTTTGATTAATCCTAAGAGGGGTTTTAGGATGTATGTACAAGCTTCCAAACCCATCCGCTCATTTGGTACAGACGGTCCGCGCTTATGGAAGCTATTGATTGGATCCACACTTGGACAATCGCAACCTAGTGTTTGTGCGCCCGTGTCGCTGTTCGTGCTTGGGAAGTGGACTGTAATTGCAAGACCTTTGTTTTCATATCCTTCACATGGCTGGTGCGGAGTCGTCGGGGGCCTGCGGTTGGGCTGCTGTGAAAGATCTTCTCAATAATATGGCATGCATGCTCAAGTGCATATTGATCGGGGATCCTTGACGCGGTTAATGGCGGACACTGGGCTTAGATCGATGTCTAACGAGAGTGTATGCTGCTGGATGACGAGTTGCTGCAGCCGTTGATAAATCGGAAAATGCAGGTCCCTGGCGTTAGGCGGATCCATATGCAAATGTGGAATTCCCCTTTCGTGATCGTGATGCATGATCTCGCTAAGTTTTTGGGAGGATGACTGACCTAGCCACCGTGTAAAAATCGAAGTTGACCAATTTTTTTTTTTTTTTTTTTTTTGGGGGGGCAAACGGCTGTAATACAGCAGCGCGTCAGCCATGGATTCTTGGATCATACAGAATCAACATGTGCCATGCGTGGAGAATACTCGGGACCGGGTACGGGTATAACTTATCATTAAAAGTGGTTGAGGGTACAGTGGTCAAGTGTGCATGTAAGCTGTCTTTGCTTGACCCACTGGCCAGATCGAGGCATTCACTCCGCGTTCATACTCAAAGCTGTTCTTCAGACCCCACTCGAGTAGTCCTACGGCGATTTGGTCGAGGGCGGACATTCTGTCACGGCGCATGGAAATCCCAAGGTGGATGTCTTGTTGCCACGTACCTTCGCAGGACTCAAGAAGGGAAAGTTTGTGTTGACGATTAGGCTCAGAGGAGGCTGTGCAAGCGCTTATGTTTAATCCGATTGAATTCAATCGCCGTCGAGTAAGCTTCTTTTTTTCTTTTCTCTCCCTTATCCTTCTCCCCCTCCCGACTTTCTCTTGAATTATCTCATCTTCCAAATACCTGGCGTGATTCATAGGGAAGAGTTAAAGAAGAAGGATGCGTTCGAGCATTGCGTCAAAGAGCCGGATACGACTCGTTTCGTTTGACGCGTATGCTACGCTTTTGAAGCCGAGAAAGTGTGTTGGCAAGCAGTATGTAGAGGTATTCGGTGTGTTTTTATTCTCTTTCTTTCCACGTGGTTTGCGAGAAGTTTAGTTGATGCTATTGCCTTGCTGTTTTGTGTCGGTTGGATCGTGTTATGTTATGAAGAGCCGTATTTTAAGGTTCAGTCAGAGGACGTTAAAAGATCATTGAAAGCTAGTATGTATTTCTATTGGATAGGAGGTTCGATTTTAATGATTTACTTATTCGTCCTGGATGTAGCGTTGAGGGATTTGTACGATGAGAAGCCCTTGTACACTCATGCGGAGGGCGTTTCTGGATGGTGGGGAGAGGTTATTAGACGGGCTGCTATCGGGGCTGGGGCTCCTCCTCAAAGTGGGTATTGATGTTATGTTCTAGGTGCCATGATGGACTAAATGTCTTTTTTTTGGAATCGGGGATTTTCGTTCCTGGTGATTGCTAGTCGTGGATGAGAGCTTGCCGGTTATTGTTCCTCAGTTGATGAAACGATTTTCGTCTAAGGAAGGATACGAGTTGTACGTCGATTCCTTGCCTACTTGTGAGTGGCCCCATTTTCGATCTTAGGTAATGACCATTGAAGAGATTGTGGCCATTGACTGGGTTGCATGGGTGGCTGTCGGGAAGTGCGCCGGCTCAGGGAGATGGGAGTTGCGACTGCTTTAACATCAAACAGTGACAGTCGGATGCGTAAGTAACTTCTTGCGATAGTCGAGCGTTTGTTCGTTTCGTCTGGTAGCCAGCTTGACTCGGCAAACTGCAGGGGATGTGTTGAATGATCTTGAGATTTTGGAATTTCTGAATCCTTGCATCATCAGTGAGGAAGTTGGGATCGACAAGTCGGATGTGCAGATGTGGGAAAAGACTATTGAAGGGACTCCAGGACTTCACCTTGGGGAAGTCTTGCATGTTGGAGACGAACTAGATATGTACGCAACATTTGACGGCTTCGCTGATATTTTGTCTCGGAATAATGATACATCCTTCATGCAGGGACTACCATAGTGCATCACGGGCGGGCGTTCGAGCGGTGCTGGTACGGAGGGGTGGAAGGCTAGGAGCGGAGGAAAGAAAGGAGGATGGAGAGAACTTGGAAGGCGTGACTGTGGTGAGTGGGCTGCACGAAGTAGTAGAAATGATAAGGAATGGGTGAAGGGGAGAACAGTTCAGACTTTAGAGTGTGCAAAAAATTTGCCATAACCATTCCCGGCTGTGGGCACAACTGAGAAATGCGCTCAAACAATCGACAGAAACAGCCTACGTACTCATGGTTTTCCCAAACTTGATTTCTGCAACATCTTCGAGTTTCTCGCCCATTTTCAGTACAGTTTGTCTGATGACTCTAGGGTCCTCTCGTAGACGGGTACGTAATTCCCCCATGAGACGAGGCGATGCATCAAAGTGTAAAGTCCAGTAGCTGCACAAGCGCTGCGCGTCAAAAAATCGTCCCAAGCTGGGCTGAGGCTGAATGGCCAAAGACGTACTCTCCAATTTCGTGCCACTGCTTATGTGACCTCAGTCTCTGAGGCAATAACCTTGTTTCCCAGAAACCAAGTGAACGGACCACACCACCATGCCGCATGATATGAGTCGCCGTGGATGTCACCAGATCCTTGACATGAAGCTGGTAAAAGAAAAACCAGAAAAATCAGACATCGAACACAAAAAACGTGTAGAACATCTTCTGAATGCTTACGAGCTCTCTGAAGTGTGAGCTTATTACAAGAAGTTCGTAGAGTGGCATAGAACGAAGAGTCGGAGGCTGTCCACAAATTTGACTCCGACGCGCGTACATAACGATAACTTAGGCAACGATCCCTCTTTTTCATAGTCGCGTAATTTCGCTACATCGTCTCAGGAAGTCACCGCACTTGCTGGGACATCGCTAACAACACCATACGGGGTACTGTCTAGGGTAGCAGCTCGGCTCCCTGAAGGCACCAAAAATGAGAATCCTCAAACAGGGGAAGAAGGTCGCGCCGCCCGTGAGCTGCCCAACATTCTTCAAGTTACTCTAACTAACCACTCAATCCTTGCAGCATCCTAGCATCGTTGAAATCATTGACCGTATAGCGGAGCTCCCACAAGATGAACTGCCCGCGTATCTTGGCGCTATGTCAGCGTGGACGTTGCCACGCTCAGACTTGCATTCTTGGGTTAAAGTCTTGAATAAATTCGATGAGATCCTCAAAGGTTTCATCGATACCTACGATATCGATAAACTACAGCTCAAGGGGTTCACGCCACTCGATAAAGAGACGATCATGGAAATTCTGCGCTTTGAAACGCTGCTCCTGGATAATTCGACGAATCGCAAGCTATTTGCTTCTTACGATGTATGCAACATTTTGTTTGTCTCGCAAGCTCTGTTTTTCTCACCTCTTTCTTACTTACGTAGCGCATCAACTCTCTCCTCTTCTCGAACGATACGGACGTAATCGTTGGCGTCCTACAACTTTTGCTGAGACCATCACAACAATATTCCTCTCAGCCTTCGGCGTCACATACCCAAAATGTTTCCACCAAGAGGCTCATCTCACTTGCCAGCCGTTGGTCGAGCATTAGAGAGCATGGGAGTAGTTTTGCGGAAGTCCTGAACCCCGCGAAGTCCTTCGACTTCCCTAAAGTAGCATCGCAAGTCACTTTCACGTATTATATGAAATTTCAGCCTAGTAGCGTCAACAAGAATGAGACCTCTGTATCTCAAACCCCTTCGAAAGCAAAGGCGCCTTCCCCATCGGTTCCCACGACGCCGGCCGCTGGCACTAGCTTCTCTCAACCGGCCCCCGTGAACAGCGGCATGGTTACTGTTCACATTCCTAGTCTCGCTGACTCTAATAAGGGAGCTGTTGATCTGTTGAGAGAGCAGCTCGAAACGCACGATATTTCTGACGAAGAGAAGTTCGATCTCTTGTGCCGCATTCGAGTCGCGCTTTCACTGGGCCCCGGGCCCGAAAAGCGCAAAGAGAGAGACAATCTGGCCATAATGAGGCTCTTAGCCCTCGCCATTTACGGTAAAGAAGATTATGCTGTTTTAGGATAATTATGCTGATGTCGTGCTCCTCGCAGCACACACCAACTCAGAGAACGAAGCTCAGTCAGCGTTCTTCGTTTATGAGCCTGATCTTATATCCGAGGTCGCATCTCTTCTTCAGCCGGAGCACCCAATTCCACTTAGCGTTCAGATAGCAGCCATTGCTACGTTAGATGCCTTTGCCCGATATCGTGGCAGGGCTGGCGAGGTCTTGAGCGCCACAAATGCTGGGGTCACTCATGGGATCTTAATGTCGTTGATGAGGAGATTAGTCCATAACTTGAACGATCCACAGAGTGAGTGTTGTCGCTTTGCGAGCGCTGGTAGCTGACTTAGTGGCCTAACTTCGAAGCGAAAGTGACTTTCGAGTTTGCGGATTCTCTGATCTCTTTCATCATCCTCCTGACACAGAATCCGGCTGGCGGAAGCATGATCGTCGGCGCGGGGCTCCTTCCGCTACTTGTTCAGATCTTACAAAACCGTGATGAAAGTCGACTCCAGTGAGTAAATGGAGGATGCATTACATGATGCGACATAATTGCTGACATCATCTATAGGTTGTTTCCAAGACTACAAATCTCGTCGATACTGTACTATACGGATTTGGGAATGGCTTTAACAGTTTTTGTAACAACCGAGGCGTCGATGTCTTGGTGTCTAGGATTGAGGTGACTGCTATCGTTTAACATCGCCATGACATCGTTAACAACAGTGATGTAGCACGAAGTGGACCTTGACCTCCAGAATAATAGGGTGGATAACACTTCTGAAGGGTCGTTGTATGGTGGGTTGGCCCAGGATTACCTCTGGGAGAAGTTTGCTTAAAAATGTCGTCGAAGGTCATCTTCCGTATCCGCGAGCTGTGCTCTTGAAGCATATTATGAGGACGATGCATAGGATAATGCAGGTGTCGGGTGGCTCGGAGAATCTGCGCGGACTCATCGACACGTCTCTTGGCAAGTCTGTGAAGAAGATCATGGAGCATCGAGGCCTATTTGGCTCAGCTATCTTCTCCATAGGTATGTCTGTTTAAAGGCTCTCGTCCGTATCATGCGTTTCTTACCCCCTCCCTAGCTATCAATATAATGGCGGCTTTCGTTCATAACGAGCCAACATCACTGACGGTAATTCAGGAAGCAGGTTTGCCCAACGCATTTTATAAAGCCATCGAAAGCGGTGTCGAGTCGTCAACGGAGGTGATTACGGCTTTACCAGGAGCCATCGGCGCGCTGTGTTTGAATCAGGCTGGCTTGGAAGGCCTTTCAAATCTTCCGACAATCATTCCTCAGATATTCTCCATTTTGACTTCGGAGCGGCATATCCGCACATTGCAGGAGAAAGACAATGCCACGTACATTGGTGGGGGCTTCGACGAACTCGTGCGACACCATCCATCATTGAAGAAACCAGTTTTCGATGCTGTTATTGCAACCTTTAATAGGATTGAAGAACTTGGTGGATCTTTTGCAGTTCCCCCCTCTGACGCTGCATTGTATGGTCTTGTGCCCCAACAAAGCGAAGATACTGAGATGGTGACGGCAGCAGCAGAAGCTTCCCGCTCGGCTTCTCAAGCAGAGACCTTGAGAAGCACTGATTCTGGTAATGGTGATGGATCTGAGTCCAACGTCGAAAAGCCGAATCTTATCGTGGCTTACATTGATATCTTTGGAAGGGTGCGTGCTGGGAATTGTTTTCCAAATGGAAATATTTATTGAATTGGCCTCCTTAGTTCCTGGATGGCCTTTTCCAGCATATCCCTCATTGCCGCGAGTTTGTTACGGGTCACGATGGCATTGAGCGCATCTGCAAATTGTATTCTTTGCCAGCGCTGCCAGTGAACTTCTTCGAATCCAATGCAGCCGCCTCTTTAGTCTCTATCGTGCGCAACATGGCTGAAGCGGTGACTGTGCCAACATTGGAGAGGTTGTCCAAGCAAGTTCAGCTCTCTATGGACGAGACAAGGGAGCTTTGGAATTCGGAAGTGAATCTACCTAATCTTGGCTTCTTGGCAGATCGCGGTAAGAGTAAGTGCAGTCATCTCATGTTTGCTCTTCGGTATTTAATAACAGTTCTTCTGCAGCGAGTCATTCGGACGCGAACTCTCGTTTCCGTCAGCTCGTTTCCCTGAATTCACGCATCAACTTGCTATCCCAAGTGTATTCAAGTGTGGGGTACACACACAGCCGTTCACCAAACTCCATCGCTCAGGTCGTCTCAGGCGAGGCGGGTTCCAAACTTATCCGGGACTTGGGTATTATGTATCGCACCTTCCTTTGGGAACTACTCGCCCTGATTGGACCGGACCCTTATAAGGGCGTCACAGTGTCTGGAAACCAGATAGCACTTTCTAGCCCTCCGACGGCAGACGCGGTTGGGGGTGGAGCCAACAGCACCTCCAACGTAACCCCTCTGGCGCCGAACGAGCCTTCCGACAACAAGGCTCGCGAACAAAACATCAAGGCTGTGAAGGGAATGATCCAGACTTTGACGAAATCTATGACACCATTCTTTCAGGGTGAGCCCAACCGTCATTTGGTAGCAAGGCGCCTCTTACCCGCGGCGTTACAGCTGTCACGAAGCTTTTCCTTTATAACCGACGAACAGCAGACTTTGTCCAGAGGAAGCAAGCGAATACGCTCGCCAAGCTCATCGTAAAAGATGTTCTTCTGGAGCACCTCAAGTGGCGTGGTTCAGGTAAGGCTCATCGTTATTGCGCGACAAATTTCCTATTTAATGTTGGCTCAATTTTAGCTGACAAAGTGATTTCGTTCAGTTACACGGCTCTGGTTCTTGGGCTTATTGCAACCCTTCTTTTCGACGGTAAATCGCATTTGTTCGCTCGTTATTCCATCTCAACTTTTGGTGCAGAACGAACTTCACAGAATTCACTACACACCCTCATGCTCTTAACGATGTGGCAAGTGGATGCCTTGCACACAATAGTTGATGTCTGCGACTCCTTTATTTCTACACTCCGGACTTCTGCAAAGCAAGTCTCCATGAATCCGAATTCGGACAAAGCGAGCGAGGCGGCAGCCGCCTTCGTTGGGTTGGAAGTCGTGCTTCGACTGTTCCAAGCCCTTGTGTCTTCTCGGCCTTTGATGGATTCTGGGCAAACGTCCACTCTAGTGGCCAGGGACAAACCTAAAAATCATCCTGATTATTTCGAACCCCACGACTTTCTTGTGAAGCTTCGGTCTCTGTTTATCCCTGTCTTATTCGAAGTGTGGGACGCCGATTGGTTAGATCAAGCCCCACTTGGCGTCGTCAAACCAGCAGTGGCCGGCTTTCTAGAGGTCATGGCGGCAGAAAATGAAGGCGACTCCAGTGGCAACCTTTCTACAGAGCCTTCCGACATCCCCAGGATATTTAATGGCGGATCTCGCCGTATCACCCCTGTAGTGCCCGATGAGGCTCGGGTTCAGCAGCTTTGTGATATGGGCTTTCCTCGAGCCACTGTAGAACGAGCTCTGATTCGCGCTCACAACAATCTCACTGCCGCTACTGAGTACTTGCTCTCTCATCCTTTCCCATTAATGGCCCCTGTGGCTGCGGAGCAACAGATACCTGCTCCCCCTGACCAGCAGATCCAGGAAGGATCTCAGAATGGTGGCGACAATCAAGATGAGACAATGGCGCCTGAGAATGCTGATCCACCACCCGTTCCAGCAGCTAATGTCCCCACAGGAGGTGATGGCGATACCGACTCCGCCGGAACGCCCAGTTCAAGCGGCCAAGAAGGCGATCCACCTTCATCCACCGAACCCCGGGACGAAACAGACTATGCATCCGAATTGCAACTCATACGCGATGCAGCGGCTCCTGGCATTGCATCAAAAGCATTATTCATCATTGACAAGCATCCGGATTTGGTTTTTGAAGTAAAACGCGCATTCATCGGCCCAGACGACAAGTATCAGGCCCGGACGGCAAAGGAACTCTTAACGGATCCTGACCTTTTCTCTCCGTCGGATGCATCTGACACGGCATTCGCTGTCCGACTTCGTCTCATCGCTCTAGTTGCCGGAGAGTCCCGTTCGGCACTTGACAGTGGTGACCAGGATCGCATATTGCAGAGTTTTGTGAAAAAGTTACATGGCATCGAAATTACTGCCAATGCTGTGATCCCTCCCTGGCTTGCCCCGCTTCTGCTCGTCATGGAAACCCTTCTTGTATTGGGCGATGAGATCCACCCTGTCGAAGTGCCTAAACCTGACGAGGAGGTACCATCACCGCAACTCAAGATTGCAGCCCCCAACACAGAAGTGCGCAGAGTTCTATTCGACTTTTGCTTGCAACTACTGTCCGCGTCCAACCTGGACAAGAACAACTTGATTTCATGCCTCCGCTTGTTGGTGTTGTTAACTCGTGACCATCACCTCGCTGTGGAATTCCTTCGAGCCGGTGCAATTTCCAAGCTTTTAGATCTGTTCAAGACCCCCACAAATGACACCAGAGGTTGCCAAGTTCATACCATTATTCTCTTGCGCCACATCATCGAAGACCGAGGGGTTCTCGAAAGCGTTATGAAACAAGATCTCGTTCGAACGCTAACCCAGCCTCGCTTGCGTGTATACGACGTTTGGAGCTTTGTTCGTAACAACAGCCACTTGGCGCTTCGTGATATGAGTGTCTTCATCGATGCATGTCGATCAATCTGTTCCTTGACGTCATCAACATCCTCTGGTTCGAATTTTAACGTATCGCTGAAGGAAGACAAAAAGCCAGAGCCCGTTAAAGAGACACCCTTCGATCCTCCCGTCGTCCCTATTGTGGCAGAAGCCCAACCGTTGGACGCCACAGTCGATGAGGGTATCCCGCCTCAGTTCTCCGAGCCATTGGATACCTTGTTGAAATCCTTGGTGTCCGAGGTGTTGCGAGTTGGTAGGTCGGTTATCGCGACATTGGCGCAACCTGGCTTTTCTCCATTAGAGAGCCCTGAAATGTCGTCAAATGATGATCAACTCGCTAAAACCGGAACGGAGATGTCGGAATTCGTATACGCTTGCTTCCTACTTCAATGTCTGACCGAGTTGCTGTCTGCGTACAATGTGTGCAAGAGTGCATTCGTATCATATACCAGGAAACGAAGCACGCAAGCTAAGGATGCGCCGAAACAGAAGAATGCCATTCTTCACTTTCTGCTTTCCGATCTCCTCTTCTTTGCTGACCCCGAGGCCGCGCCAATGAACGCAGATAAAGGTCGGGCCATTTTAAGTGATTGCGCAATGTCCGTGGTGGTTGCCCTATGTGCTGATCCCAGCTCGGCTACGACCATGAAAGAGATCCCTTCTGAAGTCGTTGGGGCCCGAAAGCTCGTTTTGGATGTTATCTCACGGGGTCTCAAAGAGACACATGCCGCAGAGTCCCTCGAGAGTCGCTACTCGAGACTTGGCGCTCTTGCAGAGCTGTCATCTCGGCTCTTGGCTAGGCCGATAACGTCCCCAACAAACAGGTCTCTCTCCGAATCAACATTGCACATTTCAAAGTTCATGTTGGAAAAGAACTTCGTCGCCCTGCTTACAACTACGCTGGGTGAGATTGACCCTAATTTTCCGAACGTGCGGGGTTTGGTGGCGGCCGTATTGCGCCCACTGGAACTCCTGTGAGTCCTTGTCAGACTCAATACTTGAAGCAAATTGATGCATCTATCATCAGTACGAAAACGGCAATCAAGATGGGCCGTGCCGCTGATAAAACCAAGGTGGCTGGCTCACTGCTGGGACCGGATGAGAGTGAATCATCGGATTTCTCAATGAATGAAGACGAAGATGATGCAAGCTCCGATCGTGGGGAGACTCCTGATCTGTATCGCAACTCGGCTCTTGGCATGTGCGTATTTGTCACTGTCGCCACTTCTGAAAACTTATGGACTAACACTAATCCCGTCTTCAGGTACGGTGGAGTGAGTATTCCTGCACTACAGTTAGTTCGAAGACCTGATTTTCACTGCAGGAGATGGAGGATATGTCGTATCCTAATAATGATGAAGTGATGGGTGAAGATGAGGAAGAAGCTGATGATCTTGATATGGAATACGGAGACGAGGAAATCGGCACCGATCATACTTCCGAGACTAGTGAAGATGAAGATGAGGCTGGAGAGGATGTTGATGCTGTCAGCGAGGGTGAAGAAGAACAGGAAGTATGGGTTGAAGAGGAAGAATCAGCGGGGGATGAACCGGATGATGAAGAAGGCGGCGGGGACGTGGAGCTGGAAGCTGATGAGATGGTATGGGAGGTAAGTATTGTCCTCCTCCTTACCATATTCTGCCTCAAGTTTGCAGCAGGATGAGCCTGACGGTATGGAAAGTGATCCTCTCGCTGATGTCCGCGATCGCTTGGAGGATGCTGTGGATCTTATGCAAGGTATGGTTAACTGATGGTCAACAATACTTATGTACTCAGAAGGCACTCTCATTTTTCTACACGGTCAGTTCAAGGCGGTGATGAGGAAGATGAGGAAGATGATGAAGACGCAGGGCCTGACGATGGGTACATTGATTTTGCCTGGTCCGCATCACCCAACTGATATGACTTTCAATCCAGTCCAGAGCTGGTCGCACTGGATATCGGCATACCTCCTCCTGTGGATGACGGTTCCATCTGGCATTACACTGATGGATCGCTGGAGTCTCCAGTTCCAGGCATAGGCATGATTGTTAACGGCACAGAGCCACACTCACGACGTAGCCGTCTCATCGGTATGCTGATACTCTTTCGTCCGACAAGATTCTCATGGAATTACAGATATGGACCAGTACATGCAAATGCAGAGAGCTCGCGCTCGTCCTGGTGCTTTCCCGGCTCCTGATCCTTCTATGCATCCGTTGCTTGCTGAAGCTGTCAATCGTGGAAGTGGGCAACCACCTGCTCCTCACCCATCGCGGTTGTCTCACTCCCGTCGACTTCTTCGTGCCCGAGACCTACTGGGTGAATCGAGTGAAGTAGCCCATGGATTTCTCAATATGATCCATGATCTTATAGGCGAAGACGGATATCAAATGATTGAACATATCATGACTCGCAGTGGACCGTCTGCAGACACTGTTGTTGAACTGCGCGCTGGGAATGGTCAGCCCATATCTATCGCGCACTTGGCCAGCCATCGTGGAGCGGCTCGACCTGCTGCCCAAGCGAACGTGACTCCAACTGACAATCGTCTCCTCGAAGCTACTCGTCAGGTACAAGAGTTTTCCCCTATCACCACACCACAGCGATGGATTGATGAGGGCAAGATGACACAAGGTCGGAATGCGACCGAAAGGCTCAGTGCACTAGTAAACTATATAGTGATAGCCTTGCTCCCCGAATTTCGTGCGAAGGAGGCCGCGCACAAGCGCGAGGCGTCCGAAAAATCGGCAGCTGCTGCTCGAGAAGCAGAGGCTCAAGAAAGGAAGGATAAAAATGACGCTGAGGCAGCTGAAGCAGCTGAGGTAGCATCGGTGGGCAATTCTGATAGGCAAGAACCAGCGCCAAACGCTCCTGATCCCGATGAACATGCTGTACAAGCACCTGCTCTTCCTGAGCCCGCACGTATGGACACTGACATTCCTGCGAGCGTAAATGTACCGTCACCCGACGTGGTCATGGCTGACGCTGCTGAACTCGACCACGAATCCCCCGCGGCTGTGCCTGATACAACATCCTCACAAGAGAACGTCACTGAAGACTCCAACCGCCCTGCGGCCGAGGCAGGTGACGCCTCCGTAGTCCAGCAGAATGGCGAGGAACAAGAGGCATCTACATCGGCCAACCGTGTGACTGTTCTTGTCAACGGTAATCCGGTTGATATCACTAACACCGGAATCGACCCTACGTTCTTAGAGGCTCTGCCAGACGATATGAGGGAAGATGTCATCAACCAGCACCTTCGGGAACGCAGAGCTGCTCAGCCTGTCGTTCGTCCTGCAGAATCGCAGATTAGTCCCGAGTTCTTGGAAGCATTACCACCAGATATTCGAGCTGAAATTCTGCAGCAAGAGCAAGAAGCAATCGATAGGGCGCGCCGCGACCGGGAGAGAGGGGAAGCAGGCGCTGATGCCCCCGCAGGTCCATCTGATATCGACTCTGCAAGTTTCCTTGCCAGCCTTGACCCACAACTGCGAGAGACCGTGTTGATGGAACAGGATGATACTTTCCTCCAAACACTGCCATCTTCATTGCTTGCCGAAGCTAGCGCCCTCTTAAATGGTGAGCGTAGCATCCGTCGAGCAACCTATCGTCCAAGGACAACGGGCGTGCCAACTGCAAACGCTTCTCAACCACCCAAGAAGCCAGTTATACCACGTGATGCTATCCAGCTGCTTGACAAACCAGACGTCGCTGTTCTCATACGCCTTCTTTTCTTCCCCCACGTTCTCAAAATGAATTCTCTTCATAAAATTTTAGTGAATCTGTGCGAAAACTCCAAGACTAGAACCGACATATTTTCTTTGCTCCTGGGTGTTTTGCAGGATGATCCCAGCGATGTTCTCGCCGTAGATCGAAGCTTTGCACAGCTCTCCTTTCGGTCAAACAAAGTGGGTCCATCTTCCAAGACCCCGACAAAGTCCAAGAGTATGGAGCTGGCATCCTCGAGCATTCCGCTTCAATTGCCCGCAGAGAATATACCCCATCTAATCACCCACCGCTCACTTGAAGCGTTAACATTCATCGTAACCGCGAACGAGCATGCTGCGCAGTACTTCTTGTCCGAGCAAGATGTGCCCCCTTTCGCCAAGAAACCAGGTTCGAAGAAAGGAAAAGGAAAGGAAAAGCAGATGCCCCAAGCCCAATTCCCTCTCAATTTACTTCTTGGTCTTCTCGACCGGAAAGCACTTCTGCAATCCCCTCCGATGATGAGTGCTATCGCTTTGCTGCTGGCAAATGTGACCAAGCCGTTAGCTGCCCTGAAAGAGCCCGCTTCATCCTCCGAAGGCAACAAGGAGAATGAGTTGCCCAACTCAAATGGAGCAAATCCTCTGGGGAACGACGGAGTCGGTAAGGATGAAATTCTGTCCAATTCTGTCATCGTTAATCATCGTCATATCTAGCAACTGCAGAAACAAATGAGCAGCCACCTACAGCATCGCCCAATTTCGATGACTTCACCCAAAAGCTTCGATCGGATCCGCCTCATATCCCCTCATCTTCATTATGCCTCATTCCTAACTTCCTAACAGCAGGGGAATGTTCCGGACGCACTTTCCAACTAGCTCTCTCCCTCATTCAACACCTTTCCTACCTTTCAGAGGTCCGACTAGTCGTTGCGGATGAACTCAAACTCAGAGCAGAAGGTCTTGGCGTGAATCTCCAGTCGGACCTAGAGCATCTTGTTCATGCTTTGGGGCAAGCATCGGACTCTGAAGATATTCCAAGCTCCATACTTTCCCGTTTCTCACCTGCTTCAGCAGATCAGGCAAAATTACTACGGGTACTCAAAACGATTGACTTCATGTTCACTCCGAAATCACCTCCAACAGCACCTGATGCATCTAGCTCGAAAGACGACGGGGAGAGGCAGCAAGAAGTTCACAAAATATATGAAGGATTCAATTTTGGGCCGTTGTGGAATGGTCTTGGAAAAGCTCTCTCGGTCGTGGAGTCGAAACCCAATCTTGATCACATCGCGACGGTGCTACTTCCTCTCATTGAGTCCCTTATGGTTGTATGCAAACATGTCAGCTCTAAAACCGCCACGACGAACCCTGCATCCAGCCCCTTATCTCCTCGCATCAGTTCAATGCCCCTAGATCCAACAGAAGACTTATTCGTGTCATTTACGGACGCTCACCGCAAGGTTCTCAACGTGATGGTGCGGAACAACCCATCCCTCATGAGCGGCGCATTCTCTTTGTTGGTGAACAATCCCAAGGTCCTGGACTTTGACAGCAAGCGCAATTACTTCAATCAGCAGCTCCGCCGTCGCACTGGTCCCAGGGAGCATCATCCAACTCTTCAGCTCAATGTCAGACGCCAACATGTCTTTGAGGACAGTTACCAGTACCTACATAGAAAGACTGGCGATCAGATTAAATACGGGAAACTCAATGTTCGCTTCTACAATGAAGAGGGTGTGGACGCGGGAGGTGTCACACGCGAGTGGTTCCAGATACTGGCTCGGCAGATGTTCAATCCCAATTATGCACTGTTCCAGCCTTGCGCCGGTGACAAATTAACCTACCAGCCTAACCGAGCCTCTGCTATCAATCCCGAGCATCTCCTATTCTTCAAATTCGTCGGCCGGGTCATAGGGAAAGCCATTTATGACGGAAGGCTTCTGGATGCTTACTTCGCGCGTTCTCTTTACCGGCAAATCCTGGGGAAACCTGTTGACTATCGCGACGTAGAGTGGGTTGATCCTGAGTACTACAATAGCCTCTGCTGGATTTTAGACAACGATCCTACAGCATTAGAGATGAATTTTACTGTGGAGGCCGAGGAGGTAGGTCACAACTGTCGTACATATTAGCTCAAACTAACATGTCTTCAGTTTGGAGTGCGGAAAGTCATCGAACTTAAGGAGGGAGGCGCAAGCATCCCAGTCACTCAAGAGAACAAGCGAGAATTCGTTCAACTCTCAGCTCAGTATCGGTTGTACCTTTCGATCAAGGATCAAATCGAGAGCCTTCTTGGTGGCTTCTATGAGATAATACCGAAGGAACTTATTTCAATAGTAAGGATTATCTTATTTTCAAGCCGTCACCTCGTTTACTGTTTAATATTAATTAGTTCAACGAGCAAGAAGTCGAGTTGCTTATATCGGGGACTCCAGATATCGACATCGATGAGTGGCGTGCAGCCACTGACTACCATGGCTATACACAGTCCGATCCTGTCATCCAGTGGTGGTGGCGAGCCCTCAAGTCATTCAGCCGAGATGAGCGAGCCAAAGTCTTGAGCTTTGCGACAGGTTGTACCGCCCGCACACACTAAGCTTTCCATGCTGATTCTCTTTGTTAGGCACATCTCGAGTCCCTCTTGGTGGCTTCGGCGAACTTCAAGTAAGATAATACATATTAGATCTTCAACTGTCTCTTAATCCCGACTTCTTCGCAGGGAGTTCAAGGCGTTCAAAAGTTTTCCATTCATCGGGCATATGGTGAAACAGATCGTCTGCCTCAAGCACATACATGTACGTAGATTTTTTCCCACATTTTGGCACTATCGATTAATGGGATCTCATTCACGCAGGTTTCAATCAAAGTATGCCTTTTCTGTAAACTACTAACGTTGATGGTATCTAACCTTTGATTCAATTCCAGTTGACCTTCCAGAGTATTCGTCTTATGAAAAGCTGCGAACACAACTTCTCACCGCAATCAACGAAGGAGGGGAAGGTTTTGGCTTTGCTTGATAAAGTCTCATTATACATTACTTGCTGAATTATTTTGTCCTTTGCATTGTTTTTCACCACTGTTTGCAATCGCACTTGTCATCACACCGCATTCCAATAATATTACATCTGACATCGATTCAACATTCTCAGTCAACCCGGAGGTTTGGAAAAATTAAAGTAGGATTGCGAAGTTGTTTCTATTGCCCTCGCGAAGCGTTCTTTTGGTCGTCAGTTCGCTTGGTAGTTCTGACCTATCCAGTGGGTATGGTGCATCAGCCTGACATAAGAGATACACGATTTTTCCCCCGGCTTTGCACCTCTCCACTACTATTCTGAAACCTGTCGCGTGCAAAAGCGTACCCAGCCGCGTACGGTCCAGATAGCGGGAATTCTGGATGCATGCGGAAGGTAGTGCCAGGAACATCAGACCTGTGGGAGATTTGAGAAAAGAGCGGGCTAAACGAAGCATTTTCCCTGAAGTGGTGGAAAAGCACGGGACTCAGTCCAAGAACGAAGGCAGCTGATTAAGCACGCTTGCCTCTGTCATGTGGACTTGGAACAAAGTTGATCACCAAGCTTAAGCTTATAACGTCCCACTTTTCTCTGTTTTCCACGGGATCGAGCAGCAGGAAGTCCTGCTCTATAATTTTCGGATGTCGAGAACGGAGGTCAATTGGTGTGTTCGAGATCCAGGAACTGTAGGAATCATAGTTATCGGGCTTCAGAGCACCTGGGGAACACGATTAGGCGCACACAATGAGGTAGGTGATCCCCAGACACGAACCTACTTCGAGCAGACTTGCAGATTTTAGTTTGCAATGGTATCACATATATCAACAGACAAATACTACTCACTTGACTTTCTTCTTCCCTTCTTCTTTTCCAAGATTAGGAGGGAGATATTGGGGTAACCAATTGATCAGCACCTTCTCGGTCCCACCGCCCCTGTCCTTCCCTTGGCCAATGATGGACTGTTCCATCGTCAAGTAGTGAGAACATGACCCGCAGTCTTTTTTGTTGTTCATAGAACTAACCATCTCCTGATACACTGCATGGGATACGGGTTTGGCACCCTTTGTCAGTAGATAGTATTGGGCACCCACCCTTAATTCCCCCAAGATCTTCCATCTGTTTCCTTACGCCATGTAACTCAGCATTATCACCCTTTGCTACAGCCGCTGCCTATGGGAATCGAATCAGAATGATAAGAAACGCTAATGATTAGCTTTACATGCCTCCTGCTTCCGCAAAGTATGGAACTACTATGAAAAAGTAACTTTTGCTCAATATCTTCGTGAAACTCCGGCGTGAAGGAATAATGGGATTGCCTTGTTGATTATGGCTTTTGTGACCTTGGCTGATCTCGAGACTGGTTTGGAGGCCCCAGTGATTGGGAGCTTGCGCTTGTGTTTGGGAGACATCTAGGGTTCGTTAGGGGCTTCACAAAAACGAGACTGGGTCGCTCAACTTCTCCAGAATTATCAGCCTCGAAACTCCCCGTGGGTCTCGATCAACTCTACAGGGAAGAAAAAAACGATGTGCTACGTCAAGGCTTATGCTGATAAGCGCTGATTACGTAATCTACCGTTTTGACAGCCTTTCGCTGGATCCTCCCCATTTAGTAATGTGATGTCAGCGCATTGTAACTGTGCTTTGGACTAGTCCGCGACGCCACTCACTAAATACATACCAAGAATAGCCCCTTCAAAGCCCTTGCGTCTTTCCCCTCACTGTGGCTAACAACCTTGGAGGCATCAATCTGAAGTAGGACCTCGCAATGCCCGTCTCCGGATCAAAACAGGACTACACACCCTCTCATAGTGCACAGAAAGAGCAGAAAGGGTCTATCTTTGTTCCGGCGACCACCACATGGACACCGACTCTGTCGCAACACCAGGTGGATTCTTGAGTATTGGTGAGAAGAATACCACTGACCCTACCATCCTTGCGACGTAAGAAAAGGTCACACTCGCAGAACAGGTCTGTCGTTGTCAATTTTGACAAGGCGACAAGACATATAACGCAGGCTGAACGCGAAGCTGACCAAGCTGTTGTTGTGGCTCGCATGCTGTCGTCCACGCCCGCGAACATGCGCACAAACTAGAACTTGAGGCGGAAGAGTGCGTTTAGGACCCTTGACATGCGTGAATCCCCAGGGCGCGATTGACGAGAATCAAGCAGATGAATCGAAAAATATCTCCAAGAGGTCTGGCGTGTTGGACAGACACGGCCCACCGTAATAAATGCTACGGTGCATCATGTCTCCTGAATCTTATATTGCGAACGTCCCCTTGTAGTACAATAATAAATCATCTTATTCAGTGCTTCCCGCGGAACCGTCAAACATTAGTCTTCGTCCACTATTGTTATCGTGCCCGTTTCTATTACTTTTGCACTGGATGGAGAAGGCACTGATCCATGGTAATTCGGGCCCTCCCCATCGCTCGGCTCGAGTCCCTCGTTGTCATCTCCGCCATCATGATCTTCCTGTCCAGGTACACGGAATGTTATTGCCTGTCCATCACCCCCTATTAGCCTTCGTTTCTTGAAGACAGGCTCTGCACCATTCTCATTTAGAACAGTCCCCTTGGTTCCCTGCCCAGCGGGTCCTTCGTCAGGGCTTCCTTGACCCTCTTTCTTCGCGGCCGTACGAGCAGCTTTCTTCTTCTGCCGTTTCGCACGGTTCTTTGCGGTCTTTGCTTCAACGGCTTCGTCCCGTTCGCGCTTGCGAATCTCGAATTCGGCCGCTTCCATTTCCTGATTCATAATGCATTGACCGTCCGAAATCAAGCAAAGTAGGTGACCGATCCTACCTTTTGGGTCTTCTCTTCCATGAGTTTTATCCGCTCGTATTCCCGCCGTCGATTCTGCTTATAAACATGAAATTCGCCACTTCCTGCGCCTACGATCGCCCTAAATTGAGTCAAAGCAACATTCACCAAGTTAGACGGGACTGAATCAAATTACCAGCGCTCGACCCCTGCACATTCTTGATCATTTCACGCGGGGGCCTTATTGTCTTCTCTTTGGGTGGTGGGGGGATGTAGGCAGGTTTGGACGGTTCCTTAAAGAGTTTATCGAGTTGCATTCGTTGACGCTCAAGAGGTGTAGGTGCATGCCTATTGACCGGGCCTGCGCTAGGCGCAGGAGATGGGGAGTCAGTCGCATCTCGAGACAAGGATGCAGCTTGCGACATGGGTAGGCTAGGAAACTAAAGCTTCGTAGAAAGCTAAGGTACAAATGAGGGTGATGGGTGTCAGGTGACATCACTCGGCACCGCCCGGCGCAGGACTCTAGGCTCCGCCGACGCCAAATTGTACCCTACCCGTGTCAAACATCATCTGAACCACCTCTACTGCAAATAGAGGGTGTTTTCTTACGGAACACCCATCCATGGACTTCTCAACGCTCTTAGCGTTCTTCTTGTCGTCAGCTATCACAGTATGGCTTATTGTGCCAATCGTTGGAGTCGTCACTCGATTCCGTATCAATTACACCCCCAAAGGAGTGGGTTTGGGTGAAACTGAGGAAGGGGACAGTCAGAGGCTTAGTCAAGACATGCGTGTTGGCCCCGTCGTGAATTCTGTGAGTCCAACTGTTACCATGATTACACATTCAGCAATGCTGATGTTGAAGCGAAGCCGCTAGCAATGTTCCTTCGCGTCAAGAGGATTGAGGGGTACCAGGGATTGTACAAGGGATTGAGTGAGTACCTGCCTCCTGGCGAGCCCGAATATTATTCATTTGAATGGCTTCCGATTTCCGCAGTGCCCTTGCTGTTGACCGCCATCCTCCAACACATCCTGAGCTACATTTTCATTTCTGGAGGAGGCACCTCCCCACGCTATGCTATTTCTTCACAGGGGTTATGGGGGACGATTCTGTGGTGCTTCTTTATCGTCATTTGGTCCATTCCTCGTGAAATTCTGGTCAACCGGTACGTTGTCGTCAACCCACATCATCGGATTCAGTAACTAACCAAGCGGCGATCCCTGTAGTGCAATTTGTACTCCACATAAATTACCATGGTTAAACCCCAGACTAGCGCTGCGGGTCCTATTCACCTCGTACGAACGCCAGAACCCTTGGCGCCTATACTTCACACCTGGTATCGCCCTTGCCCAAGCTCTCCACGTCATTTACTTCTTTACTGTCGTTCGCGGCGCAAGATCCCTCTTCGTTCCATCATTCACCCCCGGATACCGTAGCTCATGGGGCGTCTTGCGTGGTTTCTGGCCCTTCGTGGGTTTCGTGGTCTATATTCTTTTCCTATGCCTGGGTTTCATAGTCCTGTGCCCTCTTGAGGTGCTAGCGGCTCGCCTAAGCGTCCAGAGAAACCACTATAGGAGTGCTGGTGGCGTGCCAGCACCTGTGCAGGAGGAGCTTCCGCCGGGATTAGAATACTCTGGGGAGAATGAGGATGTCATTGGCCTAAGAGACGAGGATCAGCCATATGAAGGGTTGTTGGATGCGATGAGAAAGATAGTGGAGGAGGAAGGGTGGAGCACGCTTTATCGCGCCTTTTATTTGACGTTGTTCGGGACCGTGTTTGCGGGGTTGACATAAACTCCGGAAACTATGACCCTTGTGCTTATTCTTTGCAACACATATTTGTATGTTGACTCTGCAAAATTGTATGTTGAGTCCCCACGCACTGTCTATCTTGATAAAGAAAGAAATGCCGCTCAGACGGATTCGTGAAAGAGCTGGAATCTATGTGTTACGGACACCACCCAAGCTCGCCTTCAAGTTGATAATTGTGACTCATAAGTTATATAGTCGTGGATAACATAGTAGAAGCGATTGGGAATGCATGCATCAAAAATTGGTGGGCACAGGGATATAGGCGCACAGGATTAGAAATGGTTATGCGGACCGATGAATAATGGTGATGAGACGCCGACAAGAAACATGTGGATTCGTAAAGATCATGAATCATAAACAAAACACAATGTCAGAAGAATTTCCTGATGACGCATTGCATGTCTTGCAGAAAGCAGGTGGGTCGTTGGAGAAAGGTTAGGAATGACGACAAACGGACGGAGGGAGATGAGAAGTAATGACGATCGTTGAGAGCCTAGACCTTCACGTCCTTTCCCTCAGGCTCCAGTCCATATTGGCAGTCCATTTCCAATACGGGCATATAGTGCTACAAAGAGCCTTAGTACCCCGCAGGGACGCCAATAAGGAAAACATCATTTAGCATATTGACGTATGCGTGCAGGACAGCTGGTCGATCAGGTGGTGGCACGACCTTCCATACTGCATCGGCGGCGTTCATCACGCGACAATTAAGGGTCTGGGAAGGTTAGGGGCATACTTGGGAATGTTGACCTGCATCATATTCTCGAACACAGACCAGCAGCAGCGATTCCCCATAACCGACCGATGAAGCCTACAAAGATAACGAGTCCAGGTGAGGTTGATCGCGGAATTCGTACTGCGTGATCATGATCGTGTTTTGGAGGAACATCCCTATCTGATGCAGACAAAGACTTTGTATATCCCACGAGTTTGGAGATGTGGTCGGCAGGTGTAACGGAATACAAGAGCCCGCATCGGTCCGAAATGGCAATGAGCCAACCGGTGAGGATAAGGGTGAAGACTTGAACAATGATCATAAGCTGGTGCCCAGCCTTGCCTGACGTTCATTTGCCCACCTGCACTGGGCCGCGCGTCTTCGAGTCTGTATTCATTCTGCGGTCTCATCGGGGCAGTTTTGCATCTTTAGCAACCTGTATAGGCCTGTGCATGGGGTTACATAACTTGGCGAAAAGATAATTTAAATTTAAAGCCCACCCAAGGCTAACCCAAGGCAGAAACGAACCAATGTCGAAAGCGTTCCGAAAGCATTAATACGAATGAACAAGTCGTAGAAAAGTCATTAAGATGGTGTAGAGGGTGTTATTGCTGGATGAGGTGGATCTGGAGGTGAATGATGTCGTGGCTTGAAGATGAGAACAATCACAAGTCCGAAGATTATGAGTATTAGGAGGAATATGCATTTCCGGCGACCGGTATTCCGTTGATATCTATTGAGCCGAAAACGTTAGACGGTTTGGCTGGGGGACGCGAAGTCGAACTTACTTGGTAGCAATATCCAGTTCCTTCACTGCCTCTGAGACGTGCCTGGAAGTTTGCTCCACGTTATATTCGATACTGTCTAATATGGTCCCTTGGTCAATGACCATATTTTGGAGATCTTTGAATATGTCCGCAAGTTGAGTTATTGATTTGGCAATTTCAGCGATCTCTCTATTTCTTTGCTCCAATTCAGGACTGGCAGTTTGCTGCTCCTGAGCAGAGAGTTGACTACGGGACTGAGAGAGAGGGGAAACTCAACAAAAAATCAGATGGGAGTAGATGTAGGAGACGTACTGCCTGCATATCGTCTTCTACTTCGTTCATTTTGTCTATCCCCTTGGACGAAATGACGCCAGATGCAATGAGAAGATCCTGGTTTTTGATGGCATGGCCTTGTAATTCTATGACAGATTGTTGTTGGCATCAGAAGCACAGCGTCTGAGAATGCTGACCTCACTTTCCATGTAGACACGTTGCTTTTTCCGAAACCTCCCACTGAGCTCTTGAAGCTTTGCTGCCAACCCTCGTTGAACATTCTTCGCAGCAAGTTTTTCGTCTTTCGAAGGTGCACTCGTGGGTGGAAATGCATGTGTATTGGAAACCGAGATCCGTTGTATGAGGTTTTGGGACTGGCGGAAATCCTTGGTGGGGGACGCGGGCTTAGCGGGACGACCTAATTGGTGGTGAAGAGGAGGCGGCGTACTCTTGTTATTTCCTGGGTCAGCCGTTCAATTTCCCTCTCTTCTGCAGACCGATCCGCAAATCCCGGCAGGGCGTGCTTTGTATGCAGTTTCTCCAAGGTGGAAACTACTCATTGCGAATTCAGGGGGGCGTCATACGTCATACGTGGGAGTCGCTTTCATGATTAAACTCACTTTTCAAACTAGCGCCATTTAGTATTTCCTCGACCTGTCCCGAAATATCAACCCTAGCCATGACAAGGTCCTAACATCAAATCCTTTCATGATAGCGATTCAGAGAACGAACCATTTCGGTGGCAAAGGATCCATATTTAATATGACATGGTCTGAGGACCTGGATGCATCCCCAGCAATAAGCCCTTGCCGTTCATCAGCTCCATCCACGTCTGCGTCGGAATACAAAAGAGCCCGAGAACGTCTATTTCGCGGTCGCCTCGAGCGTCCATCAGAGTCACGGTATGATAGAAACAAGAGTGTTCGAGACCGAGTTGTGGGCTCGGATGAAGACGTAGACGCCATGCATGCGGTGTCACCAAATTCCTTGTAGAGTTCGCTTATGGCGGAAGTGCTTGCGCCATTGATGACCAAAAATATCACGTGTCAAGCCGTAGGCGCCCCACCCTGTCATTTTCAGCCCTGTTTTTCATGCTTGCTTTTCCTTTTGGCTTTGCTTATTTGTTCACCAGCGGTCCTTGCGTAATCACTCTTTGCCCTGGTTGCAGCCACGTTCCCACCTTCAATGTTCTACCAATACTCCATTCGGAAGCGCAAAACTACGGAGACACCCATCTGAAGGATTACCATTTAACAGCTAGACCGATAACGTCGCTCTCTACAGCGTGGTACTGGGTACGAAACAAGTCCTTTCGTCTCACTTCGTCACCATGAGTCAAGCCCTCCAGAACATGTTCAGCCAACTCGTCAGCGCTAGTGTACGTCTCGGGCGCGTTTGACAGGGCACCCCTATCATCAGAGCAGACAGATTGGGGAGGAGTCACCGGTGGGGTTGGGTAATCTCTCCAATATGCGTCCTCGACCCTTTTGATCCAATCCTTATCACCCCACCGTTCACTGGCCATCATCCCTTCGCCGGGAGTCATGTCAACGCGGGCACCTGCCAGCTCCCAGTCTCTTGAAAAACCTTCTGAATCAAGCAATACGTCATTCTGGTTGACATTCTGCTTCGCAGGTTTGAGTTGTCCCCCGCCATTGACACATCCACCTGGACACGCCATGACCTCGACGTAATCATATCCACGAGGCGCGTCGCTGCCCTCTGTTGCAGCGGCATCATCACCTCCCGCTCTGGCGATTGCCCTCTTTCGGGCAATTGCACGAAGTGTTGGGCCTCCAGTTGACCTTCCCCGCATCCTACCTGCAGCTGCACCACGACCGACCGCAAGACCATTATCCTTTCCAACTTTTCGGACAATATTCTGTAAGTTACGAAAACCATAACATTTGGCGCCACGAAAAACGATTTCACCAGTGTCCGCATTTGTGAGAGTGTGTTCCTCGTAGTCGGAGCGTATCCGACGTGTCCCAACAATGGGGTTCAGAATATCCGAGGAGAGCGAATTAATTAGCTGCTGCAAATATGATCCAGACGACGAGCCAGCATGTTGTATTAAATCTGGAATGTTATCAGGAGTTGACGGGAGTGGTTGATCCTCATTTAGGACGGGAAGTCGGAGATTAAAACCCCTGTCGCACATAAGCTTCTCAAGTTCTCCCGTTGTCAGGACGCAGTCCACGTCCCTCGTTGAATAGATTTCATCGTAGAAGTCTTTTCTCGAAGCCTCAAGTTTTTTGTCGTAACAAGGCATGATGGTAATGTGATATATTTTATCGGGGCTGCAATTGGAAAAGTGGATAGATCATCGAAAGAAACAGGGAAAAAAGCGTACGTTTTTGAGAACTTGGACCCCATCCACTTTTTAACAAGGGTTCCCATGACTTGTTGAGGACTCTTGGTATTGCCCATGAAAGGCAGCATCTCTGCATGCGTCTTCTCAGCATAGCATACCCATCCTGGACACGCGCTTGCCAGCATAGGGAGCTGGGGGTTGGAGGCGGAGTGCATCTTCCGGCGTTCTTGGAATTCCTTGACATGTTCCGTGAGCGCCAGATGGCGTGCGAATGTAGTGTCGAAAACAGATTGGATGTCCAACTTGGTACGGAAGAACGCGCGAAGACGGTTAAGAACTCTCTGAAGAGACACAACCGGCCCTCGAGCGGGGATATGGAGACAGAGAGAGAAGCGAGAGATTGGGGGGCGATGGAGATGACTGGGATGGCATGAAGTGGGCTTAAAGGAGGCGGATTGTTCGCTAGGAAGCCCAAAACTTCGGCGGTAGATTGCATGGCAATCAAAACAGACTCTGCAGACGTAATGCAGCCGCTAGGACGTGCAAAAGATCACTCACTATACTCATGGCCAACGACATAAGTACCCACCTACATGCTAAACAATCATTCAAGCTGATCTCCGCTGTTTGAAGCTTGTTGCGCGCCTTAGGGTCACTCGCTGACACCTCATAATATTCTCCTTGGTTATCTATCTGTATTTCAGTCTATCTGACAAGCATGACTGAGCCCACGAAGGTGTGTGCAAAGATTCGTGAGGCGTACGGCTGCAGTCCCAGGGACTTTCGACCCATCTATATGTCTGACCTCTTCTACGGGTTTGATACACACCTGAGATGGGGTTATGAAGTCATTGAGATCAGTCAGTGTCAAAGCACCAGAGAAAGCCATCGAGCAGCTTCGGCGTTAACCGGTCAGATGCAACATTTCCCACGCTCCGCTTAAGGTAGGTACAGTAACTCCATAGTGACAGGCACAGATCAGAACAACACCTCCCCTCAGCATCTCCAGCGCCACACGAGCAAGAAATCCTTGAATTCCGGGAAAGGTTTGCTTGGTAGCTTCGGAAAATGGCCTTTCGACAGCCTTCAACCGATCTGGAGAGTTTATCCACTCATACTGAGAAATATGAAATGAATGCTCTGAACACACTCCTTTGTCACCACAAAACGCCAATTTTCAAACATCCGTTAATGTTGAGGTCCCTAATCCCACTTACCCGCCTTACCCGCCTCATCCTGCAGTCACATCATCTCGAACAAAGCTTCAGAAACTGAATGATTCTGACAGTCCCAATCCCAAGCGACCGGCGCAGAGTCGTAATTCGAGTTGGGACTTGTTTGGCGATTTGGGGAAAAGCATAGACGAATTTGATCCGAGGAATGGGAGGTATGTCTCAAGGTTTCCAGCCAATGGCTTCTGGCGTCATCCACATTTTTGTCTAGTCAACCCAATTTTCAATTTGCCGAAGGCGACTTACCCGAGGGAAAAGTATGCTCTTCGCCATCACTTATATTTCTTCAAGTTCACTCCCAATGTTCATCCCCACAGATAACAAAAATCTACACATTCTTGCTGAATTCTTCTATTATATCACGATGGATTATCTTTATTATTCCGGTGATGGCCCTTCGTAAGTGGCAATGACGAACTCCCCACGTACCAGCCTCTAACAGAGCCCCCTATTAGTTTGGATCCCTGGTATCTTGTCCGTAACGGTGTGGTCTTTCCTTCTTTCCGTCTCGTTCTGGCCCTTCCTGATACTTCTTCCAGTCAGCCCCTACGGCCACGATATGGCACGTCAGGCTACTGTGGTGGTCCGTGTGGCTCAGCGTTATATGGGGAGGTTGGTGGGCCGCTTTGGCATTTGCAATGGTGCTCCCCCATTTCCTGAGAGGCACGTTTGGGGTTGTTGCGGTCAGTTTACACAAGTACATAGACTGGCTGAATGCATTGCATCGGTGAACTACTCTCATTATGATCACGGTATAACTATTAGCTCAAAGTTTCACAGTCCTGTTGCTTTTGTAGCCTGGTCGATCGCTATCTTCGTCACGTATAATCCGAGTGAGCACCAATGCATGATCTGGGAGACAATGTCACTGACCCAAGAAATAGTTATTTATGTCAAATTCACGCTCGAAAACACACAGAGTTATCCTTCGAGCAAAAACGCGCTGGTGCTGATTGGACGCTTGGTTTTCGGGCTCGTGCTTAGCTCTGTTAGTTTGCTCGCCGAGAAGTTCTGTATTCAGTTGATGTAAATGTTTTTTTCTGTTGCTCTATGCGGTTAGTGTGATTGACACTTATTTTCAGCGCATACAAGTTTCATCAGCGGAGTTACTCGGACCGTATCGCGCGCGCGAAGGCTCAGGTCGAATGCCTGGTGATTACAACGCTATCTATCTCGTTCACGCAACAATTTTGACAGGTACCCACTCAATCTCCAGGTCATTTTATACAGGCACTCGAAAAATGTCGACCGTTTGGACACATTGCAGAATACGCAATCCTCAAGGGGCGCTTCAGTCGCTGTTAGTCCTGCTAAACTATTGAAGAGTGCTCTCAAAGGTGTTAGACGCACTGCTGAAACAACCACCACTGCCTTCGGTAACATGGCGAGTGAAATCGCTGGCACATCAGTTTTGCAGCCCAATTCACCCGCAGCTATGGTTGCTGGTGCTCTGCAAAGTGTAAACAGATCTCGGATGGTAACTCCGTTTCGCTTGAACTGATAGATCGCGTATTGCTGACTTGCGGATCTATGTTAGCTCGCCCGACGACTGTATTATTCGTTCCTTTCCGAGGGGGCGGATCGCTTGGTGTTGGGGGATATCTCCAGGTTCTTCCCTAGCCGTGAAATGGCTACCTTTGCGTTCGAGATTTTTGACCGAGACGAAAATGGAGACGCGACCCGGGTATGTGTGTCTCAAGAGGGTTTGTGAACCTTATTCTAAATTCGCCATCAGGATGAGGTCGAAGCCACCATCCTCGGTAGGTCACTTTGCATTATCGGTATCATATCCACGGCTTACGGAACATTTCATCATAGAAATTCATCAAGAGCGACTTTCCTTGGCCAACTCTATGAAGGATGTCGACTCGGCAACCGGGAGATTGGACAATATTTTCATGACCTTTTACGTCCTCCTAGTGCTGTTAATTTTCGCCATTATGCTCGATGCATCCATCTCATCTCTCATTACCGGAGCTGGCTCTGTCATTCTCGGTCTTTCATGGCTTATCGGGAGCTCTGCACAGGAAGGTAAGCATCACGGGTTGCTTCCCAGAGCACTATCTCACAAGTACGGACTAGTGCTTGCTAGTATCATTTTCCTCTTCATGAAGCATCCTTTTGATATTGGTGACAATATCGAGATCGATAAAGAAGCATTCACTGTGAAAGAGATGCGTCTGCTCAGCACTATCCTTGTTGATTCGAGGGGGTGCGATGTCCAGTGTCCTAACACTGTCCTTAATACGAAGTACATCCTGAACAAGCGTCGCTCGGTGAGTTCGGAAGACCCACGGAAATTGGTGTTACGGTTGACGAACGGTCACAGGGCCCTATGTCTGAGGCATTCGAGTTCAATGTGGATTTTTCGACTAGCTTCGAGCAGATCGAGGACTTGCGGTGTACGTTCTGTGGTGCAAAGTCAATTCACCAGCTCACCACCTTCTCTCCAGCTCGGATGCTAACGTTCGTCAAGGTTGAACGACGAGACTATCTGCCGGTGTTTGATGTGTACGTCATCGGTAAGCACAGTTTCGTTTGAGAGAGGAATGACCATTTACGCTTGTTCAGACATTCCGGAGCAGGCGAGCATGAAGCTGAAGGCTGAAATCAAATATAAGTCGGTAAGTCGATCCATATGAATCTCATGCCTATCATCTAACTTGAGATGCAGAACTGGCAATTGGGCGCCCTTAAAGGTGATGACGAGGACTTGAAACGCATTTCGAAGAATGCTGATGGATGTTAACTATACACAGTACAACGGCGCAACAAGTGGATCTGTGCCCTGAAAAATGCGCTTAAAGCAAGCAAAATTTACGGTCCAACGGGTGATCCGGACGCTGTTGCTCCACCAAAAGAGGTCACCCTCGTGCCTTACCACGAGCCAGGTGTCGCAAAGGCCCCAGGATTCCCTGAACCATTCGCTTCTTCGGCACCTGGCATCGGCCGGACAGACTTTCAGTTCACCGACAAGAATTCTGCAATTCTTCCCGGAGCTACCAATGTTTTTGGTGAGGAAGGGGAGCTGAGGATCCCAGTCCCTCGCGAAGGGGTACGTGACGGAAGAAGCAGCCCGTTCACTGGTGGTTCCCCTACAGCGGAGCCATCTGCCATGCGCGGCAGAAATGTTGGTGGTGGCGCTTAAGCCTGGTGCTTGCGCCTGAATTGTCGATTATCCACGGCAGCATTCAAAATGTGATGATAATGCATTCCGTGTTAATACTTGAATACTAGAATGGCTGCTGCGCTGCCCTGACGTTCCTTGCGACCATGCAATTCCCATCCCATCGCATCATGGTTGGATATTTATTTTGTGGTAGTTACTAGAGCTTCGTGTCAGTGAATTATGTATTTAGCAATGCAGCTAGATTGTGAATTAAGTATTATGCATGACTTGTTGGTAAAGATCATAACAACTAATTAGAATATCGCTCTCACCTCAGCTTCACATCAGTGAACTGAAGGAGGTGTAAGATGAACAAAATCCGAGATATTATGTTTGAGCATTGAGGTCCAAGCGCACAGTCCACAAGGCCAAACTGAGTACGTAAGGCATAGCGATTGAACGAAGAATAGAAAAAAGTAATATTCTGACCACAATCCACATAGTGGCCGAAAGCCACTCTAAGCACCCTAAGTAGCTTTTGAATTTCCAGCATACTCTCCTGGTTTGGGGGCATTCTCAAATAATCGGTGGCCCAGTATTTCTGCTGGGCAGGAGAACATTGCTTGCCACAGCGGCAAGCGTGCCTCCCTTGGAAGTCCTCCGAAATTCCAGGATTGGGGTTCATTGGGAGGGGAGGAGCATATGAGGGTCTGGGACAGTTCCGGACCCGGGGAGAATGATAGGAGCCTCAGGGCTTGTTGAAGCGCTGCGCGCTTCTGTGGGCTTGCAGTCTGCATGCTGTCAACCTGGTGTGGAATAGGTCGAAAATGGTCGTTTGGACTGTCTCCAACATTTCGAAATGAAAGGAATTGGAAAGGGCTGGGAGTTTAACAGTCCCAGAGAAAATCGAAGCGCAGGGCGCTTCCGCGAGTTGGCAGTCCGCAGGTGCCAGGCTGCCATCAATTTGGCCTGGGACCGACGTGGGACGTGTCGCCTGCACGCTCCTAGGCGTACAGTTGGCGCTTGTTGCACAGGAACAGTGGTAGGGACCACTGGCTTCTCCCCACTTAGAACCGGTGGGGAAGTGGCCGTAGGAACCGCTACTAGCCTCTCCGAACGAGAGGAAAGGGTTGGGGCTGTGGATCTAACAGCCCAGGAGCTTCGGTGAGCTGGCACTCAGCAGATGCTGAGTGCTTTTATTCCTACGTAGGCAGGTGACCAGCGATGGAACCGGTGGGGAGACGGTCTTTGACCCCTCAGAACGACGAGGGGATCGGGCTTCGGAGGGTGCGCAGAAAAAAAATGAAGAAATAACGTTAGGTAATCCCAGACTCCTTGCAATACTTCCACGGAGTTAGCGGCCCATATAAACAGCCCAAGGCACCGAACTGAACGGGAACTCCCGGACTCAATGAACTTCCACTTCTCTCTCACCGTAAGTACACTCACCATACGCATTGGATCCATGCCTGGCTTCGTTTAGTTAGGCCTCAGTTTGCTGTAGCTCGGTTTTTTTTGCCTCTATCTACACGCTTCAACACTCATCATCACCTGTCCAGGTTGAGCAATTGCAGGCACGATCTTGGCGATCCTACACATAGAGATTACACATCTGTAGCTGCCCTTCGATCCCTTTATTCTGAGCCCACCGCTGCACTATTCTTCTTGATCAGCCCCATGGCTGCCTGATGAAAGACCCGTGTGGCAAAATACCAAATGCGACGGTGGTAAAGTGACCGCTTACCATCGTTAAAACTACGAAGAAATAGGTTTTTTGCCCCCATTAGCATGGTAATGGGAACTCGGTAAAGGACCATAGTCTTGATGGTAAAATACTATTCTAATCGTCGTAGAAGTGAAGGTATTTTACCATCTTTAAAATGGTTCCTTATGCGATCCGATTCCCACTAGTGTGCGCAGTAAGCATATCAATATGGTCTATTTTTACTACACCTCTCCTAAACCCCGCATTTGCTAAATTTGTTTCTTTGACGGACGACGTCATGGCTTATATTACTCATATCCATATCGTCCGCAGATATTATGCCGGTTAATTTCATCTTGTCTTGTCTCGGTGCAACCCCACAGCGTTCCATGTGTAGAGCGCTACTTATACCGCTGCGCGGTTACATTAATGTTATGTTAGTCAGGGCCACTTGAGTATCCTCCGCCGAGTGTCGCATAACAATATCATCGATATCATCCGTGCTGTCCAAACTTTGTCGTCAGTGAGGGTGCACAGGAAGGGTCAGCGTGCGGGTATATGGAGTAGTGCTGCTGAGGGATGGAGCTGATCACCAGGTGAAGCCGACCTGGGCGCTGAACGATGCTCGATTCCGATCAGGAACCCTACTTCCATTTCTCTTTCGTCGTGCACGTGTCTCCTCTCAACGCATTCCCCTCAGCCCGAGCGGGAGTACAAGATAAGGGAGGAGATGTGAAAATGAGCCACGGAGTGCAAGGTCCTCGATTCCCTTCATTTATACACGATAGAGGATCCCGTTGATCCCGCATCAGTAACGCATTCAATTTGGGACTCCTCAATTTGCGCTACAGATATATAGCGGGAATATTTGATCTTCTCGGACAGCGTTACCCGGTCGGACCCTTAGGCAGGTGACCAGCTTCTCTTTACCGGACCCTACGCCCCGGGGAGATCGAAATATAGTACATAATTGCATGGTACCAGGCACAAATCAGAATCAACAACTCCTCCCCTCAACTCCAGCGCAACGCGAGCTCTCAAGAATCCTTTGAACTTTGGGACTTGGTGGCCTCAACAAATGGCTTTTCGACAGCCTTCAACCGATCTGGAGAGTTTATCCACCCATACTGAGAAATATGAGATGAATGCATCTGAACACCCTTCTTTGTCACCACAAAACCCCAATTTTCAAATACCTGTTAAGGTTGAGGACCCCAATCCCACTCACTCCCCCGTCCTGCAATCACTCCAACAAGTTTTCAGAAACCGAATGATTCTGACAGTACCGATGCCAAGCGACCGGCACAGAGACGTGATTCGAGTTGGAACATTTTGGGCAGTTTGAGGAAAAATATAGACGAATTTGATGCGAAGAATGGGAGGTATGTCCCAAGGTTTGCAACCAATAGTTTCTGGCGTCATCCACATTTTTGTCCAGTCAAATCAATTTTCAAGTTGCCGAAGGCGACTTACCTGAGGGAAAGGTATGCTTTTCGCCATCATTTATATTTCTCCAAGCTCACTTCCGTTGTCCATTCCCACAGCTAATGAAAATCTACACATTCTTGCTAAGTTCTTCTATTATAACACGATGGATTATCTTTATTGTTCCTATAATGGCCCTTCGTAAGTGTCAGTGATGAACTCCCCACGTACCAGCGTCTCACAGAGCTCCCTATTAGTCTGGATCCCTGGTATCTTGTCCGTAACGGTGTGGCCCTTCCTTCTTTCCGTCTCGTTCTTGGTTCTTCCTGATACCTTCTTCCAGTCAGCCCCTAAGGCCACGATATGGCACGTTAGGCTACTGTGGTGGTCCGTGTGGTTCAGCATTATATGGGGGGGCTGGTGGGCCGCTTTGGCATTTGCAATGGTGCTCCCCCATTTCCTGAGAGGCACGTTTGGGGTTGCTGCGGTCAGTTTACACAAGTACATAGACTGGCTAAATGCATTGCATCGGTGAACTTTCTACTCTCATTATGATCACGGTATGACTATTGGCTCAAAGTTTCACAGTCCTGTTGCTTTTGTAGCTTGGTCGATCGCTGTCTTCGTCACGTATAATCCGAGTGAGCGCCATTGCATGATCTGGGAGACAATGATGTCACTGACCCAAGGGATAGTCATTTATGTCAGGTTCACGCACGAAAACGCACAGAAATATCCTTCGAGCCAAGACGCGCTGGTGCTGACTGGGCGCTTGGTTTTCGGGCTCGTGCTTAGCTCTGTCAGTTTGCTCGCCGAGAAGTTCTGTATTCAGTTGATGTGAATGTTTTTTTTTGTTGCTCTATGCGGTTAGTGAGATTGACACTTATTTTCAGTGCATACAAGTTTCATGAGCGGAGTTACTCGGACCGTATCGCGCGCGCGAAAGCTCAGGTCGAATGCCTGGTGATTACAACGCTATCTATCTCGTTCATGCAACAATTTTGACAGGTGCCCCCGCCAGGTCACTTTATACAAGCACTCGGACCGTTTGCATGCACTGCAGAATACACAACCCTCGAATGGCGCTATTAGTCCTGCTAAACTATTGAAGAGGATCCTCAAAGGTGTTAGACGCACTGCTGAAACAACCACCACGGCATTCGGTAACATGGCGAGCGAAATCGCTGGCACATCGGTTTTGCAGCCCAATTCACCTGCGGCTATGGTCGCTGGCGCTCTGGAATGTGTAAACAAATCCCGGGTGGTAACTCCGTTTCGCTTGAATCAATAGATCGTGCATTGCTGACTTGCGGATCTATGCTAGCTCGCCCGACGACTGTATTATTCGTTCCTTTCCGAGGGGGCGGATCGCTTGGTGTTGGAGGATATCTCCAGGTTCTTCCCTAACCGTGAAAAAGCTGCCTTTGCGTTCGAGATTTTTGACCGAGATGAAAATGGAGATGTGACTCGGGTACGTGTGTCTCAAGAGGATTTGTGAACCTAATACTGAATTTGCCATCAGGATGAGATCGAAGCCACCATCCTCGGTAGGTCACTTTGCATTATCGGTATCATATTCACGGCTTACGGAACATTTCATCGTAGATATCCATCATGAGCGACTTGCCTTGGCCAACTCTATGAAGGATGTCGACTCGGCAACCGGGAGATTGGACAATATTTTCATAACCTTTTACATCCTCCTAGTGCTGTTAATTTTCGCCATTATGCTCGATGCATCCATCTCATCTATCATTACCGGAGCTGGCTCTGCCATTCTCGGTCTGTCATGGCTTATTGGGAGCTCTGCACAGGAAGGTAAGCATCATGGATCGTTTCTCAGAACAACCATCTCACAGGTATAAACCAGTGCTCGCTAGCATCATCTTCCTCTTCATGAAGCATCCTTTTGACATTGGTGACAATATCGAGATCGATAAAGAAGCATTCACTGTAAAAGAGATGCGTCTGCTTAGCACTGTCTTTGTTGATTCGAGGGGATGCGATGTCCAGTGTCCTAACACTGTCCTTAATACGAAGTACATCCTGAACAAGCGTCGCTCGGTGAGTTCGGAAGACCTACGGAAATTGGTGTTACGGTTGACGAACGGTCACAGGGCCCTATGTCTGAGGCATTCGAGTTCAATGTGGATTTTTCGACTAGCTTCGAGCAGATCGAGGACTTGCGGTGTACGTTCTGCGGTGCAAAGTCGATTCACCAGCTCACCAACCTTCTCTCCAGCTCGGATGCTAACTTTCGTCAAGGCCGAACGACGAGACTATCTGCCGGTGTTTGATGTGTACGTCATCGGTAAGCACAGTTTCGTTTGAGAGAGGAATGACCATTTACGCTTGTTCAGACATTCCGGAGCAGACGAGCATGAAGCTGAAGGCTGGAATCAAATACAAGTCGGTAAGTCGATCGATATGAATCTCATACCTCTCATCTAACTTGAGATGCAGAACTGGCAAATGGGCGCTCTTAAAGGTGATGTTGAAAACTTGAAACGCATTTCGAAGGATGCTGATCGTTAACTATATATATACAGTGCAACGGCGCAACAAGTGGATCTGTGCCCTGAAAAATGCGCTTAAAGCAAGCAAAATTTACGGTCCAACGGGTAATCCGAACGCTGCAAAAGAGGACACCCTCGCGCCTTACCAGGAGGCAGGTATCGCAAAGGCCCCAACATCCCCTGAACCATTCGTTTCTTCATCACCCAGCATTGGCCGGACAGACTTTCAGTTCACCGACAAGAATTCTGCAATTCTTCCCGGAGCTACGAACGTTTTCGGTGAAGAAGGGGAGCTGAGGACCTCAGTTGCTCGCGAAGGGGTACGTGATGAACTAAGCAGCCCGTTTACCGGCGGCTCCGCAACGGAGTCATCTACCATGCGCGGCAGAAATGTTGGTGGAGGTGCTTTCCGCGGCAGCATTTGAGGTGGTGGTAACCAGATCATGATATTTAGAAAATGACTTCTTGAACGCACTTGTTCTGCACCTAGTATGGAGTCGCCTGTATATTATATTGGTGTATACATGTATTACTTCAGAGTTTGCAATGAAAGGAAGAAAAAAAAAAAAAAAAAAAAAAAAAAAAAAAAAAAAAAAAAAAAAAAAAAAAAAGCAAACATAGATATGGGGACCCAGAGTGCGTTAAAATACCTTGGACTCAACGAGTCTTGATACAAACCGCAAGGTTGGTAACCTCTATGACGATCCGGCTCTCCCACCCATCTCTCCCCTCCACCCAACATCAACGTTAGACGGACATCAAGGGAAAAAGGAGATGCAAACGACAAGGAAAAAAAGAGCCGAAAGCGCCGCAGATTCGATGTCTAGGGGCTTAGTGCCTTAAAAGTGCCCATGCTCCACTGACATTGACATTTAAACCATCTGTGCGTGAATGAACCCGCCCGCACCGAGTGTGGCGCTTATGTTGCCGTTTGTCATGAAAGAGCTTGAAGAAAAAAAGTCTTTTTTGCCAGCTGGCATCCCTTATATATACCTTTTGACCACGGAAGATGCCGGGCTCTGAAAAAATGATCCCCTTGAACCGAAAGTTCCACCTGTAACACCCGGTTTCTTCTTGTCGATATTTTTGCCTATGGTTAGTGCGTTCGGAACCCCTGTCAAAAGGAGGCAGCCAGTTTCGAGGTGAGTTTCATCCTCTCCTCTGAACGTCCCACTTAGTGCAGCGCACGGACGTGTTTCGCCCAATCCCGATGAATAGTCAATCCAACAATATATTTGTTCAATTGAACAGCACGTGAATTTGCGACTCTTGAATCAGAAACGTCAACACATCAACTTTCACATTGCTGTAATGTCTAGTAATGAGTGAGAGGAACGACATACAGCGCAATTCAGTTGAGCTTGCAGGACCCGCTACGGAGTAGCGGGGACTTTTGACCGGGGGATATTTAGATCTCAAGTGGAAACTCACAATACCAACGACGCGAGCTAGCCCCGACATACATAAGATCATGTTGGAATGCTTCCCGCTAAAGAAAGGCTAGTCACCGCCTAGTTGGAATGCTGCCGGCGCTCCACCAATCCGCCACCGCCTTCCCGACTCTATTCTAATGGAGGCTGGTAACTGCCTACTTCCCGACGTGCCCGCCGATCTGCAGCATAGCCCCGTATATGTAGTATAAAAGCCCATTAGTTAGGCATAATATTATTAGCTTTTGTCTCATCTTAAGTCTCCCGTTATTACGCGAGTGTAGCCGCCGAGCATATCGCGGCCATGAAACATAACGTGTGTGGGGATTCGCAGCGCCGCAACTAACCGTTTCCAGGTAAGCTAGTGTTCGATTCAAGGAAACCCTTCTCTAATGTCCTCCATTCCAACCCTGCGCTAGTACTTCACTTTCCCACCTACCAGATTGTCCACGTCAACACAGGAACGTTTGCGCAGTCAAGAGTTGCAACAAAATTGTAAAGATCAAATATGGTGCCAGATTGCAATAAATCACTGCAGTTACAACCACAAACACTGGTCTTTGATGAGAACCTAAAAGTCCATGAAATACATTCAATATGGAATGCTCTTGGTCCATTGGTACATTCGAGAATGTCGAAAACTAGGGCTCCAGCACCAGAGAAACGCGTACATCGCGCATAAGAGGCGAAATCAAATACCAAATGGAATCCAAAGAAGCACAACAGACCCAACCAAGGTCAAGAGCTGGAAAATCGATGGTATCTGGGCAGAAGTAATGCCAGAAGATGCTTTGGAAAACGATTCGGACGCCCACATCTGAAAATTACGAAAGTACGCGTGCTGGTCTATAGGGCTCTCCCATGATGCGTTGTTTCCTTGAATGAGAAAGCACCTTCATTGTGGCGTGAGGGGTGGAAAGAAGGAATTGCTTGCTCACCTCCAAAAAACGTACTGAAAAATAGCCCTGTGATGCCTGTAATCGAATCCTGTGAACGGATTTGCAATCCAGTTTTATTGACAGCTATAAGGCCATTGTAACTGGGGTACATCGTCGGTGAGGATCGCAGTTCTAAGCGAGGAATACCCTTACTAGACCTGAATGATACCATTGGCTGAATTTGGAGGATTATTGAGCTGCACTATCATGTCTACTTCGTTCCACCTATGCAAATCTCCATAAGATACGCCAAAGAACAAAAAAATCGAAAAGCATTAACCCTGAAGACACGAATACGAATAATCCTCGGTCAATGCTAGTGCCGTAACCATCTTCATTGCATCTCACATCCTTTTCTGCACAAAACGAGGTACTTGCAGCAATGTACGCGTAAGCTGATAAAATAACCTTAGCTACATGCGAAGCTGAGAATCGTGAAGATATTCTTGCCTTCCCCCTTGCCATCTGCCCTCCACATTAATCGCACGCTAAAACAATCAGGAGAATCCTTCCCTCCAGAGCATCCGTCCAAACTACCCCCTCTCAAACCAGGCAGCTTACCGCCAAGCGCCCATTGAAAATTTGGATCGAACGCCACTTCATAATGAACGAGCATGCTGCCGAATGCTGTACCTGAATTGTTCCAGTAAGTGGAGAACTCCGCACCCCCGGTGCCAGAGAGACTGCCTTTTGGATAGTCAATGGCATAAACCCAGCCGTCCTTAGTGATGGGATCGCTTATAAAGGATGTGTCATTCTCCTGAGCTACGTGGCCTAGGGGGGGTGTGAGTGAATGGCATGAACCAATTTAGAGGGAATCGGGGGATGTCGCTCAGGAGTGATGGGCTTCACCTTTCTTGGTGATATCCCAACCATGAGACACGAGGAACGATGTAGCATCTGAAGCTCCCAGGCTTTGGGTGGGGAATGCAAGCGAAGTAGAGGTCCCAAAGTTGTTTAGTGATGCTATCTGACTAGGGTTTAGTGCCTGCTGGTTGGTACGGGCATAGGTAGAGACGGTAGCTAAGAGTATGGCAAAACACGTCCGCAGCATGAGGACCAGCGTAGGTTGGAGCATTACAACTTTGAGTGCCTCCCAACAAGAATAACCCTCAAAGCCCCGAGTAATGTAAGTACAGAAGTGTGAGTGACGACGTGGACAAGGCCCGGGGCAGTGTAGGGTTGGCGCTTAAGCACGCCGCACTGTAAGAATTTAAACCAAACTGGACGAATATCTTATTCGAGCGGGACGTTAGCGATATTATGATTAGAGAGTGTTGATGGACGGCGGGATGTCTGGTGAAGGTGCCAGCCTCTGGACGGTTGCTTATGTAAGCACGAGTCCATCTTTAACCACGCAACGTCCAATGTCCTTAGTAGCGCTCTGTCGTACAACTGCCAGTGGTCGAGGTGTGCCCTTTTTTCTGGCTCGCCTCGTAGATGCTCATGGAGACTCCATAGGTGCCTCTTTGTACCGTGCGGTTGGCTTGTCCGGTAAAGGAAGCTCCTTGTTTGCTTGAACAACATATTCTCACCACATCATTGGACGAGCAGCTTCGCGGTCATTACACTCAACATCAATAGCAAATGCGACGGATAGCACAGAAACCTCTAAGATCCCTAATTCTATCATTGCTCAGCGAGACTCGACCCAGTTGAGTCTGGAAACGCCAAATAATGCAGCTGGTGCGCTGGATCCCATCGATGCAGTGGCTGAATGACCTTCTCCATATATGCAGAATATGTGTTGTCATCACTGGACAAGATAGCGAATTGGGGACGGCAAGGCTCCATGTGGCCCATGACATTCGGTATAACTCGGTTTTCGTTCAAAATGCTCTCATCGAACTGAAAAGTTTCCTTCTCAGGTCTTGCATGTTGTGCAGTTGAAATGATGCACATAGCTGCTGCTCGCTACGATCAGGATCGACTGGGGATAATGTTCCGGGCGAGTCCCCGTCAATCTGACATCATGATTGTTGCGGGAACTCTGACGAATAAGATGGCACCTGCTTTGCGGAAAGTGTATGATCAAATGCCAGAGCCAAGATGGGTTATCTCTATGGGTTCTTGTGCAAACGGTGGCGGCTATTATCATTACTCATACTCCGTCGTGAGGGGATGCGATCGTGGGTGACAACGGTTTACCCACAGGACAGGGACCGATTACTCATTGTGTGTTAGGGATCGTGCCCGTTGACATTTACGTACCGGGATGCCCACCGACGGCGGAAGCTTTGCTTTATGGCCTGTTGCAGCTACAGCGTAAAATGAGGAGAAACAGGAAAAGTGTTATCTGGTCTGTGATTCTCTCGCTGCAGGTTGTGCTCCTATGCGTTTCTAATGGCGAGATCGTTTCCAGGTACCGCAACAAATAATCGTTCGACTTTGTTTCTCAATTTTTTTTAAATTCTTACCTTGACCCTACCTTTTTCCCCCCACTTTTACGTATTTGCGTATGTTTTACTCGCATTGTAGCCCCGTCCCCTCAACGTCCCTTGATCGTGTGAGGCACTTTTGTGCATCTTCTCGCCGTCTCAATGATCTAAACATGCCAATTGGATTGGGAACTGTGTTCAATGAATGTTCTGATGACTGTTTCCGGAAGGTTGACATCGGACTCAATTGGAATTCAACGTCTTCAGAGCGCTTTGCTCCACTCCTGGCAGCTCCCATCAAACTTGTCCAAAATCTCCGGAGCATTATTAAACTTCTCCTTAGTTCTTGATTATCCCAACTCCTTTACACTCCTTAACGTCAAGGGCACGTTCGAACCGTCCCTCTCATGGCGAGTGCTGGAGTTGTCCCCAGCAATCATCCCGCTTCGAAGCCTCCTTCTCAGACGTTAAGTGACATTGGGATTCTGCTGCCGACCGTTCATCTGGGTTCGTTCAAGGATCTAAAGGTTGAGCAGGCCCAATCATCCGGAAGCCGACGAGACAGTCGAACCATGAGCTCTCGGTCCTCTGAGCCACGACGCTCACTTCGACAAAACGAACCAACCTCTTTTGGTGAACCTATTCCATCTATCGCTCTCCAAGACAGGGCTATGCACTCTCAGGGAAATGATAACACTCTGAGGGGGGACGATCAACTGGCAAATGGCATTCCAAAAGAATACGTTGTTCCATCGTCTCCTAGACCTAGCCTGCAAAACAACTCCCCAAGGCTCTCCCAGCCACAACCCCCTGCCACCACCCTCTCGCCCCCTCCAGTCGACCCGGAGAAAGGCCTGTCTGAAAGCCCCAGGACCCTGTCGTCCGCGTTCGGCAACGTGCTTCGACCTGAGGATACATCTAACGCTCCGCAAAGGAGCAGCACTGTTAGCACATCTAATAATGATGACGACAATACATCACGCAACCGGCGTTCCGCCGAAACGAAATTACGCATAGTCAACGGGCCTTGGCGTATTGATCCATCTTCGAATGCTGATCCGCACAACTTCAACACACCCAACCTTCCCCCCTCCCCACCTCTAATCAATGAACGTCCTATTGGAAATGCTGGAACTGCTCTCCAAATAACAAAACCATATCCTCCCCCTTCTACGGCAAATATGTCGGCTAGCCGGGGTCAGGAACAACTATTCACTGCACTATATTCATCTCCGGCTAGCGCAATACCACCCTCTTCCCCGAGATATTCCACATTACCGCGGCAACTTGCATCCCCCAAACTTACCTCCCTCGCTCGTCCGCAATATGCCCAGAAGGTTGTGGCACCAGAAGAGGTTTGCATCGAATGTATGATGCGGGATCGCGATATGTCGGATGTGGATGTCACCAGTCCTGGCATTTGGGAACGTGAGAGCGATGTTTGGTATGAAGAGCTATGTAGGAAGGAGGAAGAAGATGCCAGACTAGGGATCTCCTCTTCCGGTAAGCGACGAGCCTACGGTGATATGTTGACAGAGGCAAACCTCCAGGTTTGGCTCACTATGGTATGTGCGGGTGTCTGACGATAAGGTTAGGGACTCATCAGCCCATGATCCCACATAGAATCCAAAAGAACCTGCTGCGCGCTGGCAGACGCTTGAAAAATTCATTAAGAGCCAAGCGGATTTACTTGCAGCCGAACTACAGGCCAGGGAGGAAAGCAAACACGAATCCCATGTTCGCAACTCTCGTCTGCAGGATACATATTCTCAATTGCGTCGCTCAACGCTTGCTGAGGGACCCTCATCGCGAAAAAAGGAGTCCGTTGACGAGGGAGTCAGGCTGCGTGCCTCTGCGAGTCCTGATGGGGTTGACGTTCGTGAAGTCACTCTACTACCGAATGGACTAATTGTTGAGCGTGTCGACATTAAGCGTCAGGAAAGGGAAGAACGCGAACGACGCAAAGCCGAGGAACGTGCTGGGCGCAGGCGCACCCGCAAGACGAGCCGGACGTCGATGGGAACATTTATGTCTGATGCATCATCCATCCATTCACTCACCAACCCATTGCAAGGTGTGAGTTACGGAAATCGATCACAAATATCGTTATCCCCCACGACGGCCACAGCTAACAAGAGGCTGTCATCGCCATTGGCGGGACGCCCTGATGCGAGTGTTAATCGTGTCCAGTCGATAAGCTCGAATGAAGCCGTGCCCCCGGTTCCTCGATTTATTGGATACCGTCATTGGAGAGGCGCTCACGGTAGCGAAGTCAGTTTACTTAACAATTCAGGAAGCATGTTGGCTCTACAGTGCGTCATAGCCCCATCTACATTTTATTATCGTACTGATCATTTTCTTGCTTCCGCAGTTTGGGGCTGGAAAATGAAAGCGAGATGTACGAAGGTCCTTACGACGAGGAGCTGTGGCGTGCCAGTCAAGTCGTTGACGAAACCTACGTGGAGCCTCGACCCCAGCCAGAGGAAGCACGGACAAAACCCAAGAAGGGTGGCCTAGGAAGATTGTGGAAGATGATGACGGGGAAGAATACGCGGCGTTCCAAGTCTTCTGAGATAAATAACGGACTTCGGCCTCAGGCCAGTGACTACGACATTCCTCTTGATCCTCCACCTCCACTTTCATACCTTGTAAGCCGAAATGGAACTGAAAGACCCCCTCAGGGTCGGCATGTCTCTACACCTCCCATGCAAACCATCGTACCCTTCTCTCACCCACGATCTGCTACGGTGCCCTCTGCTGCACCGAATCCCAACACCCCGTTATCAGCACCCAGTTTATACATTCCTTCGCCAAGCACCCCAACATCAGGTCGATTCTCCCCTCGCACAAGCATCATCAGTGAGGATCGTAGGCTTAGTACACCCATTGATGAGGTCGAAGTTTATACAGATGACTCTTATCATCGCCGTGATGGCCAACGAGCAGTCCATTCTGTGCACGGATTGACGAAGCCACCTGAAATCAACTTTCCTTATGGACAGGATTCGTGGCGAACTTTTGCCAGTAATTCGCCTGCATTGACCGTCAAAACAACTCGCACCCCACGAGCACCTTCCATCTCATCCATTCATAAAGACCTTCCTCCTATTCCTGGTGATCAATTCCCTGTCACAAGAAGTCAACCATCCTTACGGCCTGCGTCCGTTTCCGTTCCACCTCACACAGTGAGTACTCCCTGGGCAACAGAGGGACGTCGGCAATCCGTTAGCGGTCCTCCTCGGGGTGCTCAGGTTCACGATTTGGCTCCACCTCCAATACTGTACCATTATGGCGTGGACGACTTCGGGATGTCCACGCCGTCACTTGGTCGTTGGGAGGATGAAGTCAGAAGACCAAGTCTCGTCCCTATTTCGGAGAAGTCATCCCGTCGCCGGAGTCGATTTGCAAACATTGCCTCCATGTTTACGGGGTCGCATCGCCGCTCAGTGGAACGGGAAGATAAGCTGAGGGTGACTGCTGCCCGGGGTATTGGTCTTGCCCCTAGCGACGGACAGCTCTACCCGCGGCAAATGGGCCAACAACCATTCGCCCTCCCTATACATCCCTCATATTCGGAAACGGCACTCAGGAACAGTTCTTCTTCTGCAGTGACGTTCCCTCGGACCTCCAAAGGCTCATTAACAAGGTATGCTGACCTTGTCCCCCAAGAAAGCGAGCTTTTGGCTCTAAGGTACACGACCGAAGAGGAGCGCGAGGAGTTAATGCGTTATCGTGGCACGCAGCATGCACTGTAAAATTAACCTTAGTTTCGTTATCTTCGTGGACATTGAATCCATTTGAGGTACATTCATTTATCCTAGGCACTGCAATCATTTGGACTTTCGAGGTTTTGGTGATCTCTTATTCTTGTAACTGAAGTCATTCTTCTGTTCATTTCCCACTTTTTTTGCTTCATCCTTTCATGTCATATTTCCTCTGCTCCTTATATTTTTTCCGAATTCTCCTCGTGCGTCTGCTCGTTACTACACTCAGTTTATGAACTTAAGCGTGCGATGCCGCATGCATTCCCCAGTACCGTACGACGTTCTGCCATTTGTCCGGCCTTTATCTTTGGCATCTACCCTGCCAAGTTGGAACTGCCTGGCCGTGCGGATTGAGGGCTTCTCATCATAGAGCGAAACAGATATGGGTTCACTTGAGGCTGGCCGTTGCAACTCCATGGATGTTAAGTACAGGACACTAGTCTGGCCGATGGCAAGAGCGTTGTATGGATGATGGGCTTCGTTCGATAATGAAAAGTTCACGGGTTTCCTTCTGCCTTACGGGGTGCATTTCCTTTCGTCCCCTTCCGAATGACCAGACAGAGATCGGTGAGCCACGTTCCTGTTGTGTGGCTCCTTCCTCTTACCTTGTTCAAGGTGGATCCCAGATTCGAGAGAATAGGGGATAGATTGCCGTCGATTTCAAGATCCTTTTCAGTAGCAATATGAACAGGCTCGGGAAGCACGATCTCGATCTTCGGGACATCGATCCTTTGGACGGAAATACGTGCTTTCTTGCTAGCCTCGGCGGCCTGGTTTCTGCGAGCTAGAACCGGACGGTTGAGACACCATTTTGCAAGCGCGAACGTCAAGATGATTATGATGATAATCTCGACCAGGGCTATGATGACCGCAGCAATAGGAGATCCACCGTGACCAAGGGTAGAAAGAGTGGCAGGGTTAGACGCAACCGAGCTTGACGCGTTGTAAGGGTTGGAAGGCGCTTCTTGAGACATCAGGGGGGCGTAAGTGTCATTACTGCGTGAAAAGAGAGTAGGCATGTTGATAACGAGTGTAAGTTTGTGTGCTATATGTATAGTCTCCCGAAACTCAGTTTCGATGTGGCTGTGACACCCGACCTCTGAATTCACCCCAGGCCCCGAAACCACAGCGCACAGGCAGAGTTTTTAAGTATAGCATGCTGACCCAGGGACAACTCTTGGTTTTCGAACTCGTTTGTCCCCTTCTTAGCCGACGAAGGCTCAAAATTCTTTCTCTTGTCTCAAAACATGTGCGTCATTCCCGTTCTCGCGTTAGATGAGGTATACATTTCTGGCTCCAAAATAGCTCGAGGCACTTACGTTTTCTTGGCGTTTTCGAGAGCTCGTTCCCCTCCACACGGCCTGGTTTACAGAAGGCGAATGCACTGCGCCGTCCACAACCCTCTTCTACCCGCTCGACCCTAAAGAGGCGCCACCGCGTGATCCCGAAGCGCTCAGATGGGATGTCGTCGTGAAGAAGGCTGGACCTTGCGTTCGGTGAGGGGAGGCAGTGACTAAGGAGATCATAATTGTCTAACTAATTTAGCAAAATCACGATTGTGGTGGAGAAATCGGCATGGAAAGGTTCTGATGATCTGCCAACCCCCGAGCATGGCACCGCGGTCATAATTAAGGCTTTCCCATTCCTCCGTGACCTAAAGATCGTATCGGGCACAGCACACAATTCTGAGTCAAACGTCCGTCCTTGGAACTTCGACCCTATCGCCCATGCAATCTGTGGGATGACTCGGCTTCGTAGCCTGAACCTAGGAAACGACTTTGGAGAAGCTGTCAACTTCACTCCCTCATTAGTTGAAACGTGTGCAATGGAGATTGAGGAACTATCCATATGCATTCGTCGCCAACGAGACGCCGCGTTTTGCTGTCACCTATTGAACGGCGCGAGGAAGACCTTAAGGTGCCTCTCCGTTCTTTGGGGCCTCCCTCCTCGTTCCGAGGAGCATCCCACGGTTACGCGAGATGTCATTTCCCCTGTTCTTCAAACGGGGTCGTATGAACACCTTACTAGGTTTAGACTTACGTCTCCTTTGTTATCAACTGCGGTTGACAATTTCTTATCGAATAATCCCCAAATTACCGACCTTGGGTGCGACGTATACCGGGCCCCACAAGTAGGGTGCTTGGCTTCTCTGCGGTCTCTGTCTCTAGACGGCATCGATATTGCAGTTGTCTGCTCTATCGTCGAGAGTTTGCCAAATCCGACCCTACTCCACACTCTCAAAATATCAGTTGGGTCCTCTCCATTTTATCGAGATCTGAGTGGATTCCGTGCATTGAGCAACCTGAAGAATCTGTGGATTAAATCGCCCCCACGCCACAAAGCCTTGGATGCAAACGACCCCACTCCAGAAAACCAGTTAATTGTACAGGTGGGACAATAGCTTCTTCGAATACGATAGTCACAGTTCATTGTAATGAATTTCTTCATTGTAAAGGGTTCATCAGCTTTCCTACTCTCCTTCCCTTCCTTGGAGATGATTCAGGTTTCTGGTGGGTTCCCCTTCCCTGTGGATATCGCGGAGTGCCCAGCATTAGGGGATGAACATTACTGGGTGCCAGCGGATTATCTGAGACACAGTATCCGTGTTCTTGAGCCAGGAGGAGTGTTCGACTTCGACTTCTACACTCTGCTCTCTCGGCAGAACCACCTCCACTTGAGTCACTGGCGCGAGCGTCCAGCAGAAACAATCATGTGGAAATGGGCGAATAGTGTGTCACCCTACGTCACGATGGGCATGCTCAAATTTGCTCGAAGCATGCCTCATTTGAAAACGGTGTTTTATGCTCCGTGGGGGACGACGACAAGGTTTGCATATCTGGATGTAATCATCGACAGGGAGGGCAAGGCGGGACCAACTCAGGAAGTGAAGATTAGAGGTGGGTTTCACTGCGGAATCGGCATACTTCAGTGGCCCCAGCCCGGCACAAAAAGTAAGCTACATTTTGTTTGGTTCCCAGCCTCCCCTAAATGGTGCTTTCGCACAGGCTCCCGTCCCAAACGAAGTACCAGCTCTCTCATTCGAGGACGACACACCAAGTCAATATCGTCAGTCGTACAACCCGTCCATATGCAGCATATCTGATTCAGTCTTGATCATAGCGTATATCGGCCGAATCAAGTTCACGATGCGCCCAAATTATTCGATGCTACTTCGGACGGTTTCACCTTCGATTTCTCACGTATGACACTCTCCTCTGATATGGGTGATAAAGACGATAGGAAGGAAAGGGACTCTTAATGACAACTCTTACCGATCGTTTGTTAGGACGAATAATCGTTCCAGTCTGCGTTTTTTTTAGTGTTACCTTTATCTCCCTGACTTGAACAACAGCGACACACATCAGCAACGTATTGTGCGGGACGCCTCTGTTGGACTCACGCGCGCAACTGTGGTGCGTGGTTTCAAAGGGGGACGCATCATACATACACTCGTTGCTTCCCCGTGACACTGAATCGCTTATTAAACCCTGGTTCCTATCAAAACTGAGGCGCAAGCCGGGTGGGATCATGCATGGAGATATTCCACCTGGCAGCGCATACGATATGCCGATTTTCTAATTTCTATCCTAACTAGGGCGGATTACAATGGACGACGAAGCTGAGACTTTTTGTGGGCCATCCGCCCCAAAGATCATGTATTCATATCAAAACGTTACGACTGTAACTGGAGGATAAAATAACGGAAGATTTTCTGGTCTCATTCTGAAATCGGGTTCGCCACTGCAGTTCATGGGCGTGATGAATTATACTGCCGATTCTCACATTGACCCCCGGACCAGTGCGAACGGAATTTGTATATGATTATCCACTCTACCGCGTCTGAGCTCGCTTCAGTGAAATTATCCTTGAGCCTACTCAAAGGTTGACCGTGGCTTATTAGGAGAAGTGCTCACTACTTTTGCAAAGGCAACTCCTCACAAGTTCAGTCTCCAGTTCAAGGTGAGTCTAGGACGCATTTTACATTCACCGAGCACCCATGTCACTGAGGTTATTATCTAGTCTCATTGCCAGATGCGCACTCTAGCCAAAATTTCCGGTCAAGAGATAATGAACTTGGTACTTATACGGTTGCGACGCAGTCTTGTGATCCCTGAGATTAGAACGACAATGACATGCTACAAGACACTATTTGTCCTTTTTACTCTCTCCCTCCTCTCCTTCCTTAGCATCTCCATCCGTCTTATCTTCGGCATCTATAACTTGGGCATCTATGACTTGCCCGTACTAACGAAGAGATTAATAAGTCATAAACCTGAATAGTGGAAATTGGACGAACCTCATTGACTCGTTTGGGATCAACACGGTAGATCCAACGTTGGTAGAGATATATAAGAAAAACGACATCATCTCGGAAGCACGCCAGCCTGTGGAGAATTGGCATCTTGATACAGAAACTAAACCGTCAAGAATAGAGCCCGAATGAGAACGACTGGGTTCAAACTCGCGGTAAGGTTACAAACGCACGCAAATAGATCGTCGACAATTGTCGAAAGGAATTTGTACACGAAAGCCTTGGCAGGTAAATGAGCTACGCTCTGAAACCGATTGAGAGTGAATGTCGGTCACGGTACATTCTTAGCTGCGACACACCTTGAGCTTATAGTTAATGATAAGTTGAGGGATAAGTTGAGCCTAATGCCGGGTCGTACTTAAAATCATTGGTGGGAAAAGTGGACAACGTACGAAGCCAAATGTGTAGACAAATGATGTAAGTGTACTGATAACAAACGAGTACCACCCTCTGTGAGTCTGGTACATAAGGGTGTAGATGGTATACCCCAGGAGGAGAGGCACTGCAACGTAGGAGACATAGCGGTACGCAAGTCGGTCGTATCTGTTAAGAAAAGGATATTGAGCATCAGAACTGATCGGCGATATCTCGCTGGAACCTACTCCTGAGTCTTCTTTTCATCGTCCGATAATACGTGTTTGTCTTAAACGAAAGGAGACAGTAGGTACTTGAATTTGCCACGAGGGAGGAGCAACGCTAACCTGTGATTTTCAGGGCGTAAGGGAATCTATTGCCAGGCGCCGCCCTCACAATCTTAATGTCCAGAACCTTCGTGATCTTCCAGGCCTCAATAAGCGCCCCAGTGCCTTGTCCAAATAGAATCATCCAGGATGTTTCCTACGTCGAATTGTGAGTCAAGAGTACTGAAGTGGGGAAGTATAGAGTAGAAGGGACGTTAATCACACTGACCTCGTTATTGTCGAGAAGGTACAGGAGAATGACGATCTGGATGAAAACATTTGTGAAGATAGTGCTAGGAACGCAATTAATGTAACCAACAATGCCATATAGACCGTAACATACCGAACCGATACTCCAGTAAGCTCTTCTTTCTTGCGCCAATGACCAACATCGGCAGTAAATGCTAAAAACCCATTAACGCCGTTGCTCCTTGGAACCACCAACCACAACAAAGAAGCCTCACCAAGCATCTCAAATACCACATGTAACACACTGACAACAAATGTAGTCACCAGCAAGATTGGGTTCGTCTCAAGCAACATTCTCTTCAACTCATCCAGCTCCGCCGCACCAGCGCTGGCACCGGCACCTCCACCTTCCGCCCCCTGTCGTTGCGCCTGCTCAAAGGACGCGCTCATAACAGCGTAGAGTTGGAATTTAAAGTACGACAGGGCGGAGAGCGTGATACGCAATGGAAGCGTCTCGTTGTTGGGAGTGAGAGGTTCGTACGAAGACTGAAGGTGCCAGAATGTATTGTGGAAAACGATAGGATAGTAATAAGGCGTCTCGGATATTTCGTTGGGGTTCTTCGGGTTTTGTTTAGTGAACATGACGTCTGTTGAGAGTAATGAAGGACCCACGTTATTATGGGGGGTGAACGAAATGACCAAAGTAACGTACGTTCTGCCATAGGAGGGGGGAGTTGGTTGATTGGGATTGGCCCGGCGTCTGAAACCAGTGCCAAAGTGAGATTCCGATACCAATACGGTACAAGTTTCTGAGAATCAACCGTAGAGTAAGGGGGGGAGTCGAAGAGTAAGCAGAATGGAGAATCATGAACAAAAAAGCACTCACTGCCTCCGGTTCCGGCTCAGGCTTTTCAACAGATTCTTGTTCCGAGCTCAGGAGATTTCTCTCCTTGACTACCTTTCGCGGCTTCATGTATTTAGTTAACACTGAGTGACGATTTCGTCAGTGGTACAGTAGCATGGCACCAACGGAGTCCTAGAACTTACCGCGGCGAACCATATGGACGTGCGGTGGAAAAAACATGGCGTTATAAGGGTCAGGGCTCGACCCGCTCATGGTGAGAAAAATGTACGCCCAAATTGGTGTATCGTTGTAGCTTAGCCTTACAGACTACCCAACATGAGCACATCGTGGGCGGAGAGTTATGTAAGGATCTCACAGTGGGTATGCGTAAATCCCCAGTCCAAACCTCGTCGACACTCCAGTTTCCCCAGTTTATATTCTCCCAAGTAATGTGAGCCAGAATGTTACCATCATTTTTCTTGGTTTTCGCGAAGAGATCGGAAGGAGTTGAAGAGGTAGAAACGTAAAGATCAAGCGTAAAGTTAGTTCCTGGTGACCATATGGGCTGTGCCACGGCGTTCTCTTTCACGGTTGTTGCAGAAGGACCACCAACACCTTGAGCAGAAGGTGCGGGTCCTGAGGAACCCGGCGCTGCCTGGGGTTCAGGAAGCAACGGTTTCAACACGTATTTGGTTACTGTGTAAGGACAACCAGTCACTCGTCAGACTCGGAGAAGTTTGAGGACCAGTACACACCAATTTGACTACAAACACAAGTATTAACAAATGAGGAATCCAAGAGAATAGCTGGGCGGCAGGCCCTAGGTGCTCACGATGCTATCCAAATCAATAACATTCTCTGCACCATTGACCACAAAGATGGCCGTTGCGCATCTTGAGGTTGGGCATTTGGAGGGTTTTGCCCACCATTGACGGCCGCCGCCGACGACATCGTAATGACAGGAGCAAGCACTAGTGGTACTAGTAGTGCTGGTGCTGACTAGTGTTGGCTGAAATTCTCTGGGTTCACGTGCCAGGCTGGTCAACCCTCTCTCGGAGACCTTAATGTTAAATTTCTTGGGATACAAGCGTACGCTGAGGCCAACTCACGTTGTTGATGTTGAGTCTTGCGGCGCTAAGATCTACTTTGTTTCCCTTTTTTGGATCAGTTGTTACTAAAGTCAGTGCGCATTGATAGCGCCTGACTATAAAACACCAATTTTTGGACCTTACGACTTCTCCTCAGTTCACGCATAGCGGACTGAGGTGAGTCTAAGTTCTCTCCTTTCATTTATGTGTTTAACAACTTGTATCTAATATTCATACACCAGCGACAACATCGCTAGGTGAATACCTCCAATATATTTCTAGTTCACGCATAGCGGACTGAGCGACAACATCGCTAGTCCAACATTTCGTCTTATACTTAAGAGGTGGGGTATTTGGCTGAATAAAATAGGCCTAATGGGCCAAAACGAGGCTGTATATCCAAGGATATACAAATCCCAAAGTGCGGCGAACCGGGGAAAGTTGCGCGAACATTCATGTATATCCTTGTATATACATGGATATCCTTGTATATACATAGACATTCATGTATATCCACCATGTATATACAGGTGGCACCTGAATACATTTGCCGCGGCTGCCGATGTCATGTGGTCCGTTGCCACATGTTACTGCGGAGTTGTCCGAATTTATTGTTATATTGTTATATCAATCTCTCTCCTCTCGGTCGATGTTGGGTCCCCCGCTTTGCAGGTTGCTTAACGTGGCTTGGGCCACTGCGGGCTGAAGGTGAGACCCTCTCTTTTCATATTTCATACGTTCTTCCGTTCGACCGTCGCACCTCTTGCGTTTTTAATGTCCTTCACCTCTCCTTATGGCGAGGCGGAGGCGAGAGTATCGCCGTTGTTTGTCATGATTCTCCCTGACAAATACTGTATCCTGAGTATCATAGTGCTGCAGATTTGCTGCATTGCGCCCTTTCCTGTCGATGACGTGGACTTTATGCTTCTGACGCGCGAGCTCCTCTGTCTCCTTCAGTCATCCATATCATCCTGTCGCTTCCGCTTCCCGTCACGTCGCCATTCTATGCTTAGTGTGATCTTCAAGTCTATATGGCTGGGATACCGGCAGTCCGTCCCCCTGGAATGTCTCAAACACGCCCTCCACGACACCTGTCTCTCCTGGGCCGCATCCCCTCAACGTTAAGTACTCTCCCGCATTTAGGTTAAGTCCGGTGGCCAACCAATTTCTCGATATCATGAAGGATTTCAAAGTCGATCCTCACGCTTGGCTGTACACTATTGAATTCCATGACCAACGCTCTCATCGTAACAGGATGCCACTTCTGCAAAGCAACCCGTCAAACTTGCCGGTGTCATTAAAGTTTTGGGTTGAACTGGCTCTCGCGGAGGTGTGACCCAGGTCTGCAGATTTCTGCAGCTCATCCGCAGGGCCTAACGTCACCCACAGGTTCGTATTGAGTTGATGGACGAGATGCAACGCTCTATCATTCGAAACGTCAAGGTACCAGTTCGTGAGTCGGATGTCCTTGCCCTCTTGGAGTCTGAGCGTGAATTCAGCTCAGTGTGTCCAGTGACTTGCTAGACAGTAACAATATCCGCTGATGATAATTTTCGGCGTTGATTTTCTTTTTCAACCCTGTGCATCTATTGAGATTTGCATATTGAAGAGTTTGACCTATGTTCCGCTATCAATTCCACATGGGAATGAAGCGCCTTCAGGTTGATTCCACGCTTGTCGTTGTGTATTGAAGCCGAAGGTAAGCAGGAAAAGTACCATTTGCAGACATACTGTGATTTAGAGTGTGCACATCATTGTATAAAGAAGCTTCTCAAGTCATCAGGTGCGTAGCAGCAACCCACTAGGATGTCGCACACGCCTGAAACACAACATAGTTACATCTTTTTTTAAGCTTTGCAACCGCCACAATCCCCTCCGTAACGGGAGGGATGCTACACGCGCACTCCCCCTCCTATACATATAACCCTCCCCGTCATCATCCGAGTCATCAAACAACCTCTTTATTCCATTGTATTTTCCATCTTTCCCTTGTTAACATGCATGCAAGAACTCACCGGGGGGTTGCGGGAAGGGGTTGACTGTCTATTCATACAGCGAACAGAAAACGAAATGATGAATTAAAAAAAAAAAAAAAAGGGTAGAAAGAAACAGAAAGAAACAGAAAAAGGGAAAAGAGACAAGGAGGAACCCGAGTTGGGCCCATGCTTAAGTATAACCATCCCCAGGTCTGTGCGCAAGAACTGATGTGGGAAGTTGCCAATACTTACGGGGAGATCCGAAGGCATAGTTGGACTATATATATATATATGCGGAGTTGTCCAAAATATATTGTTATATTGAATGCCACGCCCCGGATGTATATATAAAACATTCTAATCTAGAGATGCGCCACCTGCCTCAGCTGCCTCTATTAACCGTGCAAGCATTTCATCTTCTTCCTCTGAACCATTCAATTCAAACATATCACTCTCGTCGCTGTCGGACCTGACAGAACCATCGTCAGGCACCCTGTGGACTGGGGGTGAATGGTTTGGGTTATGATGTTTAGCAAGAGCCTGAACTTCGGGCAGACTATGGAACGCGTGAAGAGAGGGTGGAGGGTCATTGGGAGCCCAATCTTTTGTACCAGCGGAGATCTCGAAAGTTTTGGTACTTCCTTCCCAGCGATTTTGTAGCTTATGAAGCCTGTGAATCCGCATGAGGGAAAAAAAGGCAACGTCAACATCACTTCCAAGGGCAGCAAAGTATAGGTGAACGGCTCGGTAACTCTCCTCCCATATCCATTGACGGAGATTGGCATGTTCAGCCTCGCATCTGGCAATCTCAGATTGGCAGCTGACAACCATCTGTGCTGAAGGGATACCTTCCTTTACACATGGATCAGCGAGCCATGCCGGTAGCTCTTCGAACTGTGAAGGATCACAATCTTGCCATATATCTTGATCTACATCCAACTTATAGAGACCCTCCTTTCTGAGCGGTGAGGGAAGCCATGCATCTTCAGCAACCCCATTTCTCCCTCTCATCTCAGCCAATTGTAAGATCTTATCGTTATACTTCTTCAGAGTGGCATCAACTCCAGCCGAACGACGAGAGACTGCTTTGTCTACATGATCTCGTAAACTCTGGTCAGCGACTCGTCCTCCATGAGATTGATCAAGTCGTTGCAGCTCCTGTTTTCTTGCACGTAATTTGCGGAGTAACTGATCACGCAGCACACGAAGGTTCAAAAAGCCATTTGCCCATACATCCTTCTCTGCCTTCTTGAGTTCCTCATGTGTATCATCCTTAGCCTGCAACTCCTTCGTGGCCTTCTCTACAGAACTCCTCAGCCTCGCGATGCTGCTGTCAAGGACATCAACGCATTCCTGCCAATCTGCCAGGAGGAGTTCTGCCACTGAATCAGAGCCGGTAGGCATATTGCACCTCAAGTCTTCTAGAAGTGACCTAGAACTCTCAATGGTTGCCTTCCAGCCCATGATGGCCTCGATCTTGGTGCGGACGGGAGTCTTGGTTTGCCGAGCTTGAGGCTTCGAGTGATACTGACGCTGTGCCTTGAAATGTTCCAGCATGTCATCCACATTCTGCTCCTTGAGGGCCTGTTGAGCCGACTCAAGACGTTTCTTGGCATTTGTGATGTGATGGTGCAACCAATTCCCCAAATCCAGGCACTTCGTATCAGTGATATGGCTCATCTGCATGTCAAGCACAAAGAGACGACGGTGGTACCCCGCAACCCGAAGACTTGGTATGAGCTGTCGCAGTTCACTCCAAAAACGCTCACACACTTCACCATCCGAAAGACCCCAGACACGATCCTTCCGAGGGTGATACCATAGCTGACAAGCCCATTGATGTCCATAGGCGTGAAAGATAGAGACGCCCCACACCAGACGTGACCGCCACTCAGGTGCAATGTTCCACTTGTGAAGCGCACGATCAGTCTGGCAACCAATGTCATACAGGCACCCGATGGTCCACGACGAAGGGAGATGCTCTATAAGCTTCCCGAGTAATGAAAGTATGTAGAACTGTTGTTCCCCTGGAGTCCAAACGCTGACGTAGAATAACGGTATGCCGTGACGACAGACAGCAGACATAATGCCCGTTTCGTCGAAGTACTTCTTGGATGCCTTCTGGCGCTCCCCGTCGGCAGCCGTGAACGAGCCTTCACAGCCATCATACGTGCTCTCTGTCAGGTTGAGCCCTGGGGTGACATGGTTTTGCTTGGAAAGATCGTCCTTGCCGCTACCCATGTTTCCTTTGCCTTTCGAAGCCCGAAAATTCCGTTTGGGTTCACGTATTTCAGCAACCTTGCTCTGCCACATCTCAGCATAACCGCGGGGAACCTCAATTGTTTGAGGTGACGTCATTTTGGGATCCTGAGAACCAATCTTGTTCAATCCGCGGTACTGGGGCCTCCTATCATAGTCTTTGATCCTCTTCAGCTGAAAATTTGCATCGAACGAAACGATGCAATCTGCTGACAACTCGGGTGTGGGACTAGATGTAGAGCCGAAACAACATGGACACCTTCCCCGGAGGTAGTCACTGGGGAGGTCAGGATGTGAAAACGTAGGGGATGTATGAGCATTTCGATATTCTCGCGCATCGATCGAAGTGTTCTCATCCAAATTTACATGAACGGTCGGAGCTTGAAGAACGCTGGGTATGCTGGACGTTAAATCTGATGGGATCTTGGGATCTGGATGGGAAGGATCGACATCCATGTCTGATTCCGGAAGGCAATTTGAGACTGAAGGTGGCGAGGATGGTTCGCGGAGGTGGCCAGGCAGAAGACGAGGTGGAATGGGGATGGCGCTTGCCATGCGGTCCATCTCTGCATCGACGAGTCTGATGAGCAATTGATAGTGCACAAGGGAGTTGCTAAAGCGACGACGAAATGAACTCGCAGTCCCGAAATGATGCCCTTCACGCTGAAGCATAATTTCGGCAGTTGTTGTCCACGCCCGTATGTTCGGTGCCATGTGTAAGAACAGCGTAGAGGCCCAGTCAAGCATTACCATGCTCACAGCAAGTTCGGGTCGGACTGGGGCACAGGGAAACAAGCCGCATTCGACGAGCTGCACAGTGAGTGTTTGCTCTTCACAATGCCTTATCTGCCGCTTCTCAAGCCGTGACATGTAGACGCAGAGCACGTCATCCACTCGGTGAGGGCCGGCACAATCACAGTGCTGACGGGGTTCGCTTCGTTCTGATGAAGCAGAACGTTCCCGCATCCACTTCATATACGGTCGTATCAGACGCGGCAGGACATCTACGTGCCACCGCGTCCTCTGATGGTTGCGTCGCATGGCATGCTTAGACATGATATCAAGGGGTAACGGTGGGGGGGCTGGCTCACATGTCTTTTCCTTGCCGGAAATGACGTGAAGAGACTCAGATATATATTCGTCCATAGGATGAGGTGAGGTGTGGGGAGGGGAACTAGGATTTGCGGCTGAAGGACCCTGAGATGAAGTGGGGGCATCGTGTAATGGGGCCAATTTGAACTTTTGCCTCTGGAATTCCTCGTATGCTTGGATGCAGGGGATACTGCTGACTGGGGTCGTCCTCACGATACCCGATTTCTGTTCACGCTTGAGAGCATCCCGAACTCGACGCTTCGCTGACTTTTTGTAATTGGAGTACATCTGAACAATCGCTGTCGGCCAACAATGTAAAGCACCAGTGAAAATACACTCACGTTAAAGCGTAAAGAAGATCAATACACAGGTGTAGCAATATTGAAGTTACTAAGCAAGCGAGTGTACAACGCTAAGCAATGGACACACGATTGCAAAGTGAGAGGCCAAAGGAACTAAGCAATCAGGCCTCGATGTCGGACAACAAGGCGCTTGGTCACAGAGTTTGAACAAAGGATTCAAATCCGACGTGGCCGAGGGGACTAAACGATCAAGCCTTGACGTCAGGCAACAAGGCGTTCGACAGCAGAGCCCAAACGACAACACAAAAACAAAACTAATCAACGCCAAAATGAAAAGGTTTCGATCGCAGAGTACAGATGGAAAAGCAAGGGATCTGAATGGAAGAACTTGCATGAGAACTTGCGTCTGGACTGAGAGGTTTCACTTACGAGGGCTCGGGGGCTGTAGCAAGCGAGTGGACATTGAACTATTCCAGGTCACGCCCTCTCAGTTGCTTCCGAAAGGGTCGGCTCCGACGCGGGATCATTGACATTATGATAAGATCCCAGGAATAGTGGTGTGACAAACGCAGAGAACAGGACAGTATAAGTGAAGAAGGGTGAGCTAGCATAGCGTGCAAACCAAGGTAATATACAGAAAGGAAATTCTGAATGAACGGAATTTCCCATATAGTCGGAATAAAGGGACATGTGATAGATTCTGGGCGAGTTACTCGCTCAGCTGCTTTGTAGCGGAGTTGGCCGAATTTATTCGTTTATTCGCTCAGCCGTGCGAACGTGGCTGTTGCAAAACCCGGATTGATATGTAATATTTTAGACTAGAACACCTAGCGTTGCATGACCACTCAGTTCTAGACGCGTAAACTACATAAATCCATTACTCAATAGTTACCTAGTGTTGAATGAACGCTAGTTACAGTTACATAATATGAAATTACTACATTACTGTAAACGGACCTCAGTTCTAGATACATTGATAAGATTCCAGGAATAGTGGTGTGATAAATGCAGAGAACAGGACAGTAAAAGGAGGCCCAATATTCTTCAGGATCGACGGGTTGATAAGATTCCAGGAATAGAGATGGGAAGCTCCGTAGATGGGCTAAATGCAGAGAACCGGACAGTATAAGGAGGCTCAATATTCTTTGAGGCCGACGGATTGATAAGATTCCAGGAATAGCGGTGTGATAAATGCAGAGAACAGGACAGTAAAAGGAGGCCCAATATTCTTCAGGATCGACGGGTTGATAAGATTCCAGGAATAGAGATGGGAAGCTCCGTAGATGGGCTAAATGCAGAGAACCGGACAGTATAAGGAGGCTCAATATTCTTTGAGGCCGACGGATTGATAAGATTCCAGGAATAGCGGTGTGATAAATGCAGAGAACAGGACAGTAAAAGGAGGCCCAATATTCTTCAGGATCGACGGGTTGATAAGATTCCAGGAATAGAGATGGGAAGCTCCGTAGATGGGCTAAATGCAGAGAACCGGACAGTATAAGGAGGCTCAATATTCTTTGAGGCCGACGGATTGATAAGATTCCAGGAATAGAGGTGTGATAAATGCAGAGAACAAAGGAGGCCGAATATTCTTCGGAACGACGGAATGATAAGATTCCAGGAATAGAGATGTGCTGAACCTGACAGTATAATGTGGCCCAACATTCTTTGAGGCCGACGGATTACATAATAAGATTCCAGGATAGAGGTGTGATAAATGCAGAGAACAGGACAAGGCCGAATATTCTTCGGAATCGACGGAATGATAAGATTCCAGGAATAGAGATGTGCTAAATGCAGAGAACCGGACAGTACAAGGAGGCCCAATATTCTTTGAGGCCGACAAGATTCCAGGAATAGAGGTGTGAGAACAGGACAGTGAAAGGAGGCCCAATATTCTTCGGGATCGACGGATTGATAAGATTCCAGGAACAGAGGTTTACTAAATGCAGGGGACCGGACAGTATGAGGCTTAATATCTCTTTGAGACCAACGGATTGATAGGATTCCAGGCATAGAGGTGTTATAAATACAGAGAATAAGACAAAATGGGGCTAGCGATATCGTCGCTCAGTCCCATAGTATGTGAACTAGAAATATATTGAAGTAATCACGTCGCTGGTGTACAAGAATGAGATACAACTTGACGGACACAAGAGTAAAGGGAAAAGCTTATATTCACCTCAGTCCCGTAGTACGTGAACTGAGGAAAAGTCGTAAGGTCCAAAAATTGTGGTTTATATAATCAGCGCTGTGAATGCGCACTATCTTTGGCAGCAACCGAGCCAAATCAGGCAAGAAAAATAAATCGAAGGCGCCGCAAGACTCGACATAAACAAAGTGAGTTGGCCTCAGCGTGTGCTTGAATTTGAATTGTAGTATAAGGAGGTCCAATATTCTTTGAGGCCGACGGATTGATAAGATTCCAGGAATAGCGGTGTGATAAATGCAGAGAACAAGACAGTATAAGGAGGCCCAATATTCTTTGATACCGAATCCAGTAAGTATAAACATTCGCAGCTTGATAGCCGTCACTTCGCGGAGTCGGGACCCATCGTCGCTGCGAGGTGCACTCCGAACTATTCTCACGGGCTCCGGAAACGTGACTCGCCCATTGTCAGCCAATATTGTCGGCAATCCCAGAAGGTCACGCTGCTATAGTGAAGCGGACTTGGCCGAATTCATTTGTCTAATCATTTCGCTCCACAATCGTACAATCGTTCGCTCCCCAGCTCAAACAATGTCTCAAAAACAGTACCCTTCCATGAACCGTGCGGCCACTGAGCGTGGTTTGGCTTCCTCTACATCCAAGGGCACTGGGCATGTGGCGGGCGACAACACTGGGCAACCGTCTCTCGTTTCTGACGCAGCCGACAAGGTCGCTGCGGAGAAACGACCTACGGGCGAACCCATCACCTCTTCTGGTCCCTCGACCGCTAAGGTTAGCACGATTTTCCTTCGTCAAAAGCTAGTTCTCATTGTTCCTTGTTTACAGCCAATACCTCGTAACTTGCGTTTTACCAAAAAAAAGCCAACGCCATCCAACGCCGGTACTTCGTCAGGTTCAGCTATCCAGCCCAGCCCCTCCCATCCGCCAGCGGTTGTCCCGGACGCCCCTGGTCATGGGTTCGGTGGTGGAGAGCCGCGATTCTCATTGCCAGAACGACCTGGGTGGATCATCGTCGAATTTGAAGGCAGCACTCCAGTGCCTTTGACGCCTTCAGAACGGTATCCAGTTCTCGATCCTTTCAATTACGACCGTGTTTCTGGTCATCTACGGCGCACTACTGTACGTTGGCTGCGGGATCAGTGGCCCATGACCGAATCTCGACTCAAACGTCTTGAGGATGTCATCAAAGAGGATAATGAACTTTTCGGTGTGTTGGATCCATCTCCTCATGTCGTGTCACTCAATCTAATTGTGGGCACTTTTAAATCATTCGTTAGCGTCTGTCGACGTATACTGTGTTATACATTGGCGACTAGTCGCATCAAACAGTATGAAGGCAAAAGCCTATCATTTTCAGGGGTATCCAGAAGGTTTTTCGGCTGCGGATCCATACGATCGGCAAGGCACTCTCCCCCTCTACGACGGTCATTCATGGGGATACCCCAGGATTGATCCAAGTGACATTGTGGAGAACCCCACCATTTATCGTTTAAGCCGTCCTCACTATCCCTACCTCACCCGCTATGCCAATGACCCCCCCTCGATTACCACAGTATAATACAAGATGATTTCCGTAACGCTAGGCCGTGGATAATGAGTCAACACCTTCGCGAGAGGCTTGTCAATTGGTTCGAGGTCGTCTACGAGTTATACTTGGCCTGGAACCACCTTGCGTGTTGTATTCATATTGTCCCCTTCAGGCCTTCCTGGTCTTCCCCGTCCCATCAATTTGCGTCCCTTTATCCCTTCTATCCCCAACAAACAGGCCATAACCCTGATCCTCTCGTTCTTGCAGACTTCTGCCGTGGCGTGTATGAGATGAGAGCCTGGTGCACGTATGCTATGTTCACCATGGTTGACGTAATCCATCAATCCATCCGCCGGCCACTGTTGCATCATCCAGTTGATGAAAACATGATGGGCGCTACTTTCTTCGATGACCTTGATTTGTCCGATAGTAATATATCGACTCTTCATCGTCACGGTGTCCCTATTTTTCAGGTACGGGTATGGGACGGTCCACGAACAACAGAAAGACCTCAGATAACCGCACACGTCGCGACAAGCCGCCCAGTCAGGGTGGAGCAACATGTTCGAGTAAATCTCTTCTTTGAGGAAAGCGCGTCGAGCATCCTTCGGGCTTTCCCCTGGATAGTCCATCCACTGACAGAGGCGAATATGAAGCAAAGTCTTGTGTGGATTGTTGCGGACGAGCTGGGCCTGTCTAAACCCCCTCGGCCGATTGCCCTCCCCCAATGTACGTCCACTGTGCTCCAAAAGCACTTTGGCAGAGGTGTTAATATCGAGGCTGTTGCCAAGTCGGAGGCGGTCCACCAACCAAGAGGTTTCCACGCTCAGCCTGATCCTCGTCCCTCTGCTCCTCCGCATTTCCCTCCTCCACCTCTGCCCCCCTTGATCGTAGGCCACACAACCTCACGACTACAATCCCAGCATCCCCTTGATCGTCGTCACCAGTCCACCCACGTTCTCCCCCCTGTTGCACCCCCCGTTGCAGCGCCTTCCACTTCAAGTGCGCCTCCAATTCCCGACAGCTCAGGCAGCTCGGATAGTGGATGTGAATTGGATATAAGCACAACCATGGTGATGCAGCGGAAGTATCCCCAACAGCAGGGTGAAAGCAGGCGGGCCTATTCGAGGCGAATTTATAAGGAACTTCAGCGGGTGAAGGAAACACTCGATCATCCAGAGGGGCGATTATTGATAGCTGGCGCATACCTTGGGAGCGAGATCTGTTTGAAGCGGATATCGGAGGAACAAGCCAAGCCAGCACTGGGTAACAAGGCTGGCAGAGGGGTGCGGACATCCACTCTACGTCTGTATCTTGACAAGTTGTGGCCCAATTCACAGCGACGAGCGATGATGTCCGAAACCGAGCTCCAACAGCGTCGGAAGGATAGTTTAACTATTCTTCGAGACTCAGGAACATCCTTTGAGGATCTGCCCCCAGGCGTTCTGTCTGAGCTTGCTGTCTCACGACCGGCTGTGATGGACGTTGATCCACCTAGTACGATGAGGCCTGTGGGACCACTAGCGTCAACGTCTGTGGGCCTTGTTGAGCCTCAGTTGTCAAGCGAGGTCCAGGCAGGCGGTACTGTTGAGAGGCCTCGGACGCCACCATCTCACCTCATGAAGCGCTCTTGGTCTACAGTTCAATCGCCTACATCGCCCCCTCCACGGAGGCCTGCCCCGTGTCGCTCGGTGTCACCTGCTCGTGGATCTTCATCTCATCCTGTGCATCAGGTGTCTCGACAACACCATTCCCATTCGCGTTTGCATTCCCGTTCTTGTTCCCTCTCCCCCTTCGCATCCCCTCTTCCCGTCATCGTTCCCGTTCCCGTTCCCGTTCATGTTCCCGTCGTAGTTCTCGTTCCCATTCCTGTTCCCATTCCCGTTCCCGTCACCGTTCTCATTCTCGTTCCCGTCGTCGTTCTCATTCTCGTTCCCGTCGTCGTTCTCATTCTCGTTCCCATCGTCGTCGTTCCCGTCGTCGTTCTCGTTCCCGTTCCCGTTCCCGTTCCCATTCTCGCCCCGCCCCCCGCTCTCGTTCCCATTCCCGCCCCCAGCTTTCCGATGGCTCTCAGTCTCGTGCCCACCCACTTTCTAGCCCCCGACTCCACAGCACTCCAGTGCAGCATCTACAAGAACAGCAAGTCGTTGGTGGCTCGCTTACTTCGACCCCGTTTGTGCGGATTCCCGCACACAAGTGGTTCAAGGTTGAAGTATCCACTCAATGTTGGGATGCAACACTGCCGCATCACCTCGTGCCAGCAAACCTCGCTGCCCAGTATCGGTCGCGTGGTGTTTGGGGTGTTAAAGCGAACATGCTCAGATCTTCCTTGAGGAAGGATCTCAAGGGCAATAATGTCGCTCATGCATGGAGACATACGTTCTTGCTGAAGGAATTGAATTTCGTGGATTCCTTCAAGCAGTTTATTTTCACCACGGGCCATTTTTTCGATGATCACACCACCAGCATGCTTCTCTCGAATTTGAAGGGGATTGCGGCTTTCGCCTCCGCTGACGACCTAGTGTACATCTCATGTGTCTATGAGCATGCTATCAACGAATACGAGCAAGCTCTACTTCGTCAATTGGCCCCTCCTCCTCTTCATCATGACATCATCCCTGACGTTGTCCTGGACTATTGGAGCTACCCACCAATCCCTGCGAGTCCTCACCAGGTCCTCCAGAAGCGAACGCTTCAATGTTACACATTCTCAACGTCGTGGCTTTCAGAGCGCATTGCCTCGTTGCCAAGTGAACAGCGGACGATTCAGCTCAGGCGTTTCGAGATGATCTGTTGCGCTATCTTGCTGTACTACAGCGCTGGCATTGATCGCAATGCATATGGTGGTATCAACTTCGTGGCGGAAATTTGGCCGGTTCAAGGTGGTGAAATGAATGTTTTCATTCGCCGAATTGCTGCATGGGCAAGGGAGAAACATGCAGAAGTTACTATCAGCAGTCGTGGATCAGAGAAAGAGGAGCTTCGATTCAAAAAGGGAATGTGGACTTTGCAGATAGACGCTGATCGCTCTGTTGGCGAGTTCCTGAGGCCTCTGAGCAAGTAATCTCATTTCTCCCTGAATTTACATGCATTATACTTTGTGTAAACATGTTTCCTTCCATTCTTTATACCACATGCTGCTTCATATTCTCGCTATGCGGGAATTCGAGAATGAGGCTGACTCATTCTTGAACGAGGGGTGTCTGTCGCTCAAGAATTTGATGGGCACAGGTAGTGCAATGGAAACATATCCGCCAGGTCTTTCCTTAGTTCAGTTGCGATGCTCCTCTTGACCAAGAGTTTAGGATGCATGTCGGCCACCAAGTAAACGTGTTTGTGTATGTGTATTTGGTCCGGTGCCGAGAACGTCACGTTATCGCCGCCGTAGTTCAAGTACTTGTTCTACCGCTTCATCACACAGAGTTACAGGGATCCTCACCCACGTCTTTGGCGCATCGTCACGGAGTGGTCGGGCTTTCTTGTTCAACCCCCTCCCCTGTTTTCGCTTGCACACCTTTATTGACATTTGGTGCATGCTTACGACGCGCCAACGTCGTAAAATTGTTTCATTTGTCCCTTGCATCGTTGGCTTGAAGAGTTTGACAATAACCTTTCGCTGAAAATAACAAGCCTGTCATCTCATTTCGTTTCCAGACGGTGAGTGTTTTACTTTTGACATTCAAATTTCGCATAGCATAACTGATATGCAGCCAGTCATCCGCTCACTGCCCATGTCGTCAGATTCTAATACCCAGCGCTGTCTCCGCCCCAGACCCAATCCAAAGTTAACAACCTCAACTGCACCTGACAGTACGGATGATTTTTTCCTCATACGGCGAAATGCTGCCTTGCCGCCACCCACCTCCAGTGCGGAGCCATCTGCTGTGCCTGTGGCCCCCCTGAGACCTAAACGTGCTGCTGCACACAACTCGAAGAAGAAGGTTTCGCCCCGACGATCCAACATCCCTTCCCCTTCCACTCCCTCTTCTAAAATTGTGCTGAAAATCCCTCGTCGTCCACGCACCCACGCTGAGCTGAACGCGGCACCAGCTTCCCTTTCCTTGACCACTGCTGGTGAATCCAGTTTCTGTGAGCCACCATCGAATCCTGAAGCTGGTGAGCAGGTCAGTGGCAACCATGATGCCGCAGGTGACTCCACTTGCCTTGACCCGCAACCCAAGAGCACCGAGGCCGAGCCGGACGCGGCACCAGCTCCTACTGCCCTTGACGAGCGTAATCTCCATAAATCACAGCCAAACCCTGAATCCAGTGAGCAGGTCAGCAGCGAGCCCGACACTACGGGTGGACCCAGTTGCCGTGGTCCGCTACTCAACAATTTCGAGGCCAGCGATCAGGCGACTCACCCTGTTGTCAGCACTGGCAGCCTCCCTAGCAGCACAATTGCCGATAATACTCCCCTTGTTGGCCAAACTGTTAATGGCGAGGCTGGCGGGTTTGATGATGATTCCAGAGAACTGAATTTGATTGGGGACCCCTCCGGGGTGAACGTGAATTACCCAGAGCTTGAGGATGTTGCGGCAGCCAAGATGGATCTGATCAATTCCTTTGATGATCCTGAGGCAGATGTGTCTCCCCTAGTGGCTGGACGTTACTCAAAGGTGGAAATTAAGGAGCTAGACGCTATTTATCAATCCTTCCTGATTTCCGTCAATGACTGGGCTGAGAGTCGACATCGCACCATCACCTCCGCACTCAATCATATCAGCCTTGCTTTTGCTACCCGTGAACGCCGTGCTTCGGGGAACCCATGGAACGCATACCTCGAACTCAACCCCAATCCGGATTCCAGCATGCGTTATGACCAGTACATTCAGAACATTGCTCGGCCCAACTATAACAAGCTTACTCAGGATCATGGTGGAAAGGGCAGCCAGGGCTGGCAGGCTAAGGCGCAAGAATTGATCCAACTTCAGGACGCAAAGAAGCGGGATAGCATTTCAATGATCCGAGATGATGCCAAGGACCAGGGGGGGATGATAAAGCGGATTGTCAAGAGCTGGAAGCAGGATTCTGTTGCAGCACGTTTCGCTGGCATTCACATGGCCATGATGATTCTTCCATCCCATAAGGCTGCTTCCGACATGGGCACCTTCGAGTCCAATTCACCACATCTGCACCAATTTATCACTAGTAAGCTCGGCAAGGAGACTACATTTATCCCCGAGCTACACAGTATAATTTCGGGTGTTGATGCACCGGCTACAGAAGCCGTGGGACGGGACAAATTAAGGTCCAAATGTCGGGAATATTTGTGCCAGATCGCGGAGCAAGCCAGCATGCCCTTCAAAAAGAACTTCCAGTGGAACCAGTTCATTGCTCGTTTGATCCGGCAGGGGAAACAGCTTGTGAATTGGCGTGACAACCTCCCACTAGCACATGTTTTTTCGGGGGAATACTTGCAGAAAAAGACGGACACCTGGGAGATGCTGTGGACTTCCTGCACTGGAGCCGATAATCAACCTAAGCTTTTCATACAGTCAAGGCCTTCTGGAAGCGATGTTATTGTTGTTGCTGTTAATGAGGAGGCCATATTGTCATCCGGTGATGCGGGTGTGTTTTTGCAAAAGCCGAAGCGCACTCGAAAAGCCGCAACTCTTGTAGAGGATTGTGAGGATGGAAAGAAGGTGGCCAAGCGTCGTAGGGTGGGGTCTGAATGTGACCGCTTTGCTGGGTCTGCAAACGGTGAATCTTTTGCTCCCCAGGAAGATCGCCGAGTCTCTTCTACTAGTGTCTCGACTCTAGTGGCAGAAGAACCATTGCCTAGCAATGCTGGACTTGTGGGGTTCCCTCCCATCTCCATCCACAATCCCGATATCTTTGCATCTCTCCCTGGCCCCTCGAACAGCCAGCCTGCCGGTACTTTTCATGGCATGCCATATGGACTGGTTTCAACCCCAGCAATTCCGCCTTTCAGCTACCCATTCATCCCTCACCAACACCATTTCCCACCTATGATGGGTATGGAGGTGCCAGGTATGTCTCCCAGTGTCCCGACAGCTGATCCACGACAATCGCAGACTTTCTTCAACTTTAATCATACGAACACATAAGCTTCTTATAATCATTCCATTTGTACAATATTTTTGCAAGCTTTCCCCTCGTGCTAACGTTTATCTCATTATCTTAATGTCATCGCTTCATTTGTATATACGATTGCACTCATACTCCATATCATGCTAATGGTTGTCTTGATACCATTTGTACATACTCTCACAAGTCTTCATCGCAATGCTACTCTGTTTGCGCAATCTCATTTCCGTTCAATATCGCAGTACCACTCCGCACGGACTGTAAGTAGGGGCAGCGGCCGCTGAAGTTAATTCGCACGCTTGTATATACAAGTGGATATACAACAGTATATACAGGCCGGGTTTGGCCTATTAGGGGCCAATGAAAGTTATACAAATAATCCACCTAACGAGGCTTCGCCCACTGGGTGTCCAAGGTGCACGTGCAATGTATTGATGCGACGCAAAGTCGCACAACAATGGCAGGTTGCTTCTGAGATCTCAACCAGCAGGAAACTGTCATCCGCCGTCTATCTCCATTGCTTCGGTGCTAACTCTTGTCTTTATCGCGGTGTTGGAAATGAATGAGCCGGCTTTCTTTCCAGCCCATGATCACCTCGCTTCCTATTAATGCATAAGATTCAAAAGACACCTTCTGTTTGCCATCACATTTTTTGTTAAGTAGGTGCCCAACTTTTCATCGCCAGCAGTTTTGCGCCTCTACCCTGACCTTTGTTGGGTGTCGTCGAAGAATGTTCTTTTAATTTTACACATCCTGGTTTGTATTCTGGACGTATCATTCTCCTTGCTTTCGAATGCTCTCATAGTTCAACTTGTGATTTCTGGGTCACATTACACTCTGCATCATCGTCCTTCATTCGGTTAGAACCAGTCCGCGGGGCAGGATGAATTGATGTTGGTTGATGATGACAAGGTAAGAGGTGAGGGAGGCACGGTGAGGCGGTCCAGGGGAGAATCGCATTGAATCTGGGGTTCACTTCAGAATTCAGAAGGGATATCACAAGCATGAAACCTGTATGCGAATGAGAATTAAGGTTCGCACCAGACTCCAACCGTGGTGGAACCCAGAGATTCAGAGCCAGGTAAATTCAAAAGGATCACTCTCTGAGATTTTGCGAAGTGGCATGATGACCGCTAACGTTAATTATGTGTCCTTTCAATTAGCTTCATTCGTTATGAGGTTGGAGAAAAGCTCGCGCACGAGTTCGGTTTCCTCAGCTCTGCAGCACCGCCTGGGTGTATAGCCTTTTCAACTGGAATGAACCGAGTTATCATTATCAGGGCAGGGAATTCGTTTTATGCTAGTGGACGTTCCGCACAGTTTCAGAGATCGCCGTCTTGGGAAGCTCTACCGAGGGCTGCCTGATATGTGCATGAGTCACCATTTTTGCATTTTGGGGGCGCGTGGTTGGCGCTAGTCCTTATCGTCCTCTTCTTTCATCTTCGTGAATGGCTTTCGTTCTGGGGGTAGGCCTGTTCTGCCTGTGGTTGTTTGTTCAGAAAGGCTTCGCGCAGGGACTCCGTTTCAAGACAACTGCACCTCTGAACTCTACTCAGCAACTGTTCGGATCCTCATACGTTGTTTGCCATCCGTCTTACGATTGGGTTAGTAACCTCCAACGGTCTTTGGTTCGGGGATGAACGAAGTCGTTCCCTTAGGCAAAGAACTCGTTAGGCCAGAATCCGTGCCTGGTAAGTGACGGCGCTCTTGCCTACATTGCTTGCCGATCACTGGTTGCTTTGCTAGGTAGCGGCGTGGTTGACTGGAGTTTGTGATGGTATGCTCCTCGAGGCTTCCTTTGTTACATTGCTTACCCTTTGTTCAAGGATTTGGGGAAGTCTGGAGTCTATCCCCGAGTTGCGTGCCGTATGCTGCCCCTCTGGGGAACAGCCTCGGCCCTCCATCAAAGTGTACGTCCCGTACCGCGTCCCTGGCCATCGTTCAATCACTCAAAGTTTGGCATTTAAAAGGCAAATGTTCCTCTGTCACCTACAATTTGATTAGCGCGTGCGCTGGCTGCCAGGGAGAGCCCTACCTCACGTAAGTCCTGTGCACGGTACCACGTATGAGGCCCATAAACAGCCTAATTGTTGCAGGTGGGGAAATTATGCTTCTAATTGCTCTACTTCTAACACCACGGAAGGAGAGTGCGTTAGATAAACACTATCTGAAATAAAATGGGTCTAACTCTATTCTTCCGCTCATCTCAAGCATCCTCTCCTCAATCCCTAATGATACCCGCATCCCATCTTGGGCCTATCTCTTGCCAAGCCAAAACAACCATTGGTACGTCTACTCTTTCGGTGAGGAATGCTCCGTTCATCGGAGGTTTGACATCAACCTTTTTTTCCAGGTACAATGCCCCGCTATCCAAAAAGACTGGAAGTGCGTACTTTTGCTGCAGTCTGCGAACACAGGCCGATAATAATACCCTGATCATCCTTTATTCGCCCAGGGGCGCCAGAGAATCAGAGACTAATCAACCCCACTGGAGTCTTCGACTACAATCCCCCTAAAGCCTCTTGCTCTGGTGGACCTAAGGACGATTCGGGTGGAGGTGGTAAGGGTATGAAAAAAACTACAATCATAGGGATTGCTGTCGGCGGGGCGGCTGGCGTCATAATTATTGGGACCGCCGCTTATGTTGTTCGCACCAGGAGCAGATCAGCAGCTAGAAAGACTCCTCCAACGGCTACCAATGGTCTACGAACTTCCGCAGGATTTGGAGCGATCGCAGGTCGCGATACAGGTGACTTTGTGGGTTCAGCGGGTGGAGTGGTTCAGGTGCCATCGGCGGCTCACGGGGTTAGTACGGCGGTTGGGATGGCTGGAAATCGTGCGCCATTTGCTTTCGGAGGTGCCCCAGTGGCGGCGCCGGTTGTCAGGACATTTGCAGAATCAGGGTTTGGCGTCACCGAGAATCCCAATGTTTTCACTTCCATAGGGCCGGGCACAGGCACAGCAGCCGCTCCCAGAACGAGAGCCTCTATTAGCTCTGCCCGTACCTATGCATCTAGAACTGCAACTTCACCTGTCACTGCAGCCTCATTTTATCCTCCTGAAGTGGCAAACGCCACTAATGCAGGGTCATTGTCACCCACTCAATCTCCATCTTACTTGAGTGATTCAGCGCCCCGATCGCCAGAGAGGTAATAACAAAGTCCTGATCGCTCCATCCTCTCTAGTGCTAACTTCTCCATCTAGCGCCAGCCCTGGCCTCTCGTCCCCCCAGCCTTTCCTCCCACGAACCCAAATCCACCATATTCGGACGGTAATGAGTCTCAACCCAATCAAGGTCTGCCGTATTACGCGACCTACTTCACTGAAGCCTACGAAACAAACTGAGGTTTCGAAATTGGTTTGTGGCACGCATTCATGTTTCCTTGTTTGACCTCTGCTGCTGTTTTTGCATCGTCTGTTCAGTATTCTGGGGAAAATGCAATCTGCATTATTCGTCTACACAAAACAATCGCCTTCAACTCGAGCGACGCAGAAGGTCATCGGCTAGGTTACTAGGGCAGGTTGTTTCCGCTGATGTCAGGAGGATTTCATCGCTTTGCTCGCCGAGTATGCATGCATACCTGAGTTGAACGGGGCCCATGTTTTCGGAAAGCTCGTAATCTCAAAGCACAAAATACATAACACCAATGAATGAATCTTGCATGCCCTTTCTTCCTCCCGCTCACCAGCATCTTGCGTTCCGAAAACAACCCCCCTTGTTTTCTCACGAGACTCTTGACTCCTTGAAATCCCTTTTTGGTGGCTCCCAGATAAATTTCCTTGGAATTCTGTTGAAGAAGACGTGAAAGGGTAGTTGGTGTCTCTCCCTAAACCAATTATAAACTCTGCAGTTCACCCTTAACCAATATATAGCGACCCAACCTCACCGAAAAGTCCTACCACGTTCATGGAGTCCATTTGCTGTCGCCCTGAAGGCCAACATTATTTTCCCCTTCCGAAACGGAATCTGTTCGTCCGTTGACTGCGCGTGCGCTGGCTGTCAGGCATGAAGTCCGTTCAAAGCCAGATGATCATTGTAGATCCCTTCTGGTGAAAGAGCGATCAAGCATGATATCATCCAACTTTCGAAACTGTTTTCTCTACCCTGTACAAGGTGCTCAAACCACTTGCAGTGTTTGTAACCGGGTTTGGACTGATCAATTGCCAAGCTAATCAGAAGTTGGTTATGCTCAATCCTTCGGCATCGAGTTCTGCGGGGTCCGACGATCACCCATCGTCGCTAGGTGCAGTGGGAGATTGCTATACGGCGGTAATGGTGCATACCGGCGGGTGCCACTGCACGAGTCAGAGTTCAGTTTAGCTGGAGCGAGTGCAGCATCCAGCCTTGGTCTCTCCGTGCGATCGGATGCGGAAGCAGCTGCTGCGCATAGGGCCCCTATCCACCATCGGCCATAAAGCCATTGGTGCTTCTGGAGTCGACACTAATGTTCGTTTTCCACCTGGGCTCGGAAGCTTCCCCACCTCTGGGAGGGCTGACGAGGCAAGGGGGTAGCAACTTAGTTTGCGCGTCCCCGGGTTCGGGAGCAGGGTGGGGACCAACGCGGAGGTGCTTCCAGTGGTACTGGAGAAACAGGAGCCGTTAGGTTTCGTTGGCTCACTCAAGAATAAACTAAACGATCAATAGTCGGTTTATTTCCCCGACGAATTGACAAGCGTAAGCAACGGAGCTACTGCCAACGTCGATGTTCCGCTGGTTGTTTGAGTGCCCAGATCCCCCGGTGGGGTAATGTCCAAGGCCGGAGTGCCAGGCGTTCATCAACGTTGATTAACTGCTGCTGAGCAAAATTTCCGTCCATTTTTCTCTCTCTCCTGGATTGGAGCCTTCTACATGTAAATGGATCGTATTCGCATGATCCACCCTGTCGGAGCTTGTGCTAATATCGGAACAACTTTGCTAGAGCCCGGAGAACGAGTTGGCAGCACAATGGTGATGTTGCCTTTCCTATTCCCTAGTTTGGCTGCTACTGCTTTTGTGTCGGCAAACGTGTAGATGGAGATGCAAAGATCCTTGGCAGGGAGATGATCCTGCCTAATAATAGGCGTGCATGCACTGAGCCCAAGAAGCGTGCAAATATAGGACTCGTGATCTATCTATACGAAGGGTTCAAGAACACGTTATCGTGCAGAGTAGTCATGTGACGCTGATCTTGGCGGAGTGTGCGAAGAATTAATAATCTGAATGAATTGCTTAATCAACTCATGCCTGCTTATTTAAGCTCCACTCATGCACCCACCCAGAGATAGATGGAGACCCGAACGAATCGGTTCACTGCCGGTTGGGAGTTATAGGAGAATCCATGATCTGTGGAAGAAGGGCTATAGCAGAAGGAACATGTATGATCAGTTAGAGAAAATTAATTAGCAACCCTTTCACTTGAAAAAGGGAGGTGAGGCCCAGACACGGGCCGCACTCCCAAATGACGTGCTTTTGCGCCATCGTTTTTGGTGCCTCTTCCCTCAAGTGGGACAGGAGCGGGTGACGCCATCTATGCTACCGCCGAATGGATGTGATAAACCTTATCTCCTCACCCCATTTATCTTTATTGTTATAGCAAAAAACAAAATAAAATCGACAACTTCCTCGCTCCTTGTGCGCAACCACGGGCGGATTAATATCGTTCCCTCGTTACGAGTCGGAAGCGACAAGCGATGCTGAAAATGCCTCGTTACTCAATTGATTACCGATCTGTACACGTGACTTACGCACAGCTCAATATACTCCCTCTTTTTTTCAGACCCTCCGTTTCTTGCATCGACGACTGGCACAGCCAGTGTCTAACACAAGCTATTCGTCGCACAAATCTCCATCGAAAACGAACTATTCCTTCGCCCTCATCCAAGAGGAAGATGGTTTCCACAGGTTCCATGATTCAAGGCCTGAATCTTATACAACGCGCGTCACCTACACCTCCGTCTGACTCCCAGGATCTACTCCCGGAATCCCCGCATTTCTCCAGCGACCTTGAAGCCCAATTGTTCCTTTGGTCTACCGTCGACTTTGCCTCTAACGAACCAGATCGAGAAACCGATCCTAACGAGTACGATGTGAGACATTATGATGATACGGACGAAGCCGATGCTAAACCTACTCCGAACGAGGCAGGAGGGAGAGGAGAAGGAGTGACCGAACTTACAATTGATCCTGCCACGCTCATCACCACTCAAACTGATAAAAACGACGACAACTCCAACTCTCAAACTTCAAAGCTGTCGTCGGATCATCATCACCCACACAACTCGACCGGATTGGATTATTTTCAATTTTTGGCGGGGTTAGGCATCGATCCTTTCCAAGATCCTACGGTGCTAAATAATGCTGTCGGGGCTGGCGCCAGCGCCGGTAATTTCCCCAATATCTTTGCCTCTTCGACTAGGAGTCTTCCTCCCGGGGTGGCGAATCGCGCTGTCATCATCGATCCGGCTCTAGCCGCACTCTCGTCGCCTTCTAATCATCTAGCTTCCTCACCTACGAGTTCTTCCCCGTATACCACTCATACCATTCCGAACTCGAATACATCAGAGCAACCCTCTTCCAAGAAACCCCGTGTATCGGGTGCCTCAGTCTCGTCCAGCAGCACCGCTTCTTCCCCAACTGCACACAGTCCAAACCTCACAACCCCTTTAACACCAACCGAAGATAAACGCCGCCGGAACACAGCCGCTTCAGCTCGATTCCGTGCCAAAAAGAAGGAACGTGAGTTAGCAATGGATAAGCACGCGAAGGAACTTGAGGGAAAAGTCAGTAATCTAGAGAGGGAGTGCGAGAGTTTGAGAAGGGAGAATGGATGGCTCAGAGGGTTAGTGGTGGGCGTCGCGGGGGGAGTGGGGGGTTTAGGCGCTGTTGGATTGCCAGGGGGCATGGATGCGGAGGTTCAAGCGAAATTACGCTCACAGGATCAGCAGCAAATTCCACAACGGGATAAGGGAACCTCTTTGAACACTGCATCAAATGTGAATGCGGGGAAGAGAACTAGGGAAACCATTGAAGACGATGCTTGATTTAGCACTTGTTTTTTATGGATCAGAAAACTATTACTTCTTCTTCCTCCCCTTTTTCGACACATCAAATAGAAAATTTTTTTCTTGTATTCCCCTTCCAGTGACTTTTTATCTCCCCCACGTTCCCCGGATCCCTTCCCTCTTTCCTCTTCCGAACATTTCTATCTCTTTTTTTTTTTTACCCGATGTCTTGGTTGCCGTGCACATGCATGGGTGCATTTTGGACCTTGATTGGCGATGCGCATAGATTGGATGTTGGACTTAACATGTATGTGATGAACGCGAACAGTGCTTCCACACTTCAACGTCGACCGGCTAATCTGAAATGAAATGGGTCATGGAATTGTGGAGAACAGGATCGAATCTCGCAGATAAATTGATGTGCGCACGGCGCATATATGTGCAGTACATGCCCGCGCAGTCTATAATCGACCTTGTACGCGTCTTCACCGGGGGTGTAGCTCGTTGGGGATGGCATGTTTGGACGACCCTATAAGGCAATTTGCGCTGAGCCTCTTATATAGTGTGTTGGCCGCAAACACTACACAGCCAGTTCAACATCTTCTCTTTAATCTCCCATTTGTTCTTCCTCATGAATTAAGTAGGTGCATGGTAGGATCCCAGCTTTTATCAAGGTCAGCTGCATCACGAACGGCTATACAACATGCACGTATCCGTACCTCATGCAGTATGTACTGTTACTTCAGTTCTTTCAATCTCCTAGCTCCCTCTCCCCATTAGATAGTGAAGTAATATCAGTATTGTGTGTGTGTGTGTACTCTCTCTCTTATTACCCCGCGGCCTCGTTGTCATATCAGTATCGTTGCCTTCCCTGATCCCCTCTTGAGTCCCCCGCATCAAAAACGCTGCAAGCAAGCTCCCCCCGGGCCAACCTTTAACCTAACTTCCCTAAGCCTATCTCCCGGCATCTTGGTAACAATTAATGCCGATGCCGATTCCTAAGTCTCAAAAATATTGAGAACCCTGTAATAGTCCGGGATACAATACTGCACAAGTAATACATGTGCCATGCGCCGCATGCAAGGTCCCGGTTACATACGGTTAACTACGGCGCATACTGTGTTGCATGCTGTGCAATGCATCTGCATCCTTTTGCTCCCACGGAGTCTGGGGAATGACTCGGAGCTAGTTAGTGCCTGACTGGTTGAAAGAAGCCAGCCGTGGCTCCCCCATGATTCGCGCATTCTTTTCGCAGCCATTGCAACAGGGCCTTGGTACAAAAGAAAAAAAAGCGGCGCCGGTGCCGATTTGGATGAATTCAATGGACAAGTGGGTCATGTGATCTTCCCTATTTGGGAAATTGGGGGTCGGTCATCATTGACCGGATTTGTGTTCAACACATTTGCTGCCATTTAGATAGTCACATGACCTCTATGGTCATTCATTTTTTCATTTTTTGCACCCTATACATACAGACTCTGTGCCTTAAACAGGCTCTTCGATCGCGCGCGCAGGGGCGAATCCGGACATATTGGTAACTAGAATTCATTTTTTTTTACGACGCTGATTCGCCGGGGGCGGCCATTAGATGTACCCCCTCTACTTTAGTAGAGGCTGGGATCCTACCCCCCCAAGTGTTGTCGACGAAACTGATAGGAGATTTTGGCTCGGAGTCCATTAGTCGTCCACCCGATCCCCCGATGCGTTCATGGAGGCCCATGAGACCTCTTTATTGTTTCTTCAGTAAGATGGGAGAGATTGTTGTTATGACTTTGCTCGATATGGGCATAGCGCGCGCTCGGCAGCTAGTGCAACTCGCAACATAGCGAGGGACTAAAAGACAAAAGGACCCACTAAATTATCATTAGCTGTGTATGCATGGTACTTAGAGTATTATGACAACGCTGCGCTTACAGATCAAGCAGCGCACAGACATGTCGAGGGAGGATGCTTGCGCATGTGGGATATGTTGCCAAAACGCGCTCATGATCTGGATAAGTTGGATTCCAACTGAGATAGAAGTGGAGCACGTTGCAAGTGTTATCAACTTCAAGTGCCCGACCATGCATGATCATACGGCTTGATGACTCGATCGTTATTCCCTTGACCCACTCGCTGTCGGCGAGGTGCCACTTGATCCTAGGGAAAGGGAAATTGGGTTCGGTTTTATGTAATGATAAACTGTCCGCTAACTTGCCTGCATCCAGAAAAAAACTTATTGCGCTCCCATGATGAGCAATGGGATTCGGAAGACCGTGATGAAACGTATGTAGGCAGGTTCCTAGCCTTTGCGTGCCCAACATCAGCGCTTACCGCCCCCCCCTTCGGTTACGAAGCGGCCACGCCAGAGTCCGCACGATCATCCCACTCGCAGTAAACAGGCCAGGACTTAATGTCACAATTATGTACTTAGCCATGCCATTGCGCAGGCTAGCTGATGTCAGGTCCGTACGGTGGAGTCGACCAAATGCCTTGTGACTCTGAGCATCTTAGTGGCTCGCACGTGTGTTGTTGCGCCTAAAATATATAATCCATTATCAAGTTGTCCACCAGCAAAAAGGCTAAAGCTCTTAGACGAAGATCGACGATCTCCTCGTGGAGTGACGGAGCTGACATCGCGGTCCCGATTTCTCAAAGTCGTCAATGCTACCTACGGCTGATTGGTGTCTCCCCCCCCCCCTTAGCTAAAAATGGCGACATTTGTGCCACGTAGTTGAAGTTCAAGGACAACATGAAGGAATGAGCTGCTTTGGGGAAAATACTCGTAGCCGACACCGTGGCCGAGGCAATTTTAGCTATAAAATCTTACGATGGGCGTCATCGGAAGAGGCAAAGCCGTGAGATTATGAAAAAATGGTAATGAATAAATAAATATGCAGGAAGACTGCAGCGCGCTATACCCCCTGACGGACTTGGAACTGTACTGAATGGCTCATTAGTTCGCGGTTCTTACGCCGTGCTGATTGTGGGAATGTGTGATCCTGGTCATGGAACTCACCACATGTTATTGTGGCCCACAGCGGTGCCGCTACACCGAAGACACAAGCGAACCTCACAATGCAAAAATTGATTCTAATGTCCACACGTCTGACACCGTTGATCATCGTATTTGAACGCGTGTGACTCACTGGAGCCATCGAGAGGACCATTGTAGGGGAAGGGAAGACCAGGGAATCAGCAACAAGGGATCCTCAAGATGAACACGGGTAAGCGAAGTGTTGCCTCGGATGCAGATGCTATGTGCTCAAGCGACCCCCAGTCAAGCAGTGGGGCTAAGGAAGAACTCAAATGGCCCAGTATGAACGACTCTACATATATGTTTCGAAGCATTAATGCCCCTATATCCCGTGGCGTAGGACTATCGAGAGGATATTCGATTCCTTGTATCGAAAGACTAGAACGCTTCAGGGCTAGGGTGTGACACAATCCAGACAATGTAGACCCACACGATGTTCCTTGTGAAGGCCAGAGCTTGATCGTCTGGTCCTGGAGTGGCTTCGGTAGTTCTGAAAGAGAGATCCTTCTGTCGACTGCATTTTGCACTAAATTAGCGCTTCCATCTTTTTGCTGTAAAGTCTTGAATATAACGCCATTCCACTCGGACTACCTTCTGTGGAAGGGTGCAATCCTGGTCGATTGACAATCAGTGGTTAGCAGACAAACTGTCAGTCAAGGTATCGCCAGTTGGGGCGACTTCGTGGGTATTCTAAGAGCATGCTGTTTCCGCCAGCGAGCGCGACGAATACGGGCTGAAATGTGCTGACCAAGAGGCCAACGTGAACCGCAAACGCCTTATTATTCCCCTGAACCCTGGTCAATTCTGGTGATGTAGAGTGAGCCGCAACACTAGGCGATGGCCCATAGGCATGGACGTATGTGGTCGGCCTGTATGCAGGAACCATCCTTACGGCTGAGGTCAATCTCGACCGCGTTTCCCAAAAACACGTAGGGAGGACTTGAAACAATGGGTGCCACGAGGCAATAAATTATTGATGGCGCAAGCGCGTTGGGTTCAAGTCCATGTCGAGTGGCGTGCTGACATCTGTGCTGCGTGGGAATGCCGGAACGGGGCCATTTAGTGTCTCACTTATTATGTATGTAATTGGTCGGTGCACATGATTCCCTTCCAAGATCAGAATGGGACGCCGATCGCAATCAATCCGCCTCATGTCAACCGCTGGTTTGCAGATATGTTACCAATTGGCGGTGACGCAATCCTGATGACAGTTCATCGCGCAGGCCGTACTTGCAAGAACGCCAGCGACTCTTAGGGGATCAGTAGAAGAATCCACGGGTGCGCAGTGCGCGGGTCCCGGTTTCATCGATCAGGTGGGTTCTGCACCTCATCTTAGGGATACTCAGAAGTGAACAAGGCATTTCGCAGCAGGGATCAAACGGACAAGAACTGGATATTAGTTTCATGCGTGAGACTACGATAAAATGGGAGCGGATAAACAAACGGATGCCGCGAAAACGACGCAAGTTTATGGGGACCATAGATAATGCCCCTTTCACGGTATAAATATGCAGGAAGACTGCAGCGCGCTGTACCCCCTTGATGGACTTGGAGTGGCTCATTAGTCCGCTGCTCTACTCCGTGCCAATTGGGACTCGAGGAGCCGGTTCGAGTCATCACCGGCTGCACACGCGCTGGTGTGCTTGCCTGCTTCTAGTCACTCGTTGGTTCGGAAGTCTGGCGGTGAGATGAACGGGGTGATGAGACGATGTGGGAGTGCGGGGTTTTGTGACACTACGCTTACCGAACCGATTCTCAGGTGGAGACCCTAATAACAGAACCTCCCCATTCTGGACGTCCGAGTCAGTCGTTGGCCTTTCAGTGGCAGACAAGTAGAAAACGTACGTTGGACCCGTCATTATCGGGAGAACCATTACCGGGAACATCCACATCCCCACTCTGTGGAGATATAGGACTAAGGGCTATGCCCTCGTCGGGACTGCCCCGTGGTGTAATGCGGAGGACCAATATTAGAAATGATAAATAATGTACCTGCACAGGCAACATCATGTTTCCCCGTGTATTAATGTCGAAGATAAGGGAAAACTAACCGGTCCTGACAAAGCCGACATCAAATCCATGACAAGTGGATTGGGCTAGTGGTGAAGGATGGAAATAAGCTGGTCCGGGAGCTCTTGTCAGATGATGTCTCACCCAAAAGAGGAGGAGAAGTCCTCTTGAGAGTTGTACCGGGAGAACCAGGAGGAAAACAAGAATCTTGAGAGTTATTTAATACAGTGTGACGTTCGGAAAGTGACAAGTATAAGCCTTTACGTACACAACGCTGCCTCCATTTGAATAATGTTTGCTTCAACAAATCATCAGAAGATGGTTGTCGCAGCCCTCTGCTAATAATTCGCCCTTGTTCTACATGCCAGAGGAGGAAGAGAGTGGTGGCGAAACTTATGAGCAGGCAGAGGGTGTCGGTGAACATGGCTATCGCCATTATACGATTCCGTCGTTGATTGTGTGAACTGACGAGGGGGGAACGGAAACTGTAGTAAAGGGTCATCACGATGAGTAAAGCAAAAAACTTACGGCCCTTGCTCCGTTAAAATTACTCCATAAATAGACAGTGCTGTTGAAGGTGTTAAGCGAAGGGAACGTGTGAGACACAATAGCGCCCACCGAACTCAGCTCCACAGAGAAAAATTGTGACCACCAAACAAAATAAGACAGTTGGGCGGGTAAATCGGCGGCAGCTCACGCATTCACAGATTGACCGTAAGGCTCTGGCCGTCTACGGCATTAGACTCTAGAGTGGATGATGGAAATGGCGAAGACCTTGCCTGAAGCTTAGGAATACTGAGGGCAAACACAATCAGAGTGGGAACATAGTCAATGGTCAGAATTATACTACTCACAGTGAAATCCGCTGATTGTTGGAGCAGAGACTAAAAGAATGCAGCTTCGAAGTATCTTTGCAGCCATTTCGTCAACCGAATTGTCTGGAACATAGGTCGAGGTAATGACCGAAGCCTCAATATTCTGGTACAACAGCATACTGACAGGTCCAGAGATGTTTGGTTATGAGAAGCTCCCCACTAACTATGTGAGAATGAATGCATATCAATTGATGTGATCCTGGTCATGGAACTCACCAATCTGTACCACATGCAGCGGCATGAGTAAAATAGCAAAAATGACGAAACCCCGCAGAGCGGGACGGTGGTTCGGTGAATATATAATGGTCCACAGAAGTGCCGTTGGGGCACCGGAAATACAAGTGAGGATAGTGAGCCCCACAATGCAAAGAGCGATGCTAATGTCCACACGTCAGACACGGTTGATCATTGTATTTGAACCCGTGTGACTTACTGGCCTGCCGCCATCATCATCGAGAGGAATATTGTAGGGGAAGGGAAGTCAGCAACGAGGGATCCTCAAGACGAACACGGTGAGCAAAGTGTTGCCTCGGATGCAAATGCTATGTGCTGAAGCGACCCCGGTCAAGCATGCTTCGAATCTCATCACGCAATTTCTTTTCTGCCACACCAATTGGCGCTGCTCACACGATCCTGGGCTGGCGTGCGGCGTGCGGCGTGCGGCATGCCCCTTGAATGGATTTATCACGAACCACGGAATGGGTTATTTCTGCCACTTGGACATCCAGAAGATCAGGACTGGGCATTCCAAGTCCACGAAGTAAACGGGTTGCGCGAGAACAAGCACTATTCAACTTGTCAGAATGTCTTCACCCGATTGATTTCCCCCCTACACCAGTGACGCTGCGGTACTATATTTCAGATCAGCAGCAGAGGAGCGCGCACGCGATATCTGGCCTGTAGGTCTCCCATGTACAGTCAAAGCGAGCGGCATCCATGAACCCAAAGATGTGATGTTGGATAGAAGAAATTAGCAGGAGCGACGAAAACATTTACGGGGTATGTATTTCCTCCATCGTTTAGTATTTGGATTGATACCGTCAAGTCTAGACCTCTTTAGCCAAGATTTCGTGCATGCTGACGCACAACACGTTTCAGCGTGTATCGTTACGCGCTGGTATGCCCGAAGAAATCAAGGTTCGCGTCACTGTACATTTCGCACAACGTCAGCTAAAGAGGTAAGTAGGCGCAATGCCTACTTCGAGGCGCGACCCACAGGAAGACGCTGCTAACTCTCAGTTTGTTGACAGGATTCAGGCGTCGACAGCGTTAGATAGAAATCCATCCTCGGCCGAAGGTGCGCAATGTGGCTTTGATTTTAATTACAGTGAGTAGGTGATGTGGCCCAACAGTACGGTGATAACATTGGAGTTTGGACTTGATACTACAGAGATCGGTACAGACGTCTAATATGCTGGATAGAAAGGGTATATGGGAATTACTCGAGAGAGGTGTAGCTGAGAAGGGCACTGAGCGCTGCTGAACAATCAGGCTAATTCGACAAATCGGCTCGATGATCCCAACGTTTTGAGCTGGAGTAGGAAGACTCAGCCTATACAGCTAGGACATCAAGGTTTCCAGAATTCCATGGCGCATACAGTATGAGGCGCTGCGATTGGTCCGTTCGGAATGCAGTGTTGCGTTTGGTCTAGGCCGGATTGCCAGGGGCACCACTTCAAACAAACAGATGAGTCATTGACAACATTTTGGATGTGAAGCGAGCTTTCTCTCATCGTTCTAATCGACGGAACCTTGAAGTCCGCAGAGATAATCAGGCAGGACAGTAGGCTGGAGCAGCCTCTATAGATAGAGCATGACAGAACAATTACTACCCGCGCCGGCATTCTGAATGCCAGCCCTCGGCGAACGCCGCTTTCAGTTCCCAGTCATCCCTTATGCCCTGCTGGCTGCACGCATCCCTGTAGTCTTTTTTCCGGGCTGCTTATGGCTCTTCCCTTTTTGGCTACGACGATCCACTTTATCAGGCTGTTGAGTCTTGGTTTTCGTTCTTTGTTATTGCACAATTCTTGCAAGTAATACCCACTGGAAGCACCGGCTGTCTGTAAACTTATATTATCCGAGAAAGTTTTCCAGGAGGTATTACTATTGCATTCGAGACCTCAACACCGTCTCCTCTCGCCTAACAGATCAATTTTCTCCAAACTCGCGTCGACATTTCATCATATGAACCTTTCTTGTCTCGGCGCAGTTCCACACTGACACATAAGCACTGCTGATGCACCATGCACTTAAACTTACTCTCTTTGGTGGTCCTCTCAGTCTTGGACCTCGTCTTCGGGCTTATGCGTTAACCACACTGGATTCTGCCTTCTGCATCTTGCACCTTGCCGAGACATTCGCTGCATTTTAATATGGACCACGTTCCATTGAACGCCCATGAGAAATTAAGAACGTAACACCCGGCGCACATCCCAGGGAAATGAACATTAGGGACGCTGCGAAACCAGGTCACCATGTCCATAGGCTAGAAACCATACATCTGAGTGATGTTCCAAAAACCCACGCGAAGGATGGCGGATAACATACCACATCTCGAATAGCCAAACTCTGCAAATCAATAATCACCACAAATTGTAAAACCCTCTTCCCTCCCGTCACACCGCTTTGATGAAACAAATCGGCAATGTGTAACCTAGCAAGTTCGTGCATCGAAAGAACTTGGTTTTTTAGTCCTTCCACAGTCTGCCCTGAGAAATATCAGCGGAAGAGGCAAAGCCGTGAGATTATGAAAAAATGGTAGTGAATAAACAAATGTATGCTGCGAAAACGGCGCAGTGGGAAGTTTATGGAGACCATTTTTGATGTATACATAATGCCCCTATGAAGACTGCAGCGCGCTATACCCCCTTGACGGACTTGGGACTGTACTGAATGGCTCATTAGTTTTCGCGGTTCTACGCCGTGCTGATTGTGGAAATGTGTGATCCTGGTCATGGAACTTACCACATGTTATTGTGGCCCACAGCGGTGCCGCTACACCGAAGACACAAATGAGCCTCACAATGCAAAGAGTGATTCTAATGTCCACACGTCTGACACCGTTGATTATATTTGAACGCGTGTGACTCACTGGAGCGCCGTCATCGCCATCGAGAGGAATATTGTAGGGGAAGGGAACACCAGGAAGTCAGCAACGAGGGATCCTCAAGATGAACACGGTGAGCGAAGTGTTGCCTTGGATGGAGATGCTATGTGCTCAAGCGACCCCCAGTCAAGCAGTGGGCTAAGGAAGAACTCAAATGGCCTAGTATAAACGACTCTACATATATGTTTCGGAGCATTAATATCCCGTGGCGCAGGACTATCGAGAGGATATTCGATTCCTTGTATCGAAAGACTAGAACGCTTCAGGGCTAGGGTGTGACCCAACCCAGACAATGTAGACCCACACGATGTTCCTTGTGCTTGATCGTCTGGTCCTGGAGTGGCGTCGGTAGTTCTGAAAGAGGGATCCTACCCGGACTACCTGTGGAAGGGTGCAGTCCTGGTCGATTGACAATCAGTGGTTAGCAGACAAACTGTCAGTCAGAGTATCGCCAGTTGGGGAAACGTCGTGGGTATTCTAAGAGCATGCTGTTTCCGCCAGCGAGCGCGACGAATACGGGTTGAACTGTGCTCGCCAATAGGTCAACGTGAACCGCAAACACCTTATTATTCCCCCGAATCCGGGTCAATTCTGGTGATGTAGAGTGAGCAGCAACACTAGGCGATGGCCCATAGGCATGGGCGTATGTGGTCGGCCTATATGCAGGAACCATCCTTACGGCGGAGGTCAATCTCGACCGCATTTCCCAAAAACACTCTCCTTCAGGACTTGAAACAGTGGGTGCCACGAGGCAATAAATTATTGATGGCGCAAGCGCGTTGGGTTCAAGTCCATGTCGAGTGGCGTGCTGACATCTGTGCTGCGTGGGAATAGCCGGAACGGGGCCACTTAGTGTCTCACTTCACGGAACCATTAATTGGTCGGTGCACACATGATTCTCTTCCAAGATCGGAATGGGACGCCGATCGCAATCAATCCGCCTCATGTCAACCGCTGGCTTGCTGATATGTTACCAATTGGCGGTGACGCAATCCTGATGACAGTTGGAAGGCGGACTGTTCCCCATCGCGCGGGCCGTACTTGCAAGAACGCCAGCGACTCTTAGTAGAAGAATCCACGGGTGCGCAGTGCGCGGGTCCTGGTTTCATCGATCAGGTGGGTTCTACACATCCTAGGGATGCTCAGCAGTGAATAAGGCATTTCGCAACAGGGATCAGACGGATGAGAAGTAAATATTAGTTTCATGCGTGAGACTACGATAAAATTGGAGTGGATAAACAAACGGATGCCGCGAAAACGGCGCAAGTTTATGGGGACCATAGATAATGCCCCTTTCACGGTATAAATATGCAGGAAGACTGCAGCGCGCTATACCCCCTTGATGGACTTGGAGTGGCTCATTAGTTCGCTGCTCTACTCCGTGCCAATTGGGACTCGAGGAGCCGGTTCGAGTCATCACCGGCTGCACACGCGCTGGTGTTCTTGCCTGCTCTTAGTCATTTGTTGGTTCGGAAGTCTGGCGGTGAGATGAACGGGGTGATGAGACGATGTGGGAGTGTGAGATTCTGTGACACTGCGCTTACCGAACCGATTTTCAGGTGGAGACCCTAATAACAGAACCTCCCCATTCTGGACGTCCGAGTCAGTCGTTGGCCTTTCAGTGGCAGTCAAGTAGAAAACGTACGTTGGACCCGTCATTATCGGGAGAACCATTGCCGGGAACATCTACATCCCCACTCTGTGGAGAAATAGGACTAAGGGCTATGCCCTCGTCGGGACTGCCCCGTGGTGTAATGCGGAGGACCAATATTAGAAATGATAAATAATGTACCTGCACAGGCAACATCATGTTTCCCCGTGTATTAATGTCGAAGATAAGGGAAAACTAACCGGTCCTGACAAAGCCGACATCAAATCCATGACAAGTGGATTGGGCTAGTGGTGAAGGATGGAAATAAGCTGGTCCGGGAGCTCTTGTCAGATGATGTCTCACCCAAAAGAGGAGGAGAAGTCCTCTTGAGAGTTGTACCGGGAGAACCAGGAGGAAAACAAGAATCTTGAGAGTTATTTAATACAGTGTGACGTTCGGAAAGTGACAAGTATAAGCCTTTACGTACACAACGCCGCCTCCATTTGAATAATGTTTGCTTCAACAAATCATCAGAAGATGGTTGTCGCAGCCCTCTGCTAATAATTCGCCGTTGTTCTACATGCCAGAGGAGGAAGAGAGTGGTGGCGAAACTTATGAGCAGGCAGAGGGTGTCGGTGAACATGGCTATCGCCATTATACGATTTCGTCGTTGATTGTGTGAACTGACGGCGAGGGGACGGGAACTGTAGTATGAGATCATCACGATGAGCAAAGCAAAAAAAAACTTACGGCCCTTGGTCCGCTAAAATCACTCCATAAATAGACAGTGCTGTTGAAGGTGTTGAGCGAAGGAAACGTGTGAGACACAATAGCGCCCACCGGACTCAGCTCCACAGAGAAAAATTGTGACCACCAAACAAAATAAGACAGTTGGGCGTGTGACCGGCGGCAGCTCACGCATTCACAGATTGACCGTAAGGCTCTGGCCGTCTACAGCATTAGACTCTAGAGTGGATGATGAAATGGCGAAGACCTTGCCTGAAGCTTAGGAATACTGAGGGCAAACACAATCAGAGTGGGAACATAGTCAATGGTCAGAATTATACTACTCACAGTGAAATCCGCTGATTGTTGGAGCAGAGGCTAAAAGAATGCAGCTTCGGAGTATCTTTGCAGCCATTTCGTCAACCGAATTGTCTGGAACATAGATCGAGGTAATGACCGAAGCCTCAATATTCTGGTACAACAGCATACTGACAGGTCCAGAGATGTTTGGTTATGAGAAGCTCCCCACTAACTATGTGAGAATGAATGTATATCAATTGATGTGATCCTGGTCATGGAACTTACCAATTTGTACCACATGCAGTGGCATGAGTAAAATAGCAAAAATGACGAAACCCCGCAGAGCGGGACGGTGATTTGGTGAGAATATTATGGTCCACAGAAGTGCCACTGGGGCACTGGAGATACAAGTGAGGATAGTGAGCCCCACAATGCAAAGAGCGATGCTAATGTCCACACGTCAGACACGGTTGATCATCGTATTTGAACCCGTGTGACTCACTAGCCTGCCGCCATCGTCATCGAGAGGAATATTGTAGGGAGGAAGTCAGCAACAAGGGATCCTCAAGGCGAACACGGTGAGCAAAGTGTTGCCTCGGATGCAAATGCTATGTGCTGAAGCGACCCCGGTCAAGCATCCTTCGAATCTCATCACGCAATTTCTTTTCTGCCACGCCAGTTGGCGCTGCTCACACAATCCTGGGCTGGCGTGTGGCATGCGGCGTGTTCCGGAATGGGTTGTTTCTGCCACTTTGGACATCCAGAAGATCAGGACTGGGCATTCCAAGTCCACGAAGTAAACGGGTTGCGCGAGAACAAGCACTATTCACCTCGTCAAAATGTCTTCACCCGATTGATTTTCCCCCTACACCAGTGACGCTGCGGTACTATATTTCAGATCAGCAGCAGAGGAGCGCGCACGCGATATCTGGCCTGTAGGTCTCCCATCTACAGCCAAAGCGAGCGGCATTCATGAATCCAAAGATGTGATGTTGAATAGAAGAAATTAGCAGGAGCGACGAAAACATTTACGGGGTATGTATTTCCTCCATCGTTTAGTATTTGGATTGATACCGTCAAGTCTCGACCTCTTTAGCCAAGATTTCGTGCATGCTAACGCACAACACATTTCAGCGTGTATCGTTACGCGCTGGTATGCCCGAAGAAATCAAGGTTCGCGTCACTGTACATTTCGCACAACGACGGCTAAAGAGGTAAGTAGGCGCAATGCCTACTTCGAGGCGCGACCCACAGGAAGACGCTGCTAACTCTCTGTTTGTTGACAGGATTCAGGCGTCAACGGCGTTAGATAGAAATCCATCCTCGGCCGAAGGTGCGCAATGTGGCTTTGATTTTAATTACAGTGAGTAGGTGATGTGGCCCAACAGTACGGTGATAACATTGGAGTCTGGACTTGATACTACAGAGATCGGTACAGACGTCTAATATGCTGGAAAGAAAGGGCATACGGGAATTACTCGAGAGAGGTGTAGCTGAGAAGGGCACTGAGCGCTGCTGAACAATCAGGCTAATTCGACAAATCGGCTCGATGATCCCAACGTTTCGAGCTGGAGCAGGAAGACTCAGCCTATACAGCTAGGACATCAAGGTTTCCAGACTTCCATGGCGCATACAGTATGAGGCGCTGCGATTGGTCCGTTCGGAATGCAGTGTTGCGTTTGGTTTAGGCCGGATTGCCAGGGGCACCACTTCAAACAAACAGATGAGTCATTGACGACATTTTGGATGTGAAGCGAGCTTTCTCTCATCATTCTAATCGACGGAACCTTAAAGTCCGCAGAGATAATCAGGCATGACAGTAGGCTGGAGCAGCCTCTATAGATAGAGCATGACAGAACAATTACTACCCGCGCGGCATTCTGAATGCCAGCCCTCGGCGAACGCCGCTTTCAGTTCCCAGTCATCCCTTGTGCCTTGCTGGCTGCACGCATCCCTGTAGTATGGTTTCGGGCTGCTTATGGCTCTTCCCTTTTTGGCTACGACGATCCACTTTATCAGGCTGTTGAGTCTTGGTTATCGTTCTTTGTTATTGCACAATTCTTGCAAGTAATACCCACTGGAAGCACCGGCTGTCTGTAAACTTATATTATCCGGAGAGAAAGTTTTCCAGGAGGTATTACTATTGCATTCGAGACATCAACACGTCTCCTCTCACCTAACAGATCAATTTCCTCCAAACTCGCGTCGACATTTCATCATATGAACGCTTCTTGTCTCGGCGCAGTTCCGCACTGACACATAAGCACTGCTGATGCACCATGCACTTAAACTTACTCTCTTTGGTGGTTCTCTCAGTCTTGGACCTCGCCTTCGGGCTTATGCGTTAACCACACTGGATTCTGCCTTCTGCATCTTGCACCTTGCCGAGACTTTCGCTGCATTTTACTGCCACATAAAAAAGCTTTCATCAATTCTAACTCCTTATTATATTTACTTTTACATACGACGAACAGCGTTGACGTAGTCAGACCACCTGAGTATGCTAGGACGTACGACACATCGGTGTAAGGACTCGGGTTAGCCCGACGTTTCCGGAGTATCTATAACCGTATCATAAGGCATACGGCAAGCGTGGCAGGTCGGTCCATTTCGAGCATGCATTACGATCTGAGCCCGACACACTTGGCAAAGAACATGGCCGCATGGTGCGCCAGTCGTTGGGGCTCTGTGTCCATTTCTTCGAAACATATAGGGCACTCCAACGTATTGGGTTTGTCTTCGAGTGACCGCAACACTGTCCTGACGAATGGGATTCCAAGCAGTCTATGATTGGGAACTATGGGCCATGGTGATTCTTGATGGCGGTCGCGCCAGGTATTCATCCACCTGGAAAGATGCCTCCAAATCACCATGGAGTATCGAATAAGACCATCAAGCATTTTTCAAGTGCTTGCAAAAATAATAAGATAACCGCAAAGAATTGCGTTGGCGACGATCAACAAAACCAGACATCCTGTAGCCGTACGAACAAGGAGACCCCAGCCCGATGAGAATGGCGACATCCCAGAGGGAGGTTTCTATCACAAGCAGGAGTACAGGGCCAACAGCACCAAGAAGCCTTTGGTACGGTAACTCTTTGTTCTTGCAGCTCGTGATCAACGCTATGAAGTTGCAGCCTTGCCGTCCTTCGTGTGTTTGCTCCTCGTTATCACCGATGAGGCTCATGCTGTTCGGTTAACAGTAGATTCTTCGATGCCCGTGATGCTATCGTCCAGGCTGACCGAATCCTTACTGGAGGCAAGAACCAGTGTGAGCTTTGGATTGGATTCAGTCAGCGTGAATTGGTATGTTGCTATCATTGCGCGATAACATATCCGTGTACTAAGTCTGGTCTACCATAGGGTCCTGATGCAACCATTATTGGCTCCACTCCTTGGGGTAGAGGTGTCCGCACTGATGTAAGTTCGCAAAATTTAGCTCATTAATGATCGCTCAACATCCTTCCTTTCAAGGATTTCGACATTCCCCTGGTGTTTGCAACAAGTAGAGTCAATCGGCGATGGATACAAGATGTCGAATTATACATACATTACAGTACTACCATGGGTCGTCTAGAGCTTCTTTAAACTATTGGTACTACCATTCTATGTGGCACTTCAGCGTCTTACAAATTTCTGTGTGGATCCTCATTATCCGTGTACATTAGGATCTGGGTTGGGTTGGTTTCATGTTGTCAGCACCACAGTGTGCTGTCATTGCTGTTTTGCGTCCGCAGAACGCGGTTAAACGGATTTGGATCGTTGCACCCCCACTGCTACGGATCTAGCTCGCTGCAAGTCCGAACCAGTTTTTGCTTGTGTAAACAGTACTGGTCAAAGCCGGACGCGCGGACTTCCGTGTGCTCTACATATATGTTTCGAAGCATTAATGCCCCTATATCCCGTGGCGTAGGACTATCGAGAGGATATTCGATTCCTTGTATCGAAAGACTAGAACGCTTCAGGGCTAGGGTGTGACCCAACCAGACAATGTAGACCCACACGATGTTCCTTGTGAAGCCCAGAGCTTGATCGTCTGGTCCTGGAGTGGCTTCGGTAGTTCTGAAAGAGAGATCCTACCCGGACTACCTGTGGAAGGGTGCAGTCCTGGTCGATTGACAATCAGTGGTTAGCAGACAAACTGTCAGTCAGAGTATCGCCAGTTGGGGCAACTTCGTGGGTATTCTAAGAGCATGCTGTTTCCGCCAGCGAGCGCGACGAATACGGGCTGAACTGTGCTCGCCAATAGGTCAACGTGAACCGCAAACATCTTATTATTCCCCTGAACCGGGTCAATTCTGGCGATGCAGAGTGAGCAGCAACACTAGGCGATGGCCACAGGCATGGGCGTATGTGGTCGGCCTATATGCAGGAACCATCCTTGCGGCGGAGGTCAATCTCAACCGCGTTTCCCAAAAACACTCTCCTTCAGGACTTGAAACAATGGGTGCCACGAGGCAATAAATTATTGATGGCGCAAGCGCGTTGGGTTCAAGTCCATGTCGAGTGGCGTGCTGATCTGTGCTGCGTGGGAATAGCCGGAACGGGATGTGCCACACCATTGAATTTCCCTTCCAAGATGGGACGCCGATCGCAATCAATCCGCCTCATGTCAACCGCTGGCTTGCTGATATGTTACCAATTGGCGGTGACGCAATCCTGATGACAGTTGGGAGGCGGACTGTTCCCTATCGCGCGGGCCGTACTTGCAAGAACGCCAGCGACTCTTAGGGGATCAGTAGAAGAATCCACGGGTGCGCAGTGCGCGGGTCCGGTTTCATCGATCAGGTAGGTTCCACACCTCATCCTAGGGATGCTCAGCAGTGAATAACAACAGGGATCAAACGAATGAGAAGTAAATATTAGTTTCATGGGATAAACAAATGGATGACGCGAAAACGGCGCAAGTTTATGAGGATCATAGATAATGCCCCTTTCACAGTATAAATATGCAGGAAAACTGCAGCGCGCTATACCCCCTGGACTTGGAGTGGCTCATTAGTCCGCTGCTCTACTCCGTGCCAATTGGGACTCGAGCCGGTTCGAGTTATCACCGGCTGCACACGCGCTGGTGTTCTTGCCTGCTCTTGGTTACTTGTTGGTTCGGAAGTCTGGCGGTAAGATGAACGGGGTGATGAGACGATGGGGAGCGCTGGGTATTGTGCTCTACGCTTACCGAACCGATTTTCAGGTGGAGACCCTGATAAAAGAATCTCCCCATTCTGGACGTCCGAGTCAGTCGTTAGCCCTTCAGTGGCAGTCATCAAGTAGAAAACGTACGTTGGACCCGCCATGAACGGGAGAACCATCACCGGGAGCATCCACATCCCCACTCGGTGGAGATATAGGACTAAGGGCTACGCCCTCGTCGGGACTGCCCCGTGGTGTAATGCGGAGGACCAATATTAGAAGTGATAGATAATGTACCTGCACAGGCAACATCAGATTTCCGCATGTTTCCGCGTGTATTAATGTCGAACATAAAGGAACACTAACCGGTCCTGACAAAGCCGACATCAAATCCATGACAAGTGGATTGGGCTGTGGTGAAGGATCGAAATAAGCTGGTCCGCGAGCTCTTGTCAGATGATGTCTCACCCAAAAGAGGAGGAGAAATCCTCTTGAGAGTTGTACCGGGAGAACGAGGAGGAAAGCAAGAATCTTGAGAGTTATTTAATACAGTGTGGCGTTTGGAAAGTGACAAGTATAGGTCTTTACGTACACAACGCTGCCTCCATTTGAATAATGTTTGCTTCAACAATCATCAGAAGATGGTTGTCGCAGCCCTCTGCTAATAATTCGCCGTTGTTCTACATGCCAGAGGAGGAAGAGAGTGGTGGCGAAACTAATGAGCAGGCAGAGGGTGTCTGTGAACATGGCTATCGCCATTATACGATTCCGTCGTTGATTGTGTGAACTGACGGCGGGGGGGCGGAACTGTAGTATGAGATCATCACGATGAGCAAAGCAAAAAAAAACTTACGGCCCTTGGTCCGCTAAAATTACTCCATAAATAGACAGTGCTGTTGAAAGTGTTAAGCAAAGGAAACGTGTGAGACAATAGCGCCCACCGGACTCAGCTCCACAGAGAAAAATTGTGACCACCAAACAAAATAAGACAGTTGGGCGTGTGATTCGGCGGCAGCTCACGCATTCACAGATTGACCGTAAGGCTCTGGCCGTCTACAGCATTAGACTCTAGAGTGGATGATGAAATGGCGAAGACCTTGCCTGAAGCTTAGGAATACTGAGGGAAAACACAATCAGAGTGGGAACATAGTCAATGGTCAGAATTATACTACTCACAGTGAAATCCGCTGATTGTTGGAGCAGAGGCTAAAAGAATGCAGCTTCGGAGTATCTTTGCAGCCATTTCGTCAACCGAATTGTCTGGAACATAGGTCGAGGTAATGACCGAAGCCTCAATATTCTGGTACAACAGCATACTGACAGGTCCAGAGATGTTTGGTTATGAGAAGCTCCCCACTAACTATGTGGGAATGAATGTATATCAATTGATGTGATCCTGGTCATGGAACTTACCAATTTGTACCACATGCAGTGGCATGAGTAAAATAGCAAAAATGACGAAACCCCGCAGAGCGGGACGGTGATTTGGTGAGAATATTATGGTCCACAGAAGTGCCACTGGGGCACCGGAAATACAAGTGAGGATAGTGAGCCCCACAATGCAAAGAGCGATGCTAATGTCCACACGTCAGACACGGTTGATCATCGTATTTGAACCCGTGTGACTCACTAGCCTGCCGCCATCGTCATCGAGAGGAATATTGTAGGGGAAGGGAAGTCAGCAACAAGGGGTCCTCAAGGCGAACACGGTGAGCAAAGTGTTGCCTCGGATGCAAATGCTATGTGCTGAAGCGACCCCGGTCAAGCATCCTTCGAATCTCATCACGCAATTTCTCTTCTGCCACACCAGTTGGCGCCAATCCTGGGCTGGCGTGTGGCGTGCGGCGTGTGGCGTGTGGCATGCCGCTTGAATGAATTTATCACGAACCCCGGAATGGGTTGTTTCTGCCACTTTGGACATCCAAAAGATCAGGACTGGGCATTCCAAGTCCACGAAGTAAATGGGCGCGCGAGAACAAGCACTATTCACCTCGTCAAAATGTCTTCACTCGATTGATTTTCCACCTACACCAGTGACGCTGCGGTACTATATGTCAGATCAGCAGCAGAGGAGCGCGCACGCGATATCTGGCTTGTAGGTCTCCCATGTACAGTCAAAGCGAGCGGCATTCATGAACCCAAAGGTGTGATGTTGGATAGAAGATATTAGCAGGAGCGACGAAAACATTTACGAGGTATGTATTTCCTCTATCGTTTAGTATTTGGATTGATACTGTCGAGTCTCGACCTCTTTAGCCAAGATTTCGTGCATGCTAACGCACAACGTATTTCAGCGTGTATCGTTTCGCACTGGTATGCCCGAAGAAATCAAGGTTCGCGTCACTGTACATTTTGCACATCGTCAGCTAAAGAGGTAAGTAGACGCAATGCCTACTTCGAGGCGCGACCCACAGGAAGACGCTGCTAACTCTCAGTTTGTTGACAGGATTCAGGCGCCAACGGCGTTAGATAGAAATCCATCCTGGGCCGAAGGTGCGCAATGTGGCTCTGATTTCAATTACAGTGAGTAGGTGATGTGGCCCAACAGTACGGTGATAACATTGGAGTCTGGACTTGATACTACAATGGGCGACAGAGATCGGTACAGACGTCTAATATGCTGGAAAGAAAGGGTGTATGGGAATTACTCGAGAGAGGTGTAGCTGAGAAAGGCACTGAGCGCTATTGAACAATCAGGCTAATCCGACAAATCCGCTCGATGATCCGAGCCGGAGTAGGAAGACTCAGCCAATACAGCCAGGACATCAAAGTTTCCAGGATTCCATGGCGCATACAGTATGAGGCGCTGCGATTGGTCCGTTCGGAATGCAGTGTTGCGTTTAGTCTAGGCCGGATTGCCGCACCACTTCAAACAAACAGATAAGTCATTGGCAACATTTTGGATGTGAAGCGAGCTTTCTCTCATCGTTCTAATTGACGGAATTTTAAAGTCCGCAGAGATAATAGTAGGCTGAAGCAACCTCTACAGATAGAGCATGACAGAACAGTTACTACCCGCGCGGCATTCTGAATGCCAGCCCTCGGCGAACGCCGCTTTCAGATTTTGTCCTTCCCCATACACTGGTGCAGCCATCCCTTGTGCCTTGCTGGGCTGCATGCATCCCTGTAGTCGTTTTTCCGGGCTGCGTATGGCTCTTCCCTTCTTGACTATGACGATCCACTTTATCAGGCTGTTGAGTCTTGGTTACCGTTCTTATTGCACAATTCTTGCAAGTAATACCCACTAGAAGCACCGGCTATCTGTAAACTTATATTACTCAGAGAGAAGGTTTTCCAGGAGGTATTACTATCGCATCCGAGATCTCAACACTCACCGAACAGATTAATTTCCTCCAAACTCGCGTCGACATTTCATCATATGAACGCTTCTTGTCTGGGCGCAGTTCCACACTGACACATAAGCACTGCTGATGCACCATGCACTTAAACTTACTCTCTTTGATGGTTCTCTCAGTCTTGGACCTCGTCTTCGGGCTTATGCGTTAACCACACTGGATTCTGCCTTCTGCATCTTGCACCTTGCCGAGACTTTCGCTGCATTTTACTGTCACATAAAAAAAGCTTTCATCAATTCTAACTCATTATATTTACTTTTACATACGGCGAACAGCGTTGACGTAGTTGAGTATGCTAGGACTACGACACATCGGTGTAAGGACTCGGGTTAGCCCGACGTTTCCGGAGTATCTATAACCGTATCATAAGGCAAGCGTGGCAGGTCGGTTCATTTTGAGCATGGGCCCGCTCTGTGTCCATTTCTTCGCAACATATAGGGCACTCCAACGTATTGGGTTTATCTTCGAGTGACCGCAACACTGTCCTGACGAATGGGATTGAAGAGTAGTCAAGGGATTCCAAGCAGTCCATGATTGGGAACCCCTATGGGCCATGGGTGATTCTTGATGGCGGTCGCGCCAGGTATTCATTCACCTGGAAAGACGCCTCCAAATCACCATGGAGTATCGAATAAGACCATCGAGCATTTGTCAAGTGCTTGCAGAAATCTCAGAAGAATAAGATAACCGCAAAGAAGTGCGTTGGCGACGGTCAACAAAACCAGACATCCTGTAGCGTACGAAACAAGGAGTATCGAACGCATGACATTCAAAGCATATGGTTTTAGTTCATAAATATGCCTCAAAGTCGTGGACAGAACTATTGGCATAACATGTATAGACGAGGGGCTACAACTGACTCACAGGTTTGCTGTGCTCAAAAGGCCCAGTGACTTCAACTTTCTTATGCCAGACTTCATCGTCACTACGGTCCGCAGTACTAGCGCTTACAGGGATTATCCTATGGGTGCTTGGGCTGCAAAATCAGGAGCGGGGCATTCGGAACTATTCTTCAACTGTAAGTAAAAATGATCATATTTGCGTGTTTATTTATGCTGATGATTTTTTTTAGGATATGAGCATCAATCCCTCTACTTACAAGACGTTGGACAATACTGGGGCGTTCATGCCATTGGCGAAGTTTGGGCAGAGATCCTCTGGGTTATCGAGCAGGAATTCACTAAGAAGCACGGATTTGCGGACACACTCTTCCCACCCCAGCCCGATGAAAATGGCGACATCCCAAAGGGAGATTTCTATCACAAGAAGGAGCACAGGGCCAACGCCACCAAGAAGCCTTTGAGACATATCCGTATACTGAGTCTGGTCTACCATAGAGTCCTGATGCAACCATTATTGGCTCCATTCCTGGGGTGGAGGTGTCCGCACTGATGTGAGTTCGCGAAATTTAGCTCATTAATGATCGCTCAAAATCCTTCCTTTCAAGGATTTCGACATTCCCCCTGGTGTTTGCAACAAGTAGAGGCGCAAGATCCAATCGGCGATGGATACAAGATGTCGAATTATACATACATTACAGTACTACCATGGGTCGTCTATAGCTTTTTTAGACTATTGGCACTACCATTTTATATGGTACTTCAGCATCTTACGTGGATCCTCATTATACGTGTACATTAGGCCATCTATGGATTTGGGTTGGGTTGGTTTCATGTTGTCGCTGTCATTCCATGCTGTTTTGCGTCCGTTAAACGAATTTGGATCGTTGCGCCCCCACTGCTACGTATCTAGCTCGCTGCAAGTCCGAACCAATTTTTGCTTGTGTAAACAGTACTGGTCAAAACCAGACGAACTTCCGTGTCTTGATTGGTTTCGAACGCAGCTCAATCGTCAAGCTCTCGTTCAGTGTTAAGGAAACCCAATGAGGAACAGATTGAGGGTGTTCGTGCACCTTGATTCATTTACGTTATTCAAATCCTTAGCGCCAACACCGCAATTTTCATGCGCAACTCACCAACAATCAACATATCAAGGGACCGGTCAAGCCTAACCACTGCATCCCTAGATGTACTGCATGGATGGTTCAGTATATTATGATACGTTACTTGCTGTAGACCAACAAGACAGCACGGGCACGAGGGCCAGAGTTGTGTTGCGTGATGCGAGTACCTCGAAGGGAACTCGCTGGACATGACAGCGAGGGGTTTATTCGAACTATGTAGTACGTTCATGCGATTAGTTTATTGTATATACTGTTCAAATCAAGGCATCGTTGTTAATCGGTTAGTTCTAATTCTTGTACCCCACCCCGTAACCAATCCACATCATCATCTTCAAATATGAAGCGTGGTGCTGTCAATCTTTGAAGCGGCCTTGACTCTGCCTGACGATCTGCTAGATGAGCTCTGATCAGGAGTCGAAGGTCAATTATGTCGTGAGGGTCCCGTTCAAAAGCTCTCCAAATAAAAATATCAAGGTCCGTGAGGCCAGGGAAATTGTCGTGCTCCAGATGTGATGAATGAGGCCATAATGTCTTTAGGACATAGGATATGGTTTTCATCCCGCCCCTTAAGGTAACAGATTTAATCGTTGGTGTGTTCATCACCTATGGCAGACGCGAGAGATCGGTATTGAAGTAGAAAAGAATTCATCGAAGCGTTTACTCACAAAATGCTGGACCGCGTGTAGGCGCACAGGCGGCCGACGCAGGGAAAAATAATCGTCAGGAGTGTCATCAACGAGATCCAGGTCATTCATGTAGTCATCCATATCCCACAGATCCAACGTGATGCATTGGAGACGAGGCATCCCGTAGCGAGCAAGAAATGCTGCCACGGAAAAGTTTAACGAGTTGACAACAAGGGTACGGAGAGATGGAATTGACCCCTGCTGTGGGACATTGATAATGTGATCCTCGTTCCAACTGATGTGCACAAATTTCAAGGTCAATTCCTCCAGATTGTCACAGGCATTGATAAACTTAGAAAACTCAAAGCCCTCAGCATTAATAAACGCGAGGCCAAGAGTTACAAGTTTTGCTAGCTGAGCAGGAGACAATGGGACGAAGAGACCTTCAAGGCACAGGTGACGAAGTGACTCAAGACATGTCAGACCTGCGGTAAAAACCTTGGGGCGTCTCACACTACCAGGTGCCAGCAGGGTCAGCCGTTCTATAGACCTCCAATCCAGCACTCCTCTTTCTTCCCAGAAGGTGGCCCCGTCGGATGAGGATGCTTTCAAATGATCTTCGAGGTCCCCTGGCAAATACAGTGTGGTTATCCGGCTCTGAGTGTCGGCGCTTTCCAGCCCGGTGATATTCACATTGACGAGTTTTCGCCCATGAACTTCTAGAGGGAGGCCTTTAGAATAGCGAGCGTATGGCGCGTAGGAAGCATGACTACATGGCTCCAGTCGCACCACGGTCCATATTAGGGGGTATGATTGAGCTGCCTGTCTCCATGCTGAACAGACTTGGCTGAGGGTAATGGAGGAGGGAAGATATTCATGATTGATATGTCCTAAATACTCCCCTGGCTGAATGGCATACAGAAAAATCTGTTGCAAAACTTCCATTGGAAGAGCGGCTACGGGTTGGAGAAAATTCCGAAATATGGCCCGTCGTCGTCGTAGAGAACGCTCAATGGTGCCGATCTGTTGAGCGAGGGCATAAATGGATTCATAATCCGTATCCATGCGTTCCAGGGCATCCTCGATTGTTTTTCGGCGCGAGCTGCGGGCTGCAGCATCGTATGCGAGATAGACAGGTGCAACACTGGGTTCGTAATCGAGAGCATATCCCTGCAATGTGTTCGCATCTTTGGACATGCGATGAAGCAAATTAGCGAGCATCAGTTCTGGCATGTAGGATTTGGGAAATACTTAGGAGAACGATACCGTGGGACGTTGGGGAGTTCAATCAAGCTGCCAAATCGAGGACCTTTGGAGCACAGCTTCCCATGTCATGTCACTTCGCACTGAAGCTAAGACTGTTAAGTGACAGTAGTGGTTGACTGGTGCTATGATGCCCGACCTTGCGTTATGTTGTGAGACGTCGATAATTGATGTGGGCTTCGGCCTGTCATTGCTGTCTTGTCTTTTGTGCCTATTTAGCATACCTTTTCTTTTTTCCGATTTTAAGGCATATCGGTAGGTGCATCAACCGCACCTTGCAGGTGTGTCGCCCTCCGGCGTGCCTCGATCTTATGCAGTATGTAGAACCACGACCGCGGAGGCCGCCAAAACAGTGGCGCCAGAACGGGTCCGACGCCTGGCCACAAATATCACATTCCAAGTAGTCCATGCAGCGCTAGACTGGTCATCGCAAAACTACGATTTTGCAAACCATTATTCCCGGAACAGCGTGGTATTTTGGCCACTAGGACGACAAAGTACTAGAACGAGATAAGAGATGTGCCCGACCCAACCATCGTCTTAGTCCCGCTCGGCATCTGCACTGCGATTCCTTCTATCACCGAAATCAAACTGGGAACAACATCCTTCAATGCCGTAATGAAAGCCTGTCCAATGCTAGTACCTCGACCTATTCTCAGCATCCAAACGATTTTCCCAATACTCCCCGCTAACCATGCAATGAGACTCCCCCAGAACCACAGACTAAGTCGGATACCTCCCACGGTTTTGGATGATTTTTTAATTTCTCCATCGTTATTATTATAGTTGGTGGCAGTATGATCGTAATAATAATAATAATTTGGTGCGTTAGTCGCACTTCGTTTCGAAAGCGGCACGAGAAAGTGAAGCGTTCGTTGAAGGATTAATGAAATCCGGCGGAAGTAGAGTATGAGGAGCGTTCGTGCCAAGTCACGCTTCCGACGTCGGCCGTACGATAAACGAGGTATCGAGTTGGTAGAAGATGAGGTGAAATGGACCGGGTAGCCGAAGAATGAGTTGTAGGGTGAACGGGATGGGATAGGTATTGGTGGAGGCAAAACTGAAGATGGAAAGTCTGATGGTGTAGCTGCTGATGATGGCAAGGTGGGAGAGGGTGCCAGATCAACGCGCTTCTTGGTTGCTCTCGTGTATGACGTAGATGTCACTGCTGTACTAGATGAAGCTAGTGACGAATCGTCCTCCGACGAGGAATCATCCGAGGAGGTTGGCAACTCTGAAACGTAGCTCCCCATAAGGACGTCGCGTTCCTCATCGAGAGCAGGTAATTCTCCCCCGTATTCTACGCAGGTAATATGTTATAAAACAGTATTGATCAGCCCTCCAGGTCAGAAACAATTGGGGTGATCAAAACGCACCTTGGGGTAGGGACGACCCTGGGAGGGACTTTAAAAGTTCTGATTGCTTCGGGAAGAATACACGTGCTATTGCTCGTTCGGGGAGTACTCGTCTGGGATGATTTGGTTGTGTATTGAATTAGAAATAGAGTGGTCAGCCGAGTAGGATCGCGCGAAGGGATGGATATACAAACTTGAGGATGGACCACGTTCCATTGAACGCCCATGAGAAATTAAGAACATAACATCCAGCGCACATCCCAGGATAATGAACATTAGGGACGCTGCGAAACCAGGTCACCATGTCCATAGGCTGGAAACCATACACCTGAGTGATGTTCCAAAAACCCACGCGAAGGATTACGAATAGCATACCACATCTCGAATAGCCAAACTCTGCAAATCAATAATCACCACAAATTGTAAAACCCTCTTCCCTCCCGTCACACCGCTTTGATGAAACAAATCGGCAATGTGTAACCTAGCAAGTTCGTACATTGAAAGAACTTGGTTTTTTAGTCCTTCCACAGTCTGTCCTGAGAGATATCTGGCCCGTACGACTAGTATTGGTCGTCCGAAACGATCTGTACTCGATGAACTTGATGATGGAGGCACGAATCTCATCACAGAACTTGCACATAGAGTCGGGAGTGAAGGAAATGTCTCGATTCGCCAGAGTATATTTTGCTTGAGTGCTTCTTGAGTGAGAGGTATCGAGAATTTTTTGCGCTGGACGGAATACACATATGGTACGTGAGAAGAGGCAGTGTCTGACGAGCACCTGTGGGCAAAAGTCCTTCAAGGGAACTCCTTACCTTGTACAATCGAAACAAGGATGCTAATACAGAGCACGGCGAGGGAACAGTTGGGGTGACCATACAGAAATAAAATAACCCTTTTAAAACTCACGAGTGTCCAAAGAGCGGAGTACCCAAGCTACAGTCTCACTTCTAAACTTCTTCTCGGTGGATAGCTCACCAACGTATGCTGTAACCCATTCTCTAAGCTTGGTTGTGGCTTCTTGACTTTCAATGAATTGATCGTCGACCAATTTCCACTGATCGTAAGGTGCGTGGGGCATTTTGTTGTTATGGTCGTGTGGAAAGGAGTAACACTAACAGCCACAACCGGAGGCTGTTCCCTGTACCGGTTTGCGATTATACACATGACTTCCCACGGTCACCTGTCAATTTTGCTGCCAAGCGCTGGGCAGCTATGTCACTGCCCGGCTTCCCAGTCTACATTAGAGGCTTAGCAAAACAAGTTATCGCTAGACATGGGCCCATATCTAATAAGGACATTCTTCGTAAAGTCCAAGAACAACATGCCCTCATGACTAAAAAGCCGAACTTCCAAATTTCATCTCCTGCCCCGCCTCCTTCATCCAAGGTTACTAAGGCGCCAATAATCACCTCACCTACCCCTTTGCCTAATATGTCGTGCGTTATGACGTACCTTGTTTCATCAAGAAATTGTGTTCTGACGCTATCTAACTCACACGCCTCAAAGTCAACTCAAACGGCATGCTCTCCAACATCTCATCCAAAGCAGAAAATGGGAAAAAATCCACATCCGTCGCGAAGCAACGCCTGAAGAAAAAAGCACCATGTCCTCCAATCAACGACAAATCCTAGGAAGTGGACCTGATAATAAAGTTTATATATCAGAGTGGTTTTGGAGGAGAACACCGCCTAAGGAGAAGAAAGCTTCGAGGAAATCTAGGGGGCCAACTACTGTTATTAACGAAGCTTTTCAGTCTTCTACGACCACCCCTGACGCTACAACCATGAGTACCGCCACGGCCAACAAGAACACTCGGAAGCCCAAACCTGATGCCATCCCCAAGACGAATGCTCGTAAACTGGCAGGAAAAGCACTCCGCGGGTTCAGTGAACGTCCCCAACCTTTAGTACGCCGGTGGTTGAAGCCAATGATCGATCACCTCAGTCGGAGAAGGCAACGGAAAAGGTTGAAGGACATGGCTAAGATGGCTCGGACGTGGAGAGCAGTTAAAGCCGCAAAATTACTTCATCAGATTGAGACATCGGAGGGCAAAGGCAGGGCCAAGCAGCGGGGGAAGGAGGAAAAGGCGAAGGCGAAGTTAAAACAGGAGGTGTCGACGTCCAACGTCTAAATAATTATTCAGGGCTATATGGCAATGCAATGAGGCGTAATACAAATGTCCTGTTTATTTATGTATCTCTATCGATGTTTTGTGTAGCGCAGTCCGAAAGGAGGAAGGAGATGTCAATCAAAGATCTACTTGCATTGGTGAATCAGCTGGAAGAGCTTCCTTCTCCTGTTCACTGAACTGTCTGCGGAGAATGCTCAATAACGATGCCTTCATAGCTTTCTCCGACCCGCCGCTTTCATCCTCTCCGGCAGCGACGGCATCGTCTAAGTCAAGTTTAACTTTTCCAAGTTGAAGCATGTTTTCCTGGTCACCAAACCACAACGTCGATAAACAATGATGCGTCAGAAGTTCTAGCGGCATACCTCGATGGTGTTTCGAGTGATCAGCTTGACCACTTCTACATCTCTCTTTTGTCCGATCCGATATGCACGATCACATGCCTGCTTGTCATTGTGCGGATTGAAGTCTTGATCGAAGATGATAACGACGCAAGCAGCCGTAAGGTTGATTCCCATTCCACCAGCTTTGGTCGATAGAAGGAACACAGGAATGGATTCATCTTCGGTGAACGTATCAACGAGACCTTGACGTTCGGCGACGGGTGTTCGACCAGTAAGGATTAGGTATTTGATATCCCTGTGTTTAAAGATAGCTTGCAGTATATCGAGTACTTGTGTGAACTAGTATGGCATGGTCAACGGGGGCGATACACACAAGACTGCAGCAGGACGTACTTGGGAGAAGATAAGAACTCGCTTTCCTTCCGACTTGTACTTGTCCAAGAGCGGTAACAAACGGGATATCTTTCCTGCTTCTAGGAAAACGTCATTGGCGAGAGCGTTACTGCGAACGGACTGAGAGATGTATCAGCAGGACGGCTCGTTGCCCGCAGAACGCTACGTGCCTTGTATGTCTTGCAGAAATGCTGCAGCTCCGCGTCAGTCATGACCTGGGTAAACAACGCAGTCAGCTTTGCTCCGTGTCGTAGTTATTCGGTTTGGGAAAAACTTACTTGCATATCTTCCAAGACAAACGCATATTCGCTGTCGTGAAATTCAGGTTCCGCAAGGCACTGTTTAGCCATACGTGCCAGAGTCTTATCGTTGAAGCGCCGACGGAACAGCATTGGATGACATGCGGCTTTACGTAAATCCATAAGAACGTGAGCGCTGGAGTTGGCAGTGGACTTCTTTTTCGACTTGGCCTTTGTCTTCTTCGCGTTCTCCTCATTGTCGGCATCATCAAGGTCTACCACCGCCAAAAGAGCCTTTTCATCTTCTGGTAGCTCTTCCAGCATTTTCCGGGACCGCTGCAGGGCCTCATTGTATATTTCCTGCTGAAGGTTCGTCATCTGACACCACTCAATGCGCTCGGTTTTGTTCGGCAGATCCTGGAGCACTTGATCCTTTCGTCGGCGTAGGATGAAGGGTGTGAGGATCTTGCTGGCCCGACGCACACGGTCCTCGGATAGCAAGCTGGTGTGAGATGACTGCCGGACTTTGAAGATGGCACGTAGTGAATCCAGCGCATCTCTAAAGTAATCAGGCAGGAGAAAATTCATTAACGACACGAGTTCTTGAAGATTGTTCTGATATCGTAAGGATTGCATAAGAAAAAATATTGTGCACAAGCTAGAGACAACAAATTTCACCTGTAAGGGAGTGCCTGTTAACAATAACCGCCATTTCGAAGGTATCTTGAGAAGCTGCTGGTAACGCTGAGACTCAAAATTCTTAAGCTGATGTCCCTCATCGAACACACAACACTGAGCGTAGATCGCCATGTGAGACGGCGTCTTCAAAATATGAACAAGCTGTCTCACCTCCCATTCTATGCGTTTCAAGAATTTACGGTCGACGTCGTTCCCCTGTGCGATATTGTATGTCGTGATGCATACATTCCATTCCCCGCTATCAGCTATAAGCTCTGCTCGCTGGTAGGCTCGGTCATTCTGCATGCCATAGTACGTCCGCACCTCAAGCGATGGTGCAAACTTCGCAAACTCACGACCCCAGTTCTCTTTCCGGGGGATCAGTATAGGAAGGTCACCAGAAACGGGACATCTTACCGAGCGTGGAACTCCTAAGGGAGGGGTCAACAAATGTATAAAAACCGCGTGCTCAACCACTTACGGGACTATCACCAAATGCGGCCCTTTGTTACACTGTTCGCTGAGATGGGCAAAAAAGGAGATTACCTGAGCCGTTTTTCCAAGCCCTTCGCGGAGATGGTAAGCATAATGCTAAGGATTGACAAGTCCCATTTCAATCCTCACCCATTTCGTCAGCAAGGATACAGCTCAGCTTTCTCCGATGCAGCAAATTGAGCCAGTTGACTCCAAGAAGCTGATAGTCCTTGAGTTTGACGTCACCTAATGACTCCGGCTGAACGGCGATGTAGTTCTTGAGGCATCCGCACGGACAGTCCTTTGCGTGTCCGTCACTTCGTTTGCGGAAAATTCAAGACGCTCTGGTGCTAACGAAACAATCCCTGTCCCAGGCGCCGAGTTCATCGCCGTAGACGTGGAAGGCGCTTCGGCGGGGCTATCCGATGAAGCGGACGCCCAGACGGCGAGGATGTCAGAAATTTGCTTGGCTACCAACTCGCATCTCTCCACGATCACGTCGACGCTGTCATACCCGCGAAGCATTGCCACGTAATCATCAAAGAAACGAGGACTGACGCCCTTCTTTCTATTCAACTTACTGCGAAGTTGGTCTTCATCTTCGAATGGCCGAGCAGATATTATAGCCTGCGCCTGCGCTTGTGTGCACGCTGGAGTGTTCGCGGAGTCAGTAGCAAGCATGAAGAGAAGTAAAAGTATTCACCGTTTATTTCAATCAATTTCTCGGCGCTGGCTTCGTTGAAGTAAACTAGAGCAAGCTCGATCCTTTGAAGATCAGCTTCATCCAGCGACTCGTCGTCGTCGTCGAACGAGGAAAGGTCGCTGCCACTATCTATGTCTACTAGTTTAGGTTTAGGTTTAAGTTGGGGTTTGGTGGGTGATGTTGGTTTTGTGTGGGATTTAATTGTGGTTGTGGGCAGACTTGTGGGACGAGTGAATGGAACAGTCTGTTCCTTCACTTTATCGATGCGAACGGGAACTTCAGTTACGCGGACGACGGTAATTGGGCCAGTGCGCGGGGGGATTGGGGGTTTTGCTTCAGTCCTCTTGATTTCCTGGTTCTCGACTTTAGGTGAAATGAGAGGCGACGGCGTGGATTCTTCATCGTCTGACGAAATACGCCTGCCTCTTACAAGCCTTCTGCGCGGCTTACCAGGGCTAGATCGGCCGTTGGGCTGCAGAGGAGAACTGTCGATTTGCATTTCCTTGACGCCAAACTTAACGGCGCCTACACCTGGGCCATGGATCGGTGATGAAAGGGGATCGAAATCAACTGGCGACGAAGAACTCGTGTTATTTGCCCTTTTACGTGGACGAGCTTCCGAATCACTGGTATCTTCATCATCTCTTCGCCTCACTGAGCTGGAACGCGATGAAGACGCGGTGGCGGAGGGAGGTACAAGCGCCGGTTTTCGTCCAAGTGACCGAATCTCTTGCTGCATCAGCTTCCCCCGAAAGACAAGCGACGTAGTCGACGCGGATGGCCCAGGAGAACCACCATGGTGGCCCATCTTAGGAACATATTCACTCGAAGGTCGAGTGCTTGGTGCAATAGGACTTGAATTCGGCACCAACACTTTCCCTGAGGGCCTGTTTGTGTGAAAAGCGCTGCTTGGCCCGGCAAAGTGCCTCGATATCAGCAGTCCGGTGGCATCTCTCGCTCGAGAAGGGGGATTTGTGTGTGCTTCCTGTTTCGCGTTAGTGGAGGCAGCTGTGCCGAGCGGTTTTTTCGCGCGGAGAGTGTCAAGCAGCGCTTGCTGTTGTAAACCAAGATACGCTCAAAACGTGTGATTCCATGCGATAGAACGACCACCAGCGTACTTTATTTGCGTCAGCCTCAGTAGAGGGCATATTGGACCGGAGTGACAGCAAGCTTTGAGAAGTTGAAAGTCAGGAGGTGCAATCAGCTTGCAGCTGGCACGCAAATGAGCGATTTGCTCCCGCGTGCGGCCCATTAGGTCCACTGGGAGCTAGTGGTCATTATGCGCGACCGTTAAAACGAAGTCTTAGACGAGGTCTGGCTCCGGTAACAAAAACTGAAAGGAGGTAATGAAGCAGAAATTGATTGAGAAAAGGATAGACGTATATACAAAGTACAGGGAAGGAGGAAGGACATGCAGAGCTAGGCTCCAAACTCAAAACAACCTCCTAAACACACAAAACCGAGGACAGTTAGAGAGTTAAACAGGTGAACGGGCGCGGGGTGAAAACAGCTCAGCAGTGTCATCAATGCATATGGAATGCACAAGGATAGATATTGGTGAAATAGTGATCTTCGGGATGCCAGAATATTGGTTCCAGGATGGTAGATCATGTTGTCACTAGAAGCAACCAATGACAGGCGGTGATCCTGGGACCTTTAGATAAGAAAGTACGAAATGGCTCGAGCTGGGCCACGATACAATCCTTACAGCGATTAACCCCCTCGCGAAAAACCTCAAGTACCCTAACGGGACGGGTATCACCGATGAAGAACGTCCCAGAAAAGCAAAACCGTGATATCTAACAAGAAAAAGGGAGTTTGACGAAGCTTACAACAGGTCCTACCGCCAAAACGAGCGTATCGGTAGCCCATTGAGGAGTACCTAACTGCGGGACTCCAGGAAAATCCGCCATGATGTCAAGCGTGACTGCGTGCCTCCTTATGTGATTCGTTGTGTTGCAACCAGAGGTCACAATGCACACATGAGTACGTTCTTGTTACTAGAACGGTATGGCAAGGGGTAAAATTAGAGGCGCCGGAATTCTGACCTTACATAGCTCAGAATAGGCGCCGGGTCACTCGGGGACAGGTCAGGGATGATTAGAGTGAAATGGAGAAGCGAGGCATGACGTGACAAACGTGCAACTTAAAACAAGGGTTCGCTGTCACGTTCAAGATGCGAGTGAAGTGCACGTGTTTTGTGGAACACGCAGCTGCATTAAAGAGTGCTGAGAGAGACGGCCTGAAACAAAGGGGTGATGCAGTGGAAGGTAAGTGGTGATTGATTGCGATACAAAAATCTACACCTTGTGAAATACCAGTGAGTATAGTATAACCCTGAGTATCACACTGCCCAACGAATGACATCCCATCAAACATTGATAGCCAGTGTTCCCGTGGTATACGCCATTTCCGATGGAGACAAAGAGGGAAGTTCAACTTCGCACACAGAGACGCCCAAGGCGGAGATCTAAAACAGGCCCGCAAGACGCAACACCCTTAGTCGTCAGGTGTGGCCGGCCTGTCACAACGAACGTTGGGACGATCGCAACTGGTGGTGGTTGTGGTGAGAGGAAAAGAGGGGATCCGATGGAAGTTGCCGTAACAGCTGACCAGATAAGGCAGTCCTGTTGCCCAAATGGATTGAGCTGCCGCTCAGCCAGATTCGATACTCTTGTCACCGAAGTATATGGCCGGAAAGGTCAGAATGTGGCAGTCCACGTCGTCGAGCTCCTCGTTGATGAACCGAAAATATCTAGTTGATCCCAACGATTTACTATGGCGTATTCATCCATTCATTGTCAGCGCGGGAATTGCAAGTGCTCGAACATGCATTAGTAGCCGTTTCCGGTGATGGAGTAATCGTTTGGGTAGAAGAAAATGTTCCTCCCAGCGCGATTGCCGAATCGAGCCTCAGCCATGGCTGGGACATATCCGAGGTCGAGATTGTCCGGACTTCCGAGGGAGAGTGGATCATGCCCGGCTTCATAGACACGCATACAGTACGTCCCCCAAGTCGTACTCATGCGTACCAACCTTGTTATCTCCCCTCAGCATGCCCCACAGTTCCCGAATTTGGGAAGGTGATCGCCATCCCCAACCTTCACTCTGCCTTGAATCAATAATGCCTAAATCTATGCAGGGGACAAGAATATCAGTTATTGGATTGGCTAGAGTGCATTACTTTTCCAACAGAGGCGCGATTTTCAGATGTGAATTATGCCAAGGTAGCCTACGAATCCGTGATTTCTCGTACTCTGAACGTCGGGGTAAGTCGCGCCTCGTAACCGTGATTTATATCCAACCTTCCTTTTGTTAGACAACAACATCTTGCTACTATGCTACTCTGCACACTGAGTCATCCAAGGTACTGGCAGACATTGCACACCAAAAAGGCATGCACTTTATCAATACACACCGAATGTTATGCTGTTATGCTTACTGTCCCTCAGGACAGCGTGCATTTATCGGTGTGAGTGAGGGACCGTTTCTCAATCCAGCCTTTTGACTTGGGACGTTCCAGAAATGCAACATGGATCGCAACAGCCCGTCTAACTACATCGAAGAGAGCGTAGAAAAGTCCATTTGTGGTACTCGAGACCTGATAGAACATATTTCCAAACTAGATTCTCCCTCGGAAATCGCCAAACCGGGATATTTTCCCTTAGTCCAGCCGATCATCACGCCCCGATTTGCGATTAGCTGCACAGACGAGCTCCTTTCAGCCATGGGGAAGCTCTTCGCCGAGTCTCTTCAACGTAAAGACGGCCCCCCATCCCTCTTCAAACTCATCTCTCTGAGAATACTGCCGAAGTTTCCGACACATTGAAGTTGTTCGAGCATCTCAATCCCCCGTCGGATTGCTTACCTCCGTCGCACCCCAAAGACAAACATACTTACACATCAGTCTATGATCATTTCGATTTGCTGGATCATCGAACTATCCTTGCACATGGGGTCCATTTGAGCGAAGGAGAGTTGGATCTAATCGTTGCTCGTAAAGCAGGATTGAGCCATTGTGCGGGAAGCAACTTCAACCTACGAAGTGGAGTGGCGAGCGTAGGGAAGTGGCTTGACAAAGGCATTAAAGTTAGCCCGCTTCCCGTCATACTTCCACAACAGCCGACGTACCCTCCCTTTTGCATAGGTGGGTCTGGGGACGGACGTCTCAGGTGGTTTTGCGCCATCCATTCTCAACGAAATTCGCCATGCCAGCATTGCGAGCAAAGTTCGCGCCATGATGGATAATCCTGACTCCAAGAAACCGAGCTTTAGGGACCCACAGGGGCTTTCAGTCCCCACACTTTTATATCTTGCTACGCTCGGCGGGGCGTCTCTGTGCAACCTTTCTGATCGCGTTGGATCGTTTGTTGTGGGCAAGGAGTTTGATGCACTTTTCATTTCTCTCTCTAAACCCACTAGCAAAGCCAACCCCGCCATTTGGCACGAGGCGGGAAAGAAAGAGGACTTTAAGATCATGCTTGAAAGATTCTTCTTTTGCGGGGATGATCGCAATATCAGAAGAGTGTGGGTACAGGGTAAGCTGGTAGGAGGCGTGGATAAGACATGAGCAATTCGTGTTTCATATGTGTCATAGGGCATCTGATGCCATCCGACTTGTACAAACTATACCGGTGTTGCATAGAAAAAGTGGTTGCAATCATGTTCCAGGCAATCACAATCAGTCGAAAGTGAGACATTAGTGTAGCTCATGTGGCACGTCTTCGTTGATGGGGTTCTTGCCAAGGTACCTTGAGAATGTTGAATATCTCGCGCTCTGTCTCAGAGGCAATTATAATTCCTGTAGGAGCGTAGATAAATGTTATGACAAATCATCACAATGGCAATTCTCACCGTTGCTCAGCTTCACTTTCGTTTTTGGGTCTCTTGTCACCCCAGTGAATAAGCCACGTTGATTGAGTGAGTACCCATCATGTCGCGCCTTCAGACGTAGGCTCCGATTGAACTAACGCACACAAATGATGCCATTGACTTCAATGGAAAAGAACAAACTCACGACATCATCGCCCGTCTTGGGATTTGTTTCGGGATTAGCCAGTCGCAGTGTGAATGAAATTGAATGGGGAACTTACGAAATATATCAATGCGGCACCACGCTGATGGTATGGGATGGTGAGGATATCTAGGAATGCGCTGTGGGCTGACACCAAACTTGACGAGTCTTATACCAGCAAAAACGCACCTATACGCCTCATTTTCCCTTCATGCCCCAATCGGCACAAACCCATGTACTTCGCCTCTTCATCATCTAGATCACTCGGGTAGCTGAGGTCCTCTGTCAATACTCCAGCAGCACGAAGCTTGGGCAACAGTTTCCGTAGAACCCCTACAATCTCTTGGAATAAGAATGCGAGAACAAGTGCCCATGCACCAACTCACCTGAATGGCTGCGTCCATCAATGGTTGGTCGAGTTAAAAGAATGTCGATATCACCGCAGGTTTCTTGACCCCTGCAGGGGCGGTCAGCGCATCTGTTTCTATGCGATACTAGAGTGCTATCTACCGTCTATAGCTTCCCATAATCGTGAGCTCGAGGGATGGGTCGATCCCTATTGCTGTTTAGGACTACAGTTAGTGTGGTAGGCCGGTGAAAATCCCCATACTTGCCTATAGCTTTGATCGCATCGAAGATAGCTTTTGCTTCACTCCTGGGCATTCTTTCAGCGAGATCTGACATTTTCCGATTAGCTGGCGGAAAAAATCTAACGTCGAGCAACATTCGTCGCGCACCAGTATAGTACTTGAGACCAATCTACGACAATTGCGGGTCAATATCATTTGGGCTAGGGTTTTATGATACATACCTGTTGAGCAGGTGTTAATACAATTCTACGATGACTTCCTGACAAGTCGTCAAGGGTCCTCATGCCACGACTGTACCAATCTCGAGCGGTGGTCATACCGACACCATAAATACCCATAAATAGTTTCGTGACAATTGCGGACTCAGTGGACTCCTCATACTGCAGGCGCCTCATATTTCCGGTCTTAATCACGTCCTAATGTTTCACAGTCGGTGTTATCTGTTCGTCATAGGCGTTTTCGACTCACGTCAATCTTCTCCGCCATCCTTTGCCCGACAAATCGTAACTTAAGTGCTTCCTTTCCTGACTTGAGCCTAGTTGGATGTCTTCGAATAGATGCGATTGCTGCATAATAAACGGTAACCATTTTGAGACAGAAATCCTGTGTCCAAACCGGCGCACAACGCTTGCCTCGTGTTGTCTGCATCGCTTTCCACCGATCCCCTGTTGCATCGTATATTTTTACCAATCTCGCAAGCTGGAATGAGATGGGGTCGACTCTTAACTCGTGCTGGCTGACAAAGGAGCGCTTACTTGTTCAGTGATGTCAGCATTCAGATTAACCTTGCTCCCATTTTTGTCATCGCATGCATATTTAATGTCCCTTGGGGCCACATCAGGAGGGTTCTCCGAACGATCATCTTCCACTGAATTGTCCCCTCTTGTGTCCACATCCTCGTCCGAGTCGTTTTCCAGCTGCATCAAACGCAATGCATTCTTGAGTGGAACAAAGCACCAGGAAAGGAAACTATCATACCATATCATCTAAATCTCTGTACTCCTTCGCTAACGTGACCCAGTGATCCAGGTCCTTGTTGGCCATTGGTGGAGGCAAGGTAGAAAAGTTTCCTACCCGCTGTTCCAATTTTTTAGAATCGGAAGGTCCCTCGCCTTTGTCACTAGTTGCATCCTCTTCATCAGAATCTGGTCGATGATGCGAATCATCGCTATCTGAACCAGGATTAGTTCTAGGGAAAGGGGATTAGTGTTGGGAAAGACATCACGATTTAAAGCACCTTATGCTGATACTGCTGCGCCTGCTTGCATTCATGGTCTCAGACCGTTGCCTTACAACAGTACGTGATATAAAGCGTGTATAAAATTTATCGCTTGCGATTAAGTCTGATTTAATTCCAGTCTGAACAAACCATGACAACTTCGAGTTCAGCTGTGCAAGGACGGAAAGGTACGACTTACATTAACAACTTTGGTAATCCATTTATAGTGCAGAATAGGCAAACTTTTCGGTACATCGTTGACTGCCTTGAAACCGAGCCGCTGCGTTGTGAGTTTCTCGTCAAGTTCCGAAACGACGTGGGTGACTTGGTCGCCTAGATCGGGTACGACCTTCCCACCGTTTTTCACCATCTGCACCAGGGATGTGGGTATGGTGAGCGTGTAGTACAGATAATGCAAAATACGCACAAAATCGATTTTACCGCGGGTTTCCTCAGTGGCGAAGCCTTTTGTATTTGCCAAGGCCAAGTACAGGATCACCATACCCTTCAACGCGTTTGAAGGCTTCCCGCCTCGCACGGGCCCACTGGCGTCAACGTACTCGATATACTGTTCCTGGGTAAATTTCGAAGTTTCAGCCAGCTTTTGCTTGGTTAATTGTGCAGGGGTAAGTTTCTTTGGTTTGGCAAGGCGAGATTCAGACTTCGAGCGGGATTGGGACACAACGAGAGAAGGTTTCGAAGTTTCTATGGCTGATTGTGAAGCTCCGGCTTTGGGGCGCTTCCCGGAGCCCTTAGCTACCAAGTGAATATCTTCGCTGCTTGCAGCGTCGATGCCAGCTTGTTGGGCAGTTCGTTTTAAAGGACTGGAGGTAGATGCAGAGGAAGCCCGGATTTCATTTCTCCTGGTTCCGTACTGGCTGATGCTGGCGAATGGGAGCCTTTTTTGAAGGCTCCGAGATGGGGTAAAGACCTGCGGGGTGACAGTCTCTCCAGGGGCAGAGGTTGTGGGGGATTCCCCTTTACAGTTGTCGTTTCAAGTCTTGTAGCTGGTCCTCTTGCGGCTGGTGTGAGTCAAAGGGTATATCCGGGATCAAAGAGATGATTGCGCAACTCACTCCCACCTTGAGCTCACGGACGAAACATCCACAGTTGACGACGTCTGATCGTCGTCATTATCCTCACCTTCGAGCCCATAACGATCATTAAACGCGTCAAAGTCCTCGTGTCTATGAGGACGGTACATATGCTACACAAAGAATTAGTGGCCAAACAAATATGTAACCTAATCTTGCTGTTGATGGTTGTTATCCGCTCGGTACCGATACCAATGCAAAGCCCGAGGTTATGCGCGATCAATCTCAGATCTGGCGAATCGCCCCTGTCGGCAGCGGGGGGCCAGCTTTTCAGATGCACACAATCCGGTCGAAATTAAACAAGACCCTATCATTTACAAACGTTGTATTTATTGTAGTAGAGCTAACGCACTTGTGGTGCCGATCCAGATTTTGGACGCGGCCCTGCGCAATGTTCTGGCCCCAGAATCAAAGTTGTGAGGATTTTCTTTCATCCGCTGAAATGAGATGTAAGCTGGGAAACCATGGACACCCACTAACTATTTACTCACCTTCTAGCGTTCTGCACTCTCAGAAACAACCAATCTACAGCTTCCCGGATTCCGGTCCTGCATAGGAACAATCAATGAAGAACCAAAGCCGTCACGCCTACATACCCTTCGATAGCCGACACACCCATGACGTTGAGACTAGCCATTCTTCGTTCTATCTGACGGCCACCTAGTCGATGAGCTTCCTCCGCGTTCCTTAGTTGCCACCATTCTTCATAGTTTGCTCTTATGGCCTCAACGGAGAAGCTGTCAGGCAGGTCCTGCTTATTAGCAAGAAGAAGCAAGGGCAACCCCATAATTCGCGGGTGGTTGAGGACAGCATCTTCACATCCTTAGTTCCGGTACGACGGAGGGGCGAGGTTCGATAACCAGACGTACCGAAAATTTCCCATCCTTCCGACATTCGTTCGACATCTGAAGCGTCGACTACGTAGACGACAGCATGGCACTCATCATAATATCTCTCCCAGATATTGCGTATATCGCGTTGGCCGCCGAGATCCCAAAACTGCAAGATGCTAGAGGGAAGGACAATTTTCCCAACTAAACCAAAAAGTCAGGATGGCAATGTATGGCGGTTCGAACGCATACTCCCTGTTTTGTCCTATCGTCGGAGCGATTTTGTCTGATGGCAAAGGTGGCGTTTTGTTATACATAGACTTGATTTTCTCGAGGAACGTCTTCCCTTTCATCGCGTCATTCTGGTTTCTGGCTTGGAAACATTATGGCACATACAGTCTTTCCAGCATTGTCCAGACCTTGAGGCGGAGTTGAGGATGTTTCGTAGCTACATGATGATCATACCTTACCCACAATAATCACAAAAAACTCCTCTTTTCTTGTGAGATGCTCAATGAAACCTTTGATAAGGTGATATGCCATTCAGCTGGCCTTTGTTGGCCTCGGAATCGGCGAATGATTCCGGACTCAGCAGAACGAACATTTACTCCACCTAAATAGGCAACTCGGATTCTGGCGGTCGACATTGTGATGCTTACATAAGCACACTCAGGCCTGGCCTCCAAATACACTATCTTCAGGTTCCAAAGTGCATAATAATAGATTCAGTGATTGAACAGTAGTCAAGCCAAGCGCCAGTCAATCTCCATCCTCAGAGCGGTCGGAGTTGTCTGCTGGTGGTCTGTTAGCTATAAGCATCACGTCAGTGATCTTCGACATCCATACTGGCCAGCCCTTGGTATAACCTTTTCCTCGTGCCAGGTGTACCGAACTGGCTGACTCATTGGTTTTCAGAGTGTTGTAATTATGTAACGGCATTCCAAATATGGTATCCTGTCTCTCAGCGGCTTATCACTTTTGTCACAGAATTTATTAGACATTTGCCGATGAAATGAAAAGCAAAACTGCACCCAGTACTGCTACCAGAATTGACATGTGACCGGACGTTGCACCTGCCTCGTTCGTACTGGTACAACGATTGAGTTTAGAAGTCCCAGATATATGTGCCCACAAACTTCCTGGATGATTCCCTTCCCAATTGTACTTTGAAGGAAACCAAACAACGAATTGGCAACAGAAAGCTCCCTCGTTTTTCTCCTGACGGCGTTGTATCGGGCGATCGCTTGTCTATCCAGGGAAGTGTTGTGTGGAAACAGATGCCTTGTTGATGGTTGTTTGGATATACCAAAAAGAGCAGTGGTCCTTGCAACGAGGCTTGAGAAACATCACTTACTGCACGCCCGCGACGGTACCGCACGAGGTACATACAGATACCTTCTCACTGATTGGGGCGCACGTCGGCCGCTGTTGCGCACGTCGACCGGCCTCTGGCCCTTCCCCACTTAGTGTCTGCCCCAGGGCTCTCCAATCGGCTTACGCAGTTCACTACTCTGAGCTCAGGTTTCGTCTGTTAAGTCGCCTTGTCATACCCCGCATACACTGGCTATAGCACCGCTCTTTTGGAGGACTACGCATCTCTCCCCCTTGGTGAGTGATGGAACTGTGGTCAAGGCACTGGTGTGCTCAATGCTTCTTTGAAATTTTGGCTACACATCTCTAGGCCGATAGCTTTATCAACACTCATCCTCAGCATCATCGTCACCCTGGATTTTCGGACCCCGGCAAATGACCGAGCCTAGTGCTGCTGATGTTCGTGCTGTCGCTGTCGCCAAGCTTAAGCGAGCCGCCAGCCTGCCTCGAATGAAGGATGGCCGTCGGCCGCCGATGCATGATGACGCTGTTAGTGAAGGAGACAAAAGTAACAACCCCGCACCAATCAATCAACCTGTGTCTCAATCTGATGAGACAGTAAGCGACGGGGAACAGCAACCCCAATGGGAGGCATCGCCCACTATCGTCCCTATCGCCGCCCCGGCGGAGGAACTGCCGACGACAAGCAATACCACTGTAACCGAGGAGGAGCCTCCTCCAAGTGGTCGTGACACCCCTTCAAAAATAAACGTCGAGGACGTTCAAGGTCGAGATCGAGATCGAGATCCCGTGGGTCGAAAGATTTCAAAGGGGCGTCCACTTCCGAATTTCTACGCCCATCCGACTCATCTCCCGAGGAACGGCTTCCCCCAGTCCCGTTTTTTCCTGTCCTTGCGTCCCCGATCCCATCACACTTCACCACCCTTCAATTCCACAACCGAGCTTTTTTTCCGTCACCATCCCCACACCACTTCCTCCATACACCCACATCACCCCCTCCCTCCCTCGATGAGTTGAGGCCGGTTTGATTCGGTCAAATAGCGCTCGTGCGGCAGCAATGAGCAAACTAACTGGTGGTCAAGATACGCCATCGCCTGGACTTGGTCTTCAGCATATGCTTTCAAGGAGTAACACTGTTACGGGAGTAGAGCGATCAGCTGCAAGAAATGCCATGTTCAAACGTCTAGGGAATCGAACTCCGCTAAAAGAATCCGGCGAAAGCGAAGTGACGAGTGGCGGGGATGATCCCCCTCAAGCGCTGGATTCCTCATCTTCCGAACAAGTTTCCAAGCATCCCAGCCCCACAATATCAAATGCTGTCATCGATGATCGCGAACCACCTTCACCATCGAACTCACCTCCCTTGTCGCAGTCCTTTTTACCTCCACCCGGTGTCGAACGCCAGCACGAGACGAGACTCAATGGTGAGGTTATCCACCCCTATGACCTGCATCCAAGTCGAGGACTACCGGTCCGGGGCCTGGTCATTGAAGAAAATGATGACGATGATGATGATGACACGCCCCTCAATGGCTCCTCCGCTGTGAACCCCAGAGCCGGGAATGGGTTGCGTTCTTCCTCGTCGCGAGCACAACCCGCTTCAAGATATCCTCCCCTGTCCGAAATCCCCTCCACTATTTCTTCTACTTCTACACATAGCAACACAGAACGAGTCCCTGTCTTTCTTCAGGGGAAGGTCAGAAATCCCCCTACCCTCAGGACACCTTTCCGGTCACCATCAGTCCAGCTACTACTCCTGTCAGGGAGAAGGAGAAAGGCTTACGAGATGAAGACGAAGATGGAGAAAAAGTGGTCTATTTGTACCCAGAGGAAACAAGAGATCGCAAGCCAGTCCCCAACAGATTGGATTCAAACGTCAGCTGGGTTGGAGATGATCTAGGTTATATTGCTTTTTCATACCGCTATATTCTACTAATATGTTACTTAGGCATAAATCTGAATCTCTCCGAGGCCACCAAACAACAGACTTCGCAACCAACGCAGCGTCTGATTAGTGACGAGGAGGATATCGATGATCAGATTCCATCTATACTGCCGCAAGAGACAGATACAGTCGAAATAACACATGATCCTGATCCTGAACTTGGGCCAAAATCCGCTCCACCTCCGCAACCAGCATCTCAAGAGGATCTCACGGTATCACAGATACCGTTTCCTAACTCCGATGCGGACGAAGGGAACCCGTCAAGGGAAACATCTCCTTCTGCTCCACCTGAAACACCCAAATCAGATGTCACTTTTTCGAATGCATCGGCCAGCGAAAAGCCATCCTCGAGAGCAGACACCCCCGCCGTGAACCGCACTAGTCTCGCATCTTCCTCATCTCTTGCTCCGCCGGCGCCAGTCTCACCACCAGTGCGGCTCGAGCGTGGAGTCTCGGAGACCTACACCGACTTCGAGGAGATCCACACTGATAAAGAAGGGTTTACTGACCGGGAATCGTCGCATCGCATCGAACGCTCACCTTCCCACAAAAAAAGAGAAAGCGGAGGGACAACATCGAGATGGGACAGAATGCGCAATGCCTTGACAGGACGTCGATCCCGTTCCAATAGTTTCGCGCGAGCCAGGAAGGATGAGAAGACAGAAACCGGTGCCAGCCGGGAAAGTGGGGCCAGCGTAAAAACTGATAATGGTGCTTCTCAGCTTCCTCAACCGCCAGCCCACACTGCTGCTGGTTCAAGGGTAGCATTAACAACAGGCAATGTTCCTCCCCCTCGAGAAGGTCTATCGCCAGTTCCGCCAATATCTCCCGCTGGGTTGGCTTGGTATGCTAATCCCAAGCTAACACCCCTTCCAGGTCTTATACAGCTAGAGCAGGAACAACGTCGCCTCAAAGGTAATGCTAATACCACCAACGATCCTACATTAATTCCTGGGACAGTTCCAGCAACCCGAGTGAATACCCCTGAGCCTGGTCTAGCACATCAGTCTTCGGATTCACGCCTCATAGCTCGATACCGAAGAAGTGGAGAGAACACTGGTACATACACGGATGTGGAAGACACTGACCATGAGGGTGGCCGCATCACCCCTGGATTCTTCGACATTTCCTCCAGCATGCCACCTACCCCTTCCACGAAGCAGTCAAATCTTCCACAGACAAAAGAGGCTGCTTTACGGTGGCTCACGCAGCGCAAGAAGGAAGGGAAATTACAGCACTCACATTCGGGGGCCTCAAACGGACATATTTCTGACACAGGCACAGTTCGCCAAGCGGGAAGACGGAAACCATCATTGACTGACCTCCTGGATAACGTTGGGGCTGACCCCGGAACTGAGCGAGAGATTGACCGTACAAGCAGTGCAACTCCCCGGGCAAGCTCACGACGGAAAGCCATGGAGCTCCTACGGAAGATGGCCGGCACTCCGACCACTGATCCCAGCTCTCCATCATATACCATCAGCACTGCGTCCAACCACTCTGTACCCCCGCTTAAATCCCCCGCTCAAAGTCCGACAACTCCCCTGATCAATACAAATGGCCACACGCACTCATATTCGTCTACCACCTCCTCGACATCGATCCCCCGCCCCACCACACCCTCGAGTCATCCACAGCAGTCCAGTCCCCTTTCATCACAGGCACCAAAACCCTCCCCTCCCAGTGCACCTGTTCCGTCCCCTCGGCCATCGAATGCTCCTTTTGTACTGGGAAGAATGGATTCATTGCTGAATGATCCAACTTCATCCAGTGGCGTCAGTGCATTCGGTGACCCTCCAAGGCATCTCGTTCATTTCGCTATCGTGCGACAGATAGTAAGCCCAAATGAGGTCAAGAACCGTGTGCTACTTCTGTTCAACGATCTCTTGGTTATCGCAAAGTTCAGTGATGAAGATGCCGATCGCCCCATCCTCGACCGCTTACTCGTCGTACGCAATATCTTGGAGCTTTCTCAGCTCACCGTCCAACTAGACTCGGAAATGAAATTGGGGGACTTCATGCAACTGGCCTCAATTGAGTCTCTCACCAAGCAATTCCCAATAAACCCAGATGACGCGATCAATCGATGTCTAGAGCAGGCGCAACTCTCCAAAGACCCAGCATTGTTGGTACCCTGCTGTATAAAGTCGATCACCTCGATCCACGAGTGATGGGATCTTACATGTCTCGACGCTCCAACAAAGCCATTCTTCGAGCATTTCTAGATCGTTTCGCATTCAAGGGCATGAGAATTGACATGGCGTTACGAGCATTCCTCCTTTCCCTGCGATTGCCATCAGAAACAAGTTCTTCAGAGCATCTTCTCACATCGTTTGCGACACGTTGGTTTGAGGCGAATAAAGGCATTGTTACCTTCGATCGAGATCTCTCTGCCAGGCTTGTGCTGGCGATCGTACAGCTGGATGGCGCACTTCACCCGAAACCCCCTCTGATAACTCTGGTACTAACCGCCCGGCAACGCCTGGCGGCAGCCAAATCTCCGCAAGAGACTTCCTCTACGCTTTCCGTCTCCTAGACCCACACCGCCTCGTCACGGACGACCTACTACAGAAGATTTATATATCTATCCGAAACGAAGGGCTCGTGCAAGCTTTGGACCGCGCCGAGCATGTTAGAGAGATACCCTGCGACATTCTCCCCTCTGGCCTCCCCGGAACACTGACGACTCGCGTCTCGTCCCACCCCGTGGTGTTCCGCATCCCGAATCCGGATCCGCACCTGCGCGTCCACCTTCATGGCCAAGATCTCTTCTTTGATCCGCCGATCTTGGAGTTTAGTCGCACCTGCGAGGTGTCGTGTATTGTGACTGGGACGACGCTTGGCACAAAGGATATGGTTATCGTACGCACGGGCGCTAATGCAGCCAAATATTCCATGCCTCTGAAGACTTCTATCCGGGTCGAGCGATCGTTCATGCAAAATACGCTCACGGTTGGTTTTACAACCTCCGAAGGTGTGAAAAGGAGGTACAAATTCAACTTCAGCGGAGACGAGGAGTGCTCTGAATGGGGTGCGTCCTTGAAACGATTCGCGTCCGAGGCCGCTGTCCAATCCGGCTCTCAGCCCAACTCATCACGAGTGAATCAGTCAGGATCAAGTGCAGAGGCCATCGTGCAACGTGCGTCAAGGATTTTGGCTATGCAGTCGCTGCGGAAAGCGCTAGTTGGTCCGGGTTCACGTACACTTTCCAACTCTTCCGCAGCGCCGGCCTCTGCCAATGGGCCAGAGCCTGGTCAAATCATTGCGCCAATGATTGGACAAGACCTCGTCACAACATGCCTTCAGAACAGCTTGGTGCCAGCTGTACTGAGTCATTTGCAGGTGACACGGCGCGGAGCAGACACCGAACCAAAAAGTATTAATGTGTCACGAGTAAACGGGAGAATATGACGACTATACTACTATGACAATTTTTTCGGGTAGGTTTCCAACAAGCGTTGCTTGTCACCAATCTGATCTGTTTCTTAACAACAGATATACCAGGCCCTGCAATGGCCACATCCTCTTCCTTTGTGTTTCTCTATCTCTAATCTCGTCGTGGCGCTTCTCTCTTATTGCAATTTTCCTTCATCCCACCAAAACATGCATTCTCTGTCGACCCAAAACATCTGCTTTCGTCATCGTCAACTGCATTTGCCTGTTCTGTAAACCTTTAATCCGAATACATCTGGTTCCCTCTGGGCTTCGCTATGTATTTCTGCTAACTAGTGGCCGGACTTTTCGTACGTCTTGTGGGGCATTCTCTTGAATGGTATCGATATTCTCAGGACAATTAGATGTCTAGCTAGGATTGCTTGCGCCACTGTACATATGGAGGCTCTTCATGCATGTAGACTGGGACGGACAGTACGTACTAGGTTGATACACATGATTGATCCATGCACAGCACTTGCAGCTCACACACAATTCATGAGATGGGGAGACATGTGTTATCGTGCTGGGACATGCACCCAAAGAGAAGCTCTTGTGCTAGCGGAATCTATAAAAGTTGACCCACTGTAACGGGTGAGCATTGCTTTATATGTAAAGCCCAACATTTTAGGTCAAAGTGAGAGCAGCGGGTATGCTGGTCACTATGATACTAGTTACAAGGGCGCCATTGGCCCAAACGAGGACTCGGATAAAGCACCGGAGCCTTGTACGAATCTATGACCGCCGATTCAGGAGTAATGTAGATTATCCATAGACGGCCCTCTCCAGGTCCAGAACGTCGTCCCAGCGGAAAAGATGAACGGCGCTGAGAGCGTTCTGGAAGGCATCTATAGATATGGTTGGATACGATGCCGTAAGATCAAAGGATTTGAGCCTCAGGTTGGATGTGGAGGAAGCAATATATCGCGCTTCGCGCCATACTCACGTCGGTGCTATGTTGGAATTCAAACCATGCATGATGCTGCCTCGGCAACATGCAAGTACCCATATGTACGTGATACAAACGCGCACACTCACCCCGACACCGCCTCTTCAACGCGTCCGTGCGTCGCTCTACATGTAGCATAGCCCCGATGTACTTATAGTACTTAGTTAATCATAATGATAATATTGGTCTTACTCATTCAACTGCCCTTCAGTTGACTCGTCTTATATTATTCAAGCGACTCGGATCATATGTATGTTATTGGGCCGAGAGCAGCTGCACTGATTATCATTTGGCTGTGCTGGAGACGACAAGGTGGACGGACCCACAACCGTTGAAATCCGCCTCGTGCGCTTGCGCGGCGTAACAACCGTTCGGTCGCATGCATGCATGGACATGGACAGCCGGGCCGTTGGAAGCATTCCCTCATTGGTCCGAAATGGAAGAAAGGAATATACAGGGATGTGTGGGTGTGGGTGTTCGGGTGTTCGGGTGTATTGTCATTATGGAGCATGGAAAAAAGGTTGAAGCGATTTGAGGGCTCGGTACCTAGCTGCGGCGTGCATATCTGACGACGTGTTGCCTGGGCCTCTGTTGATCAGAATCAATCGTTCCAATCTCTGCCAATTCAATGATCAGGCAAGAAATACTCATGCGGAATTCTCGATACATTTTTGGGCCGTTGTCAGTAGTGCATGGCAGATGAACACTAGCTAAATTATATAAAGAGATCTGGGATGGTCATTCATCCATCTGGTCTGAAGGCCAGCTGCTCTCGTTTTTTTTTCCCATGGTTTGAGGGTTGTGGGTCGAACTAGTATACGGGCGAGATCGCACTTAGAGCTTATCGAATTGCGTGCACAAACTTCCTCAACTGCCTAGTGATGAGATAGTCATGGGACTGAGAAGAAAAAAACTTCCCGAACTCGTTTCAGTCGAGAGGCGACGTTAAGCGATTAATACCTCACGGACCGGCCAACTCGGAAAAGTTATTATACCCTCGTAGGTGCGGGGCATGATCCGGGCTATTATTATCCAATGACTGCATAGTACATACTCGCACGGACAGACGCAGGGGGTGACTGCGTTAAATAGCGCGGCGTACCAGAATGTGTTGACTCCGAATGCAGAGTTGGTGCCTGAACGGCGCGCCCGAACGCACCAGCTCCGCAGTGATTTTGAAATATCAAATCGCCGCGGGCTCAGCTGACGTGAACAAGTGCAAGCGTATGCCAATAACGAGTTAAGGTTTCAACCTGCCATTTTCCAGGACATTGCCAATTCGAGTATTGCCAAAGCCTGTGTGTCTCGAGAGCTGGTAAGAGAGTTTTTACCAAAAAAAGAAATGAAAGATGGATTGGGTGTGAAAGGCACCCCCCCCCCTTACGATAATTTCATCTTTGTGGGCTGCGCGGTGGGCCTCAGATAAAGGATCGGTGTCTTGCTCTGGTTATGAAAGATAGGTGGCGGAGATAGAAATGCAAATTCAACGACCATGCCAAGTTCGCAGCAAGCTAGGCAAGAAGATACCAAGGGAGCCAAGGTTACTACACGGCTGACCTCAGTTCCCCACTTTTAATTCGAACCCCCAGGGCACTGGGCACAATTCGAGCTTGGCGCCGGTCGTATGCCGTGACTCTGATAGGTAAATTCCCACAAAGGGTGGCACTCGAATGACGAAAACCCCAGAGGCCAGCTGTGGTAGCTGCAGGAGATGCTAAACGACGAATTAAGACAGCTTTTGGTGTCACTGTAACCACATCATTTGTGGAGAGGGTTCATGGAAACCCAGAATTTCCTTGATGGCAAAAAAGATAAACGGCGACGAAATGAAGACCAAGCGATTTTCGTTAGCAAGGAAGAATCAACATCGTTCTGAGCTAGTCGGCAACGCGATATATGGCGTTGAGGGGAACAGCAACCATGGGGTTCGTATATCGAGACTACCAGCCCTGAGCTGAGAGGCTTGGGAAAGCGGTAATAGTGCGCCGAGACACTCGTGCTGCCCCGTACTGTACGGCCCCACCTCGACCCTAAAAGCGCGGAAGGAACGACACCGATACCACTTCAAAATGTCCAGGGCTCGTGGGGGGCAGACCCATAGGACCCTGTAGTTGGATAGATGACAATTCGGACAGGACCTTAGGGATTCGATATCCACCAACTCCCTTTCCCTAGGGCACGCAAGGAAGCTGCTGGTAATAGCTAGCCCGAAGCTATGTCTACTGCTAGTTGTGGTAATGAGTTACATAAGTTATACTTTTGCAGGCCAAATTATCTTCTCCAAAGAGAGAAGAGCCGATGGCTTCCATCGTTTCTACTCTATTATAAGACGACACTTGAAAGTATCGATGGGTATCCGATTAGGAGTCGATGATGTTCTGAATTGACGACACCCACAGGTGAATGAGTTTGAGGCACACGAAAGCACCGGGCCCTTCAGGGTTGAAGGTTCTACAATATGCCATTATCGAGTCACGGCGCATCGGAGAAGAGGGAGGCAATGAACATACAGCCTGAACTGCATGTCGGAAATGAGATTCCGGATAGGACTTTCGGTCATCTGCAGGTAGGGTGATGCGCACGCGGCTGGTGGGGAAGACGGATCTCCTTGGCCTTAGCCAATGACCAATGAGTCCAAGAAGCATATGATAGTAAATTGTAATGACTGTGTGGAGGTGACGACAGGAACCGAGCGGTGCAACTTAGACATGAAGCATTTGTCGCAGGGGAAAATGCAGATATCAAATCACTGTCCCAGTCATAGAGAAACCTAGCTGATCAGGGAGTGCGTAGAACATGTGTAGCGACCCAGGCAGTTTAGATGATATATAAAAGTGATCATCGTTGGCCAAAGTGTTAGATACCTGGATAAGCGGGAGTTCTTTGATTGCAAACTGAGCTTTGGGAGCTTCTCTGGGGTTTTCCAGGGTTGATCATCGGATCGCGGCAGCATGCGAGTGCTATTTGTGCCGCCTAGAGCTATGTGAAGGATCATCCCTGTCCTGCATGCATTCAGCTAGCGTCAATATGTTGGTCGTTCATTCCCTGATATGCATGATTAATGGTACTCTCGAGTCGATGCTTCTATCATCTCATGTGCGTGTGCAAGTACCAACAAGTGACAATTCGGGTGGGAAGGAGGGGGAGGAGGAGATTCTTCTTGAACACAGGGTTGATGCCAGGTATCTTGTTCCTGGGGTGCCCTATGCATCAGTGCGACTGAACGAAAGCCAAGTAGTAAGATGCTGCCTCTGAATCTTAGAGATCTTTGATACAGAGCCCGATCTCGTACTTGTTATCATCGTTTTGTCGGTACGTGTGTACATACTTACGACGAGTTATTGGAAAAGGGTCTCGAACTTCAGGCGATTGAGCCTCAAGACAGGAAAACATTATCCGGTGCATAACTTCCAGGCCTTGAGGTCAACGCACACCACCGGGTCATCGCGATTCCATTGATGGTCGCTCATCAACGCGCGGTCGAGAAAATTGTCCGATCCCGATCGGAAAGCTTGAGCAGTCATTTCCATTACTTAGTCGAAATGAGTGCGTCTTTGGTGACTTGTACACTGGGAAGTTGTCCGGGCGGTCAATGTGATACCCGAGGCAACGCAGCGCTAGCCACAAGCCCCATCAAATTTCCTGGATGAAAAAGATTTTAACAGCGGTAAGATATTGTCATCAGCCATGCATGTCGGCACGCAAGTCCCATTCGTTGAATATTATTATAACAACGCGTACGATCATGTCGTCTCCGCCGGTACTGCTGTTCTTTGTGTCTGATGATAGAACCTGCCTAGACCTTAGCCTGGATTGGCGTATGGCATGACTCGTGAGAATGGAAGGTTTATATCTGCCCTTCCAGGGTGTTGGCGAATGTCGAACTAGTGCATTGTCCAATGAGGTGAGATGATAACATCAGCGCCCATATCGCAGTGGCGCAGAATGTGACGCATAGAAAGGACAATATGTTGGCGTATGACTTGATCGACCTTCAAAATTAATTGCAGAATTTATCGCAGTGCAACGTCGATCTGAGTTGAGAGAAGACGATAGACGAGAAGCTACTACATATGATATATTTACAAGTGGGAATTAACTGAACGGATGTCATCAGGTACGTACATGACAAGAGCGAGAGCAGTGATAGTAGCAACGAATATCATAATGATCAAAAAGACGGGGGGGCGTTGAGTGCGAGGTAACAATGCAATTACCAACTAGGGGCACAGACGTTGTTTCGCCCGCGTTGCGTCTCAATCCTGATCGAGCGGTGAAAGAAAAAAAAAAGGGGGGATATATATGGATCTCTCTGACAGGATGCAGAAAAATGCTGTTAAATTCGTTGATCGTTTCATAAACTAGCGTTTGCCTTTGATCCCCATCCGACGGCACCCAGATCTCAATCTGTCTGTCAGATGGATCTGTCGTCAAGAAAGAGGGTTCCTTACAGTTAGTAAGCGAATATAAGAAAGAGAAAGAATTCCTACAGTTGAACGAACCCTAAGAAAAGGAGAGGGGCAGAAATAGGTGTGAGGAGACCTTTGTGCCAGAACAGGAAGCTCTGCTTCCAGCCCCAACTCACTTGCCTTTTCGGTTAGCTCGGATCGGATGCAGATGTCCAATACAAACTTTCCAGCTTAGTCTTCCCACCAGCCTTTTGCTTTCAGGAATAAATAGCACCATGCAAGCACTCGATGAAGTTGGCCTCTCCCCGACGGATTCCCCTTCCACTTACTGACCTCCCGCATTATGTGCGTTCTCCCTGTCATCCTCAACTCTCTTTTGCTGACAATGTGGCGCCTTTTCTGCAGTATTTGGATCCTCAACGAACGCCCCTCTTTTCACACATCACTCTCTGCCTGAAATGTCCTCTTTCCGCGTTATCGAAAAGCTCGCCTACATTGACGGTGTTCCCCCTGATATTGATGTCTTGGCTGGTCCTCTGGTCAGTGACACGTTCTCCATTTGGTTTGACCCATACTCAAGCGGCCTCACAATAGCTGCTTGGATATTTGTTTAACTGGGGCTTGTTTGGTGTTTTGTGTATGCAAGTCTGTAAGTGACGAGCAGCGGCGTATTCCAAACCGTGTTGCGGCTGGTTGACTTCTTCGACTTCATTCAGATGTGTATTACGTTTCGTTCCCCAAAGACAGCCGATGGATCAAAATACTCGTGTACACACTTTTCTTCATTGACACCCTACAAACCGTATGTTCACTCTTGTTGTTGTTATTGTTTGGAACGGACTGTTGAAATTGTCATCTTCTCGCCTAGGCATTGACAACGCGTATGTTTCCCGCACGGCAATCCACTTTGCCGATATCCGTAACCTCTTCTCCTGACGAGTAACCCTCTTTCAATAGACAACGCGTGGCATTTCCTCGCTAAGGGCTGGGGCGATCCTGAGGCTCTGATCAAGCCCGGTTGGTCGTGGATAGCCGTCCCCCTCATCTCAGGGATAGTCTCCTGCACTGTGCAAATGTTCTTCTCTTGGAGAATCTGGAAGCTCAGCGAGAGATGGCTCGTTTCTCTGTTCATATCCGCCGTGAGTATTTGCGCTGCTTCTTGCAACCCTTTGTTTTTTTTCCTTGTCGAGTTATCATTGAATGGATTACTAATTTTGGAATTTCACACTCGGACCCGACCCCGTTCTCGATTCCTCTCACGTGGTTTGAATGGAACCCTTCCCTCCCTCTTTTCGGATTATCGATAGATTGCGGTCATGCAAGGTGTTTGTGCAGCCATTTGCGGCGTTTGGTTCTCGATCATTAACGACGTAACCAAAATTTCGTCGTTGACCACGCCGGCAACAATTTGGCTTGCGGGGAGTGCTGCCTGTGATGTGCTCATTGCCGGGTTCATGGTGTACCTCGTAAGCCATTCTCATCCCTGATGATCCTCGGTTCAATTCCATGACCGGCTAATACTTTTACAGCTCAGGAAGTCTGCGACTGGTTTCGAGGGAACGGATACCGTGATCAACAGGCTTACAAGAATGACCATCGAAACCGGTGCCGTGACGGCTGCTGCGGCCACTCTTGAACTTATTTTTTATCTCAGGTGGAAGGAAAATAATCTTCGTACGTCTAGTTCCGTTCGCTTCATTTTATGGGACTAATCGTATCCTTTTTCGTGTGTTCAAATTCAGATATGATCCCCGCTCTTGCCCTCGCGAAGCTCTACACCAACACCCTAGTAGCGACCCTTAATTCTCGCAACCCTATGTTCCATTCTTCTCGAGGATCCAATGTTGAATACTCGGCAAATGGGAATGCATGGGGTGGCACTTCGACGATTGGAGCCGTTGCAAAGACGTCACGGGTATCAAGGGGCGCAGTCCAGATCATGAAAACGTTAGAGACACACGGAGATGTGAGGGACAGGACGGTCAATGGAACCCAGATGAACATTGACGAGGAGAGTGGAATCGCAATGAACGATATCAAGATCGGGCAACTACCTTACAGCGAGGAGAGCACAGATGACACTGGAAAGGAAGCTAGCGAGGGCAGTGTCAAGTATTTTGGGCAGGTTTGAGCGAAGCAAAATATTCTCCCTGCCTTGGTACATTCTACCTCTCTAACACCTTTCTCTTCCTCCTCGACTATCATATACGGTACCATCTCTACTCGCATTCGACTCCTAATTTACTCATGCCGAACCCCTACACTCATTGTTCACGCTTCAGCTCACCTATTTCGTCTCAATCATCCTCATCCACCTCGCAATCAACAAACACTGCTTCCTCACTTGCTCGCTGCTATATTTCATCTTGGTATCTTACTTTCGATTCTTGGAGCCCTCACCGTTTTGCTCTTTGATTCTCTCCTCTATTACATATACCAACCAGCCACTACAACTCCGATGTTTGCATGCCCATCACCATCAAGTCTGTTTTTTTTTTTTAAGAAAAAGTAACTGGACTGGATTTTGTATCTGCGTTTCACCGTTTCCCTTCCTCCCCCCTCTTTGGTTTACTTTTTGGCATGTTTGATCTTGCCCCTGGTTAACAACATCTTTGTGAGTTACTTCGTCTTGGTGTCGCCCACTGTACGTATCATGCATGGATATAGGAGGGTTCTGTAATAATATATAGAATCATAGTATATGCAAGCATTTATCATGAGGCTCTCAATGGGCCTGGAATGATCGAGACTGTGGAGGGTGGTGGAGGCATCGATTGCAACCCGGAGCTGGCCGTCGAAAGAATATATCCGTGGGAAACGAATATCTCCACGGAGTACGAGCGACACCGTTCCGAGTATGATGTCCGCCTGTATCTATCACTGGACGGGCTGCCGGGTTGAGGGGGTGTGAAATACAGCACTTAAGTAATGGTCATGATGAGTAAGACACTAGCATTAATTATACAATTACAGCAAGAAGTGCAATATGTATGTTGGATTGCTAGAATTATTATTTTGGCGGGGGATCAGATTATCAACGGCGGTGAACCGAGAGGCACGGAGGTCGCACAAGTCGTCGTACCGGATGCGAAGGCTATATGATGGGTTTAACGGAGCAATAAGGGTTGTTCTGTTTTCTTTTCTTTGGCGAAAGTCAGACTCGTTGAGAGTGACACAAGATCCGTGGCAACAATGTATATAGTTGTGCGGAATGTTCTTCCCTTCCGACACGTCTTGGACGGTCATGGAGGTGGTGAGGGTGCGTATCAGTGATCGGCTGAAGCATCTATTGATCTATTGGTTATAAACCAACGAATGGTAGAAGTGAGACTGAAGGGCCCATTCTGTTCTCTCGCCGTCGCAATACGTGCAGTTCAGGCACGGGTTCCGTGCAGGAGCAATGCGGGTTGGGTATAGGTGAGGCAGAGTCTGAAGATACTTGTGGAACATAACAGGGTTGGGCGCGTTGACCGGGAGGGCGCTTGCAGGTTGATAGCGGAAGATGGTTCAGTGGGATCGCCGAAGTCTACCTAGCCGGCTACTAGGCTACCATCGATTCTCATACCAATACCAGCGCCGGCCGGAGAGAAGCCCAAGGAGAATAGGCTTGAGGTGGCAATCAGTAGGGACACGTTTCAAGTGTGAAGGGCCAATCAGAAGTAGATATCAGACTTGAGTGGGGGTCTTCTGCTTCTTTCGGGTACGGCGAGCTTCGGTACCAGTTGATGTAAACGCTGCGAAGCGAGGGCTCAAACCATTTCGGACTTCCTGACACATAGCGATACCCGCAGAGAAAGTGTGACATTTATGATTCATTCTTACTACCACCCTACACCAGCGGGCTTAGCTAGGAAGTTCTGCATTGATAGGAGGCTTACTAGAACGCTTCTCCGGCTATGCATGGTGAGCAAAAATCCCTGAAATGTATTGGATAGACACTTGCAGCAGTGATGATTAGGCGAAGGATATATTGAACCACCGGCTGATGAGTGAGGGGATGATTTGGGTTCACCGCAGCTGTTGGCGATCGTGATCTGTCATGACCAGATAATCACGGGCTGCGTGTTGGGTGGGGAGATGGAATATCGAAATAACCCTGAGGTGAGGGCAAACCGCACACCCAACAAGGTTACCGCGATATCAGCTGGCTTGTTATGAACTGGAATTTGACCATGAGAGACCCCTATTGGTGTGATCGTTTCTGGTGTTTCAAGAGCAGGAAAGAAAGGAACGCTCTTTAGGGAGTAGCAGCGATCCCTGTGCCTTTGATTCACGTATGTATACGTGACGTTGCAGGCAAGATGTGGAACCAGAGATATTTGAATTGCGGTTTTGTCCCATCGTCCTGGAGTTCTCATCATGAGCGGCCCGAAGTGGACACATCCGTTTGTTTTGGCAACCCGACTTTATAAAGGCCCACGAGGCAGTCCATGCTTTCCTTTGTGGTCTGAAAGGGCGTCTACATACCAAAGTTCCTAATCCGCGCACGGCCATTAATACTTAACATCTAGACATTCAGCCTGACAGATCCCTGGAAAAACAAATTCCAACGGCAATTTCGTTCTCATACCCTCCTTTGATTGGCTTCTTTTTGAGGGGAGGCTGTTGTTAAGAGTATAGAAGAGGCCATATATATATGCAGTCTCACTCTCCTGCCCAAAGGATCAAACGCGCCCGTTTCATTGCCTTTTTTTAGACTGCATACTCGTTCAATTCTTTGGCCACAGCCAGATACCTCATCGCTTTATCTCTCCTATCTTTCTTTCCTTTTAGGCTGACGACTACCCACGGGCCTTTCATCCTCGGCCTGCCCCTTAAGCTCATATCTGTGCTTGCTTCTCTTCACACTCGCTGTTGCGTTAATCAGGTCACCGCTTCCAACGTCATCTCTGCACAACTGGCCGTATTTCGATGGCTCAAGAGCCCGTATTTGCTACCCCTGAAGCGTTTTCTCACGCCGAATATGACTACTTGGTAGTGGGAGGTGGCACAGCAGGTCTCGTCGTTGCTTCGAGGTGAGCCCTGGTTCTATCGGCTTCGGCATGGTTATCAGCGAACCAAGTTACTGACTGGGGATTTTATTAATCTTTGTTGGGGGAACATATAGACTGAGTGAGGATCCCACTGTGACCGTTGGTGTTATCGAAGCTGGCGGCTACTTTCCTGATGAGCCCCTCATTAATGTGCCTGGTATGCCAGCGCGGGTTTCCTACGAGCTTATTGAACGAAGCTGGCTGTGCCTCTACTGTGTACAGGTTTCTTTGGCAGATCATTAGGCAATCCAAACTTTGATTGGGCGTGAGTTGGAGCAAGATGTCAGAAGGCTTGAATGTGGTGGAGCTAATGGTCTGGGGTTTTACACAGATTCCTTACTGTCCCACAAGAGAATGTTCTTGGTCGACCTATCTTCCACCCACGGTCTGTATACGTGTCTCGCATTCGACAAAGTAGTCCCTAACTTTGCTTACCGCCTCCATTCCAGTGGAAAGCTCCTCGGCGGCACAAGTGCTCTAAACTTCATGGCTACGGTGAGTGTGGTTGCTCCCTCCATTTATTTGCCACTCTAAAGAGTCATTCGTCGGACGTAGGGTCGGTTCGTGGATTTCGTGTTTCCTGTTGAATACTCGGTAATGGAATTATTACTCTGCTATGCAGAGCGACCAAGGAAGAGTATGACGGTATGTTGTCGGTGGCTATGCCCCCTTGGGAGTCCCTCATCCCAACTTTCCGTAGCTTTCGAGACTATCGGGAACGAAGGATGGAATTGGGAGTCCTTCCTGAAGTACATGAAGAAGGTATACTTACCTCCACCTTGTGTGAAATAATTTTGACGATTACACTCATATGTTTTTCACGAAGTCGGAAACCGTTGCACCAAGTGACCCCGAATTTGGGGATAAGTACAATGCTAAGCTTGAGGAAGGAGTCCATGGCGACTCGGGTCCGGTGCGCGACTTGTCTTGATCTACTTGGTAATGCAGCTGATATGTGTTTTTATTCGCTTCCTTGCAGCTCAAATTGTCGCACAGTACATGGACAAGTGGTCTCACTGAACCTCTCTTCAAATCGTTGGAGGCCTTGGGCATCAAACCCAACCCCGACTCCGTGCGTATCTATGCACCTTGTTGGATCCCACTTATCGATCTTAATTCTCCGCCAGAGCAACGGTGACAACACGGGCTCGTATTCAATTCTTGGCTCTATTGATCCTGTCACGAAAACACGTTCCTACTCCGCGCCTGCTTACTTTGCTCCAAATGCCTCTCGAACAAACCTCTCCGTGCTCTTGAATGCTCAAGCTACGAGAGTGATACTCGAGAAGCGGGATGGAAGCGACGAGTACGAAGCGAAGGGGGTGGAGTTCGTTTCTGCAATCGGTGGCGAAGAGAACAAGGTCAAACTTATAGCCAAAGCTAAGAAGGAGGTCGTTCTCTCTGCGGGCACTTTTATGACACCCCAACTGCTTGAATTATCCGGTGAGTTTCCTTTGCCGGTACCGTTGCTGCTGGTATGGCAAATCTTAAGAGCCGACCTCTCGCCGATCCCCCCGGAATCATTAGGTATTGGTGATAGGGCCATTTTAGAGAAGTTTGGTATCCCCCTTAGAATTGAACTTCCGGGTGTGGGAGATAACTTGCAGGTTCGTTAATGCTTCCACTCATTCGCGTGCCTGTTCGAAGCTAATTTTTCCGTGTGAGTAACCAGGACCATATATATACAACCTCCACGATTGAAGTCAGCAACGAGCTGGAGACGTTGGATGTCCTCCGAGATGAAGAACGAAGTCTGAAGGAGATCGACGCTTAGTATGGTCTCTTCCTCTCTTCCGCCTTTCTGATGACCACATATTGTCGCTCCGCACACATAGTGAAAGGCAGGAGGGTTTGCTAGCAAGCACACACTCTGCTTTTGCTTTCTTGCCTGTCCGGGCTTTCGCCCCTGCCGAGGACGTCGAACGCATGAAGACATCTATTCGGGATGCAAAGGAGAGTGCCAAGCAAAGTGGCCAAAAGAGACGACTTGAGCTGCTCGAAAAGTGGTTCGATGATGAGAAACACCCACAACTCGAGTGCGTGCTTCCAGCGGATGTTGGTTCATTTTCTCTGACGTGTTGAATCAGGGTCATCACATATCCTGGATTCTTTCCAGCCCCAGGCAAAACGCCGAAATCAGGTTCCCACTACAATGCAGTCCTTGTTGCCCTGATGCACCCACTTTCCTTTGGAACTGTTCACATATCCTCATCTGATCCGCTTTCTAAACCTGTGGTTGACCCCAAGTACCTCTCGAACAATGTCGACCTCGAGATCCTCGCTCATGGCGTGCGCTTCACTCGGAAGCTACACTCAGAGGAGCCATTGAAGAGCCTGACAAAGGCATTTGTGGAGCCAGCTTGGGATGAGGAGCTGGATGATAATGAAGTGAAAACTCATGTGAAGAGCGTATTGGAGCCTGTCTATCATCCTGTGAGTGTTGATTTTCGTCATGAAATTTGCGCTATGTTTATGTGCTGTCAGGCTGGGACTGCTGCAATGTTGCCTCAAGAGGATGGTGGTGTTGTAAATTCGAGGTTAAAAGTTTATGGAACGTCAAACCTCCGGATCGTGGACGCGTCCATCTTCCCTTTCGTAAGCCCACGTATATTCCCCAACCCTTGGTCCACGCACTGATCCGTGGCGTCGCTGAAGCACATCTCTGCCCACCCACAGACAACGATTTACGGCATGGCTGAGAAGGTTTTGTGTTTCACTTTGAAATCATGAGGATTGCACCAACGAATTTCTTGCTAGCTTGCTGACCTCATCAAGGAAGATGCCAAGAACTCGGCACAAGCGATCCCAGAGAGCACCTCATTCATACGGCAAGGTAAATCTTTGTTAGCGAGTTGTTTGTTCTGGTTGTGAAGTCCGCTGCTGCACCATGATCGAAGAATTGACCCATTCCTTCCTAGTTAATCTGCTGCTTGTTCTTGTTTTTGGGATCTTGTGTTGGATTTGTACATAGTACATGAGTATTGTTCAGGATTTTTTTTTGCTCCGCTGAGCGTCGTTTCCGTGCGAGGATTTGTTGCCACTGAGCCCACCGCCATAACTACCACACCTCCAAACTCCTCACGATTTTATACCTGTCAAGCTCAGGCCTTGGATTACACTTAGGTAAGCTCCACACGTGTTTGTAATGTTCTGCGTACCTTCTACAGCTGTCATATCTGCTGGATCTAAGTAAGGCTGCGAACTCACATTGGTTCGAGGGCAGGTACCCTCCAAAATCATAACTCAGCCTACTGGCAATTTCACGAAAGATGGCCCTTCCCTTGTCCGTTTCTTTGCATCTGGAACCGTGCGGATGACTACGTTTTTGTTAGACTTGCCCGATTTCACGGCGATTTCCTGTTTGAGCTTCTGTCCGACAAAGGCTGTGAGACTGTCTGGAGTCTGTAATGGGACAGCAGTATTCTCAGAGTGGTCGGTATAATGTACAAAAGCGATAGAAATACCCTCCACCTGATGATGGTCGTGATCTCCATGTTAATGGTATTTCACTTCAGCCAGGGGGCTGAACCTGTATTACTTGGGAAGGTTTCGTATGTTCAGACGTTAGCTGAAAAGGGTATGACTGTCGGGTTGAAGTCGTGGGAAGAGTGGACAAGACGTTCGTATGCTTTGGCTCTCTAATCGGTATATACGTATCTCGAGGCACCGAAACTTTCATCCAATATAGAAACTGGGTCCTGCCTAGGTTGCGAGTCCAGTGAAAGCAGCCTTTCGTCAAAATTCCGATCTCGTCGGTTCAGACAATAATACTGTACCTGAGGCTGGTCTCACTCGGGCAAAAGGCCAAGGCCGACCGACCGACCGAAACCGCCCGCGGAGCCCGGGAAGAAGTCCGTTCGCTGCCTGACCAGGCAGGATGCCTCTTGCTTTTCTGGCAGCGATGACTGTGGAGAAGCTCATATCCATCGGATGTTCACTACTTCATGCTCACCCTGTCGGTCATGAAGTCGCTCCCCCTGCCTCTGGACTCCCCAGAAACAGTCTGGATGGGAGTTGGGAGAAGTGTAGGACCGTATGAAGCAACGAGGGTAGTGCTCCCATCCTTCGTTCAGTCTTAAGTACTCTTTCCGCCACCCGATACCGGTACCCCGAATACGTTATCCGGGGGGGGCTTCATCTTGCTATATACAACTGAGAACGAGAACAAAACATGCCTCCTTCGTAAGATGATCATTGAATTCGTGGATGCCAACCCTCAATTTCTTCCATAAACGCTTGCCCTGATCCTGCTTTATAATATCCCCACCTATTGGTGCCTCCCTCGACCAATTGTGATGCCTCGGTTCCTACTTTTGTGGTGGTTGGCCTCCCGTTATGGCATCCCTTATATAGGGCTAATTGGCACAAACCGTTTTTCCTTCTTAGCGTCGTCTCCGTGCCAAACTACTGCCTCTCGCTATCCCCCTCTGCTCTACTGTTAGTTTCTCTTTCGCTCCAGCCTCCTTGACTCGAGGTCTGATGCTAATTATTTTGCCTGCGTTCAATTGTACGCCTGGGCCAATTTCACCACACCCGCACTGCTATTTTATAGATGTCCCCTCTAGGTGGTCGATTCCGAACCAGTTTCAGACTCATCATATTTTCTCCTATACACTTTTCTCAGTCTGTCGCCTGTTGCATGCGGCGCCGTCTCCCTCGTTGCGCGATTCAAATGATGAGTTATTCATGAAAAGCATTCATCGATGGCTCTGCATTTTGACCCAGTAGTCCCTCGGACATGTCCAAGACCTTGAACTGGGGCTTTCTATTGTGGGCCCTGTGGCGCCAGCTGCTAATTGGTCGGATCTAGGTCCGTGTTCGGAGGTCCTATCTTTGATAGTTTCCAGTTCTTTCTTACATTGCTTCATTCTTAAATCTACTAGTCGACGTGCCTTCAGCTGGATATCAATTGAACAACTGGTTTACAAAATAATACGCGTGGATCATTTGTCAGAGTAACAAAACATTTGACAAACATTTATACAGCAGATTAAACGTTGTGTCATTATTAGAAATATTTCTCTGAGCTCTCGATCGAGCCTTTTCCTTCTCCCATACTTGCCCTGCTAAAATTCTGGCCCTTTTCAACCCTTGCGTTAGTCCCCTCATTATTTGTGCTGATCCCGTACGTTAAAGCAGCATCCACGATGTTCTTACAGGAGGATCAGTACCAAAGCCTGTCTTCTGTTGGTGGAAGTAGAGCAATAAGGATCGGGGAAGCACGCTATGTATTTGGAGGGTGGACCATCTTTTCCGCCCCAAATGGCATTTTCATCGGGCAGAGTCGCAGAGGGGTAATCAGGTGGACTCACATTAGGAACTGGCCCCAGTCGGGGGTCATCGTCAAGTACTCACCTTCTTCACGGTAACAGCATCGACAACAATTGTAGCGACGCCAGCGATTACAACAGTAAGAAGAGTGCAACGTGATGCATCGCAATATAAGGAGAAGTGCGTAATTCGTGGAGAGTTAGTATCGCTTAAATGGGAGGACTCTTCTGGAGAGGCCAAGCAAGTGGTTAAAGTGAGGCCACCTACATACCGTTCATGATGATAAAGTCGAACATTTCCGTCTGTCCAATCTCTCATCACTTCTCCGCTTGAACGTCAGACTCTTCACTACATGTAGATGCCAGTATGGCTGTTTGAAATGGCCGCGCTTTGTCCTTTCCGACATTGAATGGATGGTGTGGGTCAAGGACAACGTTTGTTCCAGTCCGAACGGCCAGCCAAATGGCAGGAGGTTGAAGGGAGCAGCTATTTCAGAATATAAAGCCAAGGGGTATGGGATCAGGAAGCTGAGCAGCCAATGGGCCACAGAACGACTAGTCACTTTAGTTTTCCCACGCTCGCAGACGCAGGCAACTTTTGGTGACTCCAGTTACAATCATGTCCACGCCGTGGAGATCGTTCATTGAACGCTCAGCCCGTGTGCTTCGGGACAATTCGGCAAGTGGTGCGTCATGTTCTGGAGTTCCTGGTAAGAAAGCAAAGAATATATATCCGTTTTGTCAGTTATCAGCATGTCGGGAGCTTTCCGGTCTGGAGAACCCAAACTTTTGTTTAGGTATCGTTCTCCACAAGAGATAGGTCAGCATGTTACTGGGTGTGATTCAGACCTTGGCGGTTCTTCGACTGCAATGCTCGATATCTCGCCGGAAGATGGGAGAGGGAGGTTCTCTGGAGTTGTAAGCACGAACGTGCCGAGACTGAAAGATGGGTCGGTTGTCGGTGGATATGCTGGCTTCCGAAATAGAGTGGGTACGGTTTATTTATTGTTCGATGTTTAGCACGACGACGGATTCTCTTTTTAGGCTCGGACTTCATTATTTGGGGCCATTACTGATGACCTCGAGCTCCACAACTACCTTGCCCTGCGTGTAAGGGCAGCCGGAGACCCTCGAACGCGGACCGCATATTTTGTGAATGTTCAAACCGAAGGTCCGGATCCTCCAGACTTGTGGCAGCATCGCTTGTACCTCAATAAAGAAGATCAATCACCCAACGGCGTATGGGAGACAGTTTTGGTATTCATCAACTTGCATCAAGCAGTTGGCTTCTAACTCAGCATCTTTATAGATACCGTTCAACTCGTTTGAACTCGCCAGTGTGGATGATGCGCCGAGCGGGCAGAACATGTCTCGTCATAGGATACGGTCCATTGGCATTTCGGTCTTGGGTGGTAGGGCAAAAATTTCAGGGACCTATGAGCTAGGAATCGACTATATCGCGGCTATTAACGAGGTACGTGGGGGGATCTGTACTTTTAGGCGTGTCGTTTACCTTCTGTTCACATCAGCCTGAGGATGCTTCCCGCCTTGATGCACTTGCGGATGGTGGTGAGCCTTCGGGGGCCTCATGACACCCATATATCGCTCCCTTGTTCCACGCTCAAAGCAGTCACTCCCAGCACTACTCGAGCCGTATTTGAAGTGTCCACTCCTGTGTAATATGGCGTGAGCCTCTCAACATGCAACCATGCTAGTCTTCTGTATCAGAATAAAATTGTCAGACTCGTCTAGAATTATTTGTGTTCCCTGACTGGAGCAATAGCAACAATGGCAACAATGAATTTGTCCGACTCCGCTCAGAAACACAGACAAAGTACAAGGTAGGCGCGTGCCCAATCCCTCTGTTTACGCTAAATACAAGCTAAAAGCGCACATACTCGAAGGAGCCCTACCATGTGACTGAATTGAATTTTAAATTTCATAGCTAAGGCTTGCGTGCTTTCAACAAGACACAAGACTGAACCGGAAGTTCTAGGAAGTCCTCTAGATGTCCTCTCCTCCCGACGGGGGACACTTTGACTATGCAGATGGCACTAGCCCGTCCGAGATTAATGACGTCCTCGCACAGGGGTCATTCTCAATGTCACGAACTCGTCGGGATTCTCAAGTAGGCTCTAGTTATGGAGCAGAGGATAGCGAACATACAAGTACTGCGATATTTGATGGCTATGGCGCCGGCGCTATTCCTAGTAGTGTCACCTCTATGCACCATGACCGAGTCATAACGTGGACCCGAGATAGGCGTACAAGCACTTCGAGCAGGAATAAGTACTATTCCTCCAGACGCCCCAGCGTCAGTCGAGAGGGGGGTTCAGCTTCATTTACTGGGCGCCGGAAGGATTCGCAGGACAGTGCTGCGGATGAATTTCTCGACGATGAGAGGAGCACCTCTGATGATGAGCACACAGCCAGCCATGATGGACATCGATCCATACACTCTCATGCCTCAAGGTCGACCAGGCAACCCAAACTGCAACGCGAGCAATCATATCCTGCGTCAACTTCACAAAGCTCCACCATGTTTTGGAGTCTGGCTGGCATGTTTTCCCGAGGCTCCATTCATGCTCCCCAAGAACCACTCGAAAGTCGGTCCATTTCTGGATCGCGCCGCTCCTCTCTTGCCTCAAGCGCCTCCAGGAAGAAGGGTGTGGAGCATCGCCATGATTCTTCTCCTGAATCCGACTCCGACAATGATGACGGTACAGAGCGGTGGGGTTATTCGTCGGGAGAAGATGTGGATGAGGACGAAGAGGACCGGTATGCAAGTGAAGTATCTGTGACATCAAGCAGGATCGAGGAGGATTCGCTGTATGCCAGAAGCAATTTTTCTCGGCCTCCATCTCCAACCTCGTCACTGCCTATCATCAGGGGTGGCCCTGGTCCGTTTTTCGGAGAGACACGCGTCGATATGGGCGAAGACTTTGATAGCTTCCATCACTTCGAGGCCGATTCACTTGCCTCTGGGCCTCCATGTCGACAAACCATCTACATTGAGGATGACGACATGACTGTTCTGTTTATTGGGCGAGAGATCATACAATGGAAGTCTTGGCTCTGGACTGTCGGTTGCTTTGCTACTTTGGGCGCTCTTGGTCTTATTGGATTTTGGAACAACTCCGTTTGGATTCGATGGGCGACCAGAGATAAGTCATTTGAATTTCTCGGCGACGATTCGGATGGTGTCATTGTTATAGAGGTAAGAATTGGTCTGACTGGTCTGAAAACTTGTGTTAAGCTGGCCCGAGACACCGTATAGAGACGTATTCATTGAGAAGCTCCACAAACCTAATTTTCCATTGCCATTAGAGGCTATTTTCCCTCCTTCAAGAACTAGTTCAGCATCCCGCAGTCGCGGTAGTAACACTTCAGGGCCCTCTGCGCCTCCATCGGTTCACCCGCCTCTGTCCGTCAATGGATCCTGGACCAATGGGGATGCACACCGGCCTTCCAACCAACCAAACAGGCTGCGGTTGGTGGAATTTCGACATCTGCGTTTCGTACTGGATCACTCCACGGGACTCTTTCGGATGCTGAGGTTTGCTCGTATGCAGTGAACCATTTCTATCTTTGTGCCTAATCCGATGGCAATAGGAACTGGCGTGATCCCGATGCCACCTCGACGACAGCAGTCAGGGCGGGACTCCCTGCCAAAACTCGCCTTCAGCGTTCACTACTTTTCGGTCCAAACATCATTGACCTTGAGGGAAAGTCAACGTTCAAGCTCCTCATAGAAGAGGTGTGTTTTTTCTTCGAGATTTCGTTAGTTCCATCGTGATTGCATACTCTCTAGGCCCTAAATCCATTCTATGTGTTCCAAGCAATAAGCATCGTCTTGTGGTGCCTCGATGACTATTATTACTATGCGTTTTGTATCGCTCTTATTTCATGTTTCAGCATCATTACAACACTGGTCGAAACGAAGAAGGTGCTTCGTACAAAAAGTTGCCCTCCCTCCGTTTTACTGATTTAAATAGACAGTGGAGCGTATGCGCGAGTTGTCTCGATTCTCGTGTCCTGTGCAGGTTTTTTTGGATGGGCAATGTCGGTACATGGTTGAAACGCTGGTTCTTTGTCACTGATTGCTTGCTCAGGGTCGGTGAGGTCGTCCACCGAGCTTGTTCCTGGGGACCTTGTGAACATCATGGCCGAGAACTTGACCACGTTTCCTGCGGACTTCTTCCTCCTCTCAGGCGACGCTATCGTGAACGAGTCAATGCTAACTGGCGAGAGTGTCCCAATTGGAAAGGTTCCTATTAAAGATCAGGATCTTCTTCACTGGAGGGAGGGTGGCGAAGTTGCTGCTGACTTAGCTAAAGGATTTTTGTACACTGGGACCAGAGTCGTCAGAGCACGCGGTGTTATGTCTGGGCCGGAGGGAGAACAAGCCTTGGCTGTCGTTGCGCGCACCGGTATTTACTATCGTGCTCGCAATTCACCATATCTTAATCCATGCAACTTGCTAGGTTATAACACAACGAAAGGGTCGCTCATCAGGTCCATGCTCTTTCCCAAGCCGATGGACTTTGAATTCTACCGTGATTCCTTGCGGTTTATTGCGTTTCTCGCTTGCATCGCTGCCCTCGGTTTTCTAGCCAGCACCATACAATTCATCAAACTGGGCGTGAGTGTTGTCTCATGCTTTGTTCGCCAGTTTGCTAATACCGCACCAGGTCAAATGGCACACCATGATCTTGCGTGCTTTAGATCTAATAACTGTCGTAGTTCCACCTGCTCTTCCCGCCACTCTATCCATTGGTACGAGTTTCGCTGTGGGCCGCTTGCGAAAATTAGGAATCTTCTGTATATCCCCTAACAGAGTCAATGTCGCGGGGAAGATCAATGTGGCGTGCTTCGATAAGACTGGCACGCTGACGGAAGACGGCCTGGATATCCTGGGTGTGCGCTCCGCAGATCGTACAGGGGATATGTTTGGCGAGCTCCTGACCGACATTAATGACTTACCAACCAGCAGCAACACTGGGAAAACCAATTTCCTTCACGCACTAGCAACTTGTCATTCCCTCAAAGTCATCGATGGGGTCATCATGGGGGATCCTCTCGACGTGAAAATGTTCGAGTTCGCATCTTGGACTATTGAAGAAGGGAAGCTCGGCGCAAGCAAATCTAGTGGCAATGATACTCGTCCTCGTCCAGCCGCGCTCGTCCAGGCTATTGTTCGACCTCCGGGTAGTGCAGAATTTCGCTTGGAGGATGCACTGAGGGCCGGGGCTCGAGTAAGGAGGCAAAGCATCAGATCTCTTTCACGGTGCCTGACTTCACTCATAGCACGCGCACTTCTTGGAACTGGGCGTTATCCGCATTTTTGATTTTGTTTCCTCACTCCGCCGTATGAGTGTGATCGTCAAGCGATTAAAGAGTACGAGTATGGAGATATACGTGAAGGGCGCCCCTGAGGTGATGAGCGAAATTTGCGACCCTGTGACCTGTACGCTGTAGTGCGGATTGGTGCTCCTCCAGGAACTAACATAATCATTTTTATAAGTTCCCCGCGATTATGATGATCTCCTCAACTATTACACGAAGAATGGGTACCGTGTCATTGCCATGGCTGGCAAAACTGTTGAGGGCTTGTCATGGCTCAAGGCCCAACGTATGAAACGGTGAGTCTTCTTCACTTACTGTCCGCTTTAGCAGCTGAATGTTCCTCAGTGAGCAGGCAGAAGCGGGTCTTCATTTCCTGGGCCTCATCATCTTCGAGAACAAGCTTAAGCCCGGAACAGCGCCAGCTATCCAGACCCTTCGCGGCGCACATATTGCTATACGCATGGCAACTGGTGACAACCACAGAACGGCCATCAGCGTTGCACGCGAATGCGGAATCATCAGCCAATCGACACATGTGTTCTTCCCGACATTCATCAGTGCTGGAGATGCCCAGACACCTGATGCCATGCTAATGTGGTCGAATGTGGATGATGAGGTGCTCAAACTGGACAGCTATAGTTTAAAACCGCTGCCACCACCGCATGACGCCGTTAATGCTGATTCAATCGAGTATCAAGACTATACATTAGCCATTCCTGGAGATGTGTTTCGCTGGATGATCAACAATGCACCTCTTGAGACTCTGCAAAGAGTACGTTCGACAACATTTTCCATCTTCACACCTAATACAATTAGCAAGTAGATGTTCGTCAAAGCCCAGATATTCGCACGTATGTCTCCGGACGAGAAACACGAATTGGTCAGTCGGTTGCAATCACTTGGGTACACCGTCGCGTTTTGCGGCGATGGTGCAAATGATTGCGGCGCACTGAAGGCAGCCGATGTTGGTCTCTCCTTATCTGAGGCTGAAGCCTCTGTTGCTGCTCCCTTCACTAGTCAGACTCCAGACATCACTTGCGTCCTTGAGGTTATCAAAGAGGGTCGTGCCGCCTTGGTAACTAGCTTCAGCTGTTTCAAGTATATGTAAGTGCCGCGTGTGATGAAAGGGGATGCATCTAATATTTTTTTGCAGGGCACTTTACTCTCTCATTCAATTCACAACGATTACTCTGTTATACTCGTTTGCATCCTCTTTGGGGGACTTCCAGGTAACGATCCATTACAAAGTTCTACTTAGGATTACTGAAGTGCTTCTAGTTTCTCTACATAGACCTTTTCATCATCATCCCCATTGCGGTAACCAGTAAGTCATCATCACTCCTAGGATGTTCCTGCCTTCTCATGACCTGCGGCAGTGGGAAGGACGCACCCGTTTCCTCGAATTCACCCTCAAGCCCCGACTGCATCGTTGATATCAAAGAAGGTGCTTTCGAGCATCATAGGCCAGCTCCTCGTCACAAGTTGTTTTCAATTATGGGTTTTCTTCTGGGTTCGATCCCAACCATGGTCGGTGCTCTCTTCAGCGCGCCCTTAGGTTCCTGACTGAACATATGAACCCTCAGGTATTCACCCCCAATCCCTGACACAAGCAACGATAGTCTGGAGACACTCAACTACGAGAATACTGTGCTGTTCTTGCTCTCATCCTTCCAGTACATTCTCGTCGCGGCAGTCTTCAGCATTGGTCCACCTTATCGACTTCCTATGCAGACGAATGGTAGGTAGTTTTTTCAGCGTCAAATCACGACTAACCTGACCGATCATCTCAGCACTCTTGATGATCTCGATTGCTTTACTAACAGCTTTCAGTACGCTCATTTTGTTAGCGCCACCCAAGTTCTTCGCCTCTGTCCTGGAGATTATGCTCATTCCGTTACCCGCCCGGATTGCTATTCTGATCGCAGTCGTTACCAACACTGGATTATGTTCTGCATTCGAGAGTTGGGCTCCTTTGGCGAAACTTGTTGCATGGGCATCCTCTCAGACAAGGAATCGACGGAAGAGAGCCATTCGGGATGGAAAACTCTACAAAGCGGTTGAAGGGGGATGAGATAACACACTTTACTATTACATCATCATTATTACTTTTACCTTTATATTGCATTGCCATATTAGTTATGCATTGTTTTATCTCCGTCGTCCTCGCGACTAGTGATGTAGGTTTAACACAAAAGCGGCAACAAGGTGTCTTGGAAACTTGCCGGACCGTTCATCAGGGCGGCGAGGTTGAAGGTTTTGCTTGGCCGCTGGTTTCCCTTCCTTTACTTTTCTCCCAAGCAAGCCTTGACGCTCTTTCGTCTGCCTGCAGGAACAGGAAGCGCCGGGCGCCATTATGCACATCTCTGTCTTCTCCCTTACTCGCCTGTTTACCTTGTGTTTCTCGATTTTGATCTTTGTGCCGGCCGCGTACGCTGCGCCTCATCTCGTGAGCATTTCTGAGCTCATCCCTCGCCAGGACGGACCGACGACATTCCAGACGACCGTCACGTCCACCAATAGGTACGTAGCGAATGTCAATCTATATGTATGTTTAGTGTTCAAGTCTGAATATCCGAAGTGCTGGGAACACTTTCGTTCAACGGTGTACGATCACGCTGACTCCTGTCACTGCGGTTGGTCAAGAAATGGTGCTTGTGGAACAGTCCTGTGACGCTGGGACAATGACGACGACGACGGCGACAATGTCAGATACACAACCGAGCTCCACTTCACCGACCCAGTTCGACTACACTTCCTCCAGACCCATCTTTAACCTCAACACCAGTGAGCACCGATTCCGTCACTTCATCCCCCAGTCTTTCCTCCACCACGACATGTCGATCATGTTCTCACCTTACGCCTCACTTCGATCTGTGTTTGTTATTAACCATGGCATCCGATTTATTTTGTACAGGAACTGAGTTCTATCTCTTTCCCCTCCTTAACCGGACCTATCCTGCCCATTTCAGTCACGACTAGCTCCTCTTCCTCCGTTCCCACCAGTACCGAAGCACCGCAAAGCCTGTCACAGAGTAGGACTATTACCAGTGCTAGAACGACAAACCCTACTACTACGTTCTCAACACGGACATCAACCTCCACTTCAATTGGCACTGCAACAGCTGGACAACTTTCTGTTCCGGGGCGCACTGTCTCCGTGCTGCCCATAGGATTAGGTGTCTTCGCCAGTGTGTCGGTCATCGGAATTATCGTTGTGGGAGTCGTCACTTGGGAGAGGACCAAATACAGGAAGGTACGCGCCGTTCTCCTTCCAACATATGGACCTGGGTATTGATGGATGTCATCTTGCAGGCTTTCAGAGCAAGAAGATTAGCAGAAGCGGGTGGCACGATGGCTTATACAGATACTGCGCCGAGCGCATAATTTTATGTTGTTCTGCTCCCCTTCGTTCCTTTTACTGCTTTTCCTTTGCTATTTAGTACGACTTTCGATCTTGGCTAAGTGCACTGGTTGCGCCTTTGTTGCTTGAAGGTGTATAATCGTAAAGGATACATGTGAAATAAAGTACAGCAATAAAGATAGTGCAAAAAGGAGAACGAGATAAAATATACCCCTATTGAACCACTTGGAAAATAGCAAGCGTATAGAAAATTGTGTGCTTAAGGATCAAGGTCCATGATGTCACCAAAACTGTCCTCCAGCGTTTCTTCCTGTGTTTCATCTTGCTTCTGACTTGGGACAAAGTCATCGGGGTCGTAAGTGGAGACCACAAGATCACCCTCTGGACCATCAACGAAGATCTCGAGCAACTCTCGCGCAACAGCTGGATATTCAGATTGTGCGTCAAATTGCATGATATCCACTGATTTAAAGGCCCATACCTTGAATATTTTCGACAACGAGAATTCTTTGCGGGCCAAGCCAATCGGGAACATCTGCGTATCCCAGCCGGGCCATCGTCACGATGTACAAATGATCAATTCCGTTAAACGGGGGCAGTATAGATGCTTGAAGTAGCACATTACGCAAGTCAACCGCCAAGGAATGAGAATCGAATTCTATTCCGTAGAAAAGATAGTGAAAAAGGTTAAGACTTGGAATAAGGATGTTTATCAACCTAAAGGATCCTTTCTCAGCATGTGAAGCAGAAAAATTATCTTCGGGAAACTCACGCATCCATATCTCCTTCAGATCCTGTGCGCGTCTCTTCGTCATCACGCCAGAATCGATTAGATATTTCCGTAAGGCACAAAAGGAGTGACGGAACGAGGTTCGGGAAGTTGGTACGCATGGCTTCCACTTTACCATGCAGAACACATATATTTGTGAGAAAGATTAAGATGGTGTGAATTAGGTCGCAACCCTAAGTAAAATATGAAGATTAGGCCCAGCTGGCACCTACGTGCCGCGGAAACAACGCACGCTCTTTAGTGATATGTCGGTGTCAATTTTATGTATGTACCGCAGCATTGCATCGACATGATGAGAGGGGCCTGATGGCTTATTCTTGGACCTCTCAATTAGTGAAGGAACAAGTTGGACGTCTACATCCAAAAAGGCAAAAGATCGGGGTGCGCCAGGGAAAAGGAGTCGGAAGCTTACGGGCCGATAAAAACACCAGGAGTCTCGTTGTCTTTAGAATGAGCCAGTGGGGTTGCGATGGCTGTAAGAGATTCGAAAGTAGTGTCACGTCGCTTGTGAAGCATTCAAGACTGAGCCAAGAACAATATTCAGTGTCTAATGGAAGCAAGCAATTCAGCGATCTCACTTGACAATGCGCGAGTTTGGAACTGTCCATAACAGAGCATCGAGCACCCCGAGCACATCGGCCGTGAAGCCTTCCCCTTCAATTCCGTATGGAGATTGAAGGGGGATGTCCTGTTCGGGATGTTCCCGCAAATAGACGCAGAGTACTTCATGCAGCGCTCGCGGTTCATCGGGCGACAGGGGGGTCGTGAGCAAATATTCGCGAAAGGAAGGGAGGGCATAGACGACAGTCTGCAACAGTCGTAAGAGGCATTGAATGTTTAAAACCTGAAGTGGAATTCAACAAGTCACCATCTGGAACTCAGTTGTGGCTCATCAATCCAACATACCATATTCGTTTCGAGGAAGACATAGGCCATACCTAAAAGGCTGGCCCCAACGTCTCTAACCAAATGCTGATATTGACCATCTTCCTCCGGGTTCGGGTCCCGAGAAGCATGGCTTCCAATGGTGCCAAAAGACGTGAACAGATCTCCGCATGCCTTGACGTATCGGTTATAGCGCGACACCCCGTCGTCTGTGGGAATGGCTGCTGATAGTAGGATTTGAATAGTGACTTGTGGTGTCCTCGATCCTGGGAGCAGTGAACAGTGAGTAAATACCAAATTATGTAACTACGAGATGCAACGTCATTAATTGTTAGCCTGGACGGATAATACCATACCTCCTCGGGCCAGTTTGTGCCCCATCTCACTGGTGCTTCTCTAGGAGATTGGGAAACTGAGTCCTCCATATCTTCGTCTTGCACCGGAGCAGTCAGATGGTCCTGGAAGGGGTCATCTGAACCAAGGTACTCTTGGGATGATCTAGGCATGGGCGGGCGATCATCATCTGCCACCAGAGCTCCAACTGGCTTCTTGCTCGGTGATTTTTTGACTCCGCGAGACTGGAACGAGTCAAGAAAACCCGGGAACGGTGAATCTGACAGTCATGTCAAATCGCTACTGTACAAATATTTAGTCTGCAAAACTCACTTTCTTTCTTGGCGTCACTCTTTTCTATAGGCAGGACCCGACGATGCATCGGAGTTGTAAACCTTCCTATGGAAGGCGACACATCTACATTTCCTCGACTGGACGAAGTCCGTGGTTGAACGGGCGTTTGCAGTTGAGACGGCGGTACATTGCGATGTTTGCGAGCAGTCGATGGAGGGCCATTCAGATATCGCATGGAAGCCGTTTCAATTTCTTGTTGCTAGGAAAAAGGCCTTACAACTCGGTGGAAAATAGCGGAGTCACACACATACCTTGAATATAAGCTTGCTCTTCAGGCGCTCCATCTCTGCATTCAGTTCCGCTTCCATCACAGCCTTCTTATTCTCAATAGACGATTTCTCCGCACGAATCTTGTCTAGAGTCTCTGTATGCACTGCAGTTTGCTGTAAAAGACGTCAAAAAGGAGGGTCAAGATTACAACAGCGGATACGTTAACCTTTTCCATTGTCCTTCGTAAAGTAGCGATCTCTCCGTCGCGCACAAGTGTCGCGTTCTTTGCATCTTTCAACGACTTCTCCATTGTCTCCTTTTCTGCGCGAAGCTATAAACGAGACGTTAGTCGCGTGAAGTGAACAATTATGAGATGAAAAATGCTATACCAGTTCCATCTCTTTCCGCATTTGCTCCATCGCAGCGTTAGAATGCTCTGACGCAGCAATACGCGATGCTTGGGTAGTATCAACACCTGAACGCTTAACATGAGGCGCTGGTGGTGGTCTTGAAGGATCTATTGTCGTCTGGTGACGATCCGGAACTGGAGCCCTTGGAGTCGAGGCATCAATTTTCGCGTCATTGGGAAGTTGAGGGTCTGATGTAGATGCAGAATCACGGTATTTAGGTAATGGTGCAATGGAGCGCGTGAAAGCGCCTGCATTGGCCGGTGGCACAAAGGAGCCACGGGGACGCTGTGGGGGCGTCGATGATTTTGGTAGTGAAGTTTCCGGCGCTTGGGGGAAAAGGCCTGTAGTTACCCTGGTTGACGGCGGGGGCTGCCTAACGGATTTTTGGGTAGGTTGAAAGGAATACGTCCCGTCATTGTTGACGGACACATCGGGGAGTGAGTCATCTTCCCCTTCACGTTTAATGAGAGGACGAGTAGATTTAGAAGAAGGGGGCGGTTTCGAACGAGGAATAGGCTGATATGTTTGCTCCCTTTTCACAGCAGGGTGTGCTGAAGATTGAGAGTAGAGTGTGTAGCGATCTTCAGTGTCCTGGAGTACCTTGAGTGATTCTGCATCGAGTTGAAAGTCATCGAACTCGTCACCGAAATCGTCGATATCCATTCAGCAGAAAAAACATAGAATATCTCCTGTCCAGCTCAGGACATTCACTCTCAACGGCCTGCAGCGAATAGTCAGGGTTGAACGACTTCACGCAACAGGTGATCACTGCCGGAATTACGTAAAATGAACCCCTCCGCTGACGTGATAAGCTCTCTCAAAGTCATGCTCCGTCTCATTTCTTCCTCCCACACTCTTAGCTGTGCATTGTTTGCAATCTTACTTCACAAGGTATGTTGTGAATAATTCATCTTCAAAATCCTGTATTAGTATCCAACGTTTCCATGCATTGAAAGGGGCAAGCCTCACAGTGGTGCCCCAATATCCGTTTGTTCTTGGGCACGATAGTCCATGAAACTGCACTTATGATAGACATCATTAAGATCGCAGGTAAAAAGTACAACAAATCAAGGATTAAAAAATGGACGGCTCGTAACCTATGTAAATTTACACGACCACACCATGAATTGCACACCTACAACTGTGGGCAACTTATTCCCTTGGTTTGAACAGTAGAGGAATAGACGAGCGTTTAGATGCCGACGAGGAATTCCTTTCCGACTGACGAGGGGTGGAAGAGGATCTCCCATGTTTCAATCTCGGAGTCTGAATCCTGCCACCAACGCCACTCCGTTCAATCGGTTTGTTCTCCTTTCCTTTGGCGCCATTCACATACGTGGCATTCCCCCCGACTTTCGGTTTACCTTCCCCAAATACGGTCTTCAACGCGACGACAGTAGCCTCCACTATCTTCGAATCTATCGAAACAACACGCTCCTCATCTTCTGAAGCCTCTTCATCTGTTCCATCCCATTCATCTGTAAATGCTCCACTATCGTGTGCTGCCCTCTTTTTAGTCGCAAGAGATGCCATAGAAGGGGTAGTAACTATGATAGTCGGAGGGGGAAGAGGGAAATCTTGCAAAAGGTTCATGGACGAGCGAGAAGGCATAGAACCCAGAGGCGTGCTTGTACTGGTGTTTAAAGAAGACGAGGAGGTGGAGATAGGTACACTAAGACGACTTTTGGCAGTAGCGAGTGAAGTTGAAGATGGAAGAACTGAGGGAAGCGATGCAGATGACCTGAGGGAATATGTGGTTGAAGAGGCACTCCCGAATGTGTGAACGCCGCCGTCCGAGTCAAGATGATCCCAAGGCGCAACTTCCTTCAACAGTGCATCAATTTCTGTAGATTCGGCGGTACGAATGAAAGTCGATTTAGATGTAAGCTGAGTACTACCAGTTTCACTGGAGGTGGAATCCTCGCCAGAATCATAGGTCACGCTGTCAAGGGAAGGACTGTCTCTGTGAGCCAAAGGAGGCTCCTTCTCTTCACACCCGAGAGTAAAGTTGGATAGGATGTCAGGAAAAAGGGCTGGGAGTTTAGCTGTTGAAGGGCATGAATCTAAAGTAGGAGAATCATCGATGCCCATTGAAGCGACGCCATCAAGTTGTGGAGACTTTTCAAGGAGGGAGATCATATGGCCAGTTTTCTCTGATCTTTCGTTGTTGATGGGGTCCCTTCCAAATGTACATCCCCAATTGCTATCCGATGCGATCCAGACAGGCCGCGAAGCTAAGGGGGAAGGAACAGGCGGGGAGAATGAGTGCTTCAATATCCTCTTCTGATCTTCATTACTTTGCTGCAATTGGATTTTGAGAGGAGGAAGTGTCCCATTCAATGCATTGTCCACCACTTGAGCCCCCTTCTTTGAACTTCCCAGGATAGGCGAATCAAGTCCTAGACGTATCCACTCGCTTCTAGGATCGGGAAGCACAGAAACATGGCAAGGCGGGTCTGATCCGCGAGACTTGAAACTAGCACGAGCAAGACGATCTCTAGCAGCACGCATCTGGCGAGCTCGGGCACGGCGCCCTCTGTAGCCGATATAGCAAGTGCTCACAACCCCGAGGAGGAGAGCCCCACAAAGGATACTGCAGACTATGACCAAGACAAGGGCAGTGTTCTGTCGTTGGTGATAGGTATATGAGCAGGCGCAATTCCGATGAAATGCCAGGAATGTGATACACACATTATGAGAGTCATGTGGACTGGGGCCTGGATTAAGAAGGGTTGAAGACCCAATCACATTTGGTGCCATAAGTTCACGCAACATCGCAGAGCGGGGTGTATACTTCACGCGAGTGGGAAGAGCGGACTGGTAGCCTGGAATTCCTTCGACCAGAAACACATCGTTGAGCGCGTCAAACTCATCGAAATGTGGTGCCATTTCCGTTGCGTGTATTCGTGAATAGTCGTAAGTCGTCAAAAAAAAACGTGTAACAAAACGAGTGCAGCCGTGTCCAGCGCGCTGATGAATGGAAATGTTGGAAGCGTGGTCCCTTGACGCCGAGCAAGATTAATATTAAGAGTCAGACCAGGACCCCGGCATACTCCATAAGAGGTCGGTTCGGAAGCTTGCCATTTCGGTCCTCTGGCAAGTCGGACCTTGCGCTAAATCGATCGGGGGCGGCGCTTCGGCGCCGCCACAATGGTGTTTACACCGATATTCGTATAAGAATTGATGAATGCAAGCGCCCCCCAATTGCAACCTCGATTGTATCAACATTCATTTTGATCATTTTTCATACATGATATGGAGCATTGACAGAATCACAACCCAACTTTACCATAGTGATTGAAAGGTAGGAGGACATGTTCGGGCTTCAAATGCGTGAATGCAATGGTCAGGGCACCGTTCCGGTTTGGTACAAAGTTGGAGAGACGACCGGTCAATACGTTGGAGTGCCCTATATGTTTCGAAGAAATGGACACAGAGCCCCAACGACTGGCGCACCATGCGGCCATGTTCTTTGCCAAGTGTGTCGGGCTCAGATCGTAATGCATGCTCGAAATGGACCGACCTGCCACGCTTGCCGTATGCCTTATGATACGGTTATAGATACTCCGGAAACGTCGGGCTAACCCGAGTCCTTACACCGATGTGTCGTACGTCCTAGCATACTCAGGTGGTCTGACTACGTCAACGCTGTTCGTCGTATGTAAAATTGATGAAAGCTTTTTTATGTGGCAGTAAAATGCAGCGAAAGTCTCGGCAAGGTGCAAGATGCGGGAGGCGGAATCCAGTGTGGTTAACGCATAAGCCTGAAGACGAGGTCCAAGACTGAGAGAACCACCAAAGAGAGTAAGTTTAAGTGCATGGTGCATCAGCAGTGCTTATGTGTCAGTGTGGAACTGCGCCGAGACAAGGGTTCATATGATGAAATGTCGACGCGAGTTTGGAGGAAATTGATCTGTTAGGTGAGAGGAAACGGTGTTGAGGTCTCGAATGCAGTAGTAATACCTCCTGGAAAACTTTCTCTCCGGATAATATAAGTTTACAGACAGCCGGTGCTTCTAGTGGGTATTACTTGCAAGAATTGTGCAATAACAAAGAACGATAACCAAGACTCAACAGCCTGATAAAGTGGATCGTCGTAGCCAAAAAGGGAAGAGCCATAAGCAGCCCGGAAAAAAGACTACAGGGATGCGTGCAAGCCAGCAAGGCACAAGGGATGACTGGGAACTGAAAGCGGCGTTCGCCGAGGGCTGGCATTCAGAATGCCGCGCGGGTAGTAATTGTTCTGTCATGCTCTATCTATAGAGGCTGCTCCAGCCTACTGTCATGCCTGATTATCTCTGCGGACTTTAAGGTTCCGTCGATTAGAATGATGAGAGAAAGCTCGCTCACATCCAAAATGTTGTCAATGACTCATCTGTTTGTTTGAAGTGGTGCCCCTGGCAATCCGGCCTAGACCAAACGCAACACTGCATTCCGAACGGACCAATCGCAGCGCCTCATACTGTATGCGCCATGGAATTCTGGAAACCTTGATGTCCTAGCTGTATAGGCTGAGTCTTCCTACTCCAGCTCGAAACGTTGGGATCATCGAGCCGATTTGTCGAATTAGCCTGATTGTTCAGCAGCGCTCAGTACCCTTCTCAGCTACACCTCTCTCGAGTAATTCCCGTATACCCTTTCTATCCAGCATATTAGACGTCTGTACCGATCCCTGTAGTATCAAGTCCAGACTCCAATGTTATCACCGTACTGTTGGGCCACATCACCTACTCACTGTAATTAAAATCAAAGCCACATTGCGCACCTTCGGCCGAGGATGGATTCCTATCTAACGCTGTCGACGCCTGAATCCTGTCAACAAACTGAGAGTTAGCAGCGTCTTCCTGTGGGTCGCGCTTAGAAGTAGGCATTGCGCCTACTTACCTCTTTAGCTGACGTTGTGCGAAATGTACAGTGACGCGAACCTTGATTTCTTCGGGCATACCAGCGCGTAACGATACACGCTGAAATGTGTTGTGCGTTAGCATGCACGGGATCTTGGCTAAAGAGGTCGAGACTTGACAGTATCAATCCAAATACTAAACGATGGAGGAAATACATACCCCGTAAATGTTTTCGTCGCTCCTGCTAATTTCTTCTATCCAACATCACATCTTTGGGTTCATGAATGCCGCTCGCTTCGACTGTACATGGGAGACCTACAGGCCAGATATCGCGTGCGCGCTCCTCTACTGCTGATCTGAAATATAGTACCGCAGCGTCACTGGTGTAGGGGGAAAATCAATCGGGTGAAGACATTTTGACGAGGTGAATAGTGCTTGTTCTCGCGCAACCCGTTTACTTCGTGGACTTGGAATGCCCAGTCCTGATCTTCTGGATGTCCAAGTGGCAGAAACAACCCATTCCGGGGTTCGTGATAAATCCATTCAAGAGGCATGCCACACGCCACACGCCACACGCCACACGCCAGCGCAGGATCGTGTGAGCAGCGCCAATTGGTGTGGCAGAAAAGAAATTGCGTGATGAGCTTCGAAGGATGCTTGACCGGGGTCGCTTCAGCACATAGCATTTGCATCCGAGGCAACACTTTGCTCACCGTGTTCGCCTTGAGGATCCCTTGTTGCTGACTTCCCTTCCCCTACAATATTCCTCTCGATGATGATGGCGGCAGGCCAGTGAGTCACACGGGTTCAAATACGATGATCAACCGTGTCTGACGTGTGGACATTAGCATCGCTCTTTGCATTGTGGGGCTCACTATCCTCACTTGTATTTCCGGTGCCCCAACGGCACTTCTGTGGACCATTATATATTCACCGAACCACCGTCCCGCTCTGCGGGGTTTCGTCATTTTTGCTATTTTACTCATGCCGCTGCATGTGGTACAAATTGGTGAGTTCCATGACCAGGATCACATCAATTGATATACATTCATTCTCACACAGTTAGTGGGGAGCTTCTCATAACCAAACATCTCTGGACCTGTCAGTATGCTGTTGTACCAGAATATTGAGGCTTCGGTCATTACCTCGACCTATGTTCCAGACAATTCGGTTGACGAAATGGCTGCAAAGATACTCCGAAGCTGCATTCTTTTAGTCTCTGCTCCAACAATCAGCGGATTTCACTGTGAGTAGTATGATTCTGACCATTGACTATGTTCCCACTCTGATTGTGTTTGCCCTCAGTATTCCTAAGCTTCAGGCAAGGTCTTCGCCATTTCATCATCCACTCTAGAGTCTAATGCTGTAGACGGCCAGAGCCTTACGGTCAATCTGTGAATGCGTGAGCTGCCGCCGATTTACCCGCCCAACTGTCTTATTTTGTTTGGTGGTCACAATTTTTCTCTGTGGAGCTGAGTCTGGTGGGCGCTATTGTGTCTCACACGTTCCCTTCGCTTAACACCTTCAACAGCACTGTCTATATATGGAGTGATTTTAGCGGACCAAGGGCCGTAAGTTTTTTTTTTGCTTTACTCATCGTGATGATCTCATACTACAGTTCCCGTCCCCCCGCCGTCAGTTCACACAATCAACGACGAAATCGTATAATGGCGATAGCCATGTTCACAGACACCGTCTGCCTGCTCATAAGTTTCGCCACCACTCTCTTCCTCCTCTGGCATGTAGAACAACGGCGAATTATTAGCAGAGGGCTGCGACAACCATCTTCTGATGATATGTTGAAGCAAACATTATTCAAATGGAGGCAGCGTTGTGTACGTAAAGGCTTATACTTGTCACTTTCCAAACGCCACACTGTATTAAATAACTCTCAAGATTCTTGTTTTCCTCCTCGTTCTCCCGGTACAACTCTCAAGAGGATTTCTCCTCCTCTTTTGGGTGAGACATCATCTGACAAGAGCTCGCGGACCGGCTTATTTCCATCCTTTACCACTAGCCCAATCCACTTGTCATGGATTTGATGTCGGCTTTGTCAGGACCGGTTAGTATTCCTTTATGTTCGACATTAATACACGCGGAAACATGCGGAAATCTGATGTTGCCTATGCAGGTACATTATTTATCATTTCTAATATTGGTCCTCCGCATTACACCACGGGGCAGTCCCGACGAGGGCATAGCCCTTAGTCCTATATCTCCACAGAGTGGGGATGTAGATGTTCCCGGTAATGGTTCTCCCGTTCATGACGGGTCCAACGTACGTTTTCTACTTGATGACTGCCACTGAAAGGCCAACGACTGACTCGGACGTCCAGAATGGGGAGATTCTTTTATTAGGGTCTCCACCTGAAAATCGGTTCGGTAAGCGTAGAGTCACAATACCCAGCACTCCCCATCGTCTCATCACCCCGTTCATCTCACCGCCAGACTTCCGAACCAACGAGTGACAGTGACCAAAAGCAGGCAAGAACACCAGCGCGTGTGCAGCCGGTGATGACTCGAACCGGCTCCTCGAGTCCCAATTGGCACGGAGTAGAGCAGCGGACTAATGAGCCACTCCAAGTCCATCAAGGGGGTATAGCGCGCTGCAGGCTTCCTGCATATTTATACCGTAAAGGGGGCATTATCTATGGTCCCCATAAACTTGCGCCGTTTTCGCGGCATCCGTTTGTTTACCCGCTCCCATTTTATCGTAGTCTCACGCATGAAACTAATATCTAATTCTTATCCTGCTGCGAAATGCCTTGTTCACTGCTGAGCATCCCTAGGATGAGGTGCAGAACCCACCTGATCGATGAAACCGGGACCCGCGCACTGCGCACCCGTGGATTCTTCTACTGATCCCCTAAGAGTCGCTGGCGTTCTTGCAAGTACGGCCCGCGCGATGGGGAACAGTCCGCCTCGCAACTCTCATCAGGATTGCGTCACCGCCAATTGGTAACATATCAGCAAGCCAGCGGTTGACATGAGGCGGATTGATTGCGATCGGCGTCCCATTCCGATCTTGGAAGAGAATCATGTGTGCACCGACCAATTAATGGTTCCGTGAAGTGAGACACTAAGTGGCCCCGTTCCGGCTATTCCCACGCAGCACAGATGTCAGCACGCCACTCGACATGGACTTGAACCCAACGCGCTTGCGCCATCAATAATTTATTGCCTCGTGGCACCCATTGTTTCAAGTCCTCCCTACCTGAAGGAGAGTGTTTTTGGGAAACGCGGTCGAGATTGACCTCCGCCGTAAGGATGGTTCCTGCATATAGGCCGACCACATACGTCCATGCCTGTGGGCCATCGCCTAGTGTTGCGGCTCACTCTACATCACCAGAATTGACCCGGGTTCAGGGGAATAATAAGGTGTTTGCGGTTCACGTTGACCTATTGGCGAGCACAGTTCAACCCGTATTCGTCGCGCTCGCTGGCGGAAACAGCATGCTCTTAGAATACCCACGAAGTTTCCCCAACTGGCGATACTCTGACTGACAGTTTGTTTGCTAACCACTGATTGTCAATCGACCAGGACTGCACCCTTCCACAGGTAGTCCGGGTAGGATCTCTCTTTCAGAACTACCGACGCCACTCCAGGACCAGACGATCAAGCTCTGGGCTTCACAAGGAACATCGTGTGGGTCTACATTGTCTGGGTTGGGTCACACCCTAGCCCTGAAGCGTTCTAGTCTTTCGATACAAGGAATCGAATATCCTCTCGATAGTCCTGCGCCACGGGATATTAATGCTTCGAAACATATATGTAGAGTCGTTTATACTAGGCCATTTGAGTTCTTCCTTAGCCCACTGCTTGACTGGGGGTCGCTTGAGCACATAGCATCTCCATCCAAGGCAACACTTCGCTCACCGTGTTCATCTTGAGGATCCCTCGTTGCTGACTTCCTGGTGTTCCCTTCCCCTACAATATTCCTCTCGATGGCGATGACGGCGCTCCAGTGAGTCACACGCGTTCAAATATGATCAACGGTGTCAGACGTGTGGACATTAGAATCACTCTTTGCATTGTGAGGCTCATTTGTGTCTTCGGTGTAGCGGCACCGCTGTGGGCCACAATAACATGTGGTAAGTTCCATGACCAGGATCACACATTTCCACAATCAGCACGGCGTAGAACCGCGAAAACTAATGAGCCATTCAGTACCGTCCCAAGTCCGTCAAGGGGGTATAGCGCGCTGCGGTCTTCCTGCATATTTATAGGGGTATTATGTATACATCAAAAATGGTCTCCATAAACTTCCCACTGCGCCGTTTTCGCAGCATACATTTGTTTATTCACTACCATTTTTTCATAATCTCACGGCTTTGCCCCTTCCGCTGATATTTCTCAGGGCAGACTGTGGAAGGACGAAAAAACCAAGTTCTTTCGATGCACGGACTTGCTAGGTTACATATTGCCGATTTGTTTCATCAAAGCGGTGTGACGGGAGGGAAGAGGGTTTTGCAATTTGTGGTGATTATTGATTTGCAGAGTTTGGCTATTTGAGATGTGGTATGTTATTCGCCATCCTTCGCGTGGGTTTTTGGAACATCACTCAGATGTATGGTTTCCAGCCTATGGACATGGTGACCGTTTCGCAGCGTCCCTAATGTTCATTTCCCTGGGATGTGCGCCGGGTGTTACGTTCTTAAATTTCTCATGGGCGTTCAATGGAACGTGGTCCATCCTCAAGTTTGTATATCCATCCCTTCGCCCACGATTCTACTCGGCTGACCACCCTATTTCTAATTCAACACACAACCAAATCATCACCTCAGACGAGTACTCCCCGAACGAGCAATAGCACGTGTATTCTTCCCGAAGCAATCAGAACTTTTAAAGTCCCTACCCCAACTATTTCTGACCTGGAGGGCTGATCAATGCTGTTTCATAACATATTTCCTGCGTAGAATACGGGGGAGAATTACCTGCTCTCGATGAGGAACGCGACGTCCTTATGGGGAGCTACGTTTCAGAGTTGCCGGATGACTCCTCGTCGGACGACGATTCGTCACTAGCTTCATCTAGTACAGCGGTGACATCTACGTCATACACGAGAGCAACCAAGAAGCGCGTTGACCTGGCACCCTCTCCCACCTTGCCATCATCAACAGCTACACCATCAGACTCTCCATCTTCAGTTTTGCCTCCACCAATACCTATCCCATCCCGTTCACCCTACAACTCATTCTTCGGCTACCCGGTCCATTTCACCTCTTCTTCTACCAACTTGATACCTCGTTTATCGCACGGTCGACGTCGGAAGCGTGACTTGGCACGAACGCTCCTCATACTCTACTTCCGCCGAATTTCATTAACCCTTCAGCGAGCCCTTCACTTTCTCGTGCCGCTCTCGAAACGAAGTGCGACTAATGCACCAAATTATTATTATTATTACGATCATACTGCCACCAACTATAATAATAATAACGATGGAGAAAGGGACGTCTTTAAAAAGGTATCCAAGACCGTGGGAGGTATCCGACTTGGTCTGTGGTTCTGGGGGAGTCTCGTTGCATGGTTAGCGGGGAGTATTGGGAAAATCGTTTGGATGCTGAGAATAGGTTGAGGTATTAGCATTGGACAGGCTTTCATTACGGCATTGAAGGATGTTGTTCCCAGTTTGATTTCGGTGATAGAAGGAATCGCAGTGCAGATGCCGAGCGGGACTAAGACGATGGTTGGGTCGAGCACATCTCTTATCTCGTTCTAGTACTGTGTCGTCCTAGTGGCCAAAATACCACGGTGTTCCGGGAATAATGGTTTGAAAAATCGTAGTTTTGCGATGACCAGTCTAGCGCTGGCATGGACTACTTGGAAAGTGATATTTGTGGCCGGGCGTCGGACCCGTTCTGGCGCCACTGTTCTGGCAGCCTCTGCAGTCGCGGTTCTACTGCATAAGATCGAGGCACGCTGGAGGGTGACACATCTGCAAGGCGCGATTGATGCACCTACCGATATGCCTGAAACCGGAAGAAAGAAAAGCTATGCTAACCAAAAGACAAGACAGCAGCAACATAACCCAAGGTCGGGCGTCATAGCACCAGTCAACCACTACTGTCACTTAAAAGTCTTAGCTTCAGTGCGAAGTGACATGACATGGAAAGCTGTGCTTCAAGGGTCCTCGATTTGGCAGCTTGATTGAACTCCCCAACGTCCCACGGTATCGTTCTCCTAAGTATTTCCCAAATCCTACATGCCAGAACTGATGCTCGCTAATCTGCTTCATCGCATGTCCAAAGATGCGAACACATTGCAGGGATATGCTCTCGATTACGAACCCAGTGTTGCACCTGTCTATCTCGCATACGATGCTGCAGCCCGCAGTTCGCGCCGAAAAACAATCGAGGATGCCCTGGAACGCATGGATACGGATTATGAATCCATTTATGCCCTCGCTCAACAGATCGGCACCATTGAGCGTTCTCTACGGGCCATATTTCAGAATTTTCTCCAACCCGTAGCCGCTCTTCCAATGGAAGTTTTGCAACAGATTTTCTTGTATGCCATTCAGCCAGGGGAGTATTTAGGACATATCAATCATGAATATCTTCCCTCCTCCATCACCCTCAGCCAAGTCTGTTCAGCATGGAGACAGGCAGCTCAATCATACCCCTTAATATGGACTGTGGTGCGACTGGAGCCATGTAGTCATGCTTCCTACGCGCCATACGCTCGCTATTCTAAAGGCCTCCCTCTAGAAGTTCATGGGCGAAAACTCGTCAATGTGAATATCACCGGTCTGGAAAGCGCCGACACTCAGAGCCGGATAACCACACTGTATTTGCCAGTGGACCTCGAAGATCGTTTGAAAGCATCCTCATCCGACGGGGCCACTTTCTGGGAAGAAAGAGGAGTGCTGGATTGGAGGTCTATAGAGCGGCTGACCCTGCTGGCGCCTGGTAGTGTGAGACGCTCCAAGGTTTTTACCGCAAGTCTGACATGTCTTGAGTCACTTCGTCACCTGTGCCTTGAAGGTCTCTTCGTCCCATTGTCTACTGCTCAGCTAGAAAAACTCGTAACTCTTGGCCTCGCATTTATTAATGCTGAGGGCTTTGAGTTTTCTAAGTTTATCAATGCCTGTGACAATCTGGAGGAATTGACCTCTCCGTACCCTTGTTGTCAACTCGTTAAACTTTTCCGTGGCAGCATTTCTTGCTCGCTACGGGATGCCTCGTCTCCAATGCATAACGTTGGATCTGTGGGACATGGATGACTACATGAATGGCCTGGATCTCGTTGATGTCACTGCTGACGATTATTTTTCCCTGGGTGGGCCGCCCGTGCGCCTACATGCGGTCCAGCATTTTGTGAGTAAACGCTTCGATGAATTCTACTTCAATACCTATCTCTCGCGTCTGCCATAGATGATGAACACGCCAACGATTAAATCCGTCACCTTAAGGGGTGGGATGAAAACCATATTCTATGTCCTAAAGACATTATGGCCTCATTCATCACACCTGGAACACGACAATCTCCCTGGCCTCACGGACCTTGATATTTTTATTTGGAGGGCTTTTGAACGGGACCCTCAGGACATAATTGACCTTCGACTCCTGATCAGAGCTCATCTGGCAGATCGCCAGGCAGAGTCAAGGCCGCTTCAAAGATTGACAGCACCACGCTTCATATTTGAAGATGATGATGTGGATTGGTTACGGGGTGGGGTACAAGAATTAGAACTAACCGATTAACAACGATGCCCTGATTTGAACAGTATATACAATAAACTAATCGCATGAACGTGCTAGTTCGAATAAACCCCTCGCTGTCATGTCCAACGAGTTCCCTTCAAGGTACTCGCATCACTCTGGCCCTCGTGCCCGTACTATCTTGTTAGGCTTGACCGGTCCCTAATTGACATGTTGATTGTTAGTAAGTTGCGCATGGTGTTGGCGCCAAGGATCTGAATAACGTAAGGTGCACGAACACCCTCAATCTGTTCCTCATTGAGTTTTCTTACCACAGAACGAGAGCTTGACGATTGAGCTGCGTTCGAAACCAATCAAGACACGGAAGTTCGCGCGTCTGGCTTTGACCAGTACTGTTTACACAAGCAAAAACTGGTTCGGACTTGCAGCGAGCTAGATCCGTAGCAGTAGGAATGCAACGATCCAAATTCATTTAACCGCATTCTGCGGACGCAAAACAGCATGCAATGACAGCACACTGTGGTGCTGACAACATGAAACCAACCCAACCCAGATGACCTAATGTACACGGATAATGAGGATCCACACAGAAATTTGTAAGACGCTGAAGTGCCACATAGAATGGTAGTACCAATAGTTTAAAGAAGCTCTAGACGACCCATGGTAGTACTGTGATGTATGTATAATTCGACATCTTGTATCCATCGCCGATTGAGTCTTGCGCCTCTACTTGTTGCAAACACCAGGAGAATGTCGAAATCCTTGAAAGGAAGGATGTTGAGCGATCATTAATGAGCTAAATTTTGCGAACTCACATCAATGCGAACATTTCCACCCCAAGGAGTGGAGCCAATAATGATTGCATCAGGACCCTATGGTAGACCAGACTTAGTACACGGATATGTTATCGCGTAATGATAGCAACATACCAATTCACGCTGACTGAATCCAATCCAAAGCTCACACTGGTTCTTGCCTCCGGTAAGGATTCGGTCAGCCTGGAGGATAGCATCACGAGCATCGAAGAATCTACTGTTAACCAAATAGCATGAGCCTCATCAGTGATAACGAGGAGCAAACGCACGAAGGACGGCAAGGCTGCAACTTCATAGCGTTGATCACGAGCTGCAAGAACAAAGGGTTACCGTACCAAAGGCTTCTTGGTGCTTTTGGCCCTGTACTCCTGCTTGTGATAGAAATCTCCCTCTGGGATGTCGCCATTCTCATCGGGCTGGGGTGGGAAGAGTGTCCGCAAATCCGTGCTTCTCTAATGAATTCCTGCTCGATAACCCAGAGGACCTCTGCCCAAACTTCGCCAATGGCATGAACGCCCCAGTAACCAGGCTTGTCCAACGTCTTGTAGGTAGAGGGGTTGATGCTCATATCCTAAAAAAAATCATCAGCATAAATAAACACGCAAACATGATCATTTTTTACTTACAGTTGAATAAGGATATTTCCGAATGTCCCGCTCCTGATTTGCAGCCCAAGCACCCATAGGATAATCCTTGTGAGCGCTAGTACTGCGGACAGTAGTGGCGATGAAGTCTGGCATAAGAAAGTTGAAGGTCCCTTTGGCCTTTTGAGCACAGCAAACCTGTGAGTCAGTTGTATCCCCCCGTCTTTACACGTTATGCCAATAGTTATGTCCACGACTTTTAGGCATACTTACGAACTAAAACCATATGTTTTGAATGTCATGCGTTCGATACCCCTTGCTTCGTACGCTACAGGATGTCTGGTTTTGTTGATCGTCGCCAACGCACTTCTTTGCGGTTATCTTATTCTTCTGAGATTTCTGCAAGCACTTGACAAATGGTCGATGGTCTTATTCGATACTCCATGGTGATTTGGAGGCATCTTTCCAGGTGGATGAATACCTGGCGCGACCGTCATCAAGAATCACCCATGGCCCATAGTTCCCAATCATGGACTGCTTGGAATCCCATTCGTCAGGACAGTGTTGCGATCACTCGATGACAAACCGCTGAAAACAATCATACGCCGAGATAGGATGGAGCCCCAATTGACGTGACGCTTTCAGTGTACTATTGTTTTGATAGATTGTCATGACTTGGTTAAATCATTATCGGAGAGTGAGACATGGAAGGATGGGAGCACTAAGTAACCTTGCGCAAGGTAAATTGATCTCATGTGAAGGACGCAAACAAATTACCCTACTTGAGATTTAGTCCGGGAAAAGAACTGGCATTCCCTGAAAAACAGTATCTTCTCCTTGAGCTAGTTCTCCAGTCTGCAGCGCTTGAGTCAAGCGAATACCGAGATGCGGAATTGAGAAACGCGAGGGGGAAGCGAGATTGGATAACAGAGAAGGCCATCGATTTGATGGTGTTTGGCAGAGTAAGTAGTCGACCGCTTCGGTCTCTTCCAACACGTTGGGAGGTGGGTCTATATATTGTTACGAAGTCATAGAGGGTGGAGTCCCTGCCTGGACCAGTACGTTCGCCGACAGTGCGGGTGAGACAGATGTTGATGACAGAAAGTCCATAAAGTCCTGGGTGCAAGACACGCTTGTCACCTTCATTAATTTTTGAATGTATTTTTATGTCAAGTAATATTGCAGATCGAATGGCTACTCATAACTTTAGACCTATAAAAAGCTCACTTGTATCTGGACTGCTCACGATAAGGGACCCTGTGCATAGGACAATTGAGTCGTGGAGAAAAAAAAGGTAGGACCCGCCACGGAGTAGCCGAAATATATTTTTTCCCTCAATTTCGGCCCTTCCTGGATCGGAGGTTCCTCCCTGACTGTCGGAAAGTCGCGGAATCCATCAACAACGCCGACGTGCCAAGAGGGAAATCACGTGGCATTGAGTTCGGTGGCTACGGCAGGGCTACAGGCTAGAGTACTGCCAGGGTTTACGTCGGACCTCGGAGCCTGTATTTACATCTATTTGTGTCAATCCCTTCTATTTTAAGGATCTACTGTCATCTTGTCCGACCGCCTGATCACTGGGCCTTTCAACAACTTAGCGGCGGAATGATGCTAAAAGGGCCCTGGAGAAGGCGTCGCACCCTATGCACAACACACATATGTGTCGTCTTTGGCTTCTTCAGTGTCGTATGGGTGTTGTCCCTTTGGAGTGGTTCTTCGTCATCGCCCACGGATTTTTATAGGAAATACTATCGAGACCGTGATTGGACGACTACTGATGAGGTATGGCGTACTTCTCCAACATTCTCAACGTCTTATGATATCCCTGGCCATTTAACCTTTGCCCTGGACGCTTGCGCTTGGATAATTGCTGTTCCGTGTTTGCATCGCTCAGCTTCGGGGTCTTGTTTATTTTACGTCCTCATTCCCTGGGCGCTCTTTGGATCCAAGGGATGGCCATCTTCCGTATACATTCGGAAAAACGACACGAAGAGATGCGAATGTGTGGAAAGAGAAGATTCGTGCCATTGACACTGTTGCCCCGGTTGTCATTTTCAGTAAGGTACCACTTATCCTCTTAAGCGATTATGCATTGGGCCTCTTACATAAGACAATCCTTCCCTAGACATACTGTCCGTGAGTTCTATATTGCCATTGTCGGCTGGTTTACCCGCCGCTCCTCTGATCCGCATACACAAATATTGTCCCTACGTATACGAACGGGGAAAGATTCTCAACGCGGGCCAAGGAGTTATTCGCCAAGTTGGACACTCAACCCAAGCCGCTTGTGATCGAGGTAGATCTCAGAGGTACGTTGGTTAAACACTCGAGCGTCGATGACGTGTGATAACCCTTTGGACCCGCTACAAACCCGCTGCCTTAAAAGAGGATACAGACATTGTGAAGAATGAACTCTCCCGATTGACAGGTCGGGCTACGTTCCCTAATATTCTCCTCCGATCGAAATCGATCGGTGGATTTGATGATGTTCAGTCATTGTATGAGTCTGGCCAACTGCTAACGATGTTGAGAGATGGGCATATTGTCGTCCATGGCGCATAATGGGCACCCGAGAGAAAAGCAGTCGCTGGTGGGAAGTCACTTACAAAGTCATAGTGGCTGGAGTCCTGCAGGCCTTCTTATCGCGATAAGCCTTTCGAAATTACGCATATATAATGACCGAGTGCCCGTTCCGAATATCATATGTGTCACCTAATAGAGGCTGGTTCTCCTAGCGATTTCCACGTGTATTCGATGTCGTTCGCCTCAGACCTCGCGAGAGCACTCCACCACGGTACCAGCATCAGTGTTGCAATGTGACCATCATGACGTTTGTGATTGTAACTTTACCTCTTAGCTTGGTCAGGTCAGCGTACGTCACGGATCCTAGTAGGGAATACGAAATAAAGAGCGGCCAGCATACGCAGGAGTGTTGGGCAGCCCGGTGTTCAAACGTATCGGACCGCGAGCAATGGATTTGTGAGGGATTTAGAAAGTCAATAGCGGAAGCAAATTGTTCCGTTTCTGGTCAAACCACAGATTCAAAGTCGCAACATAAACCATGCATCACAGAAAGGCTTCTTCTATCGCATCTGCACTAGGCCAGTGGGAAAAACAGGCACGTATTTCCCCTCAATTAAGCCCTGTTGCGGAAGACGATTCAGCACCGTCACCCATGAATGTTTCGACGCCTTCCCTAATGCGGCGCAAAATGCGTGCCACACTCATTCTCCTCCTCGTGTCTGCCCTTGGGTTCGTCGCCCTCGTTCGACCATACCTCGCTCCTTCACCCTTCGCCCATGATACTATCCCTGGCCTTAATACGTTTAGAACACGCCCTCCACAATCACGAGTTCATGACAAGGAGCGCCCATCAATGCCACCAAAGGCACTTCCACCAGCACACCACGTTGACATAGATCCCAGCAATAGCAGGCCCCTTGGCCCTCCACTCAAGCTTACCCATGCGGAAGAGCTTGGTGCAGTTATGGCGTACCTCACGAACCTGGGCGCCAATGCAATGATCCCCGTCTCCATTGACCCAACAATACCAGTGGACCCGCAGCTCATTCTTGAGTTTAACACACGTAGTCCACGGGCACGGGAAGAAGTCAAATCGCTAGTTGCTGATACCTGGGCTGCCAACCCAGTTGTTGTGATCTCAGAGGTGCGTTCCGTGGGAAGCCGCCAGCTGTTGCTACTCATGCACCTCTGACCGCATGATTCACAGTCGCGTCAACCTGCATCGAAGACAGTCAAAGCTATCTTAGAGGATCTTGATCTTTCACCGTTACCCATCGAAATGGACGTTGACTTGCGATGTACGTGAACAATACGGACGTTTTTCTCCGACATTACTTATTTCCTTCCATTTCGTTTGAACAGCTGATGGTGAACGACTAAGGAGACTCATGTATCGGCTTACGCGCTCAAAATCGGTGCCTATCGTACTTGTCGGCGGCAAGGCGATAGGCACGGTTGACGAATTCGAGAAGCAACATGCAAATGGACAACTACATAAGAAGATCCTCGCCGCTGGGACCAAAATCCGAGCGGGGAAGTCCAAGAAGATGCGTTAAGACTCTAGTGAAGCAAAATCAAGCCGAAAAATTTCTCACGAATCACGATTTTCACTCATGCTAATTAGACCGCTCGACGTAATACCCTGCATCTCCGGAATGTTCCCACCGACCATCTCTCTCCCTGTGCCATCGCGCATCATCCCACCAGGTTTCTTGGTAACGCTAGCACATCGCTTGATTCACGCTTGCTTCTCGATCAGTGTTCCTATGGTAATCACATCTCCAACTGATAGCGCACTCTTAAACGTTCTTACAAGATTGCGAGTATTCAGTCCGCCATCATCTCCCAATACTTCACACCCGACAGCGAAGGCTATCCGTTTCAGGGACTGCCATGGCTTAACAACATTGACTTGTTTCCTGTGCCTATTTTATTTTATTTTTTGGTATATGCATGCTGGCATCTCGTTTAGCACTTCCGCTATCATATCCTTCATCTACAACAGTTAGACTATCATATTTCCCATAGACACCTGAACTCTGTCCCTCCCTATTTATGACACCATATAAGCAGACTCATAGAGGGATCTTCAGAATCTTCTGACATCCCCTAATGGTAAGATGATGATGGCCTGACGAGGATTGTCCAAGACAATAATCGGATCTCGTAACTTGTGATCATTCGAAGCACTGATATCGATGCCGCGGCCTTGACGTCACTATGTAATGTCGAGAATCGTTGACACTGAATCTTACACCTGGTGTTAGGGATCCCGGCCTCCTAAATTTTAACGCATGGCGTAGAACGTCTCCTACTTTGTTCATACGCTGAGCCCAAAGGGATATAGTAATATGTTTCCTATGTACATGGATCATTCCCACAAAAAGTAGAAAAGTAACCCGCCACTTCTCGGCTTCCTATGCAGCAGCAAGAATGGGAGGCGATTAGAACTATCCAACCAGCATCACCATTGTTACTAGAGTGCTCACTTCGCTCGTTGGACTCTGCACCACATCACTTGTATTGTTGTCCAAATCATTGTCATATAATTTATTGGACACAGTAATGGGGGGATAGCACGCAAAGAGGAAGAAAACAAGGTTTTCGGTATTAGCAAAAATTAAAAAGAGCATGGGTGGCCTAACAGGTATTCACAGCAAATACTCGGGTGCACTGCGGTGGATGGTGACATGTGGCCTCATCAAATGGGAGTGCCAGCACAGATGGAAATGGATGCGGGAGTGGAGATATTGCGCGTTCGTTGCGGAATATGGTCCAGAGTACAGGGCCGAATCTGGCATTGCACTGTGCCCCGGCCCCAATCGAAATGCAAAGAGACGATGGAGAAATGGGTATGCGCACATGTTGCCACAAGCGTCGTACATGTTCCGGAAAGCGTGTCCATGTAGGATACCAGTTACAATAAAGGGAGATCCAGAAGATTGGCACCAGGAACTTTGAGTTCTCCTGTGAGTGCATTCCATGCTCAGAGGGAGTGTTGTTGCGTGAAAAATGAACAAGTGAAATTCAAAAATGGCGACGTGGCCACGATGCAGCGGGAAAAATGGGCAGGGGCGACTGAGAGCATAGCGGTGTCTATACAAACAGTTTCTAGCGCTTTCAGCGACTATGGTGGCAAGGAGAAGCGAAAGAAAACGTGACTGACACATAAGAGGAAAGCGAATGACGTACAAAACGTAACGTAGAAGGTCCAAAAAGGAAATAGGAACACGTAATTTCAGCGGTTTCAGCGTCAGAAATTTACTAATAACGCGACTCTAATCCTCGTTTTCCGGATCGCCAATGTCCCCTACTTTCCCCCCGGCGCGTATATCTGTGGCTAAGAGGATAAAATGCTACAAAACAGGTGCTACACAAGATCTGTCTGCGAAACACACAGAAACCTAACTTCCTTGCGTGTCGTCAATGAAACTGAAAGATGAAAGGCTAGGCGATTATGTAAGCTTATTTGGCAAAGGAACAAGACAAAATTGAAGGAAAGGGGAAATATGGAAAGCTTTCCCCCTCGCCAAAGGAGAGAGCTCCTTACTGTTATGGCCCGGATCGGCCGCCAACGCGTGCACGGGGGAAACTCATATAAAATTAGGTCATTTATTTCAGAGGAGTTGGGTACACCCTTTGCACTGTGCACTTGGGAAGAAACAACGTTCGTGTCATGGAGCGCACATTGGTGCGTGTTACGTACATGCAACGATGCAGACCCAATCTACAAACAAAACAGCGAGAGCGTGGAGCGATTCCCCCAAAGGCGGTGTGTGCTTGCTTCGCACACCAACAAGCCTATTGAATTGAAGGCGCTTGAAGCCGGGGTTAGCCGGTCCTGTGCAGCTCCTTAGCGACGTAGCGTGGAATTCAAATTTGTGCCTTAAGCACGCATCTCTCCTCGGCTTCACCTCCTTGTTTTCACCTATTTTTCGTTGCTGTTTGACTGCCAAGTACCAGGGTTGATTTTGCTTCTCGTGATGCCGTTTGGGAAGACGCACAAGATTATACTCGAAATTGCGAGATGGGCAATAAATAGCTTTTTCGACGAGATTGAAGTGATTGGAGAGGAAAACGTCCCCAGAACTGGTCCAGTGATAGTGTGAGTTGCCCCTTCGCATATCTCTTGATGAGGCCGTTGATTCCTCTGGCGGCAAAGTTCCTCGACGCATCACAACATGATCGTGGATCCGGCTGTATTGTGTGCGTCTTCCTTCGCAAGAATCATTTCTGATGGATGCTTATGAAATGGAAATATCGTATTACTTAGCTATGACATTCCCTCATGGGCGCTTACTTCATTATTGGGCAAAGTCGACACTATTTGGACACCCTGTTGCGAAATACGTCCTTATGAATGCAGGGAATATCCCTGTTGATCGCAAGCAGAGGGATAATCAAGTCCTGTTCCGGGGCACCTTTGAAGCTCTGGCTGTTGGGGAAGTTGTTGCTATCTTCCCTGAAGGTTCGCTCATGTCGTCGAGTTAACTCTAACGCTCAATTATCTACGCTGGTGCCTTTATTTTATGCATGTAGGGACGAGTTATACAGAACCTCGTATCATGCAGGTCAAGGATGGGGTTTCGTGGACTGCTCTCGAATACTTCAAGTGGCTCCAAGGTCCTGAAGGACAGAAAGTCCCACCTCAAGAAGATTTAGTGATTGTACCCGCCAGTATCGTCTACACGGACAAGTCACGATATCGAAGCTCTGTCGTCGTAGAGTATGGAAAACCTATCAAGGTCGCGGAGTATGCGCGACAATTTTTGTCTGGAGATGAAAGTGTCGCTAAGAGAGCTGTCAAGAGTTTGACAAGGGATATTGGGACTTCCTTAGTACAGACGACTATCAATGCGAAGAACTGGTGCGCTGCAACACTCTGACGTCGTTCTAATGTACTGAATCGTGTTGCCCTGCCATGTAGGGATACACTCTATGCTGCTAAGATGGCGCTTCGCATACTCTGGCAAGACGAAAAATCCATAAGGCTGGAGGACTGGATAGATGTATATCAAACGTATGGACGTGTTTTTTTTTTTTGCGAGAAGGATTTCTCCAGCTACTTATGGGATTGTTAAATAGTCTCGTTGATTTACTTAATCCGCCGAGCCCTTCCCCTAATCTGGAAAGCGTCAAGGAGGACCTCCTCACATATTACTCACTACTCGAAAGTTCCAAGCTCACTAATTCCTCGTTGTCTCAACTTCCCCTCCCGCGTTCCCTCGATCCAAACGTTTCTGCCCCTCTATCTCTCCGAATTTCAACCCTATGGGTCCTCATCAAGGATTCTATTGCTAGTATACTTAGACTCCCGTTCTTCCTTATACCTCTACTGGCCCATCTTCCTGCATACGCAATGGGGAAATTTGGAGCGAGTCTCGCTGAGGATGAAGAAGAGACCCAGGCTCAGAATAAGGTTCGTCCTGCCGAGACCCAGGCGCACGATAAACATGACACTAATTTGAAGTTATAAGATTGTTTTTGGCTTGCTGGCACTTGTTTTAATATACTCTCTCATCTTTATCTTCTTGTGGGCTTTATTGAAAATGAGCTACGTTGGATTCCTTATTTCGGCTTTGACGATTTGGGCTTTTGCGGTATATCATGTGCGGATGATTGATGATAATTATGAACAGTACGCCATTTCTTCGATTTACGTCTCGTCCTTCTTTTTTCTGAATTAAGTTGTTCAGTGGGAAGCGGGTCCTGGCGGCATGGCGCATCCTGATCGGTGTTTGGGGTCCAAGGAAATGGGATCTTTCCCTGACCGCTCTCAAGGCGTACACAAAAGTGGAACCACCACCACCGAATCCCTGGCTTGACCAGTACAAAGAAAAAAAACCTCCAGCAGCGGGAGATTCAGGGTCTGATCCGTCCCAACCCCCAGCACCCAAGAAAGCGAAGGTTGTGCTAGGTCCTGCACCTAAAAGGAGGAAACGCCCTTCATCTCGGCATCTCATCCGGCACGTTCTTCGTGCGCGTTTGAAGGCAATACAATCCCTCGCATCTTTCCTTGGAGACGTGGAACGTTCAAATGGTCGTGTTAGAGCCTCAGTGCATCTTGCCGAACGATTCAATTCCGCTTCGGATTTCAGCCCTTTGGCGGAGGAAGACTCCAAAGATGATGGAACTTTCTTGGCTGTTGATGGACCGAAAGGATGGAGACATGGAAATGAGGTATTGGCGTATTTAAGATCTAAAGGGGCGAGAATTGGACCTCCTCCGACGGAGGAAAGTGAATGGGTTGCCGAAGGGCTTAGTAGTGGAGATGAAGGTGAGGGTGAAGACGATGCGGCTAGGCACAGTGAGGATGGGGTTACCTGGGTTGCCGCTGGACAATCGAGCTGACATCGTTATTCTATCTGGATTATCTTTGCAAATATGTATGGGGTCCTACTGTCAGCCTGGGATATGCGCCATGCATGGCGCTGACACTCTTCAATACATCCTAATTCGCTTACCATGTAGTTCAGGGGGATGGATTGTCCAACAGTATACTCTTATCATGGAATCAGACACAGATGTCCGAAATGCACCCCTCATTCATGAAGTCCTCAGCTTGCATCAGGATACCTAAGTTGCTGACAACGAGTCCTTTGCTGACACCCGTTCTAGAGGCAAACTTTATCGATGGATTAGTCGAAATCAGCCGAGGACTCCTACCCAGAATCACCGGGCTTCTCGTCATCAGTATCCGAAACAGGATGCATACAGAGCCTTTCGCATTCAAGCGCATTTTCCAGCGAACCTTCCCTAACTTCATTCTTGCCATTGCATGCGCTCCGGCCTTTCTCGCTCTACCTCGATGTCCCCTTCGGGATCCTCCTCCTTTTTTCTCATGCCCCAGGAGAGCATCCAAGGTTTGATCTTCTCATTCACCCCAATACCTGTCACCCGTCACCACCCGTTGCGGGTGCATTAACACCTCGTTTGGCCACCCCATCATCACGCCTTCTGTCATACTTGGAGGCTTCCTTCCCGACCTTCGCCAGTACTCTCTCGCCTCGTTATTCACCAATTTTCTGGGGCATTCAATCCCCATGTCTAAGGAAGGCAATTGCAATAGAGATCAAAAAGAGGACCATTCGGCACAATATCGAGCGGGATCTGTTGCAGTTCTGGGCCTAGCGTCATGCCCAAAGAGCAAAAAGATGCAATGAGACAGAGCTATGCAAGCCTCACCTGTGAAGGGGTGGAGAGTGATGTTTCCGGGCTTCCGTCCTCTCCGGAGTTTCGTTTGATTTCAGAAACTCGCCGTTTAGCGACTATTTTCTGTGTACAGCACGAAGAGAGAGAGAGGACAGGGAATGGGTACTTTGGAAGTCTGAAGTAATGCCACTGATTCATTACCATCGAGATACACGCGAATCGGAGGCTCCAGAATATCGGAGTCTCTGTCTTCATATGGGTCACCACCACCATGGGGACTTTATGTAGGTACTACATGAACATTCTCAGAGACGTCGGCCTTCAGTGTATTAAACACAGAGGAAAGCCCCTGGCACGAGGATCGAAGTGACAACATCGGCCACCCTCTTCGTGAATGGAAACTAACTTTACTGACCTCATCGTATGAGAACAGCCCGCCATCATAGCACAGAAAAGCCGCTGCACGGCTTGGTTCCCACGTGAAGTCTTCCCGAATTTCAACAGGCAGTTGGTAGCGACATCTCATCGGTAGGTAAAGTTCGGGTGATCGAGAAAAACATGATCGTTCTCACGTTATGCTGGGTCTCAAACAACCCTCGGGATGAGCATCATTCTCTCCAACCCGCTCTTGAGCTTTCCATGTCGCCATCTGAACCGCGATCCCAGCAACTATCTTTAGAAAGTGTTGTCGAAAGAACCGACACGCCACTCATGTTTCTGACTTCTTCAATAGAGTGTGTAATATTTTCACACCACTCGTGCACTCCCGAAATCCTCGAAGATATAGCTCGATGAGCTAGTTTCTTCTCTTTATTAGTATCTGGGGGATTTCAAGATGGAGGAACAGTATGGCAATTGGTTTACCAGCTCTTGCCTCGATCGTGTATGTATACACCTTGAGGAAATTGATTCCTGCAACTACACAAGCGCCTTGGAAATAATAGGCCCTTGATTTGTTCAATGTTCTTACCCGGTGTGGCGGTTCTCAAAGTATCAAATGCAAGCGCCCTCAAATATAACACTTCGCACATCGATCGACCCACGTATTTTTAATGCGCTTATAGGTCGTCTGGGACCGTCTGTACTGGCCTCTTTATCTTGGGTTTCACTGAAAACGTATTCGTTCCCGTATGTGAATCCTCCACTGCATCCTCAACTTATACCCAAGCGGCTGCAATTGCGTTTCTGAATTTTATTGTAATTCGGTGCGTCATATTCTACTTATTGTCCAATTCCTTGGCGCTCGAACGGGACGGAAAGGGATGAACGGTTTCAAAGCAACGAACGAGTGACACCGTCGCCGTCGACGAGAACACAAGGTCCACCGAGGACAACTTTCGAGGAAAGACCGCCCTCCTCAATGTACTGCCGGACCGCATCGTCTTCTGCGCCAGGTTGCAACCAGAAGGCCGGGATTCCGAGCTTCTTTCCTTCCTCGAGAAGGCGAAGGGTGACCTAAAGTATAATACATTCACTAAGCAAAAATGCGCGAAAGCGCATGCCACTTACTTTGGGGGGCGTGACGATGCTGACAGAAGTGCTTGCTGGGTGAGGTAATTCACTCAAAGTTTTCACAGTGTTGATTCCTTCCAAAACTTCCTCTTTCTATCATAATCGAGTTACACACCAGTCTTGGAGGAAGTTCCAAAATATTGGAAGTGTACTCACTGGGTGGACTGGAGTAACGGTCTTATTGCGATCGATGTACCACTTGAGGACCCGGGTGCCATACTTCTCCTTTACGGTGGAGGCACCAACAACAGCAAATTCCTACGCAATTACATACATAAGATCCTTTGGAGCCTAAAACGTATGAGTCGGAGGTGACGTGGGTTTCACATACGGGCGACGAGAAGAAGAGCGTCTGTTCAGTTGGATAGGACATTCTGAGCGCTGCTCGCAAGGAGTGAGGGAGACTGGCACGGAAAGCCGTGGTTTAAGTACTCCGAGGATGGTGTGTACTGTGTGAAACAATCTTTCATTGCGATCGGTTCACTGCGCTAAAAGATGAGATTACTCACCGAAGATATCGGGACGGGTGCCATCGGGAATTGCTATTGACGCTTGTTGACAGCGAAAGGGACCGGACTTTGCCAGCTAATTCAAACTCCAAACGCGCCATAGGTGAATCGACGTCGACGACTCCTAAGCGCCCCTCGACTCTTGGTCCCCATTTCGCCATTGAATAAGACTCTGTCGTCACCTGATCTACTGCTAGACACGCTCACGTACCCCGATCATACTTTGAACGCATGGGTTTTGACCTTGACCAATGCATCGCCCAGTTACTTCGAAAGCAAGTCCTCCACGAAACGCTCATAAAAGAAATATGCGAAAAGACAAAGGAGGTGTTAATGCGCGAAAGCAATGTCGTTCATGTTCAGTCTCCTGTTACTGTTGTCGGTGATATACATGGGTGAGTTTAACGATGTGCTTCCTCCTGTGCCCATAGATACGCTCTAACCCCAAGATCCTTGAACCAAAGGCAGTTTTATGATTTAATTGAAATATTTCGGATAGGGGGGTTTGTCCCAGACACCAACTACTTGTTTCTTGGTATGTTTTTCACTCCATACTTTTCGGTCATTCAACGCACTGACCATATTTACGGAGGGGACTACGTGGATCGTGGCTTATTCAGCGTCGAAACTATATCCTTATTAACTTGTCTTAAACTAAGATACCCGACCGAGTCCAACTGATACGAGGGAACCATGAATCAAGGGCGGTCACGCAGGTAGGGGTGCCTTCAGAACGCTGCGATTGTGCAGAGTGCTGAGAAATCCAATTGCAGTCTTACGGATTCTACACGGAATGTGTACGGAAGTATGGTTCGGCGTCTGTGTGGACGTACTTTACAGACATGTTCGATTTCCTGACATTATCCGTGGTCATCGAAGACCGGATATTCTGTGTGCATGGAGGTGATGTCGGACCATTGGGGGATCTGAACAGCATCCTCTGACCACTTCGCAGGTCTATCACCCTCAATACATTCGATAGATCAGATCAAAGTTGTGGATCGGTTTCGAGGTATGCTATGGTGTGTTGTCGTGTAACAGAAGCCTGACGAAAGGGCAACAAGAAATACCCCACGAGGGGCCGATGGCTGACCTCGTATGGTCTGACCCGGATCCTGATAAAGAGGATTTTGCCATATCCCCAAGGTATGTTTATTGGCGTGCCGTACCCACACAGATTTCCGCACTTTTTTTAATCCTAGAGGGGCGGGCTACACATTTGGGTCGGGCGTTGTGCGGAAATTTCTCGAAATCAATCACATGAATCATATCCTCCGGGCACACCAGCTATGTATGGAAGGATTTAGTGTCCTGTTTGATAATAGGCTATCCACGGTATGGTCGGCGCCAAATTACTGCTATAGATGCGGAAATTCAGCGAGCATACTGGAGATTGGCCCGGAGGAATCGGTTCATTTTAATGTATTTGAGGCTGCGCCCGAAAATCAAGTAGATGGACCGAGTAATCAACCACTACCCACTGCTCCCATCAAGGTGATGATATATCCTTGTTACTTCATATTTACCTTATGCTCATGTACGTATGATACTTCCATGCAGATGCCCGAGTACTTTCTGTAGCATTGTATCATCTCATTATACACTCATGACATTGTTCTCTTTTACTCAATCGATGATCTCATCAAGTGCGGCCCAGACATTACCACCACATCTTCATGATGACCCTTGGTCTGGAACAACCATCCCTCATGATGGCGTTCATTTCTGCAGAAAGGGCCGTGTGACATTCCAATACATAACGGCCGGCGCGGGCAAGCTGGATTCACTGTGTTGCATGCCAAATGAACATTCATGAAGCCCATTGTAACCCGTCGTACTTCTCTCCATCCTGGTCAACGCCAGAAATACAATCTTGAATCACTGCAACAAAGATGGAGAATGATTCAGCATCCTCTTTCTCGGTTTCAGTCAACTTGTTTGGATCCAATTGACCCGCATCCCCTAACCCCAGTAAATGCCTCATTCGGGCATTTCTTTCGTTGGGAGACATACTATCCAACACTCGAAGAAGGCCATGCAAACGCTCGTTGGAAGCTAGTGCGTCTCTAACTGCATTGGATGTGGCTAGCACCAATGTCAATGTTGACATGAATTATTCATTGTGTACTTGACGTACCGATCGCTTCAAATTGAGATAGTTTTAGTGGTTGAGGGTCATTCCCTGATAGGGGATCCTGAAATGAAGGCGCCTCAGGAACAAAGGGCCATCTCAGTGAAGACAATGGTTTTAGCGGCACGTCCGCGGCTTGGTCTGGGAGTCGCAGACTTGAAGATCTAGCAACATCAGTCGAAGATGCTGATCGACATGCAGGCCGGTGATCTTTGAAACAAGCTAGAGAACAACTAAACAGCCTCATTGATGACACCGAGCATGATGGCGAAAGTTTTACAGACTATTTCAATTGGCAATCTGGGCATGAGTACTTTGAACTGTCTCGCCTGCAGACGCCACACAAAGGAGCCATTTCAACTCAGAATACAGGGATGATCTATGGCCCGTGCTTTGTCCAGGGCTGATGTGAAGATATAACCTCGCATTCCATGTTTCCTAAGTTGGCCGTCATCAACATGCTGAAACTTGCTTCCGTTCACTCAATGCGCCAATAATATGATGGTGCTGGACAACCATCCCGCTTTATAAACACTCTAACTACAGCCATAGCCCCTCTCGTGTTGAACGCCGTTGCTCTCGTAAGAGAGGGCTTTATTCGCTGTGGTGGGCATGTCAGACGCGTCTAGCGACAGACCAGGCAGGTAAGCGCCGTATAATCCATAGGTTTTAGCGCCGGCTTCATCTTACAGCGCCCCATGACGCCACAGTTCGCTCTCCGACTACGATGACTACGCTTCTTCTGTAGCTTCCAGCGCGTCCACTCATTCGTTCAACGACGGGGGCCCTCGCTCCAACTTTGGGGGATTCTCCTTTATCTTCAAGCACGACAGTAAACACCATCCGTATAATGTCACAGATGCACCCTATCCTTTGTGCTACGATCGTTTCATTCTCGATTGGTGAGGGTGCACCTTGTGGGCGAAGTGTCTTACTGATGAGTGGCACAAGTGATGTCTTCAATGTCATCCAGCAGCACTGGGCGACTGGGCGGCTCGGCTACGGTGATAGACCGGGATCTAACCCCGTCCGCTTGCTTGATATCGGTTGCGGTATGTATGTGAATCGCCTCGAGGAAGTCAAGCCCTCTTATTTTCATCTTCCAGGAACCGGAAGTAAGTGAGGCCGCGATTTCCCCCAACAACAATGTCTCCTCATACAGATGAATAGTATGGATAATCGAGGCAGCAAAGAGGTGGCCAGAGACGAGCTTCGTTGGCTTCGATCTCTGCCCTACCAGCCGGATGTTGAATTGCTTGATGACCCCATCGGTTCGCGTATCTCCTGGGTACTTGGGAATTTGTGCGTCAATTCTGTACCTATGCACCGATTGGTTCTGATCCTCGTGCCGAAGTTTGAAGACACCTTGGCCATTTGAAAACGGCGAATTTGATCATATCGTTATCCGATTTATTGCCAAAGGCGTTCCAGAACTGTCGTGGGATGCTTTCTTTCAGGTACCCGTTTTCTATCCGATCGGGAAGCTTTGGGATTCATTTGAGACACAGGAAGTGAGCCGGGTTCTCGCACCAAGTGGAATTGTGGAATATGTGGAGGAGGGTCGGTGTTGCTTTCCGCCCCGCGCCACCAACGCTGACTTCCTGTAGACGTAATATTCCCCCGCATCCCGAGTTTGGAACCGCTTACCTCAGACTCTTCGTCGGATCGTAGCTCACGTAGTGATGTCAGTAGGGCCCACAGTCCTCTTCATTGACCCCTCCTCCACAATCCCCGCCTTCTTACGAAGAAGATACAGAGTATGACGAAGACAATCTTGAATCTCTCTTTAAGGAGGTTTACTTGGAGAGGTATAATCTTCTAATTCAGTGAATCGTGCGGTACTCACTGCGGTCAACACATTAGGAACATAAGCCTTATCCCCACAAGGATAATTCCGTATTACCTGAATATTTATTTCCAATACACCACCATCCCGGCTCGAATCTATGTACCATTCCCCGACATCTATTCATCCCTTCCTGCTCCCAACCTATCCCAATCTTCGAAACAAACGTGCGATCCAGTACATCGGATTCCTGAGGGAGAGTATTCGTCAGATCTAAGAGCCTATCCAGTTACATCTTCGCAGTTGAGCCCCCCCACAGATCAATCAGCTGTCCCTTTGTTCGACGCCACCCCTGGCTATCCATCAAAGAGCGAGAGCCAACCCCAGTCAAGGAAGCTAGGCCCTCTGCGGAACAGGGAGGCTGGTGATGAAGCTGTAAACCACACCGAACGGAAGTCGCTAGATCCTGTGACGGATATGCCAAACAATCTACAAAATACACCACCACTGTTCATGGACTACGGAGAACTTGCATTTAATTTATTCACATCAGCAATGGGTGGGTATCCTAAATGAAAATGCGAAGGAAGAAGAGCAATTAATTAGAACTTCAGGTGTACTTGCCGTCAGGGAGGCAATGTGGGAGCGCGTTCTGGCCAGGAAAGGCTATCTAGCCTTGGGTCGAAATCACGCGATGTCCAAGAGGCGCGTGAAGCGTTCGAGGGATCACTGGATATTTTTGTTGCGTAAGCTTGGCGATTTTGCCGGGTTGTTACCCTTGGGACCCTACCTAATCTACATTCCTCAAGTCGACTCTCGAAGTCCCTCGCACATTCACTTGAATATCCTTTCTTGGATGGTGCTTTACGGAGTGTTCTTGGTGACGGAAAACAGGTCTCGGAAAGAGTGGGACCCACTCCGGAGTCAAGAGATCCCCCTCGTTCCGATAGCTTTGACAAGGAACTTCTTTCGCAGATATCATCGACGGTCCTCTCAGCTATCCTGCAGCAAGAAGCTTCGCCGCTAGCCGATATTCATGCACCTGCACCCACCTCTTCTGCCTCAGAAAAGGAGAGGGAGAGAGCTCATTCATCCCAGCCAACATCCCCTAGCATCTCACCAGATTACCTCCCTGGGCAGCGCAATCACTCTTCGAATGATACTGTACCTCCGCCATCCCTCGCGGCATCAATGCCAGGACCTTGGAGCAGGGTGATCGCCGTGTCCCCTCTACCGACAGACAAAGCGTCACGAGTGATCCGCTTTTTCTTTGCCGAAAAGGCAGCCACCCCGGATGCCCAACCTGTTCCGGGCCGTTACCAAACATCTTCTTCGTCTCAACCTCCTGAATCTTGATCGGGTTGCACTGGCTGTATCCCGAACTTAGCCTCCTAACTATCATTATTCGCCGATCTAGTACGCTTATCATAAGTCCCTGTGGCCCATTAAACCTGCCATATTGTTTTTGTGATGAACTTCTTGTAGCGTTCCAATTTCCTCTTTCTTTTAGCCACAGATACAGCAAGTATAGCGACAATTCACGTTTCTTCATTAGCAAGCCTACGCATTGCCTACTCTCACTCCCCTAATGATACCCATCCATGGATACTGCGACATTGTCTTGATATTCATTCATCCATGCCCTAGTCTTTTACTTACCGAGTCTGCAACCCCCTGACAATGTACTGAGTTGCTGACCTCATCGGGTAGTCTCTTCCATTGTATCTACCCATCGCTCTCTTGGCCAAACACTATCTTCTTCGAGTACATCTAGCTCTTCCGAAGGTGTTCTCTATACGTGACTACTAATCTTGCCCATCAGTTATGATGGTTCTGTGATAACGATTAGGGGTTTATGGAATGCTCTACCTCAGCAGTGTGATAGCAGGTTTAAAATTTAACGAAGGACTGTCTGCCATTGTACAAACGCCCCGCATCCATTCCCTCCACAAACTCCGAGCGCCGCTTGTTAACTCAGACTTTGACTTCTTCAAAGTCATCCCGCCGCACTGACTCATTCCTCTCCCGTTCGCCTGCCGGCCCTTGACTCCTGGGCTGTGGACTGTGCTCCATAGGCCCAGGATTCGTCTTGTCATCCAAAACCGGTGCTTGGTCGATACTATAATACGGAAAAGAATACCCCGAAGGCTGAGTAGGTTGCTGAATGAGGTATGAAGGCAAAGAGGTCTGCATTTGAGGGTCGAAATTAGAGACAATGACCGTCGCTGGGGGTGCGGTCACTGTGAGGGACTGGGAAGACCATAAGTGATTCGAATGCTAAATGAGAGATTGCTCACTCCATATGAGCTCAGTAGGTTAGGGGCGCGCACGCTCCATATAGGCCTGAAATTGTTCTCTGTGGGGGCAGCTGCATCCGCTTCGTTCCATTGGCGAGCCATAGCTTTAGCTTTTTTGGTACCCTTTGGAAAAAGGCATGGTATCTTTAGCAAAAGTGGGAAACGGACGGGGATGTAGCTGGTGACTGACGTAACATTTCCATGCAACCAGTGGCCCCCAGAAGACCAAGACGGTGGCGACCAGAATACCAATAGTGATTCCCCTCACTTCCCAACGATACTTCCATACTCTATCGTCATCATCAAAACGGTAACGGAAATCTTCATTGTCCAATGTGGCCCGAATACCCTAGGTGTAATCATATCCCAGAAGACGCCGTAAAGCGCTGCAGGCAGTACAACCATTGCACTGCGGAAACAAACATTTCTCAGTCAAGGCAAAGAACGGGTCGCGAGCCTTACGTAAACGCAATGCCAAACCAAATACGCTCAAAGATTGGCTTGCTGGACCTGAGGAATAATTTGTTCGTCTCGCGAACTCGATACTCCCAGGTTTCTTGCGCCACTATCCCATTCAGCTCGAATGGTAGGGGCGGCATGTCAAGTGTCCGCCCAAGCCTCTGACGCGCAAGTTCCCCATGTCAAAAGCAAGCTTCAACAGCAACTGCGGGACATACGATTGTTATTAAGTTGTCTGTGCTCTTGAAAACACTGGTGGTGGTCATGATGGTGCCAAGGGCAGAGAATGTACGAAGGACTGATCAAAAAAAGAGGCGCTGGAAATAAGATCGAACGCTGCACGGCAAATGAAAGAGTCAAGACATCATAACGAACGGCCCCAGGGACGTCCTCTTACCAGCGCCAAACGAAGAAAATAAGGTGCTGGAACCGGCCAGCAAGGAGAAAGGAAAGAAGGGAATCAAAAAAGCAAGGATAGCACAAGGGGGATCATTCTCTCGTGGCGAGCGCTTTCTATGTCTGGGAGGTCGATAGTTGGCATCGAAACTTTCCGTAACAACCGCGGTGATCCAGCGATCATTATGATTGATGGTTCAGGACCGTAGGGATTCCTCCAAGTGATGTGGGGGTGGTGATTTAACGTCCGAATGTTCTTTCTTCATCGGAAGAAGTAGACCCAGAACCTTGAACCAAGACGCCGAGGGTGGGAACACAACCTGTCCTCATATTTGGCTTTAAAGTTTTACAGTCCGAATTCAATTTCACGCGAGCGTTGAGGTTGTGATCCGATGGCACCACGGCCGGTGTGCATCAGAATGCTATACAAACAGATCATATCGCCGCGCAACACATCACGCCGAAACACAATATTCCATTCTTATCTCTTTGAGCGCTTGGACGACACTGAGAAACCGTGAAAACCAGCTCCGTCCGAATCCGAGTCCTGCATTACTCTAGGCCGTTTCCTGGTGGTGGCGCGAGTTGACCGGGTCGTTACCTGACTCGCAGCAGGGTCTTCACTAGGAGCTTGGCTAGCACTTCTCGTAACCCGCATCGACGGCACTGGCGGTGCTTTTGGAGGTGAAGCTGCAGGAGGCCGTTTTGCGGTTGGAGCACTAGACTTAATGGTCTGACTTTGAAGCGACTCGTTTAAATCACTGACGTCAGGTCCAATAGCATCCAGAACATCACCGAAGTCTTCGAGCTCGTCTTCGTCGTCCGCGGCAGGCGGCGGTTTCCGTCGGGCTCGGCCCGAACTGCGCAGAGTGCCAGGGAGTCTGGTGTCTACGTCGGAAAAGTTCAAATCAGAATCATTTGGTTCGTACTCCTTCGGGGCTTGTTTGGCCCGTGCGCCACCCTTGCCTGTTAGGCGCTTGGGCAAGGATACGTCAGAGTGGTTTTCTGCGTCGCTCGCAGAATCCTCCACACGCAAAGGACGACGGGGGCCCTGGGGACGGGAAACGCCACTACGACCCCGCCTTGCTTGAGGTCTCAATGGTGGATAGCTCTCTTCTAATGGAGCTATTGGAGACTTCTCTTTCTCCCAATACCCTTGAACAGGAATGAGATGCGACACAGCCTAAACAGGGCGTCAATCTTGCCTTTTCCTTGACCATAGTCCATTGTTTTGTCTGGAACGATCTCCACCATCGCGGCCCGTCGCGGTGGAACTTTCTGTGGCTCAGCTATTAGACAAAACGTAGAATAAGGCAAGAGAGACCGAACCTTTTTAAATTTCTTGAAGTTCGGCATGTTATTTTCAAGACTTGGGACAGTAGGTTGCTTCCCACCATCCTTCCGGAACAAATCGTCACTTTCGATAACAACCATGAAGTTTCCGTGCACATTGAAATCCTTTTCCATTTCTTCAAAAGCCTCAAGTTCCTCGCGTCGGCGTCTCTCTCTCTCGATATTGACTTCATCGCCGTTTCTCGGTTTCGATATTCGGAGGTTATTGAATTCCCGATCGAACTCGTCTTCGGTGCGTTTTCCCCTCTTCGTCGTAGCCATGGCATGTAGGAATTGTGAATCAGTGTCCACGCCGTTCTCAGCCGCGCCACCTCGTGTTTTCTTGGTAGTTTGGGATTCATCCCTGACAGCTACCGTTTGGTGAGATGACATGGCTGCATCCTTTGGTCCGACAAGTTCCGGCTCCACCATAGCTTGACGTTTCCTGGGTCTCGAGCCCATAACATTTGCATCCTGCATGTCTGTGTCACCTTTGTCAGATGCCTTGCGCTTTCCGCGACTTTTGGATTCTGACTCCTGAGCATGCCCGGAGGCTGAAAATAATTCCTGAGGCATCAACTGTGAGTCACTTTGACTTCCAGGCAGTGGAGTGAAACTCGGTTGTGCGGAGGACATGTGTTCCATCCCAGTAGATGCAGCTCCTGAGTTGGGCTCGTTATCATCGATGTCCGGTAGTGGATCGCCTGGCTGAGAATCGAAGAGATTCGATTCGAAATCACGTTGAAATTTCTTGTAGGATGGTTCTGCAACCGTAGAAGTAGCCATAGCCTGCTCTTCGCCTATTCCAAATAGGTCCATGAACGCCGCCGGCTGCTTGATCGCAGCTTTACGTTTGGGTCGCTGAAGATGAGAAGAGGGCTCTATTTCCTTCACTTGTTGGGTTGGGGGCTAGGTGGAGGTGAAGTAGAAATTTCTATCTTTGGACTTTCCTCGATAATAGTGCTGTCGTCATCTAACCCAAAGAGGGCTGCACCTAGGGGAGCTACGGTACGGTTCCTTCTTCTAGGCGGCTTAAAGAGTATAATAGTATCAACAACAATAGCAAAGACAACTGGAGGAAGGGAATTTACCAAAAGTCGCGACAGAGTATCGCCAGAGGCTTCTTGAATGGCAGATTGTCCAGGGACTTCGGTGATTTTGTCCACGCTCGAAGATGCATGGGAGAGGTCCAGAGGGGACGGCCCTGCTGGAGTGGGGGAATCTTGTCCAGCATTGGAGGGGATGGGCCGCTTTGGGGGAACCGAATCTACCACGGGGGGCGTGTAGGAGGATGCATATTGCATGGGTAGACGGGCGTCCTCCTGTTCGGGAGCTTCAAAATCGATGGAGCAGTCAATGTATGCAATGTCGCTCTTCAAGATAGCCAAAATAACATCCGTATCGTACACAAATTGCATATCCATCCTAAGCACACATGGCGCTAGTTATTGAGGAACCAAACATGATGGGAATGGGACTCACATCTTAGCGCCCTCCAGGTACAGATATCTCCAATCTTCATAAGTCTCCAGGACCTCTTTTTGCAGCCCCACTAAAACAACAAGAGGCGAGCCGGAGTCATTCCCCCCGGATTTCCTTTTCGTAGTTTTTTGGATAATTTGGGCCCATTTTTCAGCGGAGGGGATGGCTTTGTCCGAAGAGATGCTGTACGAATGGACGTTCCCACCGCCAATTTTGATTAGTGTTTCAAATGTTTTATCCACCTGGTGACCAGCCTTAATGCACAGACAGTAATACGCACGGAGTCTTACCGTTATGCCATGATAGACGACAAAGAAGGTCATTTGCTTGAACATCTTAACGCGCTTCTCTTTCCATACCCACAGCTCAGGGTTCGGGCCGTCAGGAAGGTAGTCCTGCTCATTCGGTGGGTCGTATTTCTCCTCATAATTCCTACTACCACGGGGTAGCTCTCCCTTTCGAACGAAGGCTTCGAGCCACGAGACTTTGATGAAATGAGTTTGAGACTCTGCTAGAAGCCCACAGACCCATTGCAGCGAGGGCTTTTCTTTGAAGGAAGTATCGATATTTAACCCCTTTCTTCTCTGTTTAGTTCGAGGCTCCAGGGAGAGGGCGCCGGACACGTCAGGGAAGCGGTCTATGATGTAATGGGTTGTGAACTCGGACCAACTTCGAGCTACGCGAACACCAAATTTTGTGGCTCGTTGGGATAAATCTTGAGCGGCGTCCCTTGAAACAGATGAAGCGGCAATGAAGGCATGTATCGGAAGATTTCTGATTCTTGGGGACTGTAAGACAAGGATGAGTGAAATACCAGCACCCTTACGAGATGACCATCCCCTTTTCGAGTTTGTCTCCATCGGCCAATAAATATTCCTTAGGATGATCGGGGTCTTCTTCTATGGGAGCACCATCCCTCAAAGGCACTACCTTATTCTTAGCCTCGCTCTTGCGATATGTAAGCGCAGAGTCGGAACCGAGACTTTCCTTGAGGCAAAATATGCGCATAAGTTTGAGCTCGAGCTAAAACGAAACGAAATATACCGCCGGAGCAAGGAGAACCCTTCTCCGTCAGACACGTCAAGGAACGCCACTCACGGGTAGTTCGGAAACAATGAAGAACCCTTCCGTCCTAGATATTACTTTGCTCTTCGTAAAGAGTTTGTTGTCAGGATCACCGGGCCCTCTTCTCCTCCCGTAGGCATACTCGACTCCAGGTAACAATAATTTTTCCTCTGTAAAATGTTTGAACCAACTGGGCGAATTAGTGCAAATCATCCCGGCACCGGATTATGCGTGCGCACTAGTATCTTCGCCATCTGCATCGTCGAAAGCAGCACGCAATATCCACATGATCCTGTTAGCTATTCCAGAAGTCTTCTCTGTATGGCATGTAGGTAGGGCTGAGTTGCGTGAAACACGAATATCGCGTGACACATGGAAGCTCACGTGTTGGTGTTGGTGCACCTAATTAACTGAGCTTGCGTCGCTTGAGAGATTAATTATAGATGCAAAGTACTACTTATACTCGAGTGCTGTCAGTATCTACACATTATTATTGCAGTTGCACCAAGGGCGAACCCGGGGGGCCTCTCCCCAAGGATCATGTTTATGTTCGCCTCGTTTCTGGTTTCTCGCCTTCGCTTTTGGTTGTCCATTCTCATGCTCATATATAAACTTTGCCCAAACTTTTCTTTTTCTCCCTCAGTGCACATTGACTGGACTGAGGTAGCTTGGTATTTTTAGAAAGTTATCTTGTACTGTTTCATGTGCCGAGACCTACATCTTGATCCGATAGCAGGGACGGTGCCCAAACTCAAGTGATAATTATTGCCAACAACAGCAACGAGAATACATTCCAATGCAACCAGTCCGTTCACCAAGTTAGGCCTAGTTCTACGGCAGAAAACACAATTCCATTCCTGAACCGGTGCCCAAAGTCACTTAGTCGCGGTTCACGTTATTGAGCACGCGGAGGATATAGAGGAAGAGGTTGATAAAGTCAAGGTAGAGGGAGATTGCACCCATTATGTACTCATCAGGGCTGAGCCGCTTCGTGATAACATATGTATCATAAACAACATAACCACTGAAGAGTAGGGCTCCGCATATGGAGTAGATCCTGCCGAATAACGGTGTTAGTGGTCAGCCGATACCAAAAGGGACTATGGCTCACAAATCTGCTGTTTGATTGAATGGGAGGAACAGCGATACGAGCCCAGAGAATATCATCACCAGGAGCCCCGCAAACAAGAATGGGCCTGTTGCACGAAATTGTGTAAGAATGTTTGTCAACGGTCAAGGGATAGCTTCTTACCCATCCCACTGAAATCGTACTTGGATTGGATTGTAAATAGGGTCAATCCAAGGAAGACACCAAGCGTAATAAGTCTAGATTCGTTTGTGTGTGAGGCAGAGGTTACGAAGGAGAAAACTACATCACTCACAGGGCTTGAAGGACAATTACAGTGTCGAAGAACGAAATTGCCACTCCGATAGCAAACGATTCGAGTAAGGTAAACGTTCCCAAAAGAATGTAGTTCGTTGCTGTGGGTAGAAGGACATTTGGGCACTAGTTTGGGCAGAAGGGATGGTTGAACTCACGGTGGCTGTGTCTCTTGTACCATAGGAACCCAAGGTTAATCAAAGTGGCAAAGAGAGGCACATAAAATGCCCAAGGACTGCAACAAAGTGGTTACTGCTGAACGAAAGGCTATTGACTCCCTCCGACTCACTTGGCCTGAACCCATTCAATGGTACCGCGGCTTTGAGAGAGTGCGCCCGCAACGATGCAGGTTCCCAGCTACAGGCCATATCAGTAATGGACTCCAGAAGAAACATAACATCACCTACAATCTGCACGAAGAGGATACTGTATACCTGGATGGGATTGTCAGTCAGGGGGCGCTGCGGACCAGGGCTTGCGCGCATACCTTTTGAATGAAGGCTGAAGGTGGTGCATAAGCGTAGATGCCCAGACAAAGTTCGATCGAATGTACGTACCATTTTTGATCTCAGGGGAGGAGTCCCAGACACTGACGCCATAATCAAAGTCAGCTACCCCACCACCCTGCGCATAATAGGCGTTTGGATTGGATGACGAAGCAAGTGCGGGGTCCAAAAGTGGTTCAGTGGTCTCATTGGCAGCGCCGTACTTCTTGTTGGGGTTTGGTGCTGAGTATGAAGGGGGGCTACTGGATAGTTCGACATGGTGACTACTGATGGGTGATGAGGTTCTGGAAGTCTCGTGACGTATCCCGTGATTGCGTGAGAGTACTAGTGGTCACTCCGGGACCGAAACGGGTTGGACACTTCTATGAAGCAGAGTCTCATCAATGCCATGGCTGGCCCCTCGTCGGGAAAGGCTGGACTCGCAAGGGATCAATCTGAGAGTATGTCTTGTTCCGGAATCCCTCTCGTCTGTGTGACATTGACGCGATCCAGTCAATCGTATAATCGCTGAGGCTTCGAAGAATTCAAGATTCTTTCAAGTGACGTTTACTGGTACTTATCGCCCGAGTATAGGATTCTGAAGTTGAGCCTCAGGAGGCCAAACGGAAGGATGGAATGTTGACTGAAAAAATTGGGAAGCTGCTTGCGGAACGGGACAGCGTGATGAGCATTATGGACATTCGTAAGATTGTTCTGCTTTCGAATCGGAAATGTGATAGGTCTAACCGACCATTCAGGTAATGCAGAGTCCACTGTGGACAAAATGGTGAGGGGCGGGCACATAGTTCATATCAAGTCTCCATCCGGCTTACAGGGCTTAGATATCTGCCATGGAGGCAACAAGGGATGTGTCAAAAATAATATGCCATGTTGACCTCGATGCATTCTATGCTAGTGTGGAAAGTCTGGATGACCCAAGCCTAGGCTAGTTCCAGTGTCAGAATCTTCGTCATGCACAGAATTTAACATTCGGCCGTGACAGTGGGGAAAGCATTCGGCGTCAGCCAAGGCGTGCTTACGACTGCCAGCTATGAGGCTCGAAAATATGGATGTAGGTCAGGCATGGCCAGTAAGTGCCAAACTTCGTGGCGATTTCATTCCGAATTATTGTAATTGAAAGCCCGCATCTTTACCAGCATTCGTCGCAAAGAAACTTTGCCCACACCTCATCATTGTCCCCTCGCATTTCGAGAGATACGCCCAGAAAGCACGTTCACTTTTCTTATCGATATTTTCTCGTCCTTACCTGTGACACTTACGCAGTCAAAAGAAGTCATGGATGTTTTGGGGAAGTATGATCCAGACATGTGTATTATGGGTAAGCATCCTATTCGAATCCCCCATGATACGGAACTCATCGTGGCACAGGTGCTGATGAAGCGTACCTAACGTCAGTCTTGATTTCTCAACCACTTGCCCACCGATATATTTTCGGTCATTAGGCTCAATGATTACTGCGATCTTCATAACATGACGCCGGAAGAATGTGTGGAACAAATGCGAGCCGACGTTCACCGTGAAACTCAGCTTACTTGCAGTGCAGGTATCGCGGCAAACCGCATGCTCGCGAAAGTAAGCATGACAACTATAATCATTACAAGTATCCGCGCTTTCAACACGATTTGCAGATATGCTCGGATCGCAACAAGCCCAACGGACAATTCACACTCCCAAGGAATGCAGACGACATCATCAAATTCATGCATGACCTGCCCATGCGGAAGGTACATACTGGCCAACCTTAATATTACTCTATCAATGCGATTTTCCCTGCAGATACCCGGCATTGGGCGAGTGACAGAGCGGATCTTAACCTCTCTGGGAATTAATACTTGTGGGGATGTTTGCAAGCATCGAGCGATGCTCCTTAGTATGGACAAGCACCTCCCAGGGGGGATATCGTATCTATTGAATGCACACTTGGGTATCGGCTCCAATATCGTAGAGCCACCAGTCAGAGAAGACCGCAAGAGTGTAGGAGTTGAAAGGTGGGGGATTCAGGCAGGCAACATTCAGGAACAATGCAATAATTACAAATTGATAGGACTTTTAGCCCGGATGCCGACAAGGACGCTTTATTAGCTAAGCTGGAGGGCATAGCAGAGGACCTAGAGGAAGATTTGGCTCGAACTGGATGGGCAGGGCGGACGGTCACGCTGAAATACAAGTTGGACACCTTTCAGAGTACAGCGTCCCTTTGTCCAGTCATGGTGGTACCTGATGCATTAAAATTCATTTAGCATTTACACGCGCGAAATCGCTGTCTCGGTTCATCACATCAAAAGCCGATATCTTCGCCGCTGGGAAAGAACTATTTTTGAAGGAGTTCCCGTCCATATCAAAGCTACGTCTGATTGGCCTACGCCTCACAATGCTCAAGGATCTCCGGCTTCACGAAGGTGTGATAGACAAGGTTGCTCTTCTGCTTTGAAATTGGTTCTTTTAGAATAATCCAAGTTCACCGATGCCGTAGTTTCTAGTGTCTAGTCCAAACTTCAAAAAGCGGAAACGGTTGAGTGATGGGAGTGGCGCGGAGCCGACGAACCATGGTTTCGCAGCAGAGGCCACGTTGGCGAGCAACTTTGAGGCTGACACGTCAGCGATGGAAGACGATTGCATAGGCTGGGAACTTGGGAATGCCCCTGAGGGGCCTTCTAGATGGGATCGGCGTAAGCGAGAGGAAGAAGCTTTACTTTTCTCAAAGACGGGGGGAACGCAGCTTATTTCTCACACCAATCCTGGCGCTGACGCGGCTACGGAGAGGCCTCTGATGCTGAATTCAATCGGCGACAGTGATATTGCAGAAGGAAACGAGCCCATCTCCCTGACACGACTTCGCGACGCAGTCAGAGGTAACTATGATGGGGGATTGGCCAAATTCCAACCCTCTACCACTGCTCAACCTCAAGCATTGACATCTCCAAACGCCCGGAACAAGCGCAATCGTACCCAAACCGTGGATCATTCCGAGGCCCCTCGCAGTCCGCTGCAGTGTCCCATCTGCAGTAAGGAGCTTGTGGTCGACAATGACGAGCTCAATGCGCACATAGATTACTGCTTAAGCCGTGGCACGATCATGGAGGCAGCATCTGGGAGATGAACAGTGACATTCAAAGCTATTTGCAACTCCATAGATCGATTGCACAATATTCCCCTGATTCCCCTAATTCAGAATTGGAAAATGTAGAATTATTTTGGGCTTCGTCTGTATGCGCAATATTTATTGCTTATCTATGAACTGGCCGTTTCCAATTTCCACAAACGTATGTACCGATGTGTGAGCTCAAGATCCCCCTTACAAGGTGCGTTTGGATGAACCTTCTTGCAATATGAAGTGTAGAAGACAGGAATGGCGCCATTCCTATCGAGGCTAATGTGGCCGAAGCCCATGAACGTCAAAATTAGCTATTCGGTTGTTGGTGGGCGCACGGCTACCACGCTGGGGTTACGAGTAATGACCTTACAAAAAGCTGGAAGAATAAAAGATGCGCATTGTCTTAGCAGTCACTGTAGTGGTCACAAAGCAAGTGGGACGTTCGGCTGCAGAAGCACAATGAACGTGTGTCCTGATAAAAGCGAGTATTCTGGACCACTGCTATGAAATAGGATAGTTTACAGCTTCTAGAGCGCCACTAACCGCATCGACCGCATTCACGATAGATCGTTTGTTGAACACGGGAGAAGTTTTCTAATACAGAAGAATCCCTGATACGATTGATTGGTGATTGTGCAGGGGGACTCAAGCCCACCCTGCAAGAGTAGCAACATACGCCACCCCAAGCTTAGAGAACTCCAGCATGTGATCGAAGCTGAATTCTGGAGAGATGTCCAGCCGGCTAAGGGGAAAAAGCCCGTTATTTTGGTACGGCGGATTATTCAGGAAATGCGTACTCGTTCGTGGAGTGGATATTCTTGTTCGAATCTTCGAATGCTGATTCGATACCGAATGCCGAGGGGATACCAGCCTTATTCCAGCTGGCATGATCAGAGCAGGCATACCCACATTTAGTCTCGACCCAAGGGATATCTAGATACGTATCAATGAGGTCTTCAATCAACGAGGTGAGTCTGACATGAGGCAAAAAACCGTGTCAAGATCCCAAGGGTTTGAATTAATAAACGCGTTTGGCTCGCTCACTTGGGATTAACAAAGTCCGTAATGACGCCCACTACTTCCTTGGTCCCTTGTTTTACCCAAGCAGTCATGTCAAACTGAATGATGTGAGTACTTTGCATTCCGAGTAGCTTGCATTAGTGAAGCGGAATCCATACCTGCAGCTGACTCTTGACCTTCGCCCCTTGCGACACGTAATCGTTCACTACCGCTTGAGAGCCAAGAAGCCCACCTTCCTCCTGCAAGGCAAGGGATACCCGAATGCTTGGTAACAACAAGGTATAACCACGAATTCACTTACGGCGGAATAGAAATGCCATTCCACGTCATGGATAGGGGTAAAATTTGCGGCTAACAATACCCTGTAAGTCTCCAAAATCGTAACTGTGCCAGACCCTGCGGAAATATCGATTTGAAATTCATTGTGGCGGCATCGGCGGACACTGACCATCATCATCAGCGCCAGGGGCTGGTAAGAACGGAAGGAAATTTGTGCTGGAAGCGGTTAGTTTCTACAGCAACAATTCGGATGTGAACGGATCACCTATCCTGGTGTGCGCTAATGATGACGGAGCCAGTATCTTTTGACATGGATGTCCCCCTTATCCTGACGATCTGAGGGCCTACAATCGTAAGAAGGCTCAGAGCGATGCAATCCGCGCTCTTACGATCGAATTTTGGCCCCAGGGATGCTCAAACTCGTTGACAGTGATGCGAGTTTGCAGTTCATCCGAAGCCGTCTTCGAGGTAACCTTTCGAATTCCTGAGTACAGCATTGTATGAGAAAGGAGTTGATGTTACCTCATTGATCTTGGATAACAGCCATAGCTGGCTTTCGCGGCCCGTCAGGGAGCGGTAATCTAGCGGCGTGATCAACATTTGCTGCATTCAGTGCTGGAAGGGACACAAACATCGCGTCCTAAAACTTGTGAACTTCCTCAAATTAGCCCTCGGGCCCTTGGTCGATAGTAACTTGATAGTGGACTTGATCCGCTTCGACGCATTGTAGGTGGCAACTGGAATTCACATTGAGGTTTGGTCAAAAGCACCACAATATCATTCCTACTCTCTACACCAGCAGCGGACTGCTCAAGGTCCCCCGGAGCATAGTCTGGAGAATCAGTTCTAGAATCTGAGTTTAGGGAAACGCTGAAATGTCATTAAGAGATCCTCACATGTCGAAGAAGTTGACGGAGCTTGCTTTCGCAATGATCTACAAAAAAAAACGATTAAAACGAGCCGTATGTAAGTCAAACGCGATCCTTGCCTTTTCTCGCTCAGTTACCCACACTGGCTCCTCGTTGGGAGCAAATTGAACGAGTCGCTTCGCGTCAAGATCAAGATTGAAGCCTTGACATATGAAGTAATAGGGGAACAAAGGGAGAGCATCCCAATGCGATTCACACGCGACGGAGGCGGTCAGACGAGCGATTGGACAACACGCGTCGCGCATGCCACTCACCTTCGGGGACGGCCTTGAGTAATTCCTCCTGAGCTACGTACTTGAGCGCAAGCTGGGGATCATATGATACTGACGCAGATAAAACAAAGCTGGCACTCGCCAAGGCCAGAAGCGATTTTAACATCGTTGTTGGTAACAGTGTCAACAAGCGCCTAGCCGGCCGGAAGCAAATCTTGAATTCAAACTGCTGAGTCCATGGCAGGCGTTCCCAAACCCTCGCTTGTGGTGTGTATCTTTAACCAATACTCGGCAAAAAGGAAGACGCTGACACAGCTATCGCGCCATGGTGTGTAGCGCCTTATTGTGGGAGCGGGTAAGGCGGCACCTACGCCCCCAGTTGGCCCGGCGCTTGGTGCGAAAGGTGTAAAATCCATGGATTTCTGCAAGGAGTTTAACGCTCGTACGGCACACATCTCCCCCGGAACGCCGATCCCAACCACGATAATTGTTCAACCTGACCGCACGTTTGCGTTCGTGACAAAAACTCCAACGACGTCGTACCTGCTAAAGAAGGTCACTGGGATTGAGAAGGGACCTGCACATCCAAGCCAGATCCTCGCTACCATCAGTCTCAAGCATGTGTATGAAATTGCAAAAATAAAGCAGACTGATGCACACTTGAGCCAACTCCCACTGGAAAGCATTGCACGAATGATTATTGGGACCGCAAAAGCGCTCGGGATACAGGTGATTCCTTGAACATGCGCCTATTCCTCTCTTTGACCCGATAATACCATTTGCGTGTGAGTAGCACGTGTACCATGGATCCCAATTAAAGGGTGCTTAATCAAGATCAATTTTCCTTTTGTAGCGTCCTGTTTCGCGGAAATTGATCGAATGAAGGACAGATGGCCCGCCTTCGTCGTGGGTGACGCGCGGTGCATGCGGGAAACACTGGTGATCACGGGCTTCAGGAGATGTTTGGCGTCTCTTGATGCTCGACAACGGGTGTGATCTAAATGGTTGTGCCGCACCGGAAATGGCACTGTGTGCTATGAAGGAGCTGCTTCAATAATCAGTGACTGCCCAACGTATTGCTTCTGGTCTTGTCTCAATTGAATACATACATTCAGTGATTCTCCACGGCCAGTCTCTTCTTCAACTGAGTATCAGGCAAGAAGATCGTCACACTGTGATGACGCTCGAGCTAGCTGCTGATGCGGCGAAGCGGAGGATGGGAGTCTTTAAGCGGTAGGGATGTCCTAGGATGTTGCCCTCGTGGCCAGAACGGAGCACCAGACGCTTTCTTGGACGATATCAAGTGAGAATATGAAGGGCATTCTGTGATGCGCGGGAAGAGAAAAACAGTGTGAATACAATCCTCATTCTCCACGGACTGCCAGGCGGGGCCCTCACAACATTAATGATAGGGCCTGTGGGATTCGAAACAATCAGAGATGATCACAGACCCACGGGTGTGGTAAGATATTAGCTAGATACCCTTGTAGACAGAACGCCCCTCGTAAGAGCTGCGATCACGGAGTAGGTTGGCCAGAATGATGTTATCATGTGGAGAATACGAGGTCCGAGGCGCAGCCACCTTGAGTATTTCGAATAAGAGAATTGGGGCATCATTAAATGAAAACAAGTAACGCCACGCTTCCTCCTCATGTCGGAGTATATGGGAACTCGTGGTGACCAGAGTTCATAATCAAAGGACCAGCTGCGAATTCCAATTAAGCGAAGGAGAAGACTCTGCTTGCTCAGTAAGATCGGGCCGATTGAGCACTTGTGCACTCGACTTGCTAAATGAGAGCATAATGAACCTCAAGCCATAACATAAGAGGTGGCCAATTCGGAGGGGGCGATCTAGACTAGAGAATGGAATACAGCAATTTTAACACCTTAACCGAGTGGGGGATGGACCAAATGTGGGATACCCCTCTGAGCCAGGAGGATGCTCAATGCGTCTAACTACCATTCACGATGCACATGCATACGGTGCCTGGGATCATTAGAAATCAAGCTGGTGCGGGCGTGCAGGACCTCGACACCGAAGCGAGGCGGAAGCTCAGATGTTTGATTTTCTTCTCTTTTTTTTTTCTTTGTTTTTCCCTAGCAACTCGGCGCGGCGTGGGCCTTTCAAGGATCGACGATTTGCGGGATGAAAAAGATCAGCTTTCTCTAGAACTTGGGTTTTTTCCCGTGTTCTTTCGACTGCGTGTGACCTTCTAGGTGCAAGGGGATAAGTCCTCCCACAAGAGAGCAACCCTTACCAAAGTAATGCCGTCCCGGTGTTGAGCCGTAGGGAGGTTCCGGAGGACGCAACGTGTCGCGTCCGTCACGCGTCATGTGAGATTCGAAGTTGGTACCATCCAGTAGCGCGCGCCTGTGTGTCAACAGATGGTTGATGTGCTTGCACAATTATTCCGGGATGCGACGCATGCTGGACGGCTATTAGCGATTCCTAAACTGCCCTCCCCGTTTCTGTCCAGGCTTCTCAACACGAGGACATTTCATGTTCTCAACTTTACGGAACCGACTTCACACTTGCAGCATGGACAGGGATTTATAAAACCGGGCCCCAATATGGAAGAATTTGTTCGGTAGGATTGTTCGTGAATCCTGTCTGGTCCATTCTTATCATTTCCAAATCTTGCTCTGCCAGCTGGGAAAAGTCATACTCAAGGCGTCGCTTCCATTCTGACCTATAAAAATCCCGCCCACTGCTTTCCTCGGGATCCACGTCTTCTCTTATTCTCCCCTTCATCTCTCCTTGTTACTGCCTTTACGTTCAACATGCCACCATTCCCAGTCTCCGAGTTGCTCGTCATGTCTTGGAGCGCGGGCAGTCCCCGCGACTCCTCCCTCTTCACCTCATGGGGTGTCCTCTACCGCTTTGAGACCGCTCTAGAGAGGAAAAAGACCGTAACCACCATCTGGAGAGCCATCAGTGAGACCAAACAAGAGCGTGTAGCGCGTTTCGAGTGGAATGCGGATGGCGATCTGGGTCGTGCACTCATCGGTGAGCACCGTTGCCCCAAATCGTCATGAGCCGATCTAATTCATTCGATCTCACAAAATGTTTAGGACGATCCTCCATCCCTATGGCAGATCTCGTTCGTCGAAACGGTCCAGCCTCGTCGTACGTCCTGTCAAAAGTCTAAGCCCTTAAGTTTTAGTTTATTGACAGGGGATCACAGATGTTGGACTGGACCCGACGGTTATGAATACACGTGGACTCAATCGACTACAACTCCTGGGGAAATACTAGTCAGTTATTGAACACTTCAATAATTTTCTGTTCAAGGTCTCACGAGTTGGACGGCCATAGTTGTATGATCCTAATGGCATCGTCATCGCTCTCTATCGAAAGGTCCCCCCGAGAAGGTGGGACATCGGCGAAGTCGTCACAACCGATGGCGAATTGCATTTCTTCAGCAATGCTGGCAGTCGGACTGTCACCCACCCTGTATGCCCGGGTTCTATTCTTTGTCCAAGCACACCTGTTGACAAATTTGCACGACCTGTGTCTAGCCGATGATGGATCTCGTTGTCCTGTCTATCATGCTTCATCGCATGGTCATTCGATGAAATAGATTAGTCTTTGAGGTTCATTGGTCTATCTTCATTCTTATAGTAAGCTTGCGATATTTCGGACTTCAATTGGGTCAGTGCTTACCAGAGCCATTCCAGCGCACTGGGCTGCCTTGTATATCAATTTTTTTTGTCGGTCCAATTTTGTCCATGTTTTTTTAATCGCTTCACGGCCATCTTTCTGTGGGCGGTCTTCAGACCAACTATTACAGAAATACCCGCTTCAATTTGATGATTTCACTGTACCAAGTCAACTATATGTAACCCATTCAACATGAGTTCTTCTACCCCAAATTGATCAGTTTGTTTTTTTTGCCTTCTTACAATTACAAAAGGTTCGATCATCAACCCAACATGAACTGGGCAATTTTTGACTGCACAAAATACACCGTCCGACCTCAGCCGCTATCGGAAGGAGTCCCTGATGCGGATCCGTTAAGCGCTTCCAAAACCCTTTAGTGTGGGCTAAGTAGCTTGTGGGACAAATGATTTGATCCCGTCCTTTCCAAACTGTCACTAGTACTAGTTCCGAGACATGGCTAGCACGTGTCCGCCGTGCCAGCGACGCAGTTCCCGATCTATGAATGTCCATGACCCCGTTTCTGGAAGGCAAGGAGAGGCTTTTCCCCTCCCTGGACCCCTCTGCCATTTTGATGATTGATCAAGGTAGCAATAGTGATCGACTAGTCACCGTAACCAGAAACCGTTGGGTTCAGCTGGTTCTCGACCTTTGATCGGGGATGAGCCCAAGCTGTCTGCACGCCCATGCCTCATCGTGAGACTGAAAATAATTTACACGTGCTTACTCAATTTGTACACGCACCCTTGCAGGCCAGCATCTGGGTTTGGGTAAGTGGAACAGAAAAAGCTGGCTAATGACAATCGCGGGACTCTCCAAACAATAACGCCGCCCATCTTTGTTCCCTTTGTTCATGTGAACAATAAAGCGTGGTTAGATTTGTATGTTTTTTTTTTCTTTCTGTGGATCTTCCACATCGCATCTTAGTCGTCCCGGGTACTTGCTTTACGTGCATGTCTCTGATCGCGTGGTATCGATGACCCGGAACCCTAATCGTGCAGAATTGCTGCATTGGCTCACCTGTTTTACAACGCATGAGGGATCCATACACGATCAACCTGTTGGGACACTGAAACGATAGGGTTACTCCCGCGTATCATTCATGCGCGATATCTCTTATTATTCGCTTCTTTGGCTGGCCCCGTTCTGCTCCAGTGTGTCAGGCACATGAAGGGAATCCACGAGGCGGTCAACAACACCAAGGACCCATGTAGCTCCGTCAGCAGATGCGAGCCATTGATCCCCTTCACTAAGCTCCTCGCCAAAATCCCTCGCTTTTAGAAGCCCATACACATGACTTGTCAGCTGGGGCCCAACTCCTCCACTGGCTCGAAGACACGCTACACCGACCGCCGAGGTCAAGGCTCGGTTAATCACCGCCTCCGCTCTGCTGCTCCACCCCACTGGGTCAGAGAGCAAAGATCCATATTCATATGTAATTATATGACCTAGAGATTTAAAGGATGCCAGATCAGCCAGACGATACAGTATTAGGCAGGTGGCGGAAGTATTGTCTAGCAGCCAAGGGAAATGTGATCGCGAAGATGCACGGAGGAGCGGCTAGCCGCCGGGGCGAGATTACAGTAGCGGCAGCCCTAGCATGATACGCCAAACATTGCATGGCAACTTTGCAGGAGGTAATGAAGTGGCCCACCTGGAAAATCAGGATGGTACTTTCCCAGTTTTGCGAGTAGCTTCAATGTGTGAGGGTGATATATCGATTCAAAGAGCTTATGTCCGCGCGCCGCTACCTTTTCCATGCCTAAAGACTCGTTCAAGAGAGTCCTACAAAGTGGGTAGAGTTCGTTCATGATAGATCAAATGGATTTGAGTTTGTTAGTTGTTCATATTGAGCATGCACGAGGCACAAATTCAGAAAGACGGAGGGAGTTGAGAATGAAATGTGAGACTAAACCTAAAGGAGAATATATTGCAGAAAAGTTTACCTGTGGGGAATTGTGGTCAACGCGGCTTTGACATCATCTTCAAGACTCTCCGTGAGTGCAGCGAGCGAATTGATAACCTACAGACGATTCGTAGGTGAGCATGGAGCACGTTTGAATTTGATTCAGCAGGATGGGCGCTAATATTTGAAGGCACTGAGACCCTGCAAGTCATTGAGCAATTTATGCTGTCAATGGAAACATTGTGGCAGACATTCTGCATCCTGATAAGGTGCTGTAACCATACTGGATACCCTCCACAGCAGGAAGTAGCAAGAAAGGCAATAATTCTGATGGTATGTAATGGCAAAGACGAAAAGGGGACCATGAATACGAACCTTTGGGACTCCCACGAAAACAACAGACTTTAACCCAGCTTCACGCATCTGCGCTGCTCTTCGGGTTCTTTCTTTGAGAGGGAAAGGCTCGGTAGATGGTAATGATACCGAGGTCGGGGACCCAGAGCCTGCCGTGCCATTGCAGTCCATTTTGTGAGAAGCAAATCTATACAAATCCCCAACAACGGACGGGGAATTGGCCGCAAGGAATGTGGCCGTCTGTGAGTTACAATCAGATTTAGTTTTAGTAAAAATGTGCTGTATTGCACATGATAGTAAAGGAGAGAAGATTGGCAAGCCAAATGCATGTTCTGTAAGGTGGGTGATTGTGGCATGTCGATTGAACAAGATTTAATCGGCGTTGAAGAAGAGCGCCCGACAAAAAGAAGCGAACGGATGGCTGCAGCAGGAGAAGGATCCATCACCACGAGAGGCTCGATAACGGGACGATTTTAATGAAAAGTAGGGCACCAGCAAAAGTGATCTGCCATATCCCGATAACGCTGGGTACGTGAAACAGAGTAACAGAATGGAACAGAATGAAAAAACATATTTCTGGGCCCTACGGTATCCCATGAACCCTTAGGGAAACCCCATGCACGCTAGGCTGGGTCTGCTGGCCAAAGTAGACTCTTCCACTTCATAGGAAGCACAACAGTGGGTAAGCATCACTCACAGCAACTGCAAGCCACCCATTCTCAGCCTTATGTGCAGAAGCTTCTTTCAGAGTCGTCAAGAAGATTGGAGCAAGCTTCTCTAAGCCAGGGTTGGGCAGGGGATTAGGACCTCGGAGTTTCAAGAGGGTTTTCAACGCAGTTGGGATGCTCATGTCTATTTCGAAGTTACTGCGCAAAGGGAATAGCTGAAAACTGCTATCGAAATTCGTCAGTCCAAGTGTGTGTGGGAGGCACAATGTCGGAAAACTGCGGCATCGATCAAAAAAACTTTTTTGACGTTTAAACGCTTGGAGTTTGGCTTGATAATTTTCTTTGGCGTCTTGGTTCAATATTCTTATTTCACACTGCTAATCATGGTGGTCATTCGCAACCTGACTGGTGCTGCATTGTCCTGCGTTGATTGCAGCCCTGATGAGATTTTGCAGATGTTCACCTTCATGCGTGTTCGTGTCATCATGTGCATGTGACGAAACTTCCCTTCCGCTTCCTCAGCACTTGGACTGGTAGGCTGTAACAAGGCTAGAAACTTATGCGTGCGCTTCAGACCACTTGTCTGCACTTGAGTTTCCCTTTATCCTTGCATCGCGCTTGCTCCGCATGGAGTCACACTGTCGCATTTTATTGCCTCAGTTCAGCGTCACTGTCTGTCTAAACACGTACCCGAACCACGTCTTTGACAATTCTAAATAAATGCTTCCCACTGCATCGAAATTGTCAAAAACGTGTCTCATCTAACATTGCGATGTCTGACCAATGCCTTCTCATTGGCTGCTGGATGGTGTTTAAAATAAACGTTAATAGGGGATTTTCCGAACGTGCTCGGACCTGTTGGGCTGACGTTAAGTCACAGGATGCTATGTGACTTCTCCATCTGTGTTCTTGCATAATGAATGAGGTACCGTAGTAAACGTGGTTCAAGTTAATTCAGCATGATTTTAAATGGGAAAACAACCAAAATCTGCGTTAATGAAGCTGTGACAACAGCAAGGAGTTAGAAAGAAATCAAAACGAAGAAAATGAGGAAGAGCAATGACTAAGTATTGCAGCAAAAGATACATATATCCTCGACTGAATCCAGTAGTAAACGAGGTCGAGTCAAGAGAGCGCAGATTAAAAGTGCCTAGTGGTTTAGGATGTAGCTTCCGAGAGCATTCGGGTAACCTTTGTCATCAATAAGCTTGTCACCAGGATCGACGTTGTACAACGAAGGAAGAAAGCCTACGAAAAAAGTCAGCACCCAGCATCGTCATACAAACTGAAAGAAAGTCGCACCGAAGGGGAAGTGAGCTGCCACATAGTCAGTCTTATCGAGGAAATCAACCATGGTCGTTACGAACTTCCAGACATCCCCAGAGCATTTCCCGTACCCCCCGGGACCGAAGCCCTGTGAAAACAAGTTGTAACGAAATGCAAAATAAAACTGGGATGAACATACAGCACAAGCCCACTCAGAAACCCAGAGCTTAATATGGAAGGTGTTCCAGAACCTTTCAACCCAATACATGAAGTCAGCGGTGCTGGTCAGGTAGCAATGAATGGCGAGGTAGTCAACCTATCCGTCAACGAAACACTCAGTATGGAAGGAGCGGATCAAGTATGAAAATAGATTCCGTACACCACAGTTTTCATTGCCACCACACGCCGCAAAGAAGTCCTGGAACCACTGAATAGCGTTCTCTTGACAAGTGCAAGATGGCGAAACAAGCGTATATCCGTGCTTGCCGAGCCAGCGAATCTCCTGGTTCCACAGATCACTGGCGTTTTTTGGTGACAGGTTAGCCTGGGAGGGGATATTGACCTCGTTCATCCCCATAAGAGTGTTCGTTCCCGGGCTCTGACGGAGATTCTTGAAGTCCTCGAGGTTCTTGTGACTCCATAGCATACGTGCACAGTTCAAGCCAGTGGTTTCGTAATGATCTGGACACGAGGCGCTCCATGTATACACGCTACAAGACGGTAATTTGCTCTCCAGACTCATTGGAAGCTGGAGAAAAAGAAACGTGCTTACTATTGCGTCTTGTCAGTGACAAAATACTTAAGCAATTTATCGTCATTGCCGGCCCATGCGAGACCAACTTTTTTGTTGCCATTTGCAGGGGGCTGAGGAGTGTAAGTGGAGGTCGCCGTGGGAGTAGACGTGGTTGGCCCAACCGGTTGAGGCCTCGGAGTGGTCGAATGCATCTCTGAAGTTGAGGTTATCTGAGACATAGACGTGGTGGACGTTATGGGTCTCTTCTTGCAACGCCTCCGTTTACCGGCTGAAGTACGACGGTCCAAGCCTTGCTCGTAATCCTTCTCAGCCAAGCGTACACCATGGTCATGATGCAATTGTCCATGCCCTCGCACGCGAAGGTTGCCATGGGTATCAACTGACAAAGCGTTCGCGCTTCCAGGCGCAGACGACAAGAACGTAGCAGTGAAAAGTGCAATAACCGTGATGAGATGGCTGAGGACGGCCATCGAGTCTGAAGAAAAGGACGTGATCAGATCTCTTTCACGTTGACAACAATTCAGGAAAAATCGCACTATTGAATGAGAAGTTGGCGAGGGATGTTTAGTGAACGTAGCTACTGAAAAGAACGTCGACGGGAACGAAAAGAGAGACAAGACAAGGAGCTTGAGAGCGATGAGAGGTAGCGGTTATGAGAGTGGTTGAGATTTAAGGAAAAACAATCAAATGATCAAGCTGCCAAGGCAACACTCGCGAAATTTCAATCAGTTGGTTGTTGCTTCCAACCATCCGTAATTCTCCGCAAATGAGCCATAGTCTCTTTTGTTGCCATGTGGCATTGTAGTCACATATGTAGTATTTTTTTCAGTACACTGTGGCGTGCAGTGAGGGAATCATCAACAGATTATGTGGTACGGGTGGATAGCGCCAGGTAGGGTGATCCTCGGGGCTCATGGTGCCGGGGGGGCCATTTGTCGGGTAGCGGAGCAACGGTGTCATTCGCTATTTTGTTGTCCCGCGGGCTCATTATGACGTGGCAGTGCGGCTGTCCCGGCTAATACACTTATGAATCGGGTGTGTTTCTGCCGGATTTGTGAACTTCGGGTTGGTGTGACGTCGTCGGGGTTTGTGGTCTTTATGTGTATCTAGTGTAGTGTGAATCCCATTCGTCTCTTCTCCATTGTTTGCCCGTTTGTCCGCTTCCCGGGAGGAGGCCTGAATTTCGCAGGCTTTGTGATTCCCTTGGGTCTGCCCATGCACGAGGGGATCATCCATGAGTGTGTCTGCGTTGGAGGCTAATGTAAGAATCTCTAATGAATCAATTGCATCTCCAATGGGATTTCTTCACGAACTCCGCTAATCCGAGGATGCCTTTTGGCTTGCCCATGAGGTGTTGAGCCTAGATCGAGGTCTGCAGTCATACCTGTGTTCTCCTTCGCCGATATGGGCATGATCGGGAAGGCATCAGTCGGGTTCAAACCGCGAATATTGATGCATAGCCACTGCACAAAACAATCAGAACTCTCGAGTCTGAGTCAACCATGTCGTCTTTTGTTCCCGGCGAAAGAATGAAAATATATCCAGAGAATACAGGTCTATAATGAGCAACCAAAGGTAGTTCGGGGTAGCAAGTAGACTGGACATCCACCACTCCAATCGTGTCTTAAAGCGGTCTTTGTCACGGCTACAAGGACCCCGACATTGCAATTAGCCACGATGCTAGCATTTGAGTGGCTCGAATCACTCACTCAGATTGCGAGAAAAGATATTTCCCGTCAACGAAGTGACGGCTGCATTGCAGACCTCCGCGACCTCCGGGGAAGCAGTTTCGGCTACATGTTTCAAAATGTTGACTCCGCCCGCCCTAACGATCTCTTTCCTGACATCCCCTCCACCAATATCGCATAGAAAAACGACAGCGTGTGCCAGCTCAACGTGAACATGTGGAGCAGGTACATTTGCAGCAGTCCTCAGCGCCGAAAGCAACGAATCAATGACACCAGCATCGACCAGCGCTTTGCGCGTACCGCCGCCCCACTCTGCGCAAACAAATCTCTGTATTGCAAATGCAAACGATGCCAGCGGCTCGACCTGGTCTTCCGGCAACACCCGGGGTAAGCGAGCAAGACCTGCTGCGCACCCAGCTCCGAGCAGAACATTTGCCATCTCAAGACTGTTGGGGCGCATAAGACAGCCAACTGCCCGAGCGCTCCAATGCAATACGTCAGGTTCAACAGAGCTGAGAAGCGCATGGACTAGCGGTCCCACGCATCCAGCCTTCGCTAGCGCCTTCGAGATCTTGATCGATCGCGCCAGACGAGCAACGAGGAACGTGGCAGCACAGATGTCCTCCGGAAGCGCATTGGGTAAGGAAGCCTTTCTAATGAGATTAATGACGCTAATTTCGACAAGGCCTCTGTCTGATAATTCATCTGCCTGTTCATCTGTGAGAATGAGCCCGCCAAGGAAGCAGGCCGAGAGACGCGATGTACGGCGCATGCTGCCCAATAAACCTTTCTGGGACACCAAATCGATGATGGCTGGCTGGAAGAGCATGTCCACTATCTCTTTGCTCCTACAAATGCGCGAGAGACACCAGATGGCTCCGTCCATATCGTCAGAGAGTGTTGTAGTGAGGAGTTCCATTATCGCTTTCGTCACACCAACACGAGTCATCATATTTGCACTAACGGTATCGTACCTATTGGGGACAATAACATTCATTATGTGAAGGGGGGTATCATAGTATCACGCACGCTAAAACTCCAAGGGTTATCAAAACAATGGTATGATCGCCCTGATCGCTAGAACGCTGTCGAAGAAGAGTGATTAGGCTATCCACAACAGTGGCAGTGGCCAGCATATGAGCATTCTTGTCCGATGAGGTTGCTATCCCTTGCATTTGAATTAGTAAGTCATTCAGTCTTGTCGAGTCCCCATTGTTATTATTAAGCTCGGCGTTAAACTCTTCCACGATCTCTAATGGACTGTTTCCTAATCATCCACCAGTATCAGCAAAAGGGGAGTGTCCCGAATCGTCGGTTCTGCGCACCTTTGGCAAGAGAGGTCGGGTGTGAGTCAGACCGACTCCTCGGGGTCCCACCGTCAACCGATCCTGCACTTCTGGAGCTTGTCCCACGCGAGCTCCCCCCCGCAGTGTTCCGTCGACTCGTCGTGTATGGTGTCAGCTGCGGCTCGATGGGCTGAGGTTCCATTGACTCGGAAACCGGAACAAGGCCAGTCCCGTTCGCGGTATTGGGACGGCGGTAGAATTGTCCCGTACGTGAAATAGCTTGACCGAACGATTGGAGTGCAGCATTTGAGGCTGATTATACATAATCCGACAGTGAATTAGCGGAATTGGCAGATGGGCTCATGGGCAAAAGGGAGTTATGGTCTTACTTGATCTGTTGTGCGTTGGTGCAACCCTTTCTGAAACAACGCGACGTGGATTAGAGGGTCTCGGCGAGGTAGCAGGTCGGTGCGGAGTGATGTTCCCCTCGCTGAAATGCCGACGCGCAGTCGTTCTAGAAGGATTTTCGTTCGGTGGCATTGGCCTAGGACCTTGACTAGAAGTTGAAGTGGGGGAAAAGTGAAGAGATGTAACGCCCCTCAAACCCGAAGCACTTGTTAAAGGGGGATCTTCATGAATTTGCCGTGCTGATACTCCATTGCTATGTGAACAAGACTCATCCGCCACATCAATAACTGGCCACGCAGATGCAAGGCTAGCAAAGTCCGGACGAGCCCTCTCTTCTTTCGCCCACGCTTTGGTTAGGAGGCTCCATATATTGTCAGGAATAAGCACATTGCCATCTACGTCTGGTTCGGGTCGATCTGGTCGTTCATCCTCTTCTATTACGAGCTGATAGATGCGGTCATATTCCAAATTCCCCCATGGACGTGTACTCGTAAGCACCTAGCCAAAGCGTGCTCAGGCAACGGGATCGAGAGCAAAGGGGGATGGGACGCTCACGTCGAACGCACACATGGCAAACGCATATACATCTGAAGGGCGCGTGAAAATCTATAGGTTACAGAGTGGGTGCCCAAAGGGTAGACGCTGTTCCAAGGCCACTCACAGCCTTCCAAGCCGCTGGGCTGTAATAATGGTGAGAATAGGGATTGGCACTGGGTGCAGCCATGTTCAAGCCACAGTCAGCAACGCATGATTGCCCGTTCTCATTAACGAGGATATTCGAAGGCTTCAGACCCCCGTGAACAATTCCATTCTGATGAAGGAAGAATGGCGTAAGCGATCAGAAGACACGAACAACAGAAGAGATTTTTCTGACCTCGTGGAGATACTGCATGCCTAGTGCAACTTCTAGAAGCTATATAGAACCGATCTTAAGACCCTAACGCCATTGTACGGTTTCGATAAGACGCACAAGCCTAGTCCGGTCTGCGTTTGGATTTCGGGAAATATACTGAGATATGTCCCCATTTTCCAGATGCTCTGTAACCACAAATAAAGGGCTAGCATCACTGGGAGATATCCCAAACGCAGTGAGGATGTTAGCATGTTTTGCATTTGACCACATTGTGACAAGAGGGCATAATTTCTGGGACGATTGGAACAATGCAGGTATTTGCGACTGTGTCAAAACCATGAGAGCGGGATTTTACTCGCCTCATGAGCTGTATTATTCGGAAACTGTTTTATTGAGACCCTAACCCCAAACCAAGTGCCATGGGAGAGTGAGGTGGGATGGACTTCGGGCAACTGGTCATCTTCGGCGATATGAGTTCTCGGTATGACTCTAGGAGTACGATTTGAAGTCTGGTAGGACCCCATCACTGTCCACAGCAGTGGGTCTGACCGCAAATACGAACTAGGGAGCTGGAAGCCCGGTGCATCTCCTGTGTTTGACCTTTTCGGAAACTGGGTGTTGCACTGTTTGCATTGTATACCCAATTGAGCCCATGGTTACGTAACAAATGAGGACGCCACCGCGGCTCCCGCTCTCGCCAGGCCGAATGGATTACTCCGTCCTCCCATTTTGGTTTGGGGGGTTCACAGGCTCGGCCAGGGCGCTTACTGAACTGGTTAATGATAGAGTCACCCAGGCAGGAGGCGTACTGCGATGCCTTTGAACCACGCCGTGGAACCATCATAATGTATTTCCCTAATTGCCGATCAGCTCCAATCCTCGAAGGCGCTCTTCCCCTCACACTTCGCGTTTGGTATCTGGACTTGCTGTCCACCATTCCAGAAACGTTTTCATATCATATTTGGTTCATCCTCCGCCTATCCCGATCAGAACCGCTCGATCAACGTGGCAAAATTCCTCACGGGCGTAAGCGACAGTGCAGCCAAATATGGAGTAGTGCTTGATTATATGGAGTCAAAGAAAGCACTACATATATACATATTTAAATAATGGGATCGTCTTCCCGTGCCTTACACTTGTCCCCTCCCACCAGGCCAAGATGTCATCCCCATCGTCAGAGGCTCCAAAGTCTGCAGTATCGACAAGCGATGCGCATTCAGTTTCTACCTCTGCTTCTGTCCTGCGTCCCAGCACGACGAGCGGTTTCCCCGTCGCTCCATATCAGCCATACGACCCCATTGCCGAGGAATCCGAGAAGAAAGAGGAAGAGCCCCAATCCCCCGACCAGGCTGAGCATTCGCATGGTGAGCTGATGCTGACGTGCTGGGTATGCCTCAATACTAATTGATCCATAGTTGTAGTTGGTGCCACAGGCATCTTTTCGCGGGGTTACATGACAATTAGCTATTTGCTAGGCTTTAAGGAGAGATGGAGCCTGACTCTCTGTAGGTCATCTCCCTTTTTCCGTAACGAACGCTCGCTCAAGTGTCCCTAAAGTCATTGTATTTGGGGGCGCACTTATTGGATTCGTATTGGCACGATCTTTCATGTTGGATCCCAGAGCGTCAAACCAGAAGAGGCACCTTCCCCCAGGTTGGCAATCTTTCTCGTTTGAGCATGGACCGATCCATCTAAATATAACCCACAGGCGAGTGGTTCTGGGCCGGCCGGCCACCGATCCGGGGGGCTCTCATCGCTCATGTTTACTCGTCCTTCTGTGGGTCGCCTGAGAGCTTCATACCTTGCAGCATGAGCTGAGGATAGAAACTTTACAGTCTTGGCTTGGGGAACTATTTTTGAATTCTTGCCTGTGCTCCGCAGGGTATGCCACCTCCTTCGGGTTTGATTCTACCTTACGACCTGACCACAATGTTTCCAGAGGACATTAGTCTTGCATAGCATAAATGGCTACATCATTCTCGCCATTCTGCCTGCAAGCATAGGGTCCGGTTTTGTCATCGCCCGACGCACCATTGGGGGTGCGCCTGACACACAAGTACTCTTCTATCTCTTGGGGCTTTTAGTCCTCATTTCCGCCACGCTTGGGATGGTCTGGGTTCGTGATGTCAGACAGCATCGGAAGTGGATGCTTCGTGAGTCGGTCTTTACTAGGGTCCCATATAGCTCGAAACATGTTTTTTTGTGTTAGGTTTTGCCTCATTGCTGGGTGTTGTCATCACCGCACGCATTATCATGTTGGCGGCTCGCAGAATTATAAGTGATATTGGGACATATTATGCCGTAGGCACATCCCTCTCCATGACTGAAATCATTCATTTACCAGGACATCCTCGACCTACAGTTATTCAGTTGTGCTGAGATCCTGGCTCTCGCACCATCTACGTTATCTCAGTACCCCTCTTGCACTGTTGCCCAGCAATCGGGGCAGTTCCTCGGCTCTGTATTCGTCGGAGTTCATGCCTCTGTGAACGAAGAACCTATCAATTATGGCGCTGCCTTCCGGCTGGCAATGGCTGCAGGCCTGTGGATAGCGTTCATACTCCACGTCTGTGGCATCGAATTATACGTACGTTCGACGTCTCCGTAGAGACCAATCATCTAATGGTGTCACTTTGTAGATTCACTTGTCCGAAAAGGCCAATCTTCATCTGAAAGGTTACGAACTAACGCGTTAACGGGAAAACACGGGGTTGGACTCACCTATTCTGGTCTTTCAGTTGTTGTAAATCCATTCAGCAGTGTTCCTGATTCCTTAACTTCTTTTTGGTGTGGTAATCAATCTAATGCTATCGCGCCGCATTTGCGACGCTTCATTTACTTGATATCAAATGATAGAAATCCATGTGTGGTCGGTTGAGAAATTCACCGCATGGCTGGGCCGCGTCAAATTGGTAACTATGGACTACGGTAGTCCAACCCATGCCCGAAAGCGTGATTTGTATGGGTCAGCCGACTCCAAGTTCAACTGAATCCAAAGGACTTCTGGAACAAAACTAATTTGGATTACTTAACCGAAGTATAGGATTATTCGGGTACAGGATTCATTATAGCGAGATTGGATAGGACATGAATTACCACATATCTTCTAGCGCTCCGTAGATGTTTCTTCCAAACAATGGTGGTGGTGGAAGATAGTCTGGACATCCACCGCTCCAGTCATGCTTCAAAGCAGTCTTCGACACGGCTATTGAAGGAGAGGAATGTATGTCAGATACAGATCGAACCTAGTCATCAATCACATGTCACCCACCAACATGACGAGACCATATTTTGCCAGTGACGGAAGTCACGGCGATATCGCATACCTTCGCAACCTCTGGTTGCGCGCTTTCCGCCACTTCCCGCAGAATTTCCACTCCACCTGCCCTGACAATCTCTTTTCTGACCTCCCCACCTCCAATGTCACATAAAAACGAGATCGCACGCACAAGCTCAATGTGTACATGGGGTGCTGGTACGTCCGACGCGCTCCTCAAGGCAGAAAGAAGGGAATCTATTACACCCGCCTCAACAAGGATCTTGCGTGTGCCTCCCCCCCATTCCGCACAAACAAATCGCTGGATGGTGAACGCAAACGACACTAACGGCTCAACTTCGTCGTCTGGCAAGACTCGTGGTAGGCGAGCAAGCCCCTCTGCTGACCCAGCCTCCAGAAGTATATTAGCCAAATCGAGGCTATTGGGACGCATAAGGCAACCTATGGCCCGTGCACTCCAGTTCAACACGTCAGGATCAACAGAAGTCTGAAGAGAATTCGCCAGTTGCCTGACACATCCCGCCCTCGCTAGCAACTTTGAGAGTTTGATGGATCGCGACAGGCGAGCCACCAGATATGTCGCTGCACAGATGTCCTCCGGAACGATATTTGGCGATGAGGTCTTGCGGACGAGATTGTCAACGCTAATTTGGATAAGACCACTTGCTGCCATTGCATCTGCATGCGCGTCTGTGCGAACAAGGCCACCAAGTAGCCAAGCAGAGAGACGGGAGGTGCGAGGCACGTCACTCAGTAGGCCTTTTTTCACGATGGACTCGATGAGGTTCGGCTTGATTAGGATGTTGTCCGCCAACTCATTACTTCTGCAAATGCGAGAAAGGCACCAAGCTGCTCCACCTATATCATCAGACTGCGAGTTGGTGAGGAGTTCTATGACCTTTTGCGTGACACCAAATCGTGTCATTAAATTTGCGCTAGCAGTGTCATGTCTATAGTTAAGATCGTTAATCCAGATGCGGTGAAACCTATAGTGTGATATCTCCTACGCACGCTAAGGCTCCAAGAGTCACTAAGATGATTGTGCGGCCATTGTGATCTACACGTCGTACATTGTTCAGAAGAGCCATGAGGTTGTGGAAGACGCTTGCGCTGGCAAGTGTTCGAGCATCTTCTTCCAATTCCAACGCTATTTTCTGCATTCGAAGCAAAATGTCGCTCAACTTTGCGAAGTCTCCAAACCTGAGGATCTCAGCGTGGAGAGCTGCAGCGAGTTCAGAGGCACCTCCAGCTGGGTACATCATCAACATCAACGGGCACTCAAATTCATGAAACAGTCTCACCTGACACAAACGGGACAGAGTGCAAATATGCGGGAACTGAGTTGCTACGTCCCCCCATTCCCAGAGCGTGAGAGTCCGTCCCTTGTGAGCGATTCTCCTGGTTGGATTCAGCATGCCGACCCGGGGGATTCGGCAACCGCCCCCGGCCGAACTGTTCATTGGAGATCACCAGGGGTGCGAGGCGAGGTTTTGGTTTGCGTCTGCTGATCTCTCCCACAAGAGGAGAGCCTTCGTGGCTCGATGACTGGAGGCTAGCCTGGGGACCGATGTCTGTCCGATTGACCAGAAATGAGAACCATGGGCATCGTAGTGCATGATGGGGACAAGGATAGCAGACTCACGATGTCTTGACATGTATCTCAGAGAGAAATTATCAAATGGACCAGCGGAATTCTCTCGACGATGACTCGATGCAATGACAGAGTTTGCTTCGCTCAGAAGACGGTCTGAACTCGAGCTACTGCGAAGATCCAAGGGGCGAGGCGTCGGCGTCATGTTAAGAAGGAGCGGACCAGTGGACTGCCCCTTCGATGCTGTACCCGATAACTTTGTTGGAAAGGCGTGTCTCCCCCGATCAACAAGGTTCGCACGTGTCCGGCCCGGGGTGTTATGTTTCTGTGAGATGCTGAGAGGGGATATGGGCTGCACTTGTGGATGCGGAGTCCCAGAAAACATTGGAAGCGCCGTATTTGTAAATGATTCAGGGACAAAAGGCGATGGAGGCAACCCAGCCGGCCAAGTAGATATTATCTCGGCGAAGCCTGGACGCGCCCTCTCCACTCTCACCCACGCTCGCCTGAGAAGGTTCCAAATGTCATCTGGAATTGTTCGGATGTCCCACGCTTCCCCTTCCGGGCGATTTGGACGCTTGTCCTGTTCCACCACGAGCTGGCGAATACGGTCGTAAGGTAGATTTCCCCAGGGCCGTTCAGACGTGAGGACCTAACACGTTAATGTTTAGGCACTAAAACGCGGTGTTGAAGCTAGATCGATTCTTACATCAAACATACACATGCCAAATGCGTACACATCTGAGTAAGGAGTAATCATCTATCACACATTGCGTGAGTCTTAAAGCCCAGGAACTTCGTTAGCGAAGAGGCCACTCACACCTTCCCACATTTCCGGGCTGTAGTAATGATGAGAAAAGGTGTCCGCACTCGGCACAGCCATGATCATGCCGCAGTCTGCGATGCAGGACTCCCCGTTGTCGGTGATAAGAATGTTCGAAGGTTTCAAGCTGCCGTGAATGATTCCATTCTGTAATTATTTAAAAAAAAAACCGATATATCCTGTGAAATGGCAGAGATGGAGAGACAAAGGGGCTCAGACCTCGTGAAGAAACTGCATGCCAAATGCGACGTCCAAAAGCTGTTGCATTGCAAATTAAAAGAACAAGTCAGCTTCAGATAGTCCTAATCCCTCGGGAGACGCACAAGTCTAGTCCTGTTTGCGCGAGGTTTTTTAGCGAGATATTGTGAAATGTTCCCATTCTCCTGAAGTTCCGTAATCATGAACATGGGGTCGGTGTTGTCGGATGATGCACCAAAGACTGTAAGAAGGTTCGCGTGTTGCAGGTTCGACCATGCAGCAATACGCGAGTATAATTTCTAGCGGAACGCCCACCAGGTAGGAGCGCTAAGCGATTGGTGCCCAGCTATGCATGCTGATCTTACTCACATCGGGAGCCGTATGACGCGGAAAACGCTTGACCATGACTTTGACACCGATCCAGCTCCCAGGGAAAGCTGAGCCAGCAGCTCTTCCGACCGGAGCACTGTCATCTTCGACTATATGGATTGCCGTTATGATTCTGGGCAGAGCAGGAACAGTGTCTGAACCATTCCGAGTGGCGACGTCCATAGCACATTAGCAAGAGCCTGAGGGCGGAAAGCAAAGTATACCGGTGGCGAGGCTGTCCTTTCAACAACCAGCATCAGTCTCCCCGATAGTCGGGGTGTGATGGACTGCGTTCCTTCCGTGCAACTAGAGACATTTTGAATTGAACTTCGAATTGTGGCGTAGGCGATGCAAATGATTGCAATTCAGTGATGAAAGAATAACCTAATTAACCAGTCCAGCCTTTGTATCATATTACACGGACAGCCCACCCACGTCCAAATCCTCTGTTAGGACGGAACACTGGCCGCTGCTCATATGTGTGTAAGCCTTTGAGTCATGTACAGCAACAACTGCATCTAGTGCTATCGATCAGACATATGTAGATCCGATTCTGGCGCATGTCGCTTTAGCTTACGCACGCACAATGGCCATCCGTTGTGGCTCTATTAATTCGTCTGGCCACGCCACGATAACAGGAAGAATGCGGTCCAAAATCAACTAGGAAGACAGCTGTCAGTGACATGCGCATGACTGCACGCCATTCTGATTCTTGTCGCCGAATTCGCTGCCTAACAAGTTGTTCGTCGGCCATAATATACTATTCTCAACAACCTAGCTAGCTAGAGATCATAGGGGACATCCTGGTCAAGAAGTCTTTTCCCAGATCAGTCATCAAAGGCATATGCCATGTAACACAACTTCCGCGCGCCACGGATATCCACTGCTGGCCAACCATTACGTATGAGACTGTATCATTCTTTCTACTTTGGATGTAAGTAATATTCTTTGGAGATGGTCCGCTCGAAGTGCCCCCTTTTTTTCGCTGCCAACACGGAATGTGTTGAATTTCATACTAGAATTCTCTCGGCTATTACCCAGAGACCCCACCCTGCCATCCTTGGACGAGAGTGTTATCATGCCCATTGATTTTTTGACTATCTGGGTATCTCATAGACTCCAATGTTATAGAGACATTGTCAGGCTTTGCCATGCTTCCCCACACAACGAGCTCCAATAGAACCCCCATTTCTAAGTCACGTTGCACTTCAAGAGGAGAATAAGGGAACGAGCGGCGCAATCAATCACGGAAGGGATCGGACCTTTGCCGCGCGCTGGAGGTTCCGTCGCCGCCAAACATTGAAAGGAATCATCGTAGAAAGAACCTGGAATCTTTGGTTTGGCCATTCGGAGTGTCTTGGAACAGGCGGGCATTCGCCCCGCTCGGATCGACCGTTGGTGGTATTCACTTTCATTTCAATCTAAATAATTGAAGTAACAACACTACATGATCCCAGCACTTTAAGCGCAACATACGCCAGACGACACATACACATGGAGGTCACTAAAATCAAGCAACGGAACAATCCAAAGACGCGTTCCCATATAAGTTTCACGGTATGCCTTCAGACGCGTCAATGACCACTTGGGAGAAGTGGGGTTGTGGTGGAAGGTAGTCCGGGCATCCACCACTCCAATCATGTTTTAAAGCAGTTTTTGATACGGCTGTAGGAACAAAATCATGTTTTCCAGTGTGTGGCAATTGAATTTTTTTTACTCACCAGCATTACGAGCCCATAGGTTCCCGGTGACAGAGGTGACGGCGACACTGCACACCTTAGCAACCTCTGATTTGGCATTTTGGCCTACTTGTTTCAGGATATCGACTCCGCCAGCTCTAATGATTTCCTTCCTGACATCACCGCCGCCAATGTCACACAGGAAAGTGACGGCGCGCGCAAGCTCAATATGCACGTGCGGCGCGGGGACATCAGCGGCGGTCCTCAAGGCAGACAAAAGGGAGTCCACCACTCCCGCCTCGACCAGTGCTTTCCGCGTTCCGCCGCCCCATTCCGCACATACAAAACGTTGGATTGCAAATGCGAAGGATGCCAAAGGCTCGATCTGGTTCTGGGGTAAGACGCGCGGTAGGCGAGCAAGGCCAGCCGCAGACCCGGCTTCAAGCAAGGCCTTCGCCATGTCAAGGCTGTTGGGACGCATTAAACAGCCAATTGCGCGGGAGCTCCAATTCAGTACGTCAGGGTCTTCTGACGTGCTCAGGGCATGAACGAGTGGCCTAACGCATCCTGCTTTCGTGAGTGCCTTCGAGAGTTTTATCGTTCGTGCCAAGCGGGCAATGAGGAATGTTGCCGCACAGATATCCTCTGAGATGACGTTGGGAGAGGAAGCTTTGCTAATGAGGTGATCGACACTTATTTGGATGAGACCTCGCGATGCCATGGCTTCTGCTTGGCTGTCGCAGCGAACCAGTGTCCCTAGACACCAGGCTGATAGGCGAGAAGTGAGATGAGTGCCGTGTAGAAGACCCTTCTCAGTAAGAAGCTGAACAACACCCCGCTTGATGAGCTCATCGGCCACCTCTTTAGTCCTGCAGATTCGAGAAATACACCAAACTGCTCCGGCAGCGACGTCGTCGGAGAGGGAGCCGTTAATAAGCTCCATAAGATTCTGCGTGGCACCGACTCGAAATATCATGTTTGCGCTCACAGAATCGTGCCTACACAGACAAACGTGAGCAAACATCGCATGACGAGAAGGAAAAAATCAATATACGCCATGGTCCCAAGCGTTACTAAGACAATCTCGAGTCCCCCATAATCCGTGGCCCTCCTTCGGAGTAGCGTTATGAGATCCTGTACAACACCAGCCGTAATGAGTCTTTGCGTATCCTTGTCAGAATTAGAAGCCATCTGTTGTATTCGCGCCATGTAATCGTTGAGAATGGAGAAGTCGCCATCTTGGTTGAGCTCTGTGTTAAATGCTCCAGCGAGATGAAAAGCACTCGTTCCTAACATACCCAGATTAAGTATTGAGCTGTGGACAAATCACGGAACACGCTGTTACCTCCAAGAGTGGACACACCAGATGTTTCGGACGGGTATCCTTGCAATGAGTCCCTCCAAGAAGCCCCGAGATTTAATTGTTGGTTCGTCTCAGGGACTCCATCAGTCCCCGATCGAACGGTCGTTGTGTTCATCCGGCTGAGATACTGATCTGACATGTGCAAAGCCTCCATATTCTGAGCAAGGTCAACCTCTTCAATGGTCCCGAAACCTGGCCGCAGCGTAACTCTGCGGGGGATGGACGGAGGTGAAGAATTTGCATCATAAGGTTGCGAGTCTGTAGGATCCAAACCAACGAGAGTAGGCAGTCAGACAAGCGAGTTAGGTGTTCGGAGAAAACAGCTCACAGGGTGGTCCTCGCATCGACGTTGTCCGAGCAGAAGCATTCCCCCAGCCGCCAGAATGACTACTCCCAGTATCCGAGCCAGATCTTGACGAAGCTCGACTCATGCGCGCTGGGTTTGAAGCACCCGTGAACATCTGTGCTGTAGCTGGGGGCGAAGAGAATCCAGACCACAGAGGCGTTGGGAATGTTCCGGCACTTTGGTCGAAGTACACATCACCAGGTAACGAGTTCGCGGAAAGCTCGTCCGAACCTATACTCCGAGGAGGACTTTGGGCCACAACAAATTGCTCCATAGGCTGCGGGGACGAGCGTAGGTACTGCTGTTGTGCATCGACGGAAGAAGTGGAGCTTGGTCGATGAGCTGAAAGGTTGAGGGGCGGTGGTGGTGGCAAACGCGGAAGACCAAAGCCACGTCCGGACGCACGTTGCCGAGAGCCCTGTACTGGGACAGGCGGGTGACCCGGTATATGGCTCATATGTGACCCCGAAGCAACGCGCTCATATAGCGGCAAAGCTGTGTGGATTGACTCTTCGCTCCCAGAGCGGCCGAAAATGTCGAGCTGCCGGGCTGCGGAAGTGTTCAGGTCTAGGAAGCATCAAAGGTAAGAGATGAGGGGACCCTAGACTCGCTAAAGGCTTACGAGGTGGTCCTAGCAACTGGGAAGGCGGTTGGGGGGGAGGGGAAGACGGCTCAGCTGGTGCGGTGGCTCCGGGCCATAATGAAATAATTTTGACAAAATCAGGGCGAGCCCTGGCGTCTTTCACCCATGCATCCTCCAAAATTTCCCAAATCTGATCAGAGATAGGTTCATTATCCCAGACGTCCCGCTCCGGGCGATCAGGACGCTCGTTCTCCTTCACAACGAGGTGGTATATTCGGTCGTCTTGGAGCGTTCCCCAAGGCCGTTTTCCGGCAAGGACCTGTGAGTTCGAATAAGGAATACTCAGTTAGCCAGAACCCCGGAATTGACGAGAGGAAATACACACATCGAAAACGCACATGGCAAACGCGAACACATCAGAGGCTCGAGATGTTGTCTACGAACATACGTATTAGATGCTGGGGCGATTATCCCAAAGAAGACTACGCATACTCCTTTCCATGCTTCTGGGCTGAAGTAATGGTGAGCGCATGGGTTTGCGCTGCGAATGATCTCATTGATCCCGCAGTCAGCAACCAATGCATGTCCATCATCGTTAACAAGTATGTTTGAAGGTTTCAAACTGCCATGGACCATGCCGCACTGGGAACGAAATAAGATAGGCATTTGAGAAACGGGATGCAAATGACCTACCCCGTGTAAGAACTGCATACCTAAAGCGGCCTGGAGCAGCTGCCATGCCGGTTGGGCCCCAAATGAGCCCGGAATGCTGACATATATTTGTTGCAAACGTACCAGTTGAGGTTTATCCGCTGTGGGGTTTTGAGCAAGGAACTGTGAGATGTTCCCGTTCTCATGCAATTCCGTGACGATGTAGAGGGGATCGGCATCATGGGGTGATGCTCCAAAAACGCGGAGGATGTTGGCGTGTTTGGCGCTCGTCCATGATCCGATCCGCGAGTGTAAAGCCTAAGTGATGAGCCATCAGGGGGTCAAAGGGCGCGAAACAGTTGATGCATTTACTTGCCTCAGGGGTAGTATCATTCGAAAACCGTTTTATCGCGACCTTGATCCCATTCCAGGTGCCTCGGAAGACAGCGCTTATCGTCCCTCCCAGTGGCACAGCATCGTCAGCATCGATCTCAGTCGTGGGTATTATTGTTGATGGACCAGGAGAGACGTTTTCTGTGTCCTGGGCACCGCTTTCCATGACTTCCGGAGTAAGACGGATGCCACAGAAAGAGCAAGCGGGTGTTTTCACTGACTACAGGGCTCCCGATATCGTCACAGTGCCCGCACGAGCGGCTGTGCAAGACCGAGATTGAAATTCAGATTTCCGGAAAAGGAAGGGGGACACCTTCACACTTGAGCCACGAGTGGGATGTGCTACGCTACCACGAGAAAGCCCGCTCGCCTGACGCCTTTCAAATACTGTTTCAGGTCTCGGGGGGATTCGGCTCGACTAATTATCCGCAGAGTCTAGTCTCTGAGACAGTGAACTCAAACGCCACTGGACGGCATTTCGCTGAGCAGTGTTCTTACACCTGCTATTATCACCACCAGTATGACGTTGTGTATGTGGAATACATACTTACATAAATTGAATCGGTAGCCGGCGCTCTCGCGAGAGCTTGCGTAGCAACCAACTGCGATGGGATTCGCCATCGGTGAGCTGCAGTGCCTCTCATCACCAGATTTGGAGGCGGTACTATTTCCATTAAGACATAGCTCTGTCTCCGCGAACCAGTCCAAGCCGCTTCAAAAAACTTATCCACCAGCAACGAGAAAATCAAAACCGCACACAGAGTTCCACCGTTACCCGAAAACCATCAAGGTAGAGAAAATGCCTAGTGCCGGCAGCCGGTGGTTCAGCAGCACTCAGCCCCCTTGCTCACGATACATGATATGCTATGCCTCGAATCTATAACCATCCTCCGATGCTCCTATTGTCGATTATCATGGGGCCAATCCTGGAGTCATCCTGGTCACCCCATCGTCAACATACCCTTCCCAACGATGATATATCCTCCAGGCTCAACCGCTCCCTCGCGCCGCACTAGAGGTCTACGGCTGGCCCTTTGATCCTACTGGGGTCATGACTTAGTGAAGGGGTTTTACTTATAGAAAATGATGGTCGTTGTTCCAAGCTCGTCTTTTCAAACACTTTGAAATAGGATCATGACGTCAATTCCTCATGCCCTCGTGCTTCTCTTTGTGTCCGCAGATGACCATCAGCTGTATTCAACAGGCATCAAGTCCACCTCCGTGTGCATCGTATCAATGTTACGAACTACTATCTATCAGAGTCTTAGCTTCCTCCGTTATCACAGTTATTTCCAAATTAAGGCGGGATTTCTCCTTTCGTGCTTCATCCTAGCTCATCGAAAAGTGAGGTGATCTTGCCAGAAGACCTGTGCTTACTCCAATTCCCCCGAGGCTACTGACTCTGGTTCGGTGGGGTATTTTGTCATGGGGCATTTGTCACCAACAAATGGACATGTTTCTGTGAGTGCCTATCTTAACGAGATGTCGCGTTAGTCCCTGCGTGCGGCATTACTGTCTAGTTCTTGCCTAATACCCCCAGAGTTGGTTACGTACACCCGCTAATGATTCTGCATTTTCATAGCCGCCGGTACAGCATATACTCGGTGAGCACTTGTAGGCAGCATCGAGACACGAGCACTATTCCACATCCTCGAACTTATTTTCGCGATATCGGTGACATGGGAAGTGGATACTTCGCATGCTCTGCAACTGGCAGCCTATCAGCTCCTATCTGAGCACTCCTCTGTTTTCAGGTACGACTTCTGCGTTGGAAGTTATCGTCGCTGCCGCGTTGCCTACGCACGTCCTGTCGTAAGGGTCATTGGCCTGTAAGTCTACTTTTCACGCTGAAGGCATCTATCCCCATTTTTTGCTCTACTTAGGTGTTCAGTGGCGACGAGATTCATGCCTTGACTGGTTCGACCTCCACCCATCCCGCTTGTATCACGGCGCTATAAGGTTCCGCGTATCCGCTGGCTTCCTCGATGACAGAATCGATCATCGACAATAGAGGTGCTGGTGTCGAGCTACACGGGGGCTTCTATTCCCGTTGACATTGTAAACTTGTCATTTCTTGTGTATTTACCAGCATCTCCGTCCCGTTAGGTCACCTGCCTATCCGTCGCGAGGGTCACATCCTTACAAAGTCAGAAAATTCTAAGGGTGATCAGCGATCACTGATGCACACTCTGTTTTGTGGAACACTTGAGGCTTCTCGCCTTTTATCCCCGCGCTGATCCCTGCATAACCACGTATGCCGACTCGGACCCATCACCGTCCTTGCCGGCCATGCGGGTTCTTTTTGCCAGTAATGCAACTTTTAGTTAATTTTCTGGTGTAAATGGGTGACATTGTCGCTAATATTGTGCCGCGAGCAATACATATTCTCTCCGACCTAGCTTTGACCTTTGGAATTTTCCAGACTGGCGCATTTATTAAACTTCGTTTACTCCGCGCAAGGGATGCTTATATAATCTCTCTCGGAAGTAAATCTTCCTCCTTCCGACCATCACAGTTTCAAAGAAAGTCCCCTAGTCAACTGAGGGTTGCATTCCCAGATTCAAAGCGCTCAACCGCTCCACGTTCCCCTTGCAATCGATCCCTCGTCTCCTGAATCGCGCTTCAATGTCCGCAGAACCCGTCTCAGCTTCCAACGACGGCGCCAATGCGCCCGCGCACGAAGGAATCACTCAAGAACCTGGCTTCAAGGTACCCTGATCATTTTGCGACGTGTCACTACCTCGGACTGATGAGAGTAAATGCTCAGGTCTTCGCCGGTAATCTTGCGTACGCGACTACAGATGAGGGATTGAAAAACTTCTTTGCTCCAGTCGCTGATGACATGTCAGTCCCCTTTCTCGTCTCCGTATCACGAGCGATTATTACTCACGCAGTTTTGATCTCCTTCCGGCACCACAGTATCTCCACTCATATCATTACACGTGGACTGCGTTCTGCGGGCTACGGCTTTGTAACTGTCAAAAGTGAGGCCGCTGTTGAGAAGGCTGTTGTTGAGTTGAACAGGAAGGAGCTCGATGGTCGTACTGTCATCGTTGAGGCTGCTAAACCTGTTGAAGACAAAGACAGGGAAAGGTCTGAAAGGAAGCCGAAGAAGAGGTCTGGAAGACGCGGCAGCAAGGCGCCTCTTGGTGAAGTGACAGAGGCAGAGGCCAATGGTGAGGCCGGCGAGAAACCCGTTGATGCTCCTGCTGAGAGTGCTGAAGGCGCTGAGGGCGCCGAAAAACCCAAAAAGAAGCATCGAAAACATGTTAGTAAAGCCATACTTCCAGCGTGTCTTGGGTCTGAATTTGAATCTCATGCAGCGCAAGAGTCATCGGAAGCCGAAGGCCGCCAATGGCGATGCTGCTCCACCCGCTACTGAGAATCAAGGTGCTGCACCTGATGTCGCTGATGGTGAAACTCCCGTGGCCACTGAAAAAGGCGATAAGCCAAAGAAGCCAAGGCGCGTACGCCGACCCCGTCCGCCACGCCCCGAGGGTGAAGCGCCTTCTGGTGAACCTTCTAAGTCGGTTCTATTCGTTGCTAATCTTGCCTTCGACATCGATGACAGCGCTCTTGCCAAGATCTTCACAGATGAGGGCATTAGCGTCGCCTCTGCTCGTGTCGTCATGAGGAGGCTCGGTCATCCTAGGAGGAGCAAGGGCTACGGGTTTGTCGATGTTGAAAATGAGGAGAATCAAAAGAGGGCTGTCGAACTTCTTTCCGGCAAGCTGATTAACGATCGCGAGATTGCTGTCAAAGTCGCCATCAGCAACCCTCCCGACGCCGCCGAGCATGCTGCTGAGGGCGCTCCCGCTAATTATCAGGAAGAGACTGTCGCTGCCTAAAGATTGCCTTTCATCCAGGATTCGTTGACGCGTGCAAAAACTGCTGCTGAAATCAAACTCTTGCACCGACCTCCTTTAATTTGCTCACTCCTGATCGCTGCTTTAACAGATTCCATAAACTTTGAAGAAATTTCCTTTCCCAGTCCCATCGAATCGATTTCTCAATTCTGTACGCAGCGTTCGCGCTCATCGTTCAATTGCTCCTACCCTCTGTTCCCTGACTCAGTCTGGCTCACTTTTCCGTTGGGTGTTCGAGTCGGCTGTACGCATGGTCCCGGGGCTAGCTCGTACCATTTCCAAGAACTCGTCTCCCGTTCAATGGGTGTTTAGCTAACCCCTTTATTGTTCCCCTGTAACCCCCTGCATCATGGTTCATCAAGCTACTGCATCGCTCAAGAAACCTTACTGCTGCTGGACTAGATCTTATGTTTATTGGCGATTGTAGTGGTTTTGACAAAATGGATCCTTTTGCTGGCTCACTGACGTCCGGGTTTCGATTCTATTCAGACCAGAGTGCGTGTGTTGCAGCGCGTAAACCTATACACCATGTGTCATGCATCTCTCAATCATTACTGCCGAAGGGCGCAATGAATAAGTGGATTACTCCCAGACTGTCTTTGGCCCTTTTCACGAGCAGCCTGCACTCTGCGGTCACATACTCAGAATGAAGCAAATGAATAACACACGACGCATATATAGCCATCCTACTAGCTTGGGCTTGCCAACTCCCTTCCCCCAGACGCCTGCGAACTCACCATATGGATGGACAGTCCAGGAGGACCGATCCATCTTTCAACCTGACAGTCTCGCTAACGCATACTAAAAATCTTGTCTGCCTGCAACTCCACTGTTCTCGTCCCTCCCTGAGATTCCGTCATGACTATGACATTCAGGACAATGAGTGAGCCACCTTCCCACATCCAACACGCTGGTACCATCACCCTCTCACAATCTAGGACTTCTTGGCGAAGCCTATGCTAGCATGGCAAAGATGATGTTGTAGCGCTTGAGGTACATATACGGGAGGAGGGAATGTCAGCGAAGAAACGTAATAAGTCTCAACTCCACTTGCGATGCTTCTGTTCGATAGCACAACTGAACTACTGTAGTAGTGAGATGAGTGTTCAATCACGGCTTAGTCTAATTAGTCATTGCACGTGCAAAAGGTCTCTGACCTATCGGTATTACGTCAGCACAAGTGAACCTGCTGTTGTACAGCCACGATCTGGTCACTCTCATGAGCGATGACGAAGATGACTATCTCTCACCCAAGTTCCTAGTGGAAGCAGAGACTTCTCGCAGCCATAAATCCTACTCTCGGCTGAGGAACGAGGCACGACGTGCAGCTGAAGCGAAAGATGCTGAGAACCGAGAAAAACAAAAGAAGTATTCAGCCAAAGCGCGTATCCAGGAGGGCTTGAGTACTAGCTTGTTTGAGAGGGCTAGGGAGGAGGAGAAAATGGGCTTGGGTGGCAGTAAAGCTTTGAGTATGATGGTGAAGATGGGTTACAAGGAGGGAGAGGGTTTGGGACGCAAAGCCGACTCACCAACGGTGAATGATGCTAATAAGAGTAATGATAGGGTTGCGGAAGGCGATCCAGGTGGCCTCGCTGAAGAGCATCGTGGCGGTATCGGGTCTGCCGCTGATGATCATCGTATTGAGCCACTCCGCATCTCTATATGGGACGGTAAGCTTTCACGATCGCAATGGTCCCCTTGGATCGCTGCGATATGAGTAACACGATTCTTCATTAGGGAGGAGAGGTTTGGGTTTAGGGCAGAAGCGTGCTGCTCAGTTGGATGACACCCCCGCCATACGAGCTGCTAAGATGACCAAGCTTGCGGAAACTGAGAAAGAAACTGCCGAAGCCTTCAGAGAACGAACCCGGCGCGAATTCGAGGAAAAAAGAGCTGAAGCGCGTCTTACTGTTGCCACTCGTACTTGCGTTTCCCTTGACGAGAAGGCCGGACTGAAGGTAACGATCATCCTTTGCTCACATTTTGACCTTACATGATCCGGTTTAGTTTAATATCCTCTGGCTAAATCCCCTCAACCCAAATTCATGTCCGCCCGAGTTATTGCAAGCATTAGAACGAACTCAACAATCTGGCGGAACATTTTCTGCTCAGATACCTGCTGAATTCAGTATCGAAATTCTACAAGACGCACGATCTCCTACCGCTGGCGTAGATCCGGACGATGACTTTCTCCCTCCCCAAAAACTAAAAGGGCATGAATCCGAAGTGGCTCGACTTCGGGAACAGATGAAGAAAGATGCGCTTCAGCCACGGCTTCCCCGCTTACACGGTGAGATGGAGGACGACCCGGACGAGCTGACAGAGGCATTCGCCTTCGGAATCAGCTCATCCTCTACCGGGGGGAAACAGGCGAGGAAGACATTGGATGACGAAGAGCAAGGAGTGGACAAGGAAACGGAAAGTCTCGACTTCTCAGAAGACGAAGTGGCGGAGGCAAGAGAGTTCCTCAGTATGCCGGTAAGTCATTCAATCAAAACAGACTTGTTGACTCGTTGTGATTGCACCTCGCTTATCCCAATCCCCCCATCCCCCATCCCCCACCCCCCCCTTTTTTTTCCCTTGCTGTGCACGCACGATTCCATTATGTCCATTGGATGAATCTCAGGCCCAGGGCAGACTTGACAAAGTGCTTTCATACCTTCGGTCTGAGTATGCCTATTGTTTCTGGTGTGGGACACAGTATGACGATAAGGAGGATATGGAGAAATCATGTCCTGGGGAAACTGAAGAAGAGCATGATTAGCCTAGCTAGTGTTTTCCAATTCGAATGTCCGTCCCAGCCGAGGAGCATCAATGTCTTCCCGCTTTCCGTTCATATGTATTCGCTCTTCAAAGGTCCATGGGCTCAAGAGGTTTGTGCGGGTTTAACCCCTTTTCCGAAGGGTCAACGGTCCAGTGCATTGCAAAATGACACATCAGAAGCGCCCATTGCAATCCTTTTTACTGGACAGCTCGCCTCGCACGCCACACTCAAACCCGTCCAGGATCAGTTCTAGTCTTCAATACAAAGCCACTTATCCAATAATGACAAAGGAGAACGTTAACCCCCCAATTTGCTATGTTGGATAACTGCGTGAATGAAGAAAACTCAGCATTGGGCCAGAAGACTACCTGGGCAGCCAAATAAGGCTTAAGGGGGGGCCCTAGGCTTTTGGTGGAGCTAACCGATATTAGGCGAACGAAACTTAGGGAAGCGGACTTCACGGAAACGCACATACAGGAGCATTACCGGAAAATTTTATCAAAAGGCCGGTTCACCGCGAACGAACGAGAATATATGTAGAATATCTCCGAAACTGTGATGATGTAACACTCCAGTAAATCAGTCTGGGGGCAGGAATGTTGATTTAGGAAGTGGCGGAACCAGAGAAGAAGGAATGAGTCTAGGGAGTGTAAATGCGAGTGATCCCAGGAGATTAAAGAGTAAAAGGTGCTTTGAGTGGAAATGCGGGTTCAAGCTAGGGTCGAACAGCAAGGGAGAGACGCGAGATGACCACGGCGTAGACTGAAAGAGATGAGAGTTGATCATCGTGCAAGGAAGAAAACCAATTGGAACGGAACATGCAAATGAATATATTTGTCCCTGCACAGGAAATGAGTATGTACCAGGGAATGCCTACATTTAAATTTGACAAGGGAGCCCACTTTGGCATGTGAATGGGGAATTGGTCAGTGTGATAATGTGATAGGGGGGAGGGGGAGTGATAGAAGGGGCTGGCTAACTTGAGATGGTGACGAAATGATAAAATTGAAAGTGAGAGAGAGTCCACGAGGATACAGCATTTAGAAGGGGTGGAAGACAAAAGGAAAAGCAATTGAGAGATGAACTGCATGCACGAAATGAGAATGAGAATAAGAAAAAAGAGTTAGGAATGAAGGACAAAAGTGAGCTTGAGACCGCGAACGATGAGAAAAAGAGAATCCGAGAAGTTGAGATCGAGAAAGTTTGGACGCGCGGTGTGGGGGAATGATCGAGCTAGGTAAACGTACATATTGCAATTGGGGTAGAAGCTCTGCCTCTAAACCAAACGTCACCAAAAACGATACGAAATGACAACGGGGGAAAATACGCAAATTCGCTCAACCGATCAAACATGACGGAAGATACCTCCAGTAAGCAGTCAGGCAGAAAAAGAAATGTGATCTCCAAAAAAAAAAAAAAAAAAAAGAATAAACTGCGCAAATTTGCGCACCACTAGCATGGTAGCAACGGAACGTTCAAACTCATCATCACTAGGAGGACGCACAAGTACCAGGGCGGCAAAAAAAAAACAACGATATACTAGGGCGGCGAGAGGCGAAAGTTAAGCAAGCGCACACGAATCCTCCCCGGGCCTTCCAACTTCCATTAAACTTAACAAAGAGAGTACTCCGGTACGGAGGGGGTCCGTAACCCCAACGCGAAAAGAACCCTCTCGGTCTTTCCCTATCGCAAAGTCCTCCATGCTCCAGTTCCGTTCGATACATTCACCAAAGGAGTGCTTATCGGACCATCAGGAATGATTTCCCTCCCCATATGACGATCGCTGGAAGAAAACCCAATACCACCACCACCACCTCTCAACTTTTTCGATATCGAAACCGTCGCACCCCTTCCACTTCGGGGTACGACTACTACTGCAGGTGGGATGGTCAAGTGATGCGGTGAGTTCCCAGTACCAGTACCAGTACCAGCGCTCAGAGGAAACGGACTTCGAGGACTCGCATGATGATCTCCTCTCTCCCTAGCATGAGCGTAATTACTACTATAAAGGTGGAAAGTTGGAGAATAGGGAGATAACACAGGAGGAATAGTCGGTATCGACATTCCTCCCGCGTTCTTCAGCCCGCCGCTGTGGACATAAGCAGCAGTGGTATTCCCAGGTGATGAAGCGCTACTTGGAGTTAACGGCCCATCGCTATTCCCATACCCGCTCGCCGTCGTAGCGGCCGTGTTGGGAGTGGCGGTGGAATCAGAATGAACCGTCACGCTACCGGGTGTCGTAGGGGATTTACGTAATAAATTGCATATCGGTGGTGTACGACCCCATCCAGCAACATCGTTACACCCGGTTTGAGCCTTCTCGATAGAAATGGAAAGACGTTTGCGTGGGACCAGACGACGTTGATGTTGTCGTCGTTGTTGCTGTTGTTGATTCTGCGGTTGCTGCGATAATTGCTCCTGTCGCTTTTCGGATAATAGTATTGATGATGGTGATGATGATAGCAGCGGCGGTGGTGGTGGCGGCTTGTTGGAAGGCGGAGACGGAGGAGATGATGATGATGATTGTTGTTTAGATGGCCGAGATGGCGAAAGAGGCGAGAGGGGCAAGGAAGGTGATGGTGATGATAGTGATGGTACGCTAAGCTCGTCGCGTTGGGATAAAGGGGATGTTGTTCTTCTCGCAGAGTAGTTGTTTTCGGATAAAGATGCAAGCGGTGATGGTGGTGGGTCGAATGGAGATGGTAATGATTCTGAACGGCGCTCGAAAGTAAATGACGAACAGGTGGCCGTCTTGTCATGTCATGTCATGTCATATGTAAAGTAGAGAGAACGGAAACAGGGGAAGAAAGGAGGGGGATTTGAAAGATCGGCGATTTGTGGCGAATATTTTGCGGTTGCGAGCAAAAGTCCAATTGCCAAAAAAACAAAAACGGCAATTTGAAATTGAATTGAGGACCCCCCCGCGGAATTGATATGGTGATATGGAAATTGCCGCACAAAGTTAAGCCATGATGTTCCAGCAAGGTTTGCCATCGTCGTTCGCATTTCAAGTCGCACACGGACCAACGGAAGAAAAAAAGGCAAATCGGACATGAACGGAACAACGATATTGAATGGATAAGCGCCGTCAGATCATGGGTGGTAGAAAGAACGCAAGCAGGACTCTCACCCTTGGTACCTGAAGGAATTGTGTCGGGGCATCGATGAGGGTCGGGATGGTCAATGTGGGTAGTGATCCCCTTCGAGCGAATATCTGTTTTTTTTTTACCCGACGAAGCCCGTGGCCATGAGGACGACGCGCCATCGACAATACATCGAGCGATTGGAATTTGGAAAATAGCAAAGTTCAAAGCAGGTATTCAGAGGGCAATGTCAGGAAGAGAAGAGAAGAGAAGAGAAGAGAACAACGTCAGAGTAGGGTAGTCAGCAGGAAAAAAGAAAAGGGAAGCGTACGTACGGAAGACGATGCCGAATGGGAATAAGGCGAAAACCTCCGATGTTGCCTCCCGGAGAGTCGTACCTCCGGCGCAAGCGCACCCACCAGTCCACGTTCCGTACGAGGTGGTAAAGCGGTAGTATGACGATGTGTGATAGATGGGGAGACATCGGAAGACGCGATGCTACTTGCTCCAGAAGAGGAACTATGGCGAGAGTGGTGGTGCTGGTGGTGCTGGTGGTGGACATGGTGGCGTCTTGAATATTGCCTTGACAGATGCGGGACAAGATGGGCGCGATCTCTATCTCTCTCTCTCTCAACTGGAGGGGAATCCGACAAGCCTAATGAGTTGAGCAGCTCTACGAATGATGGGAGAGATGTCATTGCTGAAGGATCGAGGGAAAAGTGTAAAGGCGGAAGGGATAGGATGGGATAGATATAGAGGGAAGGAGGAGGTTGCGAAAAGATAGCAACGTGCTAGCAGAAGGACAAATTCAAAGGGGAAGGGGAGGGGCGAGTGATGATGTTATGGTAGTATTAAGGAGAACGGCGGTAACTGTTGAGGGATATAACACAAATCGCTTGATGTAAAGTGGGGATGGTCGTGGTGACGACTCGGTGGCTATGGGAGACACACACACACACACACACACGCTACAAGTTTTTTTGGTTGCGATGACAGCAAGCGGATGTGAGTCCAAGGACCAAGTTCTGAACGCGTGCGTGGCTGTAATCGTTGATAGGTAAATTTTTCGGGGAAAGGTTTATAGTTTGAGGCCGAGAGTAGGGGGGCGAGGGAGATGGATGAATATTAGGGCGTGGGGCCGAGTTGGGCGTTGGTGGTCAGTTATGTAGGACTGAGCAGCAAGCACCCTCGTCGTCAAAGAGTGAGATGTTTGCACACTCACTCTCTAAAGAGGTTGCGGATGGCAAAAAAAAAAAAAGAAGGAAGAATATGCCGTCGTATTTGTGCTGCCAGACATGCGAAGGATGTTTAATCCACCTCTTTTTTGCAATTTCACGCAAGAGGTTTTTGGGCATACTTTTTGCTGCCCTATTCCGGAGATCACCAAGGAAACGAGGAATATGTAAGTCAGCCATTCCCGTACAAAGGCGCGTCGGAACCTGGACGACCCAAACGGGATCTTTATTCTTTTGGAATTCAGTCTGGGCCGGGGGGGGAATAGATCTTCTTCTCAGACAATGCAAGCCTCGCGCTCAACTCCTGCCTGCCCTAGTTTCCCAGAAGGGTTCTCTTCGACCGACCATGCACTAACCCGTGACACGGCGCCCGCTCTTGCAGCTGAAACCATGGGGGCAGATTGTTATGTACTTGCACCTAGCTAGCTGTCCTTCGACATCCCCTTGATGAGTTATGCAATTTTGTTGAATGTGATCGAGTTGAACTCTTTGAGCAAACGAGAATTTGAAATACTGGAATATCTCATGTTCATTGCTGTTGAACTTGGATCCGACAAGAGTGATAGAAACCAATTTTTCCATCATTCTCTCATCTCTCTCCGTGCAAGATCTCTTTGCGCCCTTAAATCTTTGGGTTGTTCTCCTGTTCTCGTTGCTAGTTTGACTGCTCAAGGGCGTTGCTTAAAAATGGCTGCTGAATTGTAATGCTAATTACACCCCCGACCGAATCAGCAACAAGATTATTACACGCACCAAATTACGACCGGAAATGGACCTAAGTGGGGGGGGTGCCAAGTTACGGGGTTTAGTTATGTAGGTTTGGGTTGCCAGACACTAGCGCGCTGGCGAAATGTCTCAAGGAAAAAAAAGTGTTCGTTCCTTGCCATGAAAGGAGAGAGACAACTGGTGTTGATCCCTCCTCCCTGGCACACATGAAAGCCCATCGATTCACTAGCTCGGCATGATGGTCAATTACATATAAGTAAAGGGTATTTCACCGCTGTACATGTAAGTAAGTAATATGGCAAGCTTATGATCAATATTATCATGTCAATGAACCCGTTCCAGTTCACCCAAAAGTTTAACTTCAAGACAGCTTTGTATCATTCAATTCACCCAAGTAACCTCCACACAAACCAGAAGAGCAATGGATAAAGATATATCCCCCCGACAAATCGTGTTGTAGATTTCCTCATATTCTTTCATCAAAAATGAGTGAGTTGTCCGCTTCACGGCACCTCTTATTACCGTTGCCGCCAGTCCTGGCTCGGCCTTCCCTCGGTTACATATATTGCAGAAGTTATATCAGACAACGTTGTCGCCCGTTCCTTACTTACTGGGCTCGGTGCCTGTGTTACTTATGACGGATCATTTTTTTTTTGTTGATGGGGACTGCTGAACGCGCCCTCTCCTCGATACGAGGATAAATTACCTTGTCTTGAGTACATAATCGCTTACGGCATCCCAATCCCCCCCCCCCCCCCAAATGGGGGATGCAATATCGGGTTAATCGGTTGATATATGAACCCCAGAGGGAGCGCGTTGCTAAGGCTTTCCGGGTATTGATAACTCGGTATGGTTATAGTGATTTTGCCTTGACAACAGCTCCACTTGCCGTTCCCGGTAACTCTTGGGTTTATCCATTGAATTCGGCTCTTTCGAACAGGAGTTTTTCTATTCATATTGCCGCGCGTTCACTTGACGACAATGACTCTTTTCACTTGCTTGGTCCCAGCACAATACTCTTAGCTCGTTCTTATCTCACCTATCGCGTCTCACTATCAGGCCGTGCACAAGCACCTAAGTGTGTGATCACGTTATCGATCTGGGGTTTGAGCACAAGTGAAACAACTTGTCGGCTGCCTGCAGGGCTTAAGCGCCCAAGAAGCAGACTGGGCGCAAACGCTCGTGAAATAAGCAGTTACTCCTGCTTCAACATCATATTATCCGATAGTTGCTTGATATCTTTATCCTCTACTTTCTTTTCTCTTCTTTTCTTTTCTTTTCTTTTTGAATCCTCCCTCTTTCGTCAGTACATAATTGCAAACATCTCCAACGACTTGTGACCTTGCTGTTTTTTTTTTGTTTTTTTCGAGCTTCACTCTTTGCACCCATAGTTCTTCATCTCGATCGATTCCCGATCAGATCCAGTCAAGTACTCGTGGCCCGTTTCGCGTTTTCGGGAGTATTTCCAAGTACTTTACGTTGGAGATTTTCTTATAGCTCCCCCAACAAAAGTACTTGCAGCAGGCAGAAAACATTTTCCGCAACATTGGACGCAGCGGTCTTCTAGAACATGTCAATTTGGATTATATTCCTGCCCCCCCTACACTTGTCGTTGCAGATTGTTGATCCGTAACAACAACAGTCTCGGGCCATATATTCAAGCTCCGATTTGATAACCAGCGCTAGAGCACCCGGGACAATTCTCGGGGTTACAAGGGGCCCAACAACCAGCCCTGTCACCGAATACCCTTAACCATGCATGTCTCGATCATCATCTCTAGCGCGCCTAACCGTGTTCTGTTGCCCCTGCAACAAACAAACACGTTATCTATCGGTGTTGCCATCCTACTATACTACATACATAAAAAATGATCTGACAGCCAATAGCACACGCGGTCATTACGCATCAGCTCTTGCAGGGGGGGCAAGACAATCCAAAAAAGCCAAGGAAACTGAATCAATTCTTCGTTCAAGTGGGCCATCATACATATTGCATGATGGATATATTTTGCTATAGCTAGGCTCTTGCGCGGACTTGCGGCCAGTTTCCTTTAGTTGTTGCTCCAATGTTCATAAAACGAACCTGGGATGGAGGTTACAAGTAATATTATTGCATGATGGAGTGATTGCAACGCTTCTGCCCAGTGGCCGATCTTTTCTTTTTGCATGGGGCCATGCATGGCTCATCTACGCAATCCATTTTTGGGCTTGGTACGGGGGGGCCGCACGCTATGTATACATTTCCCTTTCCTTTCTTCGCACGCACACGAAACTCGATCTAGCTTGGGCTGTTCGGCGATATCGTCACGAGCTGCTACAGAAGCCCCGTGCAAGTACTAGTGATGCGCGCTCAAAACACCAATATATATCCCTCTCGGTCATACATAGTCTAGGCGAGGGATTTTTTCCATCCATGGCATATATATGTACATGGGCAACCTTGCCTCCCGTAGGCGTTCGTTCGCCTCGTTATCTGCATAGAAACGAATGGGGTGTGTGTTGTAGAGAATACACAATGATCGGGGGTTAAGGCCTTGAGTCAAGTTGGGGCCGCACGCTATGTATACATTTCCTTTCCTTTGTTTCGCACACGAAACTCCCTAGCTTGGGCTTTCAACCGCTGGTTCGGCGATACCGTCACGAGCTGATACAGAAGTACTAGTGATGCGCGCTCAAAACACCAATATATATCCCCCTCGGTCATACACAGTCTAGGCGAGGGATTTTTTCCATCCTTGGTATATATATACATGGGCACCTTGCCTCCCGTAGGCGTTCGTTCGCCTCGTTATCTGCATAGAAACGAATGTGTAGAGAATACAAATGGATCGGGGGTTAAGGCCTTGAGTCTTGCTTGTACATGCTGTTTCCGCACGCCTGATCTCGCTAGCTACTACTGCCGCCGTTCATGAATTGGTCCTCCATATATATCATGTGGGATCTGACTTCCTTGTGTCACCACTATAACATTACGATCTCTGCCTTGTGTTAACGCGCTAGCCAATGGAGTGCCAGCCCGGGCGTAACGCCGGACGATCAAAATCAATATGAAATAAAAAATAAAAAATCAGATCTGCATCTCTCGCTTTTTATCTCTTTGGGTATATGTAGCTAGGTGGCTGGCTGGCTGGCTGGTTCTAGCCATGAGTGCGGTGGAAACAAAAATGACGACAGTTGAAGTCATCGTCTCGTGGTAACCCCCCTTCGTCCGACCGCTTGACCGCCTGATCGCTTTGGTGACGACGCCAACCGTATGCAATACACGATGCTAACACACCATCATGTGTCGCTAGTGCGACGCGACAATTGATTCCCCCCCCTTTCCCCCTGGTGGTCATGTTGACCGATGTCGATTTGTCGATCTTTTATCCAAGGACCAAGGGCTTACATTAAATTGTATCATCGTGCAATTTATAAATCGCTTCCAAAGCAACTGGCAGAAGTCGTCGATCCCAGTTTACATACTATAGTGCTATAATGCACCATGAAAAGCCTGGCCTGGATGAATGATGTGGATACTCGGCTGTTTGAATTCTAGAATGACGAATGACGTTTGCCATTCCATCCAGCGCGCAAGAGCTGAGAGGGCCTGCGGCACGCACCCATCCTCATTGTCACTACTCCAAACGCCCTGGAGATGTCGGACTTTTTCTACACTGGCCGCCTCCGGAACCCCCCGCATTGTAACCCCATCATGATGGTTCCCCACCCCTTCCCCCCGCACTGGCCGCCGCGGATTTCATGGGTGGTGAATAGTACTTCCCACGGTGCCGTGCGGCACCATGGTAAGTCCATACACCGAGTTCCTTAGCTAGGGGCGCCCCCCCCACCAAAACGTTTATCCTCCCCCCCCCTCTCCGATACGCATACACCGTTGTTCTCCAGGGAACCTCGGCTCGCTACCAGGTCGGGTCAACGGGATAACAATGATACCCTTTCACAAGGGCCCAATCGTTCAAGCATGCCATTCCATTTACTCCCCTCCCCCCACCCTTTCTGTACTAGCTTGGCCTACTTTACATGGTCAAAGTAGTATATAATATGTGGCTGAAGCACCCACCACACTATAGTGTTTTCCGGTTGCGGTTGACCCGGTAAACCCGTTTTCCGATATATGGTTCTCAGCTTTTTTGCATATCGCTTGTCAAAAAGGTCATTCAGCAACAACTCAAAAAAACTGGAACGCGGAACCTTCTTCTCTCACTCCAACCACTTTGCCGTTCGGGCTTCTCGCCGTCGGACTGTCGATCATAGAGCGACTATTTTAGCATTTCTGTTTCTGCCACACCTTGTGAGAAAGGAATGATATATAACTTCCCAGCCTTATATTAAGTATGGGTGGGAATATGTCCTCTCGATATCTCCCTATGCGCATTCTACCCGGCTCTCTTCGCTTTCAGGTATTTGCGAAGGCGACTAGCCAAGAGGAATGAATGAAAAAAAGGAGGTTTTCTCATTATCGAGCCGAGTTGCCGGAGACGTATAACTTCGACATTTGACGTCTCCGGAACAACTTGATTACTTACAAGGGGTTCTGCCATTATGGTATATCCTTCAAGTTGGAATCAACATTATTATTATTATTATTCGGGCGAGATTGTACCGATGAATCGGATAAATATTCGTATCATTCCCCCCTTACTAGTACAGTAGTGGGACCATTACTACTTGTGCTTGTGCGAACACACAGCGATCCCTTTTGGTCTGTAGTAACACGGAGGCCATTCGCCGATCCCGATTCTCTCCCTCACATCCATTGGTATCTAAGTAAACTGGGCTCGGGACCGATAGGGAGGAGCAGGGCCACCTATTTTATCTTCACGGTGTTATTGCCAGGAGTTCGACCAGAAAACTAGGGTAAAATAGGCAAGAACTGCAGCCTCTCAATCCATGATACTGCATTGTTTCAATACGGTAGCACGTACCGGACGTTGTGGTACCACCCCGCACCCCTGCACAAGGTACAATGAATATTCATAATCATCTCCTTCATGAGTATGTTACAGCATCGCGAACTCGGTCTCCGACTCCTCGTCTCAATTGCGCACAGGATTCTTCTCTCTCTTCCACATGCAGAACTCCCCCTCCCCTTCAACCCCCAGTAACAGTTAGCTGCGTCCATTCGGCGGTGACGGTACCCACTGCCGCAATGAGGTAGATCGGCTGCTACTCGCTAGCCATTTACATCGTTATTCCAACTCTGTGCATGAGAAGAGCACGGATGTGCAAAAGAAAAAAAGAAAAACACGCATGTATGCACGTTGCATTTAATATCTGCATTTCGATCTGGCCTCGGACCCCCCTAGCCCCTTTATCCTCTTCCGCCCAACGACCGGTTCGGTATACCATTCATGTTATTCATGTTGGTCCGCAGCGCAGCATCTAGGCGAGTTCAGAATTCCTGAGACACCTCCATCTTGGGGCTTCTCAGCGATTCATTTTACAGACTTGAAATGGGACTGCCGTTACGCATAAACTATGCGGAAATGATCAGAAGCCAGTCAGTTAATGGTCCAATCAGCTATTCGATCGACTGGTGTCACAACGCGCGAGGATCTGTTCAGTGGTGTTGGCGTATATATATATATGTGCATGTTGGTCATTCGAAACTTCGATTCTTCTTCCAGTTGGATTGGGGAAAACACGTGTTCATCGTGCGGACACACGAACCTCCTTGTGAGACCTCCTGTTTTGGCCGTGGCGCATCTAGTTGGGATGTGTCCTTGACGCTCGGGGCTGATCTCTTGGAAAGGAACATCGCCTTATGACAAATGGGTATCCGTAATTGCGATGCCAATTTGAATCAAGCAATATAGTAAAAGCCTGCGGCCAGGGACACTAGCCCAATGAGTGAGAGCGGTGTATGATCTATAATGTCGAGGGTATGCATAGTTGGAGTTGGAATGGTCGGTGCGTGTGTGCAGTGCAGTAATAATATGCGAGTGGCGCACATTCGTCTTTCCGTTGGATATTCCCTTCACCGGGCCTCCTGATACAGCGTGCGATGTGCCTACTCGCCTTCGTCTTCTAGGAGGGACAACGCATATATCTATACAAACGATTAGTACTTGCACAGCTCTAGTAAGGCCAAACGATTCCATGCGTGCGGATCCTTTAATTAATTAATTAATTGAGAATTGACACTTATGGTGCAACCGATACCAAACATGGAAGACCTGGTCGCCCTCGCCCACCCCCACCCCCCACTCCCTCCAGGCCATTCACTAGACCAACTATGCACCTTGCCTATCCTCCTGCTCCTATGCACATCCCGCAGTATCTAGCCGGTGGATTTTCACAACCTCAATGTACGTTGCATGTCGTTATACATGCAGCTCCGTCTGAGATCTGGGATGATGTTGTATGCAGCCACCTCACTGGAGTCGGTGAGATGGATGCAGCCCAATCTTCACTCACTCACAACAAGCTGCAAACATTTTGAGCGATCTAAACCATGATTATATTACTCGATATCTTCCCTTTAAACTTTTGAACAGTCCTTTCAGACTGGGTGGGTATATCTTTCAGTGCTTTGTCATCCAGCATTTATCCCTCTTCCCCTGTCTGAGGTCGGTCTTGATAATTGGCCATTACAAGCGTGGGGACTTGAGTTGTTGCGCCAATTATGTATGCGTGTCTTTGCACGATACACTCTCACATGCACGAGCTATATAAGTCCATCTTGATTTGATAATTGCCTTAAAATTAAGTTAACGCTACCAGATGCTTAATATAGTTGCGTTTTGGCGAATCCATCAGTGGTGTGGTTGGTTTCCAGTCTACTGGGTTCACTTACCAGTTCAACGTTGTGCAATGCTGTAGGAAATACATTTATCGTCCATGGGCGTACCAATTCCGCTTGCGTGATCACGCGGTGGTTCCCGACATAGAAGAACTCGCAACCCGGTTCATATCTTCCATCGGTGCATGAAGGGAAAGCCTATTTGACCACTCAGATTCGCGTCAGCAGGTCTACCACTCTTAATTACCGCCCTGTCGACGCCATCTGTTGGTACAATCACGCAATAGATAAGAGATATTATTTTTGGGGTTGATCGTTGACTCGGAGTCACTGAGCAAGTTTATTGGAAAGTACGCGTGTCGCGGTCGCTCGGCTTCGTTCTTCTGGGTGACTCCCGGCCTGTTCGAGCTGCTAATTTCAGGATCCAGCAGACGGCGGGATAACAATGGAAAGAAAAGCCGAACGACGCATGACGCTTTCCAATATGTTCCACACTCCCGCAGGTGCAATGCTTAGATATGATACGATACGACTCACAGCCCCGTGGACATATCCCCATCACTACCGGCAATCATTCCAGTTGCCTGGCGCTTGAAGCACATAAGCATCTCATCCCCAAAAACCGTTTAATGTACCCATGCGACATGAAGTCCATTCAAAGGTCCAGCGAACTAGCACGTTCTTGTTGGTTGATACACTAACTACGATGGATAAGCAAGAGATAAGCCGTTTAATCTAACTGTTTCATGCGATTAGATCTCCTCTTAATATTAAAACTTGGATGCAGCCCGCATGCTATTCATATGAGTGACCCTGAGCGTTTAGGCGTTGGACTGAAAGAGGAGAAGTTATCTTGGTAGGAGTGTGATTATATAATGTAACAAGGCATTCACCGGTATCTTTTATCTCTCCGACATCTTATCTATCCGGCTATTATCGATGAGGAATTCCCCTTCTGGTTAGCATTAACTTCTCTTCTCGGTCGAGAGTCTATTCGGAGCTCACTCCTTCGGGGTAGACTGCTCTCGTCTCCGTTGCGGCGTTTTAGTGTGTAGGGCAACGACATTCCGACGCCCATGAGGACCGCCATTGGTTGAGGATGGTCTGCATGCATGTAAAGAAATAGGCTTGTATATTATCATAACTAGGTCGTGAACAGGTATATAGCTAAATTATACATATCGGCGTGCACCTTAGCTCGATAACAGACGCGTTCTCTCGTTCATGTTCGCTGCAGCCTGGGCTTCAAGATCGGACTTCGTGAGTCCTTCCTTATCTTCCATGGCGAAATCCTTTCGGGTTGTATATAGTGCGTAGTGCTGAATTACGAATACCATGTCGAAGATGATGGTGAGGATCGAGAGACCACTGTGGATAAAAAAGGGAGCATGCATTAGATCGATTGATGCGTGTGTTCGGAAGGTAACATACAATTTCACAGGGTTCCCAGTAACAGCCGCCCAATCATGATCCGCACTTGCATCAATGAAGAGCTGGATGCTGAGGTGAAGAATGTGCAGCATGAATAGGGGCACAACACCGCGAGGGGCCAAACATGGGCTGCTACTCACAGGGATAACGATCCTCCAGTCAAGTCCAATAGGATATTGCCAATGGACCAACCTATTGTGGATTTGCGTCGGTAGTTGTCCCAAACCTTCCAATGCCGTTCATCAGTTTTTATGCTTATGCTCCATGTTGCCGGAAAACTCACCTGAGGGACATACTTCGCCACTGAGACATATAGTTTAAAGTAGGACAGAATATATAAGAAATCAATGATCGGCTCTGTGCCCAGAGTGATGGAGAAGACATGGGTTGTGAACATAAAAAGAGCGATGGCGACAACGAAACGGTTGGCAGTGGATAGACGTTGTCCGATTTCTCTTGGATAGATCCATGTTTGGATGAGTGTAATAGACGCAAGAGTGGCTGCCTATGGCGTAATCCGACAAATGTCAACCCCACACTTCAAAGCATGATCCAGGATACTTACGTGTAGTGCAAATGCAACATCGTTGAGCTGAACACTTGGATTGTGCCCATCGTGTCGTCTGCGATATTCCTCGCGTACTCCTGGGCTGAAGAGAAACGCGGAAGAATAAATGGAATAACATGCTACAACGAGGTGTCAACCACCTTGACTTAGAAGCATTACGCGACACTCACTGTGGCCCATCACATTGAGGGTAGCAAAGTCTATGGAAAGACCCCCAACGAATTTCCGGCGATAGTTGAGGAGGATCTAACAGTGCCGGAGATAGAATCTCCGACGTCAGTTTTACCGCAACGTGAACCCCGAAGAGCAAAGACTGCCTCACCTGAGGGTAGAAGGAGAAACTCCAAGCGAAGAAGTAAGTCCAACCCAGTACGACAGAGAGTGCTCGAGCAGCAGCCTCTGGGGCTGGAAGTGTAGAGGTAGCCATTAACATGATCTTTGTCTTGACCACGGATTCCAGAGAAGTGAGAAGTGAATCTACGAGTAACAGTTCGAGTGTTGTTTAGCCCTCTGACGATAGACACTGGAACCGTTACAGAGGGAGCTCTATATAAGAAAAGATAGGGGAGGGGGGGTATATAGGTGGCCTAGCGAGACAGTTAAGCTGAAATGTATTTGAAGGGTCCATCCGATGTCGCAATTCTGTGTCGAGTGGAGGTGATTGCACGTGACGACCTTCCTGAAGCAGTCGGAGCCAAAAGCCTTTCTCGATTAGCAAGAACCATGAGTCAGACGCCAGCTTACAACAACAACGCTGATGTCGGTGGGAATGTCATCAATCCACCAAGAATCGCAGATTTAGAGTATCTCTGTGCTGGTGAGTGATTTATCATCATGTGCAACATCGGAGATGAATCTCATGGAGCTTTTGACACCTTGTGCAGATTGTGGCGCACGAACGGAGATTCGGCCGCGAGAGCCCATTCGTTGCAGAGAATGTGGGCACCGCATCATGTACAAGAAGCGGACAAAACGAAGTCAGTCCATTGCGCTAAATTTTCTCAGTCTCAAACTGACTTTTCGCAGTGGTGCAGTTTGAGGCCCGATAGCCAGCTTCTGATGGCTTCGGGTCTTTTTCCTGCCACCGGGGCTTGCGTCAGGTTCTCATGGCCCAAAAGTCTATGATTATCAAAATACTTGCGACTACATGTACATTATATAATTAAAGTGTCCGGAGTCACCATCTTCGTACATGCATAAGCGCACATAATTTGGGGAGTCTTAGAACACAAGCATTTCACAGACTGATACCTACCCAAACATTATTCCGATGCATTGGTCTGCGCCGCATTCACATTTCACAAAGACTCTCCCCGATCGCTGGTCTTCGTCACCAGACTGGAGAGCCTAACATGTGACTTAATGTAAGGGGAAAATTAGCAAGGGCAATGACTCTGCTCACCCTTGTCGCTTCCCCAAAATACGAGAACGTAAGTTCTTCGTGAGGATGAACTTCCTGAATAGTGAAGAGACAAATGAGAGGCTTGACTAAGTCAGATTCCTGGATGAAGACCGGAACGGGGAAACAATTGGGGCTACACGAGTGATTCTGGTCGGGCACGCAATCAGCATAGGTCAAGGTGAAGAGAAGCGAGAATATACGTGCCAGGTATCGAGTATGCTGCGATGGGAGAGTCTGGATTTAGAAAAAATGAGCCGGAAATCGAATTCACAATCACTCACATTTCCAACGTAGAAGGCGTCTACCGTATATTCACTGTTGACTCTTGTCCCGGAACTGCTCCCGGAATCTTCTTGAAGTGGAGTTCTGCTCGGCGATCCGGCAGCACGTTGCTTCTTCACCTTATGATTACTGCGTGTTGCTCGCTCCGCTGCCTCGCTCGCTTCCTGGGCAAGTCTTTCTTTAATCATGTGGACACTCTCAAAGTCCAGATCAAAGAGATACGTGCGCCCAAGGTCACCATACATGCTGCAGGAGCGGGCTTCAGATGGAGAGACAACAGACGACTACAATTTTTCACATACATTCCACGCGCCTCGGCCTCATTCTCCGTGATCAGTTCCCCAGAGTAGATGCCAATGAATTGATGCTCCTTAATGTGTTCTTGAGCAAATACCCCTACGATTATCGGTTCGAGGCTGAATTATGAGGAGGGAATCGAAAGAAACTAACCCCAGCCCTTATTCTTCGTCTTCTTGATGCTTATGCGGGCCCTTCGGCCCCGTTGGACGACCTTTATGGAAAATCAGATTCTTGTATTTTGGACGGGTAAATGAAATACATGCCCTATTTGGACAATCTGGGTCGCAGTCGCACTCATCATTACACTCGAAAACCACCGGATAATCGACCCATTTCAAGGTCTCATCCAGGTCATACGCAAAGCCAGGTTGGGACTTCAGTTCCGGGCAGTTCTTCATCTGACGTTTGACGCAGAAGCAGCTCCTGGATTGCGGATCACATTTACCAAAGCAACCACAACCTTTGAGATTTTCGCGTGACGACTTGGGCACATCTTGGCCAAGGATGACTTTATTCGTCCAAAGAAATTCGAACTTTGGATGAGGCTCCACATGTGGATCCACTTCATTGAAGATCTTGACTGGGGGTGCTCTAGGATCTTCAAAATCGCACGCCAATGCCATCATATCTTCAAAGGCAATCTTCCACTTATAATGAAGCTTCTCATCTTGGCCCACCAACCACCATGCAATATGTGGATGATCGGGCACAAAACGCTGCGAATGGCGTATCAGATCCAGCCGTCGTTGCCAGCCTTCTTCCCTTTCCTTCTCACGTTCTGTGTCTGCTTGCCCAAAAGAGGGCGATGCCCTATGCGTAAATTGTGACCGAGACACGAGAGAAGTAGGTGAAGCCAAGATTTTCATCAAAGCCTTTGATGTTGACTTGCGAGCTCGCGGAACAGAAGACGTCGGAGACACGGGCCCAGGCCGGTGCACACCCAATGTTGACGCGGTGGGGGACAATTCATTTAGCCTGAGTGAGTGGAGACCGGATGAAGATGCAACGGCCGCGGATGGTTCAAGGGGAATCCTCAAGTGCGAGTTCAAGCTTTTTAGGCGCAAGAGGGGAGTCTAGTTACTGATGTTAGTGACGGACAACAAACTTAGGGGCGCAACCACCACTTACGGAGTCGAGGTCCGGATTTGTTGAATTCTGGGGCGTTTCAGACCGCTTAGGGATCTTCGGTGGCTCAACCAGTGAAGTGTTTTCACTGGAAAAACTCGGCATATCTGGTGTCTTCAGCTTGATCTGCAGATAAAGTCAGGGATGTTCTGCTAACTCATGCCAACGACATACCGTATTGCTCCAGGGTTGGGGGGTGGGGACATGTGGAGGACAACGCCCAGAGGGTGCAAGTAGGACTAAAACCTCGATTTAATCAAGCGAAAGGAGCTGGACACGAATCAAGCACACCAGTCCCAGTCCCATTAACAAGAGGCTTCTTGTTCGATGAGGGGAATTCCTTAGAAACAATTTCAGATGATGAAACACCCGCCGCAGATGCTACTATGTTGTCCGACGCCGTGGTAGGATCTGGAGAAAGTTGTCGAGTAATTCGCGTGGACCCGACAGAGCCCGGCGGTGTCTCTTTTATTCCCGACGAAATGTGATTTGTGACAATAAGTGATGAACGGGCACTAGCTGGGGTTTCCTTCTGGGATGACGTCGGGACTTATGAATGTATAAGCTTAGCATAAGTCAGAGCGAGAGAAACATCCCTTACGGTTTTGCAGATGTTGCGGATTTGGTAGTTCCATGCTTGATGACACTGTGGGGGATATCGCACACGCTGAACTTGATAGAGGTTTCGCGAAGACAGATACCTCCTCTTCGTCTTGCTCACCCGAGCATTTTGTGTCTATCAAAACCTTGCAAGCCTGCTTATTCTGCACATCAGTCGATGGCAGCTCCGGCTTCGGGGGTGAAGTCTGAAGGACGTCCTTTGTAGCAGAGGACCCAGCATCAATGGACGCCATCTTCCTTTTCCCAATGGGGGGCTAATTAACAGTCATACACAACCCGCATTCTCTCGGAGCATTTCAACGCACTTGATTAACATTGGGATCATTGGATGAAGTAACGGACTTGCGGGCAGGTCCTGGGCGATAACATCAGCAAACATTAAGAATCTATTGAATATGCATGCCTTGGAAAGTGGGGCCGCTATTTGAAGATGCACCAAAAGCCACGTCTTCGTTTCGACTCGCAGAAGCACCGAGGGGGTTTTCTATATAAAGACTTTGAGAACAATTTATAGGAAGGGGCGGGGGCAACCCACCAACTATACCGGCCGCATCTGTCCCTGAGGATGGTGCAGCGGCGGTTGGAGGGTGGTCACTACTTAAAGGTGTGCCAAGACCCGTGTCTTCCTCTTGACTCGCGAAAGCACCAACGAGATCTTCTATATGAAGACATTGAGTTTACAGGAAGAGGCGAAGGCAACCCATCAATCATACCGGTCGCATCTGTCCCTGAAGATGGCGCAGGGCTTGAATTCGATGTTGCCGCGGAACGCCATGCACTAGGAAAGGTAGATGCTATCCAAAAATTCAGATCACGCCCTCAGGTCACAGATATCTTCTGCTTCACCTGAGTCCTGCCCGTTTCCAGTGGACTTAGCAAAAGACTTCGGCTTGGCACTGGAATTCGAGTTGCCGGTTTCCCCCTCTGAATTTTTAAAAATGTCAGAGTGAAGTAAAGACGGAGCGAACTGCCACTTGCCTGCCAACTTGACGCATGGCGACGTCTTATTACCTGAGATACTTTGACATATGAGAGTGGGTGCAATGGCAGAAGGCTCTTTTTCATTTGACGCAAGTGATAAAGATTTTGAGTGTAAAATAGGTGGAGGGGATTGAACTGCCTGGAGCTGTTAATAACACATTAGCCCACCCAAAACTAGAGAAATCCCTACAAGAAGTAAATACTTGATCAATGGCTGATTGCTGCTGATCCTTTTTCTTTGGCTTGGTTACAAGTCGCTCGGTGGCAAAATCATTTTTATGATTTGAGGGGTTCCTGACAATTGGTTCGGAGGTGTGAGAGGAGAGTTCAGACGAAGCCTAGCACCAGAGTCGTTTAAGTGCGGAATGAAGTGAGGGAATATAGCCTACGGATGGTTCAATGAAGAGGGGTTTCTTCAAGCCAACTGACGTTGAGGGGAGCTTTCCCTGACTCAAGCATTGAGCATCTTCTAGCAGGCATTTGAACGGGGAAGTTACTTACTTCGCGGAGGACGAGTATGGGAAATTTCTTTCTCTTTCTCTTTCTTTTTTTCCTCGTTTCGAGGGATTGCGCGTCAACGTCCTGCAGGTTCACCTTAGACACTATTCAGGACACAAAATATGAGAAACTCACGATAACTTCCCTCTCTGCTACTTTCCTTAGGCCGGAACGCTCAATAAAACCGGTCTGGGAACGAACCAGTTCAGGTGGGATGTATTGCCTCTATCACAATCACCCACATTCTCGCCAGGATCTCTTTGCTTTCCCTTGTCAGCTCGGGAACTCGCAGGGAACGGCAAGGGATTCCCATGAGGTGTGCTGTTAGGCACCTTCGGTGATACAGTGTCACTAGTATCTGGAACATTTACAGAACGGACACTGATGAAGTCCGAAATTAACTGGCGGACCCGGCTCAAGCCTTCTTCAGCTTGGCTCATGGGAGTAGCCACCGTGCGTCCAACAGGAGGTGGTGCGGTGGCGGAATGTGATAGCACCGGTTTGGCTGTGGTAGAACCGGAAGTATTTGGGGTTGCGAGGCTGGACGATGGCCGGGCTTGTTTCGTTGCTACGGGGGCAATCGGAGGCACACTCTTCTTTGGCGTTTTGTGGGGGGTTTCATTTTCTTTGACTTTCGGGGGCCGCTTTTTACGAATTATCGGCTGTTTCGTGCTCTTGGAAGGCGGTTCCGAGTCGGACGACGATATCTCAATGATTTCAGGGCCTGTGCTAGGTCTCTTCTGTGGAATAGATTTCCCTGAAGGGAATCGATTTAGTGGTTCCAGAATCTCGATCTCGGAGTCCGAATCGGTGATGATGGAAGCTGGTTGCCGAACCGTTGGAATGTGTACGCAAATTTTCTATGCCATTCGAGGACTTACCTAATGCTGAGACACCAGGGGATTTCCCTGGTGTAGCTGTATTGGACACGGATGGCTTAGACGAGGTTGAAGCTGCAAGTGGAACTGGACGGGATGAGCCTGTCACGAAAGCGGAAGGTTGACGGTCAAGTCGAGGCTTCTTCTTTGGGCGATTCAGATGAGCCTCAGAGAATGAACGTTTGTGTGATCCCGGCAATGAGGGCTGTTGAGAAATAATGGCTGCAGCGTGGGCGCTCAGATTGCTGAATAATAATAGACGATAGAGCAAAGCATACATGTCGCGTTACTCCCTGAACTCGGTCTCCGCACGCCATTCGCGTTGGCTATTTCGCTGGTTGGCGGACGGAAGACGCTCGCTGCTTTGTGATGTGCCCCATTCGTGTCTGCAAGACAGAGTAACTAAGAGCACTGGTAGCTTCCAATAAAAGAGCCACGTACTTGATTTGTCTGCTGACGCGTTGAAGGGCACCAAATTGCCCTCCTTTGGCATCCGTCTCGACTAGAGGCCGTTGGCCAACCTTCCTGGGGTTACTTCGGGTTCGAGGCACGTGCTCAAGCGGAGGAGTTGGCCGAGTTGATCATCAGTGCCAGTGGCTGCGCTCCAAAGAGCGCACATCAATGATCAAACTGGTAGGTTGTCATATTTACAAGGGATCGAGACAGTTTCCTTGACTTACAGGGGTAGTGCCGGCCCTTCATCGCTTTTTACAATCTGTTTACTGTGCACTGCGACCGCAGCACTCCTATCTCTTTCCGCTAAAGAGAGGCTGGTCACCTGCCTAACACTCTAGCTGATTGCTCAGCAGAATCTCTTCCACTTTCGACTCTCGACTCTCGATTTCCCACACGTTTTGGTTAATCATGGCCAAAGGGAATCCACTCGACACGTCAGTTACACCTCCTGCGCCCACTGGACCACCTCCTTCATACCAACTTGCTACGAACGAAGAGATTCCTTCGAGAGGTGGGTAGACTGGGCCTCACGCGTTGGGGTGTGCTCATGGCATTAACCATTTCAGGGCCATCCAACATCCTTTCGTCGCAACCCACTGCGGGCCCTTCTTCACGAGAGATCGGGGACACTGGCGCTTTGAATGTCTCATCCACCTCTCCTCAGCATGTATCCACTACCCCTAAGCAGACCTCTTTGCTCTTCCCATACAATGAGCGAGCAGCGTTGCGTTACCCCTCTCCACCGGGACCTCCACACCCTAGCGCAAAAGCCCAACCCCGATACCAAGCCGTATCCCCCTATCCGACTCAGACCCTTTATCACTTCCAGAACCCTGAAACGGGTGATGTGGTTTCCACGCACCTTCCTCCGGATCACCCTGCGATGATTTGTCTTCAAGAGGGGCACCATATTCCGGGGCCGACATACTGGGGAATAGTGGGCTTACTTAGTGCGATCGTCTTCTTCCCCGTCGGGATGCTGTGCTGCCTCATTGACAGGGAAGTGTATTGCACCAGGTGTGGGGAGATGATTCATAGCGGTTTGAGCACGTAATTTGGTCTTGAACACGATTCTTGAAACAATCCGTATACTGCTGCCTACTTCCATTCTTAATTGACACGACTGTACCTGTTTACAATACCAGTTGATGGATCTGTCCTTTAATTGTTATGGACATACCGGGTATTACGATGTTTAAGGTGATCCGGTTTTAGGGAAACAAGTGACGTCAACACAAGTGACACTAGTAGTGTTTACGCCGGTAATTTATTCCGCAGTGCCCTTGGCGCTTCCATGCACGAGGAGCCTAAGATGAACAACTCCATCTCCTCTCCACCAGCAGAAATGTATCGAAGGTTTCTAAACGAGATCAAGTTTTCTGGAAACTGTGCGTTAATCGATCAGGACGCGTGCTTTCGCTACAGCTACTTGCAATTGGCGTGATTTGGTGTGTGGTCAGTACCTTATTGAGCCCTATTTCACGCTGTAATTTTGATCTGCGTTACCGCCCCCGATTTGGATGTACCTCATTATTTGGATTCCTCCTGTTAGTGAGCACTCGCCTTGCCGCTCCATTCTGGCCAATTTGCGTATGCATTGTGAATCGGGCTGATTTGCTCACCCACTTCGCGGATCTGCCTTTGGATCTGGCCTACCACCAGATTTCAACCTCAAATAAAAAAGAGTATCTTGAAATGAACCAACAGAACCATCAACTACAGAGACAACACCTCTCCACTTGATCTCTCGACGTCGCCATTCGAACCATGTTTCAGCGGCGTTTATCTTTTTTCGAGCTGTCGTGAAAAAAGGATCGACATGCGATTCATACCCCTTACAGGTCTCATTTGTGTTTCAAATATCTTTGGTCGAGTGTGTGATCTTCTGTACCACTTGCGCACTCCCGAAGTTGTCAAAGGTATAACATGTTCAATGAACTCCCTCTTCCCACCAAAGTAATATAGCTTCTGCAAGACTTGGAAACCTCGAAAGTGACCTGGGGCTGACAGGGAAACAGTACGACACTTGGTAAGTCCTTGCTCTAATTGTGCATGCGCGCTGCTGGCGGCGACTGACTCGTACCAACCCCACGAGCATGTTTATTCTCAGGCTCTACGTTGGTACCTCTATTTCTGACCTGTTCAGCATCCTCACCCAAGCAACAATTCTCAACAAGGTATCCGTGCAAGTACCCTCGAATGTGATCCTTTCGCGTACCACTCGACCCGCACATTTTTTATGTGGTTGCATGGTCGTCTGGGACCTTTTGTCTGCCTGCACCGGCCTCACACCGGTCTACTCTGTCGGCTCCTCTTGGGTTTCGTGGAAAGCGCATTCTTTCCAGGTGCCTTTTCATCAGACCGTGTCTCTCACTGGGCTGCGTGATCTTTATTACATCTCATCATGGTATACCAAAGAGGATCTTGCACTCCGCACAGCATTTCTCCATGGTGGTGCCCAAATAGGTGACGCGTTCGGGAGTCTGATAGCAATCGGCCTGCTCAGATTGGATGGAATGTTTGGCATCATACGATGGCGACGGTTGTTTCTTAGTAAGTTTGAAATTTGATTATCCTCACTATCACATACACGTTCGGATATTGTTATTTTAATCGAGTGAGCTGCAACGGTGTCAGTAGCCTTTATAAGCATGCTCATCCTTCTGTGCCTTCGTCCCCACATCTTCGCGCCTCGATCCAGAGCGACGTGGATTCGCAATTCTCCTGTCCGTGTTCCTTTTTATCTTTTTGCATCCTCTTAATCTCTTTTAAATTATTGCCTTCTGTCCGTGCACCGTTATAATCCCAACCATCCGTCATCCTCATTATCACGCATATCCACATCCATTCTTCATTCTTCCCTCACCGTCAAGGCATGTTTGTATGTAGTGATGGTTGATACACCAATCCCTTCGCCGCTATGCCGCACTCCCCACCGAATCGCCATGGGGGACGGTGGCGGCCCGCAGCCTCTGTCCCTTATTATTTTTCTACATGACATGCATCCTCGACACTACCAACTGGCCCTCATCATTCTACCGTCCTGATAATCCCTATACTTATGTAACTCGCTGTGCGCTACATTAGAGACTAGCGCTGCTGCTTTGCCATGCGATCATGAGTGATGAGACAGAACCATCACCTGTAAAGTGTGACTCGAGTCCCACCCGGACGCAGGAGGGGGTCCTGCCTAAGCCCAGAACACACACGGAACCATCGCCATCCGATCTGCCGATGGAGGCAACTTAGTACTTAGGGTGAAATAAGGCTTCGGGCAATTCGTTGAAGCCTTCTGATCCAGAGGCTGGTCACCTGCTTAGCAATCCTGATGGAGCCTATGCAATTGCCAAACAAATTGAATTGACATCTCAAAGCTGGACGGCAAAGGAACGCGCAGAAGTTTTCTGGAAGTCGTGCGTTAATCAGGACGTGTGCGTTCATAACAATTACTCAGCTTAATTTGGCGTGTGGCTAGCAGCTTATTGCATCATATTTGGAAGCCTCAGGCACCTCACGCTACAACTTTGGCCTCCGTTACCACCCTTGCATCTGATAATTTGGGCATTTTGGATCCCTCATGGATTTATCCGATCAGTGGGTACTCAACGCGCTGCTCCGTTTGTGCGAATTGGGCTAATTTGCTCGTCCATTTCCTGGGCGTGCCTTTGAATCTGGCCAAATTTCAACCCCAAACAAAAAGCACCCCTTCCCAACGCGACTCAACAGAAACATCATATACCGAGACGACACCTTTCCTTCAACCTGTTTCTGAACTCTCCCTATCGCCGTTTGAATCATGGTCCCAGCGGCGTCTATCTTCTTTCGAGCGCGATGTCGTGAGGGGGATCGATATGCAACTCTTGCCCCTTTTAGTTCTTATTTACATTCTAAACTTGATAGAGTGCGTGATATTCTATACCACTCGGGCACTCCTGAAGTTCCAGTATAACATGATTAACGGATCGCCTTCGACTAGAATAATATAGCTTCTGCAAGACTTGCAAATCTCGAAAATGACCTAGGGCTGACAGAGAAACAGTACGACACTTGGTACACTTTTTCCTTAATCGTGCATGTGCACTACTTGCGGTGACTGATTCGTGCCATCTCCACAAGCATTTCTATTCTCTACATTGGGTATAGTAGGTGCCGCTGCTTCGAACCTGTTCGGGTTTCTCACCCAGAGCGATGATTCCCAACAAAGTATCCATGCAAGTCCCCTCGAATATAATCCTTTCACGCATCGCTCGACCCGCATATTTTTTATGCGGCTGTATGGTCGTTTGGGGCTTTTTGTCTGCGTGTACTGGGCTCACACGGAATTTCACCGGTTTACTGCTATGCCGGCTCCTGTTGGGTTTCGCTGAAAGCGCATTCTTTCCCGGAGCCTTAGTAAGCCTTTCATCAGACCATGTCTTTCACTCCAATTTACTGGGGCTGGTCGCGTGGTATTCGTTGCATAGTATTATATCTCATCGTGGTACACCAAAAAAGAGCTTGCACTCCGCATTGCATTTCTCCAAAGTGGTGCCCAAATAGGTAATGCATTTGGGAATCTGATGGCAATTGGCCTACTTAGACTGGACGGAACGTTCGGTATCGCAGGATGGCGATGGTTGTTCCTGAGTAAGCATGAACCTCACCATTCCTCACCATTCCTCACCATTCCCACCGTCACACATATTCCGTTCGATATTTATCATCTCAGCCGAGGGGATTGTAACGGTGTCAGTCGCCTTGATAAGCATGCTCATCCTCCCGGACCTTCCATCATCCTCCACATCTTCGCACCTCAACCCAGAGCAACATGAATTCGCAATATGGCGCCTCCAGCGTGATGCCGCCCTTCGAAGTCCTGACGAAGCTGCCGCGGTAGGCTTAAACATGAGGGGAAAGATCAGGGGTAGAATAAGTATATGGGAGGTGCTGCAGATGGTGTTTGTGGATGGCAAGGTGTGGATGTTCCTTGGGGTTATGATGGGAATTTGTAAGACACCCGTTTATCGATGATTGGCGTAGAATTGTTAGCCTGATCCCTTCGACAGATATCTCTTCTGCCATTACGAACTTCTTCCCTTGTCCGTCTCATTCCAATGCGACCTGTCTTACAGGACTGACTGTAACACTTATCCTTTTAGCGGTTGTGCAGACCCTGGGTTATCCCAGGAACATGACACTCCTCTTGACAGCACCTCCGTACATTCTGTGCTGTATTTTTATGCTGCTTAACGGCATTCACTCGGATAAGACACAAACACGGTAAGTCCTTACTACTATTCTTTCTCTTCCTTTCAGAGACCGACTGGAATACTCCGTTTGATCTAGCTTCAACCATATTATCTGCCCGCTCACCGTAGCGACCCTAGCGCACGCTGTTATTTTGTCAACGACAGCGGTTGCACCAAGATATTTCGCGATGCTACTTCTTCCTGCCTCCATCTTTGCCTCAATGTCTGTCACATGGAGCTGGATCTTTGTGCGTTTATATCCTCTACAGCATTCCCAGTGAACCTTCTGACGCTCACGCTGGTTGTGACTTCCCAAATTCCAGCAAACAATTGATCAACCACCCGAGAAACGTGCGGCTGCATTCGCATTTCTGAACTCGATATGTAATTCAGTACGTCACACCTTACTCGTCAGCTCCTACTTTCCTCTAATCCATTCACTGTGTACTCATCCCTTAATTCCCGTCAGACAAACATCTGGACTTCCTATCTTTACACCGGCCCACCTCAATATCTGCTCGCGTTTAGCGTCAACATCGTCGCATTATTGCCTGCAATGGCATTCGCAACGCTCACAAAGTGGCACTTGAAGAGATTAAACGATGCAGAAGAGAGAGAAGGGCGGAAGGGAAGACATGTTCTCTAGGAAGGCTGTACTAGATTTGGATGAGTGACCTTGCCTTTGAAGTTGGGGAATTAGACAGACACGGATGCAGATCACGGATTGGTTCAAGAGGCCCTGGGCTTTTTTGAGTTGATCAGATACGTTTCTTCATAATTACAGTGTTGATTTGGAATATACAACTGTATGTACATGATCAACTACCGACTGGGTCAGTTTGACGCGTGACACCCATAAAAGGGAGGTAGTGCTAACTTCGGGGAAATCAGTCACGTTTGAAGAATAACTGGTGGATGCCGTCTGACGCGGCAGAACCCGCCACTCCTCGTCACACTTATTTCGATACCGGAATGGACGACCCTTGTACGGTTTTGTGCGCGCATCGTGTATGCCTTCACCTTTTGTAAATGTATAATACAGTATTACAAACGCAAAGGATGAGACAATGTAATGGAATCGTCAAAACTCGTTAGTGAAGCAGTTGAGGCTGCAAGTACCAAAGATGACTTAGAGTATAAGATGAAATGATGGACTAGCGATATTGTCGCTCAGTCCCTGTCAGGGCACATACCCTGACCTAGCCCGGACCTGGACCCGCATCCGGACTCGCATCCGCCCGCTGCACTTCCCGCATGCGCGCCCCGCGCCGCGCCGCATGCTCCATGCGCCGCATGCTCCGGGCCCCGGATCTCATCCCCCTTGTGACTTCTGGGTATCCCCAGAAGTTTTCCTTATATTGTGGCCACTATGGGAAAGTGAGAAGCTAACCTTCTTCTCACTTACCCACAGTAGGCAAGTGTATACTGTTAGAATGGTGGTGACTCGGAGTGGTTCCGGAAATGGAATGGGAGACTTAAGTGGGAGGACCTTGGCCTTGTCGGAAAAGTTACAAATTGTCAGGGACAGCTCGGAAAGTGGCGAAGTCCTGGTGTGGGACTCACTCTTGTATCTATATATATACAATGCTTGTAGATACCTAACCCTCAGTTAATTATCGACCAAAGTTTCCCCTCTCTTGAAAAGGACTCTTTGTCAGGGACAGCTCCGAAAGCGGCGAGGTCCCGGCGTGCGGGACTCGGTGGGATGAATAGCGGCTGTGTGTAGTGGTGATCCCGTTGTGGGGTGAGCATCCCTGACCACTTAGTCTGAAGTGGGAATGTGAGAAGAAGGCTACTTCTTCGGTTCCCACTCCAGCTGTTATTATATACATGCGGGGTTGATCATGTGGGGTGCACCACGTCACCCTCGCACACAGCCATGGCTCTCCAGGTGCCTCTGCGGGAGATCCTGAGAGGGCCCACTGTGGGTGTGGGGCGAGTGCGGCGGTGGTAGCGGCGATATAGGGATGGTAAGATACAGGAGGGGAAATGGGCATGCGTGCCGGTGATACATTGAACAGCGGGAAAGGTGGTTGTCACGACCGACAAATCCCAGGGCTCCGTCAGTGGCGAATCGATGCTGATAGGCAAATCTGCCAACCCAAAACCCAATCTAACCAGCCCCCAATCCGATGTCTGGCCCCCTGCCCTATCAACCATGCACTGCATCCAGACCTCCACCCGCATCTGTACCTCTGCCCACCTCCACACCCTCTGGACCTCTGCCACTCCTGGTTGCCCTCCACACCCTGTGGTCAGGCCAACACTCCCCTCTGACCTTGCTGGCCATCATGCTGCCCTTGTTTGTGACAGCACTGACGGACCACCCTCTGTTGCAGACTTGTCAGCACCACGCTGATTTCCATGTCCCTTCGCGGACTTGTGTCGGCACCGCACCGACCCTGCTTATTTGCGGACTTGTATCGGCGCCGCGCGCTGACCTCCGCTTTCCTCTGGCCATCTTGTCACTCGGCAGCATACCATTCATTCCTTGCCGAGTGCCTATATTGTTCATCCATTCATTCGCTTAGCTTGCCAATATTGGCACTTGATCCATGTGCTGATGCACTTCTTATTACCTGTCAATATTGGCACTTGATCCGCTTTTGTTTAGTTCATTGCCTCCCATTTCCCAGGCTCTTGTCCTTCATTCAGTTTGACAATCCCCGCTTATTTCCGCGCCGGACCGCGCCGGACTGACCGGTCCTTCTGTGTTTCCCTCCTGCCTATTTATATCCTGTAAATACTTTCAGGGACCTTAGTCTGAAATCAACTAGAGTACCCCCCTGTCTGGTCTGAGTCTCTCCTTCTGCAAAGGGGGCTTCCCCCCTCTGAGTCCATGCTCACGGAGTCCGCGCTCCTCCTACAGGTCCGCTCCGCCCGCAAGTCTTGTTTGAAGTCCGCTGTGAGTGTCAATCCATAAATATGGGATCTCCCCCAAACGTCAAGCTCAGGGCACAGCGCTCCACCTGAGTCGCTGAGGCCGCGATCCCACTCTGCTAACCTTGAACAGCGCTTCCGGATGCGCCGCATATTTCTGCCTGCATATCCGCACGCGCGCTCCAACAGACCTCTGCATCACCTCCGACCTCAACTCAGACAGAACCCAATCCGTCTTCTATCCACCTTCTGACAGTGTTCCGACTCTGACAGTCTGCCCGACTCCGACAATAATCCCGTCTCTGACAGTGGTCCATGTAAGAGAGAGAGAAAGAAAGAGAGAAAGAAAGGAGAAAGGAAGAGGGAGAGGAGGGAGAAGCGGTGCGGAGTGGGGGTTGGGCGGGGCATGTCGGGGCATGCCCTGACAGTATGGGACTGTGGCGGAAGGTTGTAACTTTGGCAGAGGTTGGCAGAAGAGGGGAGGAGGGAGGAGTGTGATGAGAGGAGTGGATAGAGGAGGTGACGAGAGGAGTGGTGAGAGGAGTGATGAGAGGAGTGGGGTCACATCCGAAGGTGGGTATTGGAGCAGACAGAGGTAAGGTAGGTGAGGGGTGATAGGAGGAATGAGAGGAGTGGTGTCATGTCTGAAGGTGGGTATCAGAGCGGACGGGGGTAAGGTAGGACTCCAGAGGTGGTGGAGAGGAGGGTCCGGAAGTTGGATCGGGATTGGGTATTGTACAGATATGACATCTGGGAAACATTGATGAGAATTGGGGCAAGGAAGTTAGGCAGATGAGATGTAATAAGTAGAGCAGTGAATTAAACTCAAGAGTCAGAGTGAAGGAATGACAGTTTAGATATGGAAAATCTGTTGGGAATGGGGGTTGACTGGAAGATAAGGTGGTCAATGTGCATCATCATTATTCAGCTCCTGGCTGACTTTGCTTTCAAAGGACTCCCAAATCCGAGAGTTGGAATGAAGAGATGTGATGGGTAGAGCGGTGAATTAAACTTGAGGAAGTGAGGTGGAAGAGATGCAACCAGTAAAGTGGGGGATGGGGAGAATCTATCAAAATAGGCAAGGGCATTGGTCAGTGCTGTCATATCCATCCACAGCCATCGACTTCCATTACCTCTGATCTCTCCGGACTACCTCCGCTCCTTCTTCACTAACCTTGGAGCTCCCATATTCTGCAATCACCTCGGTATCCCTCGATGGTCACCACCCCCTCTTTTCAATTTATTACCTACGCCTCCCTAAGTATGGAGCCCCGAAGGCTTCCGGACAGCTCCGATGTCCGCTAGCGCACTCCTGCCTCTGCTGGGCAATACACTCGCTTGCCCTGCAAGCCCACCTTCGGGCCTATCCCTCCTTTCCGCTTCTGGGTTATCACCTACCATTCCGCTAACCCTGTAACCTGACTTGTGGGTAATATTCAGTCAGCTAATGTTTAACCCCATTAGCTCCGCTCTGCTCGGCCCCGTCGTTTATGGGCCCACTGTCACGACCCAGCGTTCCCCAGGGCCAGACGACCTCCTCCCTGACCTTCTCCCACGCCCGAACACTCCCCGCACACTCCGCTCGCCGCCCGTCGCCGTCTAACCACTTCCCACCACCTCTCCACAACACCTTTCCTCCTTGTCGTTGAACGACCTAGCGGCGCAGAGCGCCGTGACCCGTTGTTCCATGTTTCGCCGCACCTTGTTATCTCGCGGCGAAGGTCACGCTTGACCTTCGCTGTCTTGAGCACGTGCTCTTTGTTTGTTTTCCTGTTTCTTTTCTCCGCCCGCAATCTCTGCGAGATCTGGCGACTTATTCCTTATTCAGTTCCCTAGCGCTTATATACGGCTTGTAACTAATGCCTGTACTGTAGTTCGAAATCAACTAGAATTACCCCCTAGAGCTTACCTCTGTCCCCGCGAGACCTCCGACCTTCTAAGTATCGGGACCGCGTCGAGAACGAGGCGCAACGCTCCTCCTAGAGTCGTTGAAGCCGAAATCCCGGCTCACTCGCCTAAGTAGCCTCGGCCTCGAGATCGGTGGGGTTTATCCCTCGCTAAAGCTCGGTCGGGTGTAGGACGCCTTTATCACTAGCGGGCAACGCTCGGTCGCCTACGGCTACCCTCGGCGAACCTTCGCACGGTTCTGACACCCACCCCCGCTGTAACTATATATACTTGACTTGTAAATAGGTTACACCCCAGTAATAAAATTGACTAGAGTTTACCCCTTTTAGTTCTGGTTGCCAGTTAGTAAGTTAGGGCATGGACGTGTTACTTGGCACAGTGCTCCTGGCATAAGTCGCTGAGGCTGAAGCCCTCCGCCATGGAGACATTCCTTTGTTTCGATCTGGTCTCTGACAAGTGCTGTCAAAAAAGCTAAATTCCGTGTGCAAGCATATGTGAGCCAGGGAATCAACACTATGGCTGAGAGTGGACTATTAACATACCTGGTTACCGGTCTCAACTCTAGTTTCAGTCATGTATTTGTTGCTCAATATCTTTTGGCTGACAATGGGTGCCTAGAATACAACTTACAGGTGTTTACAGCCTGACTCAATGTGTGCTGAGTGATCTCCCCCTTGTGAGCTGCTCAGTTGTTCCTGCCATTTCCTACATTGTCGAAACAAGAAGTAGCAGTCACTTGAGTAGGTTTTGGTACAGAATGAGATCCCAACGTTTGGACTGGAGCTGTAGGTAATACAGAATGCTGAGCAATAGATTGGGATGGCGCTGTCTGCACTTGAATGGAGGCCCAAGGAACAGATAGTGAGAAGATGGATTTTCAAGACAGAGGCCAGTGGATTGATTGAATAACTCAGCAAGAATGAGGGTTTTTTAGATGCAACATGTTCAATTATGGGAAACCCCAAGAGTTTTGCCTTGTCATTGTAAGTTCATATGATTCCTGGCTTTTTGCCATCTTCCATTCTTTGACATGGGAACACCAACAGTAGGGGACTTCTGGCACTAACAAAGCAGCCGGCTCACTACCCCATTGGCATCTCTGTGCCGAAGAATCCTGTGGAGCAGGTGGGCTCCACACAACAGTGTCTGGATCATATAGTAGTCAATGTAGTAGAGGCATGGTACTTACAAGGACAATTGCAACCGGGGCAGGGCCCCAGGTGCCATATTTTGATTGTGTCATCATCTCCCCCTGTGTGAGACTCAGTTCAGCCAGATGGAACACTATTGCTTGAACAGCATCCAGGCAACTGGGCCTTGAGGTCTCCCTGTCAAAGACCGGGTTTTGGAACAAGAGCAGGGGATGACTCAGTGTTCTTCAGAGGGCTTCGGCCTCAGTGACTCTGCCAGGAGTGCTGTGCCCAGTGACATGTCTGGTGCCCTAACTTACAGGTGGAAGAGTGTCAGGGCATGCCCCGACATGCCCTGCCTGACCCCTGCTCTGCACTGCTTCTCCCTCCTCTCCCTCTTCCTTTCTCCTTTCTTTCTCTCTTTCTTTCTCTCTCTCTTACATGGACCACCTTTCCCGCTGTTCAATGTATCACTGGCACGCATGCCCATTTCCCCTCCTGTATCTTACCATCCCTATATCGCCGCTACTGCTGCCGCACTCACCGCACACCCACAGTGGGCCCTCTCGGGATCTCCTGTGGAGGCACCCGGAGAGCCATGGCTGTGTGCGAGGGTGACGTGGTGCACCCCATGTGATCAACCCTGCATGTATATAATAACAGCTGGAGTGGGAACTGAAGAAGTAGCCTTCTTCTCACATTCCCACTTCAGGCAAGTAGTGTAGCCTTCCCTTTTAATGATAACTCACATTCCCACTTCAGACTAAGTGGTTGGGGACGCTCACCCTGCAACGGGATCGCTGCTATGCACAGCCGCTATTCGTCCCACTGAGTCCCGCATGCCGGGACCTCGCCGCTTTCGGAGCTGTCCCTGACAGCAGAAGAAGGCTTCAACCTCATCTCCTCCGCCTCCCCCGCTATGGTGACCGGAGAGCAGTACAATGAACTGCTGTCCCGATTCCAAGAGCTCCAGGCAATCGTAGAGAGCCAAGCTCAAAACCAGCCCCCAGCTGTGCCTGCACCGGCGCCGGCTCCTGCACCAACACCTGCACCTGCCCCCAGACCCAAACCACCTAAAGTCGCTCCCCCACTGCCTTCTCTGGAGCAGCTGAAGACCTTGACCGCTTCAAGGCCGAATGCGGCATATATTTCCACATCCTGTTAGAATGGGCGGATTCGGACGACTCCGGAATGGAATCGGAGACTTAGCATGGAAGGACCTCGGCCTCAGCGACTCAGGTGGAGTGCTGTGCCATTGCTGGTTGTCCTGGGGGTCCCTAATTTCGGATCTAGCAGAGGGAAAGTCTCTTGGGGGGAATTCAAGTCGATTTCGGACTGAGGTTACAAGTTACTAGGTACATTGTATATAAGGAGGGGTCCGGAATCAAAAGGAACAAGGGTAGGACAAAAGGAGACAAAGGGAGATGGAAAGAGGAGCAACACCGAGGGTCAAGTGTTTGACTCAATGGTGTTTCCCAAAGGAGGAATGAAGGGCCAAGGCCCAAGAAGGAAGGAAGGAGGATGGGAGTCGGGAATGGCTAGCTGACTGAATAGAAGGAAGCAGCAGCCCAAATAGGAATGAGGGAGAATAGCGGAATTGAAATGGACAATGCAATAGTTGCAAGGTCCGGAGTAAGCCCGGAAAGTCCGAACTCGGAGGTTAAACTCCGGAATATTGGCAAACGTAATTAAATGGAATGAGCTAACCAATACAATGGGTATAAGCGGAGGTGGGGTCAAAGTCCGAGGTCGGAGCTAAGACCGGAGGTTCCGGAGACGAGACATGAACAGGATACCGGAGCGGAGGTCCGGAGTCGGGAGCATAGGTTTTGCGTACTCGTCTGGAAGGTGTCGAGGTTGGGGTCGGACCCGGAATGTTCCGGAGTCGGACCGAAGGTGGTGTCCAAGCCAGAGGTGGGATAACCTCTTGGGAGTCGGCAAGGAGGAGGTGACGGAAGGGAAGTAGGACTCCGGAAGTCGGAGTTCGGAGTTCCGGGAGCCCGGAGCGGAGGTCAGGATTGTATGGATATGACACATCCGAGCAGCGGAATTCCCCAATGCCCTCTCCCAGATCCTCTTTGTCCTGTCCTATATGAAGGGAGGGACTGTGGGGGCGTGGGCGATGCAGTGCCATTGCGCTACTGACGATGGGCTCCCCCCAGCTCACCATGGACGAGTTCAACATGGAACTCAATGCCATGTTCCAGGACCTGAATGTCAGGGGATGACTCCCGGGTTCCCATGACCCTCCCCTATGGCCCACAGCCTCAGGTCTGGCCAGCCCTATCCAGGGCACAATCTACTGTGGGTAAGGAGATGAATAGATAAAGGCAATGTAGAATACACTTGCCTACTGTGGGTAAGGAGATGAGAAGGAAGCTAACTTCTCATCTTCCCACAGTGGCCACAATATCAGCAAAACTTCCGGGGATACCCGGAAGTCACATGAAGGGGTAGGAACCGGGCCCGGAGCATGCGGCGCGCGGAGCGTGTGCGCATGCGGGAAGCGCAGCGGGTGGAAGCGGGTCCGGATGCGGGTCCGGGTCCGGGCTAGTCAGGGTGTGTGCCCTGACACCGAACCACAAGGCCACAGCCAGACAGAAGCTGGCCACTCTGCAGCAGGGCAGCGACTCCATGGATAAGATCAACCAGGAGTTTGAGATCCTCGGACCCACCTCACGGCTAGGGGACGTGGGGCTAGTGGATCACTTCGAACAGGCGATCAACTCCCAGCTCCGCAAGAGCATTTACCACCTCCACCCCATGCCAACAACCTGGGCTGAGTGGAAACGCGAGGCCACCCTCCTTGACAACCAGTGGTGGCGTTTCCAGGTGACGCAACCCTGCTTAGCCCCCGCCAGGCCCCCACTCTTGCCCCTGAGACCCCCACTCCCTACCACTCTCCTGCAGCCATGCCCCCTACCTGCCGCTGCTGCACCCCAGCCCGCCGCGCTGTGCCCCGCAGCAGGAGCAGGGCCACAACCCATGGACCTTGACTGCTCAAGGATCAACCAGAGGCGAAACAGGCTGTGTTACAACTGCAACACACCAGGGCACATTGCATGGGATTGCCTGCAACCGAAAACCCACCGAGCCAGACGGATGCACCCTGAAGACCTCAGAGCACTCATGGAGGGGCTGAGGAGACAGCTGGTAGACAAACCGGAGACAGAGGGAGAAGGGCAGGAAGTGGAGACCCAAGAGGATTTTCAGGACAGCGACCGGTGAGGGATGTGCCCTGGCCACCTGCAGGTGATAGTACTAGCTTGTGTAGATACTGTGAGGCGCCTAACCCAGTGCCGATATCTAAATTCCACCGAGTCATCGCCAAGAAGAAGAGGAAAAATGCATCCTCAACCAGCAAGGGCAGAGAAGCCCCAGAGATGGCGCCGGAGATAGCGGTCCTGCCACCCGCCATCTACATGTTGTCCAAACAGCCCCCCAGATCCCTCAACCTCGCCGTGAAGCTGACTGCCTTAATGTCCCTTGCCAGCATCTCCATGTCAGCGCTCCTAGATTCTGGAGCTACAGGGAACTTTGTGAGCCCCGAGTTTGTCAGAAAACACGGGCTTGAGATGACCCCACTTCCCCAGCCCATCCCTGTGTGCAATGTCGATGGAACCCCGAATGAGAACGGAGCCATAACTGAGGAGCTAGAGGCCCTCCTGACATTTGGGCGACACACAGAGCGGGCCCGCTTTGCCGTCGTGAACCTTGGGAGGCAGTCCCTCATAATAGGACACTCGTGGCTGCTACACCACAACCTGGAAGTGGACTGGACACGACAGAAAGTCACCATGTCCCGCTGCCCAACATCCTGCCAGTTGGTATGAGTGTGAGCCGGCTCAGACCCCACAATAGAGCCTGGGGATGGGATTGTCAGGGCACACCTCCCTGACCCCACTCCATCTGGTCTGACCCCACCCGATTCCACTACCCTCACCTGCTGCCCCCATCCTCCCTCCTCCCATCTCTCCCTCTTCCTTCCCCTTCTTCTTTCTTCTTCTTTCCTTTCTTTCTCCTTCTTTCCTTTTCTATTACACGGACGACTTCCTTGCTTGATGTACCATTAACCAGACTGTGCAACACGCCCGGACCCGGACACACCGGGTGACACCCTACACACCGGACGCCCCTGAGACCTCTTATGGAGATGCCTGGGCGGACACGGCTGTGTGCATAGATGACGTGGCGCTCCCCACGTGACCTCCAACCGCATGTACATAAACACAGCCTAAGTGGGAACTGAGAAGTAACCTTCTTCTCACACTTCCCACTTTAGGCAAGTAGCTTACATTCCCCTGCTAATAATAATAACACACTTCCCACTTTAGCCTAAGTGGCCAAGGACCCTTGCCTGCTTCGGGCCCATTGTTACGCACGCCCACGCTGCACCCTACCGGGCCCTCAGCCCCAGGCGATATACCCGGACACTCTCAACCCTGGGTCGGTCCCTGACAGCAGAAGAAGGTTTCAACCCCATTTCCCCCCATCTCCCCTGCCATGGTGATGCAAGAACAGTATGATGACTTGCTGGCCCAATTCCAGGAACTACAGGCCATTGTGATAGCCCAAGCCCAAGGCCAGCCCACGCACATGCCCAGACCACCCAAGGTCGCCCCCCCCACCCCCTTCTCGGGAGTCAGCGAGGACCTCAACCGCTTTAGGGCTGAATGCGGGATCTATCTCTACGTCCGCATGGCCGAATTCCCCAGCACCCTCTCCCAAGTCCTCTTCATGCTTTCCTACATGAAAGGAGGGACTGCAGGAGCGTGGGCGACGCAACGCACCATGGCGCTACTGACAACGGGCTCTCCCACACCCACCATGGATGAGTTCAACACGGAACTCGATGCCATGTTCCAAGACCCGAACCGGGCGGCCACAGCCCAGCAGAGGTTGGCTACCGTCCGACAGGGGAGTGATCCCGTGGACAAGCTCATCCAGGAGTTTGAGATATTGGGGCCCACTTCGCAGCTGGGCAACGTAGGGCTAGTCGACCGCTTCAAGCAGGCAATCAACTCCCGACTCCGCGAGAGCATCTACCAGCTCCTGTCACGACCCGGCGTTCCCCGGGGCCAGACGACCTCCTCCCTAACCTTCTCCCACGCCCGAACACTCCCCGCACACTCCGCTCGCCGCCCATCGCTGTCTAACCACTTCCCGCCACCTCTCCACAACACCTTTCCTCCTTGTCGTTGAACGACCTAGCGGCGCAGAGCGCCGCAACCCGTTGTTCCATGTTTCGCCGCACCTTGTTATCTCGCGGCGAAGGTCACGCTTGACCTTCGCTGTCTTGAGCACGTGCTCTTTGTTTGTTTTCCTGCTTCTTTTCTCCGCCTGCAATCTCCGTGAGATCTGGCGACTTATTCCTTATTCAGTTCCCTAGCGCTTATATACGGCTTGTAACTAATGCCTGTACTGTAGTTCGAAATCAACTAGAATTACCCCCTAGAGCTTACCTCTGTCCCCGCGAGACCTCTGACCTTCTAAGTATCGGGACCGCGTCGAGAACGAGGCGCAACGCTCCTCCTCGAGTCGTTGAAGCCGAAATCCCGGCTCACTCGCCTAAGTAGCCTCGGCCTCGAGATCGGTGGGGTTTATTCCTCGCTAAAGCTCGGTCGTGTGTAGGACGCCTATTCCACTAGCGGGCAACGCTCGGTCGCCTACGGCTACCTTCGGCGAAGATTCGCACGGTTCTGACAGTATTTCGAACTCCCTATCGCTCTTGACGCCCTTACGATGTCACAACGTATGACTCGCTTGCAGAGCAGGAACGCTGCGGCAGGACCTTCTACGACGCCTTATAGAGACTACAGCTCTAGTACGCCATTTGAAAGAGGTAGGACAGAGGAGAGACAATTCGAGAGCTTTATGGCGGGCGATGAGTACTACCCACGCTCCTCAACCCCGAGAAGGCGACGCCGAGACGCTAGCAAAAGCGACTCGGACGACGACTTAAGGGGTGGTAACGAGGGCGATGAAACAGCTCAGGCTCCGCCACCGCCGGTGACTGAGAGAAGGACTTCAGGCGCTGCAGCTGAAGCAGCCGCTGCGGCTACCCAAGACAATGGTGAGGATGACATCGAGGAAATCAATCCTGAGGAAGTCGATCCAAAGGATAAAGTCAACTTCATGCTCACCAGGGCAATCTCGGAACTAACCTGCACCACCCGCAGCATCCGCCTGATCATCCCTACACCTCCGCCACCAGCACCACCTCCTCTGCCTCCACGCCGCAAACCCCCCCGTAAAAAAGTCCGTGAACCCGACCAGTTCGACGGATCAGACCCTAAAAAACTCCGCACGTTCTTCGTTCAATGCGAAGTAAATTTCAAAACTCGAGCCTACGCCTTCCCCGACGAATCTGACAAGGTGTTGTATGCAGTGTCATACCTAAAGGGGCCGGCCCTCGACTTATTCGAGCCCGACCTCCTCCGCCGTCATCGCCTAGGTCGAGAACCACGTTGGATGAACGACTGGGAAAGGTTTGTGCACGAGTTAGAGCGCAACTTCGGCCCGCACGACCCTATCGGCGAGGCCGAAGAGTTGTTATTCAACCTCACGATGAAGGATGGGCAACAAGTTGGTAAATACGTGATTGAATTCAACTGCTATGCGGGCAAATTGGATAATTTCGGCGAAGGGGCACTCCGCGCCATGTTCTATCGCGGATTACCGGATCGAATTAAAGACGAGATCACTCGATTCGGTAAGCCCACGTCGTTATACGACTTACAAGACCTAGCCGAAGATATCGACGGCCGCTACTGGGAACGTAAGGTTCAGACCGAGCGGCGCAACAAGCCCGCTCACGATGCTAACGACAAGTCGCCGCCTAAATCCTCTCCCACAAAACACCAACGCCCTTCCGACCCCCCACCTAACCCTAGTAACAAAACGCCAAAGGACAAGGAGTCCAACGGCAAACCAAAACCCGACCTCGCCGCAAAACTCGACAAAAATGGCAGGCTTACGAAGGAAGAGCGCCAACACCGCTTCGATAATAAGCTCTGTATGTTCTGCGGAAAGGCCGGTCATGTAGCTAAGGATTGCTACAAGGCTGGTTCTAGCGCTTCCAAGGCTAGGGCAGCCAAGGTGGCAACGCCTGAACCGGAGTCAGACTCGTCGTCTGACCCAAAAAATTAGCCGGCAACCATCCGGACCACGCACGATCGGACGGTTGCGGTCAACCGGTTCGTGCGCAGAGGGAGGTACGCTTGAACGCGTCCGCCCTCTCCAGCCCCAATTCTTTCTCTGTCCTGGTTTCCTTTTGTTCCATTGACGGTCGATTTCCTAGTTCAAGGGGGAATGCCCCTGGCTCTCCTTTGTTTTCTACTTCCGGGACTCCTGTCTCCCATGCGCATATGTTCTCTCCTGATGGTCTACTTTCCCCAGAAAAATGTGATCCCTCCGTTGTTTTCTCCGCTCTTATAGATTCAGGTTCCTCTGACTGTTTTATTGATACAGAATTGATTAATAAAATAAAGATCCCGACCTATACCGTGACCCCTATGCAGCTCCGCTTATTCGATGGCACCACAAACAATGTGATAACCTGCGCCGTCGATCTCCCCGTCCATTTTATTACCGGTGATGTTACCCCGATGACATTCTTTGTCACCCCATTGGATGGCTCTTGTGCTATCGTCCTTGGACATAACTGGCTCGCCCGATACAATCCGTTGATTGACTGGGTAAAGAGCAGTTTAACTTTCCAGACGTCTGAACAATCCAGTCCGATCTCCCAGAGCTCTCCTGAACCATCACCGAATGCTGTTCCTCCAGCGGACACATCGGTTCCCGTATCCAAAGACACACCGAGTAATCCCGACCGCCAGGCTCCTTTGATCGAGTTAGTCAGCCCTGTGGCATTTGTCCGCGCTGCCCGACTAGAAGGTTCCGTAACCTTCAGCCTGAGCATCCCGTCCCAAGCGAGCGAGCTGTGCTCATCCACCTTGTCCGAGCCCGCCGACCTCGAAGCCGTACCGAAGGTCTATCACGAATTCGCCGATGTGTTTAGCAAAAGCAAGGGTAACACTCTGGCGCCACATCGTGAGTTCGACCTGAAGATCGAGCTAGAGGAAGGTGCGCACCCCCCGTTGGGAACCCTATATTCCCTATCCCCGACCGAACTTGAGGCTCTTCGAGCATTCCTAGACGAGCACCTGGCAACCGGCTTCATTAGGCCATCTTCATCGGCTCACGCCGCGCCGGTGCTCTTCGTCCGCAAGAAAGATGGATCGCTCTGTCTTTGCGTGGATTTCAGGGGCCTCAATCGGATTACAAAGAAAGATAGATACCCGCTGCCTCGCATAGCAGACCTGCTAGATGCCCCGAGCCGAGCGAAGGTGTATACAAAACTCGACCTGCGGCACGCCTACCACCTTGTGCGCATCGCCGCAGGCGACGAGTGGAAGACCTCGTTCCGAACCCGCTATGGTTCCTATGAATGGCTAGTCATGCCATTCGGGCTCACCAATGCACCTGCGGCGTTCCAGCGGTTCGTCAACTCTATCTTTGCTGACCTCCTAGATGTCTGTGTTGTCGTATACCTGGATGATATCCTAGTGTACTCTGAGGACGAAGCCTCTCATGAGGAACACGTCCGGGAAGTCCTCCGCAGGCTTCGACAGCACGGGCTATTTGCCAACCCGAAGAAATGTGAGTTCCATACCGAGACTACGGAGTACCTCGGGTACGTACTTTCTCCTAGCGGACTTGCCATGTCCTCAGAGAAGGTGAAGGCCATCCAAGATTGGCCCGAGCCCCGTAAGGTAAAGGACATTCAGTCCTTCTTGGGATTCGCCAATTTCTATCGGCGATTCATCCACGAGTATTCCGATATTGTGGTACCACTGACCCGGCTCACCCGAAAGGGGGCCCCTTGGGTATTCACCGACGATTGTCGTTCGGCTTTCCAACAACTTAAGGATGCCTTCACTTCCGCCCCCATTTTGACCCATTGGGTTCCCGACGCGCCGATCATAGTCGAAACCGACGCCTCCGATTACGCGATTTCAGGCATTATCTCTATCCGCTGTGCGGATGACGAGATACACCCTGTCGCTTTTCGTTCGAGGACGTTGACGGCACCGGAACTCAACTACGACACCCACGACAAGGAGCTTCTAGCAATCTATGAAGCATTCCAAGGGTGGCAGCATTACTTGGAAGGCTCCGGTACCCCCGTCGATGTGGTTACTGACCACAAGAATTTGGAATACTTCTGCACCACGAAGCTCCTAACGCGCCGCCAGGCTCGTTGGTCTGAGTTTCTCTCTCAATTTAACTTGGTTGTCCGTTTCCGCCCGGGTAGACTCGGCGCGAAACCAGATGCGTTGACTAGACATTGGGACATCTACCCCAAAGAGGGGGATAGGGACTACGCTCGCGTAAACCCTCAGAACTTCCGACCGGTGTTCACGCAGGAGCAGCTCGCGTCCTCCCTAAGAGCTACATACCTCGCCGAACCCGTGCTACGAGCGAGTTCCCTCGTCGACGTCGACGCCATCCACAAAGACATCCTAGCCGCCCTCCCCGCTGATCCCACCATCGCCGACTACCTCGCCAGCCCGATCCCAGAGGACTCCCGTTGGTCTCGAGACGCAGATGGCCTATTACGGCTAGACAACCGAATCTACGTCCCTGATGCCAACGACCTCCGGCTTCGCATCCTGAGGTATAAGCATGACCACCCGCTCTCTGGCCACTTCGGGCAGAACCGAACCTTGGATCTGTTACGCCGAGAGTACACCTGGCCGGGCGTCCGCACATTCGTCAAGGACTATGTGTCCTCCTGTACGGCTTGCGCCCGCGCTAAGACCCCACGACACAAGCCGTATGGCTTGCTCAAACAGCTACCTATCCCCGAACGCCCGTGGCACTCCATATCAATGGATTTCATTGAGCAACTTCCCGACTCCTCCGGCTTCACGGCTATCTTGGTTATCGTCGACCGGCTATCAAAGCAGTGCGTCTTCGTGCCAACGACCGATACCATAACAGCCCCGGAGTTGGCGAAGTTGTTCCTCCTCCACGTCTTCTCCAAGCACGGCGTTCCATCCCACATAACCTCTGATAGGGGTTCAGAATTTGTTTCCCACTTTTTCCGCTCCCTTGGCAAGGCTCTGGACATCCGCCTACACTTCACCTCGGGTTACCATCCCGAAGGCGACGGTCAGACCGAACGAATGAACCAAACACTGGAGCAATATCTGCGCGTCTATTGTAACTACCAGCAGGACAATTGGTCTGAGCTCCTGCCCCTGGCGGAGTTCGCCTATAATAACGTGCCGAATGCTACAACCGGTGTTTCACCGTTCTTCGCGAACAAAGGTTACCACCCGAACCTTGCCGTACACCCCGAGCGAGATCTGACTTCGGCGCGAGCCCAGGAGTACTCAGTCGATCTCGACTCTCTCCACCAATTCCTATGCGAGGAAATGAACCACGCACAGCAACGCTACCAAGGCCCTGTGGATGCTCAACGGCTACCTGCTCCCCGTTCAGCATTGGCAGCTCCGCATTCGTGAAGGCCAAGTACTTCCGCACCACTAGGCCTTCGGCGAAGCTCGCCGATAAGAACCTTGGGCCGTTCGAGATCATCGCACAGCCAGGTTCTCATTCTTGTACTCTCCGCCTCCCCGACACCATGAAGGCTGTGCACCCAGTCTTTCATGTCTCCCAACTTGAGCCCGCTGTTCCCAACCCCATCCTGAACCGCATGCAGCCGCCACCGCCGCCAATCGAAATCGACGGCGAACTTGAATATGAGATCGCCGAGATCCTCGACTCTAAAATCGATCGCCGGTGAAGCTGCAAGCTGTTGTACCTTGTACGTTGGGACGGTTACGAAGGGACTACAGAAGAGACTGAGTGGCTCCCCGCAACCGAACTTGGTCACGCTTCAGACCTCGTTGCGGACTTTCACTCACGATACCCGGATAAGCCGGGACCAAATCGCGCCTAAGGCACGGGACGGAATGGATGGATTGCACTTAAGGATCATGTAAGAACAAAGTGGAGTAGGAGTCGGAAGTAGACGTCGCGGGATGATCGACCCTAGACCCCATCACACTCGCCTCCCTCTCCCCCGCTTCCCTCGCCTCGCGCCTCGCCCTCGCCTCCATCAACCGCCTCTCTTCAGTGTCACAAATGTGTTCCAACAATCGTCCCGCCACGGCGGTTAGACCAGAGATCGCTTGATGGATGTCGCGAAGCACATCATAGATCCTGTCCTTCTCGTTGACCACCTCATCTTCCTCCGTCTCCACATCGTCCACATCCATCGTTGACCCCTCTCCTTTCGGCGCTTTGATACGAGGTCGCTTCGTAGATTGAGGCGTCCCTGCTCCGCGTACGCACTTCTGCCTGGACTTCTGACATGCGGCGCAGACGCCACGATCGCTGTTGCCTTTGACACACTCCACGCCTCTCTTCACGCAACGTTCACAGGGGGGCAGTCCTTCCCCCGCCACTGATGTAGCAGCAGGACGCTTTGATCAGGGCGATCAATAAGGGTTCCTGGCAAAGATCACGCTGATCGGGGTACTCACCTTGCCTGCGACCACATCTGACGCCTTCGATCACCTCTCCTCCTCAGCAGCGAGACGTGCAGCCTCAGCTCGAGCCCTGGCCGCCTCCTCTTGTTGTTGGGCCTCACGACGCGCAATCTCAGCCCTGCGACGCCGCAACCTCTCCGCCTGTTTCTGTTCCATCAGCTCCACATCGTCATCGGACTGATCGACGATGTCCTCCTTGCTCCACGTCCTTATATCCGCTGGATTTTTCTTGGGAGCCATGAGGATGGAAGATCAGGTTGTTGTGGTGGTAAGTTCGATCACCGCGCCGGCGGAACCAAAATTTCGGGCTCAGCGGAACCGGTTCCCACGCCAGTTCCTTGGGACTTCAAGGGTTCAGTCCTAAGAGGGGGATACTGTCACGACCCGGCGTTCCCCGGGGCCAGACGACCTCCTCCCTAACCTTCTCCCACGCCCGAACACTCCCCGCACACTCCGCTCGCCGCCCGTCGCCGTCTAACCACTTCCCGCCACCTCTCCACAACACCTTTCCTCCTTGTCATTGAACAACCTAGCGGCGCAGAGCGCCGCGACCCGTTGTTCCATGTTTCGCCGCACCTTGTTATCTCGCGGCGAAGGTCACGCTTGACCTTCGCTGTCTTGAGCACGTGCTCTTTGTTTGTTTTCCTGCTTCTTTTCTCCGCCTGCAATCTCCGCGAGATCTGGCGACTTATTCCTTATTCAGTTCCCTAGCACTTATATACGGCTTGTAACTAATGCCTGTACTGTAGTTCAAAATCAACTAGAATTACCCCCTAGAGCTTACCTCTGTCCCCGCGAGACCTCTGACCTTCTAAGTATCGGGACCGCGTCGAGAACGAGGTGCAACGCTCCTCCTCGAGTCGTTGAAGCCGAAATCCCGGCTCGCTTGCCTAAGTAGCCTCGGCCTCGAGATTGGTGGGGTTTATTCCTCGCTAAAGCTCGGTCGTGTGTAGGACGCCTATTCCACTAGTGGGCAACGCTCGGTCGCCTACGGCTACCTTCGGCGAAGATTCGCACGGTTCTGACAGCTCCACCCTATGCCCACCACCTGGTCCGAATGGAAACACGAGGCCACCCTCCTTGACAGCCAGTGGCAGCACTTCCAGAGGACGCAGCTGTGTATGCCCTCACTGTCAGGGCCCGGCCTCGGACTCGGAGGCTCCCTGACCTCAGCCCCCATCTAACCTGTCCTCACACTATGCGGGGCATGAGATGTATAGTAAAAGGAAAGATAATATACACTTGCCTATGCGGGGCATGAGATGAGAAGAAGGGTAAAGGTCTCATCTCCCCGCATGGTTGCTATATAAAGGAATGGGTCACATGCCCACAACTATACAGCTCCTAGAGTTGTGTAGTGTGACCCGGAGGGAACATCCAGGTGGCAGTGCCCAGTAAGCGTGGGAACGTTCTGGGCGAGTTGCTCGCCCAGAACTGTGGCTGTGACCCGTGGGAACATTCTGGGCAAGCTGCTCGCTCAGAAAGTTCCCATGCTATCCCATGCGCGCATGTACACAACACACAAAGGCAACAACAAGGCAACAGTCAAAGAATAAAAGGGGGTAAAGTAGGTGGGGAGTCCGGGGCACCCTAAGGCAGGGTGCTGAACCCTGACACTCACCCGAACCCTCTCCCCCACTAGTCCCATCCGTGACTCCCATAACCCGCCCCAGACCAGAGACAAACCCGCACCCGGAGACCAGCCAGACCCGATGCTTGCACCCAGAAGACCTCCAAACGTTGATGAAGGGGCTGAGGGGCCAAGTGACGAAAGGATCAGAAGCAAGAGGGAAGGGGCTAGGCACGGGCCAAAGAAGGCACCCAGAGGCCCAGCCACCCATGAGGGATAGCTCACGCAGATGCCATGATGCACATGAGCCCCTACCAGCACCGAAACTCCACTGAGTCATTGCAAAGAAGAAGAGGAAGGGAGCACCCCCAGCCTGCAAGGACGAGAAAACCGCAGAGATGACCCCAGAGGTAGCAGTGTCCCCACCTGCTATCTACATCCTCTCCAAACACTCTCCGAGATCCCTCAACCTTGCTGTGAAGCTGACCACCCTGACCTCCCTGGCCTCTGTATCCGTGTCAGCACTCCTCGACTCGGGAGCCACTGGGAACTCTGTAAGCCCCAAGTTCATCCGAAAGCACAGGCTCGAGACCACCCCGCTCCCCCAACCCATCCCCGTCCGCAACATTGATGGAACCCCAAACGAGAACAGGGCCATAACCGAGGAACTAGAGGCCCTCTTGACGTTTGGACGCCATACAGAGCAGGCCCGCTTCGTGGTTGCGAACCTCAGGTGACAGTCCCTCATCATAGGGCACTCGTGGCTGCTGCACCACAACCCGGAAGTGGACTGGGTATGGCAAAAGGTCATCATGTCCCGTTGCCCATCCTCCTGCCACCCACCACAAGCACGAAGTGACCAAGACCCCACACTAGAGCCCGGAGATGGGATCTATGCCGCAATCATCCCCCCAGAATGGGGACACGAGCTGAGAGCGACCACCACACCCTCCCAGCGGATGGCCCAAGAAGCCCATGACCCGGAGGCGGAGCCCATACTGTTCGAAGCACTGGTGCCAGAGTAGTACCAGGATTTCCAGGACGTGTTCTCCAAAGAGGCCTTCGATCAACTACCTCCCCGGAAACCCTGGGACCATGCCATCAACCTGGTGCCGGATGCCAAGCTCCCTAGAGGGAAGACCTTCCTGCTCTCACAGCCGGAGCAGAAAGAGTTGGACGAGTTCCTGCGAGAGAACCTGCAGAACGGGCGCATCCGACCGTCCAAGTCCCCGATGGGAGCCGCATAAATATTTCTGAACAAAATTTCCGTCCTCGTCCTATCATACATGGTCATATCTTTCTTCACTAAGTCCTAGTCTTCTTGGACTTCCTTCCTCCCGAGGTCAATCTGTCTACCTCACTCTCGCTACTCATCATCGGGTCATCCTTGAAGGACAACTTCCCTCGCGCAGACCCCAAGGCTCCGGCCACCGAAGGCCTCACCTCGTCCCTTTCTGCGATCTTTCCTTCCTGCATCTCCGTCTCTCTCGTCGCCGATCTCTCTCGATGGAACTGTCCTCTCGCCAAGTCCATCCACACATCAAAACTCAAACTCGCCTGCCTCACACCGCCCTTCTCGTCTGAAGTAAGATCTGGGTCGGGGGGTCTCAACTCTTCGAACTCGATCTCGTATCCATCACTGTTCTCGGACTCCATGTAAAGACTGCTCCACATGCTAGGAGGGTCTTTAGGCTGGGCCACTCCTGCCACTCGTTCTTTGCTATTGTCCGTCCACGTCGCACTAATTCCGTCGCACAGAACTCGACTAAGCTCAAGGCCAGGAGGCCTTAGCTCTTTAAACTCATGCTCTCACGTTACTCGTCTGGGACCGCTGTTGTACTCGAAAACTTCATGAATTACACTGTCCGTAATCCTCAAGTCACCGCGCTCGGCTGGAGGATCCTTTGACTGATGCACTTGCGCCAACGTAACTACGCTATTTTCGTCTCGGATCTCATCCTTCCTATCTTCGTTCACCTGCGTCCTCTTGTCTGTTCGCGTACTTGCATTAACTTCCAACGTTCTCTCTTCCGACTCCACTGAGAAGCTGATGGTGCCCTGGACTAACGGGGGTGTGGCATTCCTTCGCCTCTCCGCTTCTAACTCTCGTCTCAACTTGGTCACTTCCACTGTGTAGTTCTCAACTTTCTGAGCCATCTCACAATCTAACTTGGGCTCCGTGGCTACAGTTCTTGGAGGTGAATGCCCAGGTGCAGGAGGTTGAAGATGGGGTGGACCTGACAGTCCTCCTGATCCTCAACTTCCTCTCTGGTGCTCCAATCTCCGCTGCGTCGTGAACTCCCTATCTGGCTCTAAGACTCTCGCAGCTTCCATTCTTCGCTGCGTCGTAGACTTCCTATCTGGCTCAAAGACTTCCGCGGCTTTCTCTCTTCCTGCGTCCTTTGGGCAACTACTTTGTGCCATGCTGCACTTAACCGAAAAGCTGCTCGTCCTTGTACTCTCATTCTCGTCTAAAACTGTCTCCACAGATCGCGTACTGTACTCACACAACCAACTACCGGTCACGCGTCACAGAGACCTCCCGGTCCGGTCGAAATTCAGGGTCTGTCACGTGTCACAGCCGGTTGGCGGTTGGGTGTTTGGGTGTCACGCCAGTTTTGCTGAGGCAAGGTGGCTGTGCAAGGCAATTCAAATTTTCCATTTCTGGAATGTATTTACATTCAAAAACGGAAAATTTTCGTTTGGTCTTCCAAGTTTCTTGTGTGCCTTGCTCGCATTCCATAGCCAAGTTCCTGCTCATGAATAGGCACAGGGAGTATGTGAACCTTGTAAATTTGTTTGGAGGACTGGAAGTGTAAACTGGATAAATTCAGTGACAGACAAGTTCCCGTCTGGAAAGTAGGATCCAATAAAATCACCCGGGATGTCGCTATATGAGATAGTCTCATCTGTACACAAAGCAATGCGGTGTGCAAGGGTAAAACCGTTCATGAGATGATGCACAGATGCTCAGAAATTTTATGGGGGCGGTGTTTTCAAATGTTTAAATTTTAAATTCAAGGTGGTTAACAATTTAATATAGGTAATATAATTCGGACAACTCCGCAGCGCCCTGCCGGTTGGGTGTCACGCATCACAACGAGTTGCCGGTTGCCGGTTTATATCACGTGACAAGTCACGTGGCTGACTAAGCCGGTAGTTGGTCATGTGAGTACAGTAGGTTGTGCTTCAACGAATTCGATCACGTTGCGGCCACTCTGAATTGGTGGCTGCGCTGCGCTTAACTTTGACTCCGTGGGCGCTTCGATCTCTGGATCGCATCCTAACATCTGCTCTGAACTTCTCTGCGCTGGATCCACGACAATTGGGAATGAGTGCCAGGGCATGAAGTAGCCACAGGGACCGTACACATTCCACAAGTCACTCCGCATTGCCGGAGGATCTTTCGACTGAGACACTCGCGCTCTAATCTCATCTCTAACCTCATCGTCGTCAACTGTCTGATACGTAAACTCGCTAGGACTGAAGCTGAGAGACTCCTCAACCACAGTAGAGCAAGGGCTGAGAGGCCTTAGCTCTTTAAGCTGAAAGTCCTGCTCGCTGCATCCTGAATCGCTAAACTCTGAACTAGCTGCGCACTCTACGTCCATTTCGACTATGCTAGAGCGAAGGCTGGGAGGCCTAGGCTCTCTTGACTCTGTCTCTCGATCTGTCTCCTCGTGAATCTCAACCTTCGCCTGAGGCAAACACTCTGGTACGCCAGACTCGATCACATCAAACTCGCGCGATCTGGGCACATCTGCTGCCATCACATCTGACAAATTCTCGTCGCTGGTGTCATACTCCCTCGTGTCAAACTGAACTCGTTCTGGGGTGCTAACGTGGCTGCTGCTCATCGTACTCAACTCATCGTCGTCAAACTTAAACGGTATTTCGTAACTTCCTTCATGTGCTCTGATCTGACTTTCGTGAACTTCGTCTAGATCCGTCATCTCGTCAATCGAATCGACTGGGGACTCTGGCGCAGGGACGATCGCGCTCCCTCCTAATCCAACTCCATGTCCGCTGGCCAGTGGCTCCGTGTCATATCGCTCTCGTACACAATCAACCTCATCGTCTCTACTCATCCATTCCAACGACCCGTTACTAACTTGACTCTCGTGTCCATCTAGGTTGGCAATCGATGCCCGTCTGTCATCAAAACTCGAATCCACACTTGGAATAGCAACATCTTCTCTAATCACCTCCGGGATCTCCTGCGGAGACATCCAGGAAGGTGTGGCTGTGTGCGGAGATGATGTGGCTCCCTCCACATGACCCTAACCACTTGTATATAATAGCACCTGGGGTGGGAACAGAAGAAGCAGCCTTCTTCTCAACTTCCCACTTCAGGTAAGTACTGTAGCTTTTCCCCTTTAATGATAATCCAACCTCCCACTTCAGACTAAGTGGTCGGGGATGCTCACCCTGCCACGGGACCACCGCTATGCATAGCCAACACCTGTCCCATTGAGTCCCTCGTGCCGGGATCTTGCCGCTTTCGGAGCTGTCCCTGACACAGCCTCCCTTCCGGGGAAAGGTCCAGGCACGCTGCCCCTCCTTGCCATGTCCTGACAGGTATTTACACTGGGTACTATTGCTCATAGGCAGCCAGGATGCATCCCTCACCAGTCGCCTTCCTGAAAATCCTCTGGGGGGTCCACCTCCTCTCCCTCTTCATCCCTCTCAGGTGTCCCCTGGCTTCTCAGCCCTTCTGCAAGTGCTCAAAGGTCCTCTGGATGCATGTGGCATATTCAGTGAACCTTCGGGTGGGGGCAGTCTCATGTGGCACAGCCCTCGCTGCTGGTCTGCCCTTGAGCAGTCAAGGTCCGTTGGCTGGGGGGGTGGGGCTGGAGTGTGTGGGGCTGTGGTTGTGGGGGCCACAGGGGTGGCAGTGAGTTGCGCTGGGGGTCCAGGTGGCAGGCATGCAAAGGGTTGGGAGGCTGGTGGTGGCAGTCTCATGGGGGGAGGGGTCATGCAGGATAAAATCCGTTAGGAATTAGGTGATGAGGTTATAGTATGAATGGTAGAGGATGTTGAGGCGATTCCGATGCACATTACATGAGGAGAATCAGTGAGGTACTGACAGAGATATGCGGATTCCAGTTGTGTATTGTGATGCATGTCACATGTTCATTGCACACACATGTGTTAGACACTGGTCCGGGGTCGGCACCGAAGGTCACCATTGTGGGCCGTTATAGGCTGTGATGGCCATGATGCCGTGAACAAGGCCCAAGGGTAGGGCATTTGGCCTCAGCAACTCTAAAGGAGCACTGTGCCCCCTAGCTGTCTCTTGGCCCTCATTTCAGACTTACTGGGGTTGCCTTGTTGGGGTCAGGACTTGAGGGGTCATGGTCAATCGATATTAGAGCTAAGGTACAATAAAGTATCATACAGGATTGGAAGCGGACCCGGGCCGAAGGCTGAAGGGTCCGGAAGCAAACAGGAATAAGGAGCGGGGTTGGCCACATAGCAGCTGGCAATGACCGAGGGTCAAAACAAACAATAACAGATAAATAAAGGAAGGAGCATAGGGCCATGATAGCGGTGATGGTATTGTAGCAGTGCTGGACTCGGAGTTGGGCCGGAGTTGGGCATGGGAATGGTAGCGGCCCTGTAGGGGCCAAGTGGGTGGGGTAGAGGAGTCGCACTGGGCATGGTGCCAGAGGTGGACTCAGGGCGGGAAGGTTGGTGTGGCTGTGGGGGAGTCGGCCAGGTGCAGGGGAGCCTAGGGGCAAGTGGGGGAGTGAGCAGGGAGTCCTCAGGGAGGATAGGGCTGAGGTCGGGGCTCGCACTCATGCTCGCGTAGCGGGAATGGGCTCGGGTGGCATTGGGATGGGCAGCTAATGGGCCGGAATGCACAGCCGTGACAATATGGGAAATGGGGTACACAGATGGTCCCTGGCATCCCTCAGGCTTCAGAAAAATGGGGATAAATATCCATTGTTCATGGTATGACTGGTCAGGAGCATGTGACAATTTTGGGACCATGGTGATATGTGGTTGGAAAGTTAGAAAAAATGTGCCAGATATTCCCCACCTCAACGCTATCTCACTCAATTCTCTGATGTGGTTTGTTGCATTGGATAGCTGTAGTTTAGGCAAGTTGGTTTACATGAAGGGAGCGCAGTTGTGTTGAGTGGTTTGGGCTGGAGATGCAGGTTAGGTTTTCTGTGGCCACTTTCTATTGTTTTATATTTTGTTGCTTGTGATATTGTGTTCCCTATTCTATTTTCTCTTGCAACGTGACCAGATGAGTCATATGGAACATGCTGGAAGCTTGCAGACGTGTTTTCAGGGTCGTTTGTATATAATATTGGCTAGTTACATTTTGATACAGAGATTTCCCCTCCACTATGTTTAGATCTGGTCACCAAGTGAAGTGTGCTGGAGGCATGGTTGAGTGCAGTAGTCTTGAGGGAGGCAAGAAAGCCTCACAGTGTCCTCAGGGAGATCCACACCGAGTTATAGGACCAAGTTGAGTTTTTAGTTTGGTCTTGATTCTGTCCAAAAGCCGCTTGCTGGCCCCCTTTTTCATTTCTCATCCTGCTGGGTGGGAGTAGGTGTGGTGTGAAGTAGTAGAGGTGGTGGTAGGCTGGTGCACCGCTGTGCTGCGCATCTATTCCCTATCCTTTCCCCCTGATACCCCTCCTTGTGCTTTGCTTCCCTGCTTGCAACATGGAAGTAGATCCCGCATTCCACCTTAAAGTGGTTGAGGTCCTTGCCCACGCCAGCGAAGGCGGTGGGGGGAGTGACCTTGGGTGCTTTGGGTTTGGGTGCAGGTGTGGGTGCAGGTGTGGATGTGGATGCAGGCAGTGGGTTTTGGATTCTGCTCTCAAGGATGGCTTGCAGTTCCTGGAACCTCATCAGCAGGTCCTGGTACTGCTCTTCAGTCACCATGCTGGAGGAGGTGGGGGAGACTAGGTTGAAACCTTCTTCTGCTGTCAGGGACAGCGCAGGAGAGGTGGGGGCAGTGGAGTAGCCCATGGTGCTAGCAGCCTGGGTGGCAGTGGGGTGATGGGAATGTATAGTGGGCAGCCCTCACTTGGGCTCATGTCCCTGTTCTGGCTTCTTAGACTGAAGCAGGGATGTTGTCATTAGAATGGAAAGCAAAACTAAACTAAACTAAGGTACTTGCCTGAAGCAGGAATGAGAAGAAGGTTACTTCTTCGGTTCTGCTTTGGCTCAGTTTATATACAAGCAGGAACAGGTCATGTGAAGGTGCCATGTCAGCCTTGGACAGAGCCATGCTATTGCAGGTGGCTCTGCAGGTGATCCCAAGTGCTTAAGGAAAAGGGGTACAAGTAGAGATGCACAGTGCATCTGGCAGCGTGGCACCATGTGGGGGTACTCGGCATTGGATGCATCCATGCTACAAGTGTAAGAAAGGAAGTCATCCATATACGGAAAGAAAGGAGGAAGGAAGAGGGAAAAAGGGAGGGAGCGGTGCAGCATGCCCTGACAGACCCATGACACAGTTCTTTGGAAGGTTGAGGGACCATCCTGCTGGAGCATGTTCGAGATGTATGTACCCCATGGAGTCGCAAATGCAGTGCATGGAATGCAGTCAAGTTCCATGCATATTTGCTCATACATGTCTGTCATATCGATTTTCGATCGATATGAGTTTCTTGCCAGACTGTCCATTATGGACCTCATGTCAGGCATCAGTGTGACATCAAGGACCATATTAGCATTACGGTTCCTCGCATCTATAATGGTCCTAAGAGACCCATCTTTCTTTGCAAGGCAAAGCAATGGGCATGCCATAATGGCAGGATGTCTAACCCACCACCTGGCATGCTTGTAATGAAGGGCCTTCTCTTGTAGCTGTTGCTCAAGAGCTTGGGGACATGTCATGTGTCTCGTTGTATCATTTCCTGGGATCAATGAGATTGATCCTATGATTAACTTCACAGAACAGAGGCAAGACTTCAGGTGCAGGTGCCATGACGTCTTCAAATCACACCCTCCACCAATTGCAGAGGGGAATGAAACCCTCATCTGTCATCAGGCGATGTTCCAAGTGAGAACAATCAGGTAACTGAGTTCTGGAAAATTATGTGTGGCATCCTGCACAGACAACATGTAAGAAGATCCCCTCATAGTGGCTATACTATGAGGGTTGGGCTCCTCCCTAGAGGGGTGATCGGGCAGCAAAGTTGGCTTTGCCTTACCAAGTCACAATTGCTGTGTGCTTGACAATTTGGATGCCTGATCATTTAAGGGCAAAGCCTTCTTAACCAGGCTTGAAGTGTCAGCAGGCCTGGTGCCCAGTCGAGACAAAGGAATGTTGCATTGGAACATCAAAGGAAGGGAGTTGGCCTCCATGGATGTGAATGATGTGCTTGTGTCAGGGCATGCCGCTCCACTCCGCACCGCACCCTCCCATTGCTCCTCTTTCCCTTTCTTCCTTCCTTTCTTTCTTTATATGGATGACCTCTCCTCTTACCCATGTAGCATGGACGTGTCTGACGCTGAGTACTCCATGTGGGTACTGCGCCACTGGATACACCATGCATCCTCATTTGTACTTCTCCCCTCTGACACTTGGGATCACCTGCAGAGCCATCCACAATAGCCTGGCTCCACCCGGGCTGACGTGGCACCCCCCACGTGACCCACTCTTGCCTGTAGATAAACCAAGCCAAAGCAGAACCAAAGAAGCAGCCTTCTTCTCATTACTGCTTCAGGCAAGTACCTTACTCTAGCTTAGTTTAGTTTAGTTTAGCCTTTCATCCTAATAACAATCATTACTGCTTCAGCCTAAGAAGCCAGACAGGGATGCAAGCCTGAGTGAGGGCCCCTCGCCATACATTCCCGTCACTCCGCCGCTGCCTGGGCCACTAGCGCTGGGGGCTACGCTGCTACCCCCACCTCTCCTGTACTGTCCCTGACAGCAGAAGAAGGCTTCAACCTAGTCTCCCCCACCTCCTCCAGCATGGTGACCGAGGAGCAGTACCAGGACCTGCTGACCAGGTTCCAGGAACTGCAAGCGATTTTCGAGAGCAGAATCCAAAACCCACCACCTGCACCCGCACCCATGCCTGCACCCACACCTGCACCCAAACCCAAAGCACCCAAGGTCACCGCACCCACCACCTTTGCTGGCGCGAGCGAGGACCTCAACCACTTCAAAGCGGAATGCAGGATCTATTTCCATGTCCGCACAGCAGAGTTCCCTGACACTTTGTCCCAGATCCTCTTCGTCTTGTTGTACATGAAAGGAGGAGCTGCGGGAGCGTGGGCAACACAGCGCATGATCGCACTGCTGATGGTGGGATCTCCCACAACCACTATGGACAACTTCATGGCAGAGCTCGACGCCATGTTCCAAGATCCAAACTGTGAAGCCACCACCCAACAGAAGCTCGCCACCCTGTGACAAGGTACTGACTCCATGGATAAGATTATCCAGGAGTTCGAGATCCACAGCCCCACCTCATGGCTAGGTGACATGAGGCTGGTAGACTGCTTTGAACAAGCGATCAACGCACGGCTCTGTGAGAGCATCTATTGCCTGCATCCCATGCCAAGGACTTGGGCAGAATGGAAACGAGAAGCCACCCTCCTCGACAACCAGTGGTGGCGCTTCCAGGCGATGCAACCCCACCTCCCCCTGTTTAGACCGCCCCTTCCCCCTGCGAGACCGCCACCGCCAACCCCCCAGCCCTTCACACGCCCGCCACCCGGACCCCCGCCACAATCCACCACCCCCACAGCCACAGCCCCACACCCCCCAGCTCTGCTCCCTCAGCCAATGGACCTCGACCATTTGAGGGCAGACCAGCGATGAGGGCTATGCCACAACTGCAACACCCTGGGGCACTTTGCACAAGACTGCCCCCTCCCAAAAGTTTGCCGAATACGCCGCATGCACCTGGAGGACCTTTGAGTGCTCGCAGAAGGGCTGAGAAGCCAGCTGATGGGGACACCCGGGGGGATGAAGAGGGAGAGGAAGCAGACCCCCCGGAGGATTTTCGGGAAGGCGACCAGTGAGGGATGCATCCCGGCCACCTACAAGCAATAGTACCCAGTGTAAATACCGAGATACGTGTGAGTCCGTGCCATCGTCCAAATTCCACTGGGTAATTGCTAAGAAACAGAGGAAAACTGCATCCTCAGCCAAGAAAGGCATGAAAGCCGCTGGCCCACCACCGGAGGTGGCCGTCTCCCCACCTGCCATCTATGTGCTTGCCAAACAGTCCCCCCGCTCCCTCAACATGAAAGTAAAGGTGACCATGTTACTGTCCCTCACCGTGGTCACCATTTCGGCACTGTTAGACTCCGGTGTGACTGGGAACTTCATAAGCCCAGACTTCATCCAGAAGCACAGGCTCAAGACAACCCTGCTCCCCCAGCCCATCCCAGTGCGCAATGTAGATGGAATGCCAAATGAGAATGGGGCCATCACTGAAGAGCTGGAAGCCCTGTTGACATTTGGCCAACACACGGAGCAGGCCCGCTTCGCTGTGGCAAACCTAGGGCAGTAGTCCCTTATCATTGGGCACTCGTGGCTGCTACACCATAACCCAGAGGTCGACTGGGCATGGCAGAAGGTCATAATGTCCCATTGCCCCTCCTCCTGCCAGTCACCACAAACAACCGCCGAGCAGACCCCCAAAGTGGAGCCTGGGGACGGGATCTATGCTGCCATAATCCCACCAGAGTGGGGGCACAACCTAAGGGTGATGACCACACCATCCCAACACCTAGCAGAGGAAGCCCAAAATGCGGAGGCGAAACCACTGATGCTAGAAGAGCTGGTGCCTGAACACTACAGGGACTTCCGGGATGTATTCTCAAAGGAAGCCTTTGACGTGCTGCCCCCTCGGAAGCCCTGGGACCATGCTATTGATCTAACCCCAGATGCCAAACTCCCTAGAGGCAAAACCTTCCCCCTATCCCAACCGGAACAGAAAGAGCTGAATGAGTTCCTATGTGAGAACCTGTGAAACAGGTGCATATGCCTGTCAAAGTCGGCAATGGGCACCCCCATATTCTTCATCAAGAAGAAGGATGGGTCCCTGCGCCTGGTCCAGGATTACCAAAAGCTCAACGAAATAACGGTCAAGAACTCGTACCCCCTCCTGCTCATTTCTGACGTCCTCATGTGCCTTTGAAATGCAAAGTATTTCTTGGCACTGGGTCTGCACTGGGGGTTCAACAATGTATGGATCAAAGATGGCGATGAGTGGAAAGTGGTGTTTGCGACCAACCAGGGCCTGTTTGAACCCACAGTGATGTTCTTTGGGGTATGCAACTCCCCGGCAACCTTCCAGACCATGATGAACGACATCCTCCAGGACTTCATCAACCAAGAGGTTGTTATCTGCTACATGGACGACATCCCGATCTTCATGTCCACCCTAGAGGTACATCAGAAGGTCGTGTGGGAAGTGCTGGAAACGCTGCGGAGGAGGAAGCTCTTCCTCAAACCGGAAAAGTGCAAGTTTGAGCAGTGCCGCATTGAATACCTTGGACTTGTCATCTCCAAGGGTAGTGTTGCCATGGACCCAGCGAAGGTCCAAGGGGTCTTTGACTGGCCAACACCAACAAAGGTGAAGGGGATACAATCCTTCCTGGGCTTCGTAAACTTCTACCATCGCTTCATCAAGGACTTCTCTGAGACGGCGTGGCCACTCCATGCCCTGACCCGCAAAGCAAAGGCCTGGACATGGGGGGAGAATGAAGAGTGCGCCTTTGGCACCCTCAAGGCTGCCATCACCTCCGCCCCCATCCCTGCTTTTCCCGCTGACTCTGGCTGCTACAAACTCAAATGCGATGCCTCCAACATTGCCACTGGCGCTGTCCTGTCCCAGCTCCAAACTGACGGCGAGTTCCACCCTATCGCCTTCATGTCCAAGAGCTTCACCGAAGTAGAACACAACTATGAAATCTACGACAAAGAAATGCTTGCGATAGTCCGAGCGCTAGAAGAGTGGCATCACTTTATAGAAGGGGCTGAGGAGAAGGTTGATATCTACACAGACCACTGCAACCTCAGCTACTTCCACACCGTGCAGAGGCTGAATCGCTGCCAAGCATGGTGGTCACTATTCCTGTCCCGCTTCCACTTCACCCTCATCCACTGACCAGGGAAACTCATGGGGAAACCGGATGCCCTCTCCCACCGCACCAACCACCCAAAGGGAAGGGATGACAACGACAGCCTGACCCTCCTACAGGTTTGAAGCCTGTGCGACCGAGGCCATCACAGTGGAGGGAGAAGAGGTGGCCATCCTGGAAAGAATACATGTGGCGAAGGACCATGACAAAAAGGTAGTGAAAGCGCTGAAGGAGCTGGGAGATGGAACCCTCAGGACAGATGAATGGAGCAGAGATGGAGAGTTGGTCCTCTACCAGGGAAAGGTATATGTCCCAAAGGACCCACAACTCTGCCACGACCTGGTGTGGCTACACCACAACATGCAGGTGACGGGACACCTGGGGCGATGGAAAACCCTGGAGCTCGTCTCCCGTGACTACTGGTGGCCCTGGATGGCGGAGTATGTAGGCCATTACGTGATGGGGTGCAATGCCTGCAATCGAGTCAAGTCATTCCCCTTGCAGAAGGTGGGGAAGCTCATGCCAAACAAGATCCCCACCTGCCACTGGCAGGTAATCTCTGTGGATATGATCGGAGAACTCCCCGAGTCAAAGGGCTACAATGCCATCCTAGTGGTGGTGGACCGCCTCTCTAAGCGCATCCATGCAATCCCTACAGTCACAGCAGTAGACTCGGCTGGAATCGCCTGACTCTTCCTCAAACACGTCTGGAAGCATCACGGGCTCCCCAAGGAGATTCTCAGCAACAGAGGGAGTGCCTTTGTCTCTCAGTTCTCCAAAGAGCTAGCAGCCCTACTAGCAGTCAAGCTGACCCCTTCGGCACCTTACCACCCACAGACGGATGGACAGACGGAGCAGGTAAACCAGGAGATCGAAGCCTACCTCCGAGTGTTTGTTAACCACCGCCAGGATGACTGGGCGGACTGGCTCCCACTAGTGGAGTTCTCCCATAATAACCGCATCCACACCTCGACCCGCCACACCCCCTTCGAGCTCGACACAGGCCAACACCCCAGGATGGGGATGGAACCCACTTGTGCATCAGAAGTCGAAGCTGCAGATGCATTCACCTTGAGACTGATGAAAATGCAGGAAGAGGTGAAGGCAGCGCTAGAGCACACAGCGGAAGAGATGGCCCACTACTATGACCGAAACCGAGAAGTAGCACCTGAGTACAAGAAGGCGATCAAGTCTGGCTCAGCACCCAAAACTACCCCACAGACCGCCCTACCAAGAAGCTAGACCACAAATGGACCGGCCCCTTCAAAATCCTCAAGGTCGTATCCCCCACCACCGTCAAACTCCAGTTCGCAAGTGCAACAAAGGGGAGTCCACCCAGTGGTATCGGTAACAAATGTCCAGCCCTACCGCCCAGATGGGATCGCCGAACGACCTGCCGACCCCCCGCCCAGGCCCCGAAATTGTAGATGGAGGAGAAGAGTATAAAGTCGAGAAGGTCCTCAACTCCTGCTGGCGCCGCAGGAAGCTCTGGTATCTGGTGAAGTTCACAGGCTGGCCAAACTCCGAAAATGAGTGGCTCCCTCATGACAACCTGGCCAACGCATGCGACAGGATCGAGGAGTTCCACAGAGCACACCCAGATGCCCCAGGCAGAGAGCGAGAAAACCCCCTAGCCACTTCAAGGCGAAGCGGCTTGAGGAGGGGATGATGTCAGGGCATGCCGCTCCACACCCTCCCGTTGCTCCTCTTTCCCTTTCTTCCTTCCTTTCTTTCTTTATATGGACAACCTCTCCTCTTACCCATGTAGCATGGATGCGTCCAACGCCAAGTACTCTGTGTGGGTACTGCACCGCCGGTGTTATAAAAATGGGGCCTAATTGGCCCATTTCTATAGCGTTCGGGTGCAGGAGGGGGCTGTGACATTGAGAAGATGTTACAATTAATGTAACAGATGTTGTAACAGTGGTGTTTACAATAAGATGGACATCGGGTGTTTTGGGTGATAATAGTTGGTTAGGTTGTTATTATTTACATGTCACGTGATATTGTACTGCATAGAGCCCATAAGAGGCTAAAATGGGAAAATCCCATTTCCATAACAGCCGGATACGCTGCACATCCTCATTTGTACTTCTCCCCTCTGACACTCAGGATCACCTGTGGAGCCATCCACGATAGCCCGGCTCCACCCAGGCTGACGTGGCACCCCCCACATGACCCGCTCCCACCTGTATATAAACTGAGCCGAAGCAGAACTGAAGAAGTAGCCTTCTTCTCATTACTGCTTCAGGTAAGTACCTTACTCTAGCTTAGTTTAGTTTAGTTTAGCCTTTCAGCCTAAGAAGCCAGACAGGGACGTGAGCCCAAGTGAGGGCCCCTCACCATACATTCCCATCACTCCGCCGCCGCCCAGGCCGCTACCCTGTACCGTCCCTGACAGCTTGCCAAAGTCAAGCATTTCCTTATTTGTGTTCAACCACAGAGTGCCCAATATAGTGTCATACCTTTCGATGTTCACAACATTGAAATAGTGTTTTTTATTCTGACCTAGTATTTTCAAGTCAGCATTTGTCCTGTAGTAAATGCAGGAATGACTCCCTTTGGTACCCATCTGGAGTGTCAGAACACAGCAAAGAGGGAACAAGTGTGTCTGGACCTTTCCCTGGAAGGGAGGCTGGAGGTAGAGGATGAGCATAGGGACCGTGACCTCAGCAACTCAGAGGGGAGCACTGTGCCAACGTTCAGTAATGCTAGTGTTGGGTCCTTAACTTCAGAATGGGAGGGCATGAACTCTGGGGGGATCTGTCGTCGATTTTGCACTGAAGTGCCAGCAACTATGGTACATGACCTATATACATAATACAGGACAAATAGGAGGAGAAAGGGAAAACCCAAGATGGACTTACCCACTTGCCAGGTTGGTGAGCTTGTGAGAGAATTGCCTTATCAAGCACTGTGGTCTCCTTCCTCCCTCCTCCCTCTTTCCTTCTTTCCTTTCTCTCTTTCTCTTTGTTTCATTCTTCCCATCATTCTCTTCCTGTTTATTCCTTCTATCTACACGGACCACTTTCCTTTGTATCAATGTACTATTGACCTGTCCAGCCCAGACACCCTGGATGGCTTCCTGCTGTGCCCAGCATGCACGCCTGCAGCAGACGCTCTCAGGATCCCCCACAGGGACACCTGGATGGCTGCAGCTGTCTCCAAGGATGATGTGGCACCTGTCATGTGACTCAAGCCACATGTACATAAATGTACCTGAAGTGGGAACCAAAGAAGTAACCTTCTTCTCATCTTTTCCACTTCAGTCTGAGTGGCCAGGGACTGCTGTCCCTTTCTGGGCCCACCAGTACACACACCCAGTTTACACCCTGCAAGGGCCCCTCTGCTGGGTGATACATCCGGACCCCCTCTACCCTGGACACGTTGAAAGAGGGCTAGCGGCTCTCTATGCCAACTAAGCTCATGGGGCCAAACTCTCCAAAACTCCTGCTTCTTGACTAGACTTCACTATACTCTCGATCCTTAAACTCCGTGGTGGTTCTCTGGGATTTCCACAAGGTCCGGGCTCAGCATCCACTACTCACTCGTTGTGAGCTAGACAGCTGCCCTTATTCCTACTGTTGGAATTCCACTCACTCACACCCACTCTAGCACATCCTAGCACCTTAGAGAATTTTGGGGGAGGGGAGAACTTCTTTTTCCAGAATCTGGTATGTACAGGATTATAAGAAATAATTATTTTTAGAAATAATAGATGGGAAATATTGATGCCATATGGCACCTGCATACCTTATTAGGCGAAGTAATAAAAAGGGTAACAGTATCAATAAAAGAATATCAATCAATAACTGAAATGATGGCAAAATATGAAAATAAAGGAAAATAAGCGATATCTCAACGGATTTACGAAATTATGAGTTGAAATCGGAAATGTAGCCGGAGATAACTCTCACACAGCCGATAAACATTTTTACCAATTTATTAGACGCCGTGGGAATGAGTGAGGCTGGAATTCTGGGTTGCCACTTGAGATTCCCATGCCCACACATGCCCATGCCTAACTGCCCAACATAGAACTCCATCAATTCTCCACCGATTGGGACGTTCTTGATATTGTTGGAATCGTAGGAATTAGCACTATTTTTAGGTACCAAATTCGTATCGAGTTGTCGCATGAATGGAAGGGGTTTTCTGAATGGTGGAAGCGGGTATCCGAGCTGGCTATGTGGGTGGGTGATTATCCTGCCTACAGCGTCCCTGACACTAGCTGTATATAAGAAACCTAAGGTTGACCCTAAACCGGGCTCACTGGCCAAGTGGTAATGTATGTATTCTTGTAGTCATAGTATATTGTATAATACATTGTATGTTGGCCTAATGCTCCCATGGTAACTCTAAGGTTCAGTGTTTGAGTCCCAAGTATGACAATGCCATATAACAAATTACTTTTTACCACAATACAACCCCTAGTGTTGTAATATATTGAAACCTAGGGGGTCATGTTGTAATGTATTTAACTCAATAGGCTGTGTTGCAATGGAACCAATGTATTGCAATGCTGTGGGTCACGTTGCAATGTATTGGGCCCTGGCCTCTGCTGTTGCAACGTTTAAGTGCCCAATGCAACTGTTGCATCACCCCATACCCATTTTGGTCATTGCATCATGTTGCAATGTATTGATGTGGATTTGAACTTTTTCAGACAAAGTTTCATGGAAGAAATGGGTCACATGGGGGTGAAGGCCTTCAACCTGCATTGCCAACCCCCACAGGGTCTGCAGGTAATACAAGAGCTGTAAAGGACACAGCCTCAGCGACTTGGAAGGGAGTGCTGTGCCTCTGTGTATGTCTCTGGGGTCCTTAATTCCATAGGTATGAGGGGTACTTATTAGGTTTAGTTGGGTCTAGTCTAAATTAGAACTAGAGAGGGTCTCAAGGCAGGTCTGGTAGCAACCTGAATAGAGAACCCAAGTCTTGGGACAAGGAGGGCAGAGAAGAAGACTGAGGAGTGAATGGAAACAAGAGGTGGGTAACAACTGAATTAAAAGAAGTGGCTAGTCATGAGAGAAACAGAAAGGTGACAAATAAGAAGTGCAGGGTAGAGTCAGACATGGATGTGGCTGGCTCCAGTCCTGGAGTTACACATCCAAAGAATATTGGGTGACTCCAATAAATGAAATGGGAGAGGGAATGATACCATAAAAGTGTCAGGATTCTGATGGGAGTTGGGGCAGTCTGGGGGTTCCAAAGGTTCTGGCTGGGGTCTGAGAATCCAGGGTGGAGGTGGCTGAGTGTGCCAATGATGAGTCCTGGCCTGGAGCAAGGACAGTGGGAATGGAAGTGGAGGGGAACAGTGGGATGGACTTGGACAAGGTATAGCAATGTCAATGGTAGTGGTGTGGGGGAGTGGAGTAATATGGGGTTGGGATTTTGGGATGTGACATGGACCCTTCATTGGCAAGGTGGGTACACTAGTTGATTTCAGACTGAGGTCCCCAAAAGTATTTACAGGATACAAATAGGCAGGAGGGAAACACAGAAGGGCTGGTCAGTCCAGTGCAGTCCGGCACGGAAATAAGCGGGGTTGTCAAACTGAATGAAGGACAAGAGCCCAGAAAATGGGAGGCAATGAACTAGAGCAAAAGCGGATCAAGTTGTCAGGGCACAGCCCCTGACCCCACACACCCTCAGGTACCCTTCCCCCATTTTCTCCTATTTTTCCCTTCACTGTTCCACAATCCTGCATGCATGCAGACCCGTGGGAACGTTCTGGGCGAGTTACTCACCCAGAAACCATCACAGCCACAACCGTGGGAACTTTCTGGGCAAGCAGCTCGCCCAGAATCTTCCCACGGGGGGGTGCCAATTATGGAAAGTCGGCAAAGAGCCGAAAACTGTATAGTTCCCGACTCCCATTTGTAGCGGCTTCACAGGAGGTTGAGAAGGTTACCCTTCTTCTCAACTCATTTCCTGTGAAGGCTGGGGCTAGCCCCCTCAGTGAGTTTGAAGATCTCGGACTGGGACTAGATACCCCAGTGACTAGGAGGATCCCCCTGGGCCCGTTGCGCAACGAGGGCTGGGCCCTGACACAAGTGCCAATATTGACAGGTAATAAGAAGTGCATCAGCACATGGATCAAGAGCCAATATTGGCAAGTTAAGTGAATGAATGGTATGCTGCTGAGTGACAAAAATGACCGGGGGACAAAAGCGGAGGTCAGCACGCGGCATCGATACAAGTCCGCAAATAAGCGGGGTTGGTGCGGTGCCAACACAAGTCCGCAAACAGAGGTTGATCTGTCAGCACTGTCACACAAGGACAGCATGAAGGCCAACAGAGGTACAGAGGGGAGTGGGAGTGTTGGCCTGACCAGAGGTGTCAAGGGCAACTGTCATACCCATACAATCCCGACCTCCGCTCCGGGCTCCCGGAACCCCAAAACGAACTCTGGAGCCCTACTTCCCTTCCATCACCTTCTCCTTGCTGACTCCCAAGAGGTTATCCCACCTCCGGCTCCGACACCACCTTTGGTCCAACTCTGGAACATTCCAGGTCCAACCTCAACCTCGACACCTCCCAGACGAGCATGCAACACCTATTCTCCTGACTTCGGACCTCCGCTCCGGAATCCCGTTTGTGTCTCCGTTTCCGGAACCTCTGGTCTTAGCTCTGACCTTGGACTTTGACCCCACCTCTGCTTATACCCATTGTATTGGTTACCTCATTCCATTTAATTACGTTTGCCAATATTCCGGAGTTTAACTTCCGAGTTTGGACTTTCCGGACTTACATCGGACCTTGCAACTATTGCATTGCTCCATTCAATTCCGCTATACTCCCTCATTCCTATTTGGGCTGCTGCTTCCTTTCTATTCAGTCAGCTGGCCATTCCCCACTCCCATCCTCCCTCCTTCCTCCTTGGGCCTTGGCCCTGCACTCCTCCTTTGGGAAACACCATTGAGTCAAACCCTTGACCCTCGGTGTTGCCCCTCCTTTCAGCTCCCTTTGTCTCCTTTCAGAGTACCCTCACTCCTTTTGATTCCGGACCCCTCCTTATATACAATGTACATAGTAACTTGTAACCTCAGTCCGAAATCGACCTGAAATGCCCCCAAGAGACTTTCCCTCTGCTAGATCTGAAATTAGGGACCCCCAGGACAACCAGCAATGGCACAGCACTCTGCCTGAGTCGCTGAGGCCGAGGTCCTTCCATGCTAAGTCTCCGATTCCACTCCGGAGTCGTCTGAATCTGCCCATTCTAACACTTTCATGCTTTTCCCTCATCCTTATTTGGACTGCTGCTTTTCTCCATTCTAGCCAGTTAGTCATCATCCCCACTTCACCTCATCCTCCTGCCCCTCTGGGCTTCGCCCTCCCTATCTCCTTTTGGATGTACCACAGGTTCTGACCTATGACCTTCAGTACCGCTCCGCTTCTGTGTCAGGGACGTGTCCAGGGTCGAGAGGGCCCGGGAGTAATGCCCGGCACTGAGGCCGTCGCAGGGTGTGGAGCAGGTGTGCGTACTGGTGGGCCCGATCCAGGACAATGGTCCCTGGCCACTCAGACTGAAGTGGAGAATGTGTTATTATTATTAAAGGGGAAAACTATACTACTTACCTGAAGTGGAGAATGTGAGAAGAAGGTTACTTCTTCGGTTCCCACTTCAGGTACATTTATGTACATGCGGCTTGAGTCACATGATGAGTGCCACGTCATCCTCGGAGGCAGCTGCAGGCATCTGGGTGTCCCCATGGGGGATCCCGAGGGTGTCCACTGCATGCGTGCGTGCTGGGCACAGCGGGAAGCCGTCCAGGGTGTGTGGGCCAGACGGGTCAATAGTACATCAATACAAAGGAAGATGGTCCGTGTAGATAGAAGGAAATAAACAGGAAGAGGAAGATGAGAAGAATGAAATAAAGAAAGGAGGAGGAAGAGGGAAAAGGAAGGGGAAGAGAGGGAGGAAGGGGGAGGGAGAGGGATGGACAGCGGGGAGCGGGTGTGGTGTGGCCAGGTGGGTCCGGGTGGACCCGGGTCAGGTGGGTGTGCCCTGACATTCTGTCATCCCTTTGTTCCTGTTCAGACACCTTTGTTCCGATTTGGACCCCCTTTGTTTTCCCTTGTGCTTTCATCTCCCTATTATATACAGGCACTTGTACATACTTGTTTTGGACCTTCAGTCTAAAATCGACCTGAAATGCCCCCTAGAGACTTCCTGCTCGCCACCTCTGAAATTAAGGACCAAATGGACACACAGCAATGGCACAGCACTCTGCATGAGTCGCTGAGGCCAAGGTCCCTCCTTGCTAAGTCTCCGGTTCCCCTCTGGAATCGTCCGCCCTTGCCCAGTTCTAACATAAACATGTCAAGAGAGTGGTTTATGAGCACACTGCACCAAAAGGATATATATTTCTCCATATTTTTACAACCTCCGCATACTGGCTGACAGGTTGGTGATTGGGCATGGATGGGTATCATTCGTGAGAGGCCCCTTTCTCGAGTACCACTAGGGCATTGTAGGCAGGAATCTCCACTACCATACAAACAAGCCCAGAACTCGCTATCCTGACACCCTGACGAACACCCAGTACCCGATGCACCTTATACACGGTCCCAGATACCCTTTCTACCACTTCCCTATTTTTTCCGATTTTTCCGATGCATTTCCAGCCCTACAGTCAAGATTCCCATGCCTGTCAATATAGCGGCCACCCAATTCCAGGCATATCTCAAGAACCACTGGATGGATTTGGATGAAATTAGTACCGTTGGAAAGCTACGAGAGAGGAGAGTCCATTCGGGCGGCGGGAAAAGGTTGTTGGATGCTCAATTAGGAGGGATACGATTTCCATCATTCGTTTTATTGTTTCTGATATTGTTTTCATTGCTTTTATTTGTATTTCCTTTCCATCACTTTCTTTGCTATTCTGTGTCGCCATAGAGGCGTATTTCTATTCTTCCCCTTTTCCCTGCGATTTCTCACTTATAGCACACATTTTCATGTATGGTACCAGAGGACTCCCCTGATGAGAAGGGACATCTGTCAGGGCATGCCGCTCCGCTCTGCACCACACCCTCCCATTGCACCCCTTTCCCTTTCTCCTTTGCCTTTCTTCTTTCCCTTTCTTCTTTCCTTTCTTTCTTTATACGGACGGCCTCTCCTCTTACTCATGTAGCATGGACGCATCCAATGCTGAGTACTCCATGTGGGTACTGTGCTGCTGGATACGCCATGCATCCTCATTTGTACTTCTCTCCTCTGACACTCAGGATCGCCCACAGAGCCATCCACGATAGCCTGGCTCCACCCAGGCTGACATGACCCATTCCCACCTGTATATAAACCAAGCCGAAGCAGAACCAAAGAAGCAGCCTTCTTCTCACTACTGCTTCAGGCAAGGATCTTACTCTAGCTTAGTTTAGTTTAGTTTAGCCATTCATCCTAATAACAATCACTACTGCTTCAGCTTCAGCCTAAGGAGCCAGACAGGGACATGAGCCCAAGTGAGGGCCTCTCGCCATACACTCCCATTACTCTGCCGCCACCCAGGCCGCCAGCGCTGGGGGCTATGCCATTACCCCCACCTCTCCTGTACTGTCCCTGACAACATCCCACCAAGAAGTTTAGTTGTTTGACCAGTCTAGTGACGCCAGAGTGCAACCAGTACATTGATACAGTATCTCTGACTCCTGGAGATAGTCCAGAGTGACCAGGAATGAGTACTTATTTTGTGAGAATTTATTGATTGTTGTCAGTAGCTGTCAGGGCACATACCCTGACTTAGCCCGGACCCGCTCCACTTCCTGCGCGCACTTCCCATGCTGCATGATCCGTGCACCACATGCTCCAGTCCCCGGATCCTACCTTCATGTGACTTCTGGGTATCCCCGGAAGTTTTCGCCATATTGGGGCCACTGTGGGAAAGTGAGAAGTTAACCTTCTCACTTTCTTACCCACAGTAGCTATGCCCTGAGATGGGCTGTGTTTACAGGCCAGACTGTGGACTGTAGAGAGGGGTCATGGGGACCCGGGGTCCGTCCCCTGACAATCGGCAGCTACTTGGCACTCACAAGAGCGTACCAGTGATGAGGGTGACAGGCCTGTATTGAGTACGAGTCTGTCCATAGAGTTGACCAGTTTCTCACTGTGGAGTGAGACAGACAAGAGCCCCATGTTAGAATGGGCGGATTCAGACGACTCCAGAGTGGAATCGGAGACTTAGCATGGAAGGACCTCGGCCTCAGCTGTTATGGAAATGGGATTTTCCCATTTTTAGCCTCTTATGGGCTCTATGCAGTACAATATCACGTGACATGTAAATAGTAACAACAAAAACCAACTATTATCACCCAACACACCCGATGTCCATGTTATTGTAAACCCCACTGTTACAACATCTGTTACATTAATTGTAACGTCTTCTCAATGTCACGGCCCCCTCCTGCACCTGAACGCTATAGAAATGGGCCAATTAGGCCCCATTTTTATAACATCAGCGACTCAGGTGGAGCGCTGTGCCATTGCTGGTTGTCCTGGGGGTCCCTAATTTCGGATCTAGCAGAGGGAAAGTCTCTTGAGGGAATTCAAGTCGATTTCGGACTGAGGTTACAAGTTACTAGGTACATTGTATATAAGGAGGGGTCCGGAATCAAAAGGAACAAGGGTAGGACGAAAGGAGACAAAGGGAGATGGAAAGAGGAACAACACTGAGGGTCAAGTGTTTGACTCAATGGTGTTTCCCAAAGGAGGAATGAAGGGCCAAGGCCCAAGGAGGAAGGAAGGAGGTTGGGAGAGGGGAATGGCTAGCTGACTGAATAGAAAGGAAGCAGCAGCCCAAATAGGAATGAGGGAGAATAGCGGAATTGAAATGGACAATGCAATAGTTGCAAGGTCCGGAGTAAGTCCGGAAAGTCCGAACTCGGAAGTTAAACTCCGGAATATTGGCAAACATAATTAAATGGAAAGAGCTAACCAATACAATGGGTATAAGTGGAGGTGGGGTCAAAGTCCGAGGTCGGAGCTAAGACCGGAGGTTCTGGAGACAGAGACGTGAACGGGATTCCGGAGCGGAGGTCCGGAGTTGGGAGCATAGGTTTTGCATACTCATCTGGAAGGTGTCGAGGTTGGGGTCGGACCCCGAATGTTCCGGAGTCGGACTGAAGGTGGTGTCCGAGCCGGAGGTGGGATAACCTCTTGGGAGTCGGCAAGGAGAAAGTGACGGAAGGGAAGTAGGGCTCCGGGAGTCGGAGTTCGGAGTTCCAGGAGCCTGGAGCAGAGGTCGGGATTGTATGGATATGACACCCCATGCCTGGGCAAACAATGTGAGTCGTTGTCAGGGGACATAGCGTAAGCGGTTCTCTGTTACCCTATCGATATCGCGTAAGACTATATCACCGCATGTAGCCGCATCGGCCCTCATATATCGTAAATCCCTCACCTTCTCCTGATCCGACTCTGCCCCCTGATCCAAGTGTTCCTTCATCTCTATTCACTTCATTTTCTATCGGATCATTGTTTAGTTCCTTTGATCCTGTCTCTTCTGATTGATTGATGTCACTCACATATATAGCTCTATGTGCCGCTGAGGGTTGGAACCTCAGCTTTGTCTACGACTAGGTTTTTGGGCGATATTCAACTCGGACTGACAAGCGATCCCTGACAGTCGTAACAGAAGATGTTCACGCATACTGTCATATCCTGGAATCCCAACCCCGTGCACTCCCACCACATCACACCTTCCTAACAACTTCACCATCCCCTACACCTTGCCTCCCCACTCCCCAAGTCACCTTCCCTCCTGACTGTCTCAGCTCCGGTCTGGTTGTGGCACACCGAAACCTTGGCCACTCCCATCCCGGAAGCTCGTTCCTGAGTCAGAACATTCGGAGACTCCGGATTTGCTCCGATATCCCGACGGACCTCCGACATCCTGTGACACACCCTTAAACCATTTCTCCACCCATTTCATTTATTTGAGTCACCCAACATCCTTTGGATATGCAACTCCGCTTTCGGAGTTACCTGCATCCTTTGGTGATCTCACTCACGTCATCACTTATTAGTCACCTTCCATTCTTAGCACAACTATCTTCTTTCAGTCGGCTAACCCCCCCTTACCCATTTCTCGTTCCCATTCATTTTCCGGCCTCTTACTCCGCCCTCCATGGTCCGACACCTTGGTTCCCCGTTAAAGATATCGTTCAGGACCTTTCGGTACCTCTCGGTATCATTCAGCACCTTTCGGTGTTGTCCCATTGTCATTTGGACTTTGACTAAGTCCTTTCCATTCCCCTTTATAAATACCCATAGATTAGAACCTGTAGTTCCTCAGTTCTAATCTCGACTAAAATGCTACCCAAAGTCCCTCTGAGTGAATCCCATTCCCGTTCTACAAGATACCTCAGACATAAGAAATACAAGGACTAACTGAGATGTAACGGAGGCACAGCGCTCCCTCCGAGTCGCTGAGGCTGCGTCCTTCTTAGAGCCTCTTGTACCATCCAGCAGAACCAGGCTTCCTGGAGAAGCTTCGGTCCACCACCGGAGCTCTCGGACCCCCCTCTAGTTGAGCCCTGCCTGCATTCGGACTCACGCATTTACCCCTACGATCTGGGTTTTTGACACATACCTGAGTTGAGTCACATGCGAACTCAACAATCCATGGCTAGAGTTGTCATCCTTGGTAGGGATATCCATATAGGTGGTGTCCAAGACATATACAGCCATACACAAATGTTTACAATGTTGGCACAAGGAGGTTTACAGTTGTTGCACAGAGAGTGGGAGTATGTTATTGTAGTTTCAGTTCTCGTCTCTCTTGGCTCTAGCCATACATGAACATGACGCTAACTACTGAATGTGTAAGATCACAAGAAGTCTCGCGAAATGGAATAACAATCCAGCCAGCACCAAAACTCCAATAAGGGAAAGCTTAGCATGGAGTGGGTGTGTAAAAAGGGGGGGAACAGGGAGAATGTAAGAAAGAGATCGGAGGAAGCAGACAAGGAGGACCCACTGTGGTTGACATTCAGTCAACACGGTCGTGAGAGACTCCATTCCTATAACATCACCCCCCAGTCTCTACCGACCATGTCAGGGCGGATGAGAGGCATGCCATTGACGATTGTCTCGATGTGGGGAATGGCTCCTAGATCGTGAATGGTGCTGACTGGAAGGATAATTGTAGGGATCATCACATGGACGTGATGAGGACATGTAGGAAGGTGGCACGTTTCCGTGATGGTAAGAAGGCAGCACCGGATATGGGGCATGGGGAGGAGGTGTGGCCAGATTGACCACAAATGCAGGTATGGCCATGTTTGAGCCGCTGTCCACTACCCAGGTGGGATTCACTGGCAGGGCGACAGGGGCAATGCATGGAGCTGAGGATGTCGAAGGGGATTGATAGGGCACTAAGCTCGATGAGGGGCCCCTTGCACTTGGGGATCTCGATTTCGTTCGAGGTTCCCTCCAAATTAGCGAGTCTCGGGAGGCTTCCTGATGCCAAGATCTTTCATGGCTGTGGTCCTCCAGATGGTAAGAGTCGGCCCCAGAGTTGTATGACTTGTCTTGCATATGCCAGCATGGTTGATTGGGACGGTTTGCTACGTGCACCCTTCTGGACCTGGGGTAAGGATTTGACCTCCTCTCCTCTCTTGGGAGTCTCTGCCAACGAGCCAGGCTCGAGGTGTTCGAGAGGGAGGATGAGGTGGATGATGCGGTTGAGGAAAGGGGAACCGGCAAGGATGACAGTGTCCCAAAATTCAGCATGAACAACAAATTACCAGTTCCAGGCCATTCAGGGGGAGGAAAGGAATCCGGGATAGCAAGGTCATGGACGGTAAGGTCTTCATTCTGCAGCTCAATGTCGTTGTTGATGACCATTGGTTGGTTAGGTTGTAGTAGACGGCAATCCGCATCGTCTTCCAACACTACATCTGAAGCTTCATTACAAGTCATGAATCATCCCATGTCCACATAATAGAAAGCTCTATGGTATTGCCTCCTTTCAACCAGCTTGAGAGTGGAGAGATCTTGACTGGAGGTGGGTGGTCCAGGCCACATTAGCTTTTGCAAATAAGAGTCTCGATCCTCCATCCCTGGTAATGGGTCTGGGAGGCCTTCCCACATGGGCCAGTCAAAGAACCATTGTAACCTTGGGTCTCCAAGGTGCTGAACTATGAGGGACCGTGCCCTGGCAGCGTGGTCTGGTGAGTCAAAGTTTTCTAGGTGGTTGCCCTTTTTCCGGCAACAGGCCACCCCACACACCACATATGGTGTTAGCTCAAGCAATTCCAACATGGTCTGGTTGTCAATGGAGCCATCCTCGACAATTATTCCTTTTGGAGGTTTGAACCAGTCTACTTCCCAATCCAGATTGATGGAGTCTGATGACAGACGGTCTCGTGCCCGGATGAAGTTAACAAATGCCACAAGAAGAGAGATAATGCATAAGATGTAGGTGTATCGAGCCACTATAACAATTGGATGCTGCCACAGGGCAAATTGGAAGGCAAAAGGGTTTCAATCTTGTTTGTGGTCTCCTCCAGCTTCCGATTCCACTCTGTAGATGACGTCATGCAATTCTGCTGGTAGTTGTAGGGACGAGTGGGCTTCAGCTGCGAGTGTGGCCATCTTGGCTGCCTGCCAACACTCTAGCAGGAGGGTAAGGGCTCTGAGCGGTATGTTTTGGTTTTGGTTTTCTTTCAATACTTCCACCTCATTGAGATGATGGTCTTCTGGGACCAGCAACCATAGTTGATCGAGCAGATGAGGACCAGAGCCCAGGCTTCTAACAGGTGCATAGGAGAATACAGGATCTGACACCCCAAACTTGTCAGAGACCAGGTTGAGACGAGGGAGCGTCTCCGTGATGGAGGGCTTCGGCCTCAGCAACTGATGCCAGGAGCGCTGTGCCAAGTAACATGTCTGTGCCCTAACTTACTAACTGGCAACCAGAACTGAAGGGGGTAAACTCTAGTCGATTTTATTACTGAGGTGTAACCTATGTACAAGTTGAGTATATATATGGTTACAACGAGAGCGGGCCTGCAAATGGCGGAGCGGAGCTAACGGGGTTAGACATTAGCCGATTGAATATTACCGACGAGTCGGGTTATGGGGTTAATGGAATGGCAGGCGATAACCCAGAAACGGAAAGGAGGGATAGGCCCAAAGGTGGGCTTGCAGGGCAAGCGAGTGTATTGCCCAGCGGAGGCAGGAGTGTGCCAGCGGACGTCAGAGCTGTCTGGAAGCCTTCGGGGCTCCGTACTTAGGGAGGCATAGGTAATAAATTGAAAAGAGGGGGTGGTGACCATCGAGAGGTACCGAGGTGATTACGGAATACGGGAGCTCCGAGGTTAGTGAAGAAGGAGCGGAGGTAGACCGGAGGGATCGGAGGGAGTGGAAGTCAATGGCCGGGTGTCAGGGACGGCTCGAGGAAGGCAGGGGTAGTGGTGTAGCGCTCAGCGCTAGTGGCCCGGACGGTGGCGGGGCGGTGAGACCATATAGTGGGCAGCCCTCGCTCGGGCTTACGTCCCTGTGTGGCTTCTTAGGCTGAAGTGGGAAATGTATTGTTATTAGGTGGGAAGCTAGACTAAACTAGGGTACTTGCCTGAAGCGGGAAATGAGAAGAAGGTTACTTCTTCGGTCCTGCTTCGGCTTAGTTTATATACATGTGTGAACGGGTCACGTGGAGGTGCCACATCACCCTCGGACGAAGCCAGGTTACTGTGGGTGGCTCCACGATCGATCCCGAGTGTTGGAGGGGAGATACAAGTAGGAGTGTGCTGCATGTCCAGCGTTGCGGTGCCCCGGGGTGCTCAGCGTCGGACACGTCCATGCTACAAGTGTAGGAAAGAAAGAGAGGTTGTCTGTATAAAGATAGAAAAAGAGAAGAAGGAAAGAAAAGAGAATGAGAGGATGAGGCAAAAGGAAAGGAGGTGGTGGCAGCAGTGGCAGCATGCCCTGACACCGGGGATGGATATGACAAAACTGACCATTCAACCACATGCTATGTGATGGAGCGATTTTGAACAGCTCCATGTCGATCTTGATGGCTTCTAGTCCGGCATGATCCACCCGATGAGCACCAGTGATCGCAACAGAGTTGCTGGGGGCGGGTCTTCGGCTGATGCTGGCTAAGGCCAGCGACATGGGATGAGGTAGAGAAGTGGGAGAGATCGATAGTGATTGGGGAATGAGTGGTGATCGGTTGATGCCATGATCTGGCTCCGACTCGGGATGTCCTGACTTCGCTTGATTGGGCAGTTGGCGCTTAATAGCATCTGCTCAAGCCAGTCCTCGATTTATATTTCACCAGTATTTCGGGTGCATTTCTGAGGTCTCTTTCCATCACCCACATATCTTCCTGGGCCCCATACCCTTTCCACCAAACTCTGAATAACCCTTTCCCTTTTTGTCTCCTGTGCCCCACCACATCATCCACCTCAAACTCCTCTGAGGCTCTAATGTCGTCTCTAGGGTTGGATAGGTGGGGTCACGAGTTGTCTCCTGTGGGCCGGTATGGCCTTAAGTGAGCCACTTTGACCAGTGCATTGGGTAGGAGTTGGGGAGTGTCAGGGCACACCCCACCTGACCCTGCACCGCACCGCCCTACTCCGCTCCCCGCTATCACTCCCTGTTTCTTCTTTCCCTTTTCCTTCTTCCTTTCTATTTCCGTTCCATGGTCGACTTCCCCTTCTCTATGTATTACTACACACCTAACCCCGCTCCCCTGATCACTGCACCTGCCACGCGCATTCCCGCTCACAGAGCGGCACACCTCCGGGATCTCCCGTGGAGATACCCAGGGAAGTGTGGCTGTGTGCGGAGATGACATGGCTCCTCCCACGTGACCCCAACTGCATGTATATAATAGCACCTGGGGTGGGAACAGAAGAAGCAGCCTTCTTCTCAACTTCCCACTTCAGACTAAGTGGTCGGGGACGCTCACCCCGCAACGGGACCGCCGCTATGCATAGCCGACACCTGTCCCATCGAGTCCCTCGCACCGGGACCTCACCGCTTTCGGAGCTGTCCCTGACAGGGAGCCTTAGCCGATTGCGTTGTCATTAATCACCTCCGTTACCTTGAAGAGTCCTATGCATCTCTGCATCAGCTTGTGCCCTTCCCCTTTTGCTTCCAGGAGGTTTAACTTGTGGGGGTCGATGAGAACTAGGTCGCCTATGCTGTATATAGCTTCCTTGCGTTTAGAATTATAAGCTTTAATCTGTGATTGTTGGGCATTGAAGATGGCTTCACAGGCCCATTTTCGTCGAAGATTTAGGTCCTTCACCCTCTCCTCTGCCCTGACATTGAGACCTTCTTCCGGGACAAGGAATGAACTGGGAAGACAGGGCCCGAATCCCATGAGTAGCAAGGCCAGGGTCTCACCTGTAGCTGTATGAGGGCTGTTGTTATCTGCCAACATGAGGACGTCCAAATATTCATGCCAGTTGCCTCGGTCCTTATTGACGAAAGCTCTTAACATGACTTCCAGCTGTTGATTCATGACTTGACTTCCATCTGACCATCTGTTTGGGGGTGAGCAGCGGTAGACATCGCCAGTTTAGTATCAAAGTGACGGGCTGGGGAGGTCCAGAAGGTTGAGAGAAATCTTGGGTCTCTGTCGCTGACTATGACTGCAGGTAGTGCCATATGTTTGATTATGTGGTGCCACAGCAGATCAGCCGAACCTCGTGTGTCTACTGTAGAAGCGCAAGGAATGAAATGTCTGTATTTGGTGAGTTTGTCAACTACACTAGGATGGCATCGAGATGAACGACACTCTTCACCATCGGGAGACCCATTATGAAATCTAGTGATATGGCAACTGAGGCACTGGCAAGGGCTTCAGCAGTCTGGGGGCCTTGCCTCGGTCATGCTTGATCTTTTGACATACATCGCACATCTCCACATATTGCTTAGTATCTTTTCTGAGATTCTTCCAATGACATTTGGCCTTCAGACGCTTGAGGGTTCTCTCTACCCCCACATGAGTGGCCTCGAGGGGTGAGTCATGGAACTCTTTGCAGACCAGGGGTCTCAGACAAACTGGCATGCACACTTGCCGATTGGCTTGGGGGTCGTCCCACAATAGCACACAGCCGGTTCTTCCCTTTTTGGCTGGCGATTATGACGGGAGCACCCCAGGGACTTCGTGATGGCTCTATCACTCCTAGTTCCAACCAAGAGTCTAGTTGCTTATCGATGATCTCCCTCTTTAGTGGTGATGCATGGTAAGGAGGGAGAGAGATGGGCTTGGCATTAGGCTTCAATGATATACAGACCCAGGCATTGTAATGTCCCAAGTTACTGGTTGTGGCGAAAGCCTTGGCACAACGCTGCACAATCCTTTTCAGCTGCTCCTTTTCGTCGAGGGATAGCTCTGGATTAATTCCACAACTTGGGTCAATGCTTCTGGCCGCATCTCTTCCCCTGGCCATGTCTCCACAGTCTTGGGCCTGACTAGAGACTCGAGGGTGTCCTCCTTGTCTTTTGGTTGTTTCTGGGTCGACAAGCCGGTGATCATGGCTTGATACAGCGTGCCTTTCCTAGTGAACTCGTGCAGCTGGTTCTCAGTCAATTGGTCCGCACGGTCTAGGACCTCTCGTGGTCATTGCATAATGGCAACAATTTCACCCTTGGGGACTCTGATCAGGTACGGGTTTGGGTTGGTCAGAGGCTATCAGACGGGGTTCCAAGTGTCTACCAGCATGATGGGTGGTGGCAAATAGTCTCCTGGGCTCCACTGGCTACTCCAACCTTCGACCAAATGCATTCCTGAGTTGCTGTCATAACTGCCCGCAACTTCGACCCGTCTCACCATGTATGGTTCTAGGGTCACATCTTCAACTAGCTTCAGGCACCCAGTTCCTGACTTTTCTACCTTCCTGACCTTAGCCAGTGCGTCTGGTAATAGCGTCACTTGATCAACTGATTGGTGGTGCAACTGGCTCCTGAGAGGAACCTGGTGCTCCAAATCTGCGACCTGCCAATATTCGCATTCAGGCGGGTGCATCATGTGCAGCTGGTAGGTTGTCTGTACATCCTCAGCTATAAGCAAGGGAACCGTCATGCCCTTGAGGATGTAGACTTCCACGTCCCGCAACAGGACGTGCCCCAGCTGCGATGGTAGATAAAGGTCTATGACCATGTAACCTGTCATATCCATCCATGGCCATCGACTTCCACTACCTCCGATCTCTCCAGACCACCTCTGCTCCTTCTTCACTAACCTTGGAGCTCCTGTATTCCGCAATCACCTCGGTATCCCTTGATGGTCACCACCCCCTCTTTTCAATTTATTACCTATGCCTCCCTAAGTACGGAGCCCCAAAGGCTTCCGGACAGCTCCGACGTCCGCTAGCACACTCCCACCTCCGCTGGGCAATACACTCACTTGCCCTGCAAGCCCTCCTTTGGGCCTATCCCTCCTTTCCATTTCTGGGTTATCACCTACCATTCCGCTAACCCCGTAACCCGACTTGTTGGTAATATTCAATCGGCTAATGTTTAACCCCGTTAGCTCCGCTCCGCTCGGCCCTGTCGTTTACGGGCCCACCCCCGCTGTAACTATATATACTTGACTTGTAAATAGGTTACACCTCAGTAATAAAATCGACTAGAGTTTACCCCCTTTTAGTTCTGGTTGCCAGTTAGTAAGTTAGGGCACGGACGTGTTACTTGGCACAGCGCTCCTGGCATAAGTTGCTGAGGCCGAAGCCCTCTGCCACGGAGACCTTCCTTCATCTCGATCTGGTCTCTGACATAACCCTGGTATTTGGCTTTTCCAGTCAACTGGACCAGATTCAGCTTCATCCCTTGCCAAAGTCTGGATCCTTCGCTTTTAATGCGATCAAATAGTTCAGCAGACATCAGCGTGCAGGTGGCTCCAGAATCAGCCAACACCTCGACCTCATGGCCGTTGATGGCATTCACATGACATCGCACTCTACACGCATCGGATCCCAGGGACTGTTGACCCAGAGGACGATCGATCAGCTTGCATGCCTCATAGATTTTGCCCATGGCCCTGGTCATGCCAATGAGTTTCTCCTCACAGGGAATTTCACTCCAAGCACACGCAACAAGGCAGGCATCAGGTGTTTCTTCGGGACTCTCTACATCTAGTACCTCTGCAGGATCTGAGTCGGACAGGGTACAAAACTCGGTGTAAGCAACTGCAAATTCCGCTTCCTGCCCTTCCACCAAGGCGGTATATGCCCGGCGATAGGAATGCTCCAACTTGGAAGGGGCATCTCGATCCTTGCGACCACTCTTGGTCTGGTCCACCTTATGAGGTGGACAGTCATTGTCCCAGTGCAGGGCACTCCCACAATGTCTACAGGGTCGAGGTGGCTTCTTACGTGATTTGAAATCACTCATGGGGTAGGTGTGGCTCTCTGATGCTGCAGCTGCACTTCATGCTTCTACTTGATCCGTTCCCTGTTTGTTCTTTTCGAAGTTCAACCTGGCAACCTTATTGGCAATGGCATTGATGCTGAACTCTTCAGTGGCCACCAGCTTGTCATGTTTGAGTGCAACCATTCATTGGAGTGCCTCTGCCATCTCGAGATGGTCGATGTTGATGTGGGCCCACCAACCTCTGGGAATGTCCTCCAATAGCCTTTGGACTTCTCCCTTCAGGATGTCCTGACTTGGCGCATCGGCCAAGGGGTAGAGAGTATGCAATAATTACAACTTGCATGTCATGAAATCGAGCAGTGTCTCCCTCATGTGACCCTCACCTTTACGATATCGACATGAGTGGTAACGCTCTTGTACTTTGTCGATAAATGCAGGCATTGTTGTGGGGACAACTCCGTGTACCACAAAAAGTCGGATTCTGCAGAATTTGGCCACAAACACCCACTACATACCTGCTGACGCTCCTGATGCTCATTCTATCACTATCCAACACTCCATACACTCACCCCTTATTTTTCCATATTTTCCCCATCATTCCCAACAACCCCAAGCAAAATTCCCATGCCCAACCACACCACCAATTTCACCCCCTCTCCAGATCTCCATAACCACACATACAACCCAGCCATTTTTCTACCCAATAGTGATGCTCTACCATCCTTCTTCACCCCCGGAAGAGCCTCCCAATTTCAAGTAAAGTACAGCTTGTCGGCTGTTGGGACCATAGTCCACCAGTCCGTGAGTTTGCCCTTGAACCTCTCAGGCAGGACTCCTGCCATTTGCTGGGTGAAGGCCACCAAGTGTCTTGCTAAATGTCGACATATACTGCACCAGGTTATATAACTGTCGATTGAGCCATCAAACTCAGGGAAATCTGACATAGTGTACTTATGATCAACGTAAGGTTGCATCCAGTCGAACAGGAGGTATGGCCTGATTCCTGGGATTTGGAGAGGAATTACAGCACCCAGCCCTGGAGGTGGTGGAGGTGGAGGCACTCCTGCCTGACCTCCTGGCACAGGCAGTGGCAGTGGTGGCAGCACACCTGCCTGACTCCCTGGCATAGGCAGTGGTGGTGTTAGATCGGGCGGATTTGGATGACTCTGGAGTGGAATCAGAGACTTAGCATGGAAGATTGCTGGTTGTCCTGGGGGTCCCTAATTTCGGATCTAGCAGAGGGAAAGTCTCTTGGGGGGAAATCAAGTCGATTTCGGACTGAGGTTACAAGTTACTATGTACATTGTATATAAGGAAGGGGTCCGGAATCAAAAGGAGCAAGGGTACTCCGAAAGCAGACAAAGGGAGCTGGAAGGAGGAACAACACCGAGGGTCAAGGGTTTGTGTTAGAACGGGCGGATTCAGACGACTCCGGAGTGGAATCGGAGACTTAGCGTGAGGGACCTTGGCCTCAGCGACTCAAGCGGAGCGCTGTGCCATTGCTGTTTGTCCATTTGGTCCTTAATTTCACAGTAGGTGAGCAGGAAGTCTCTAGGGGGCATTTCAGGTCGATTTCAGACTGAACCAAAACGAGTATGTACAAGCGCCGATATATATAATGGAGGGGGCAAAAGCACAAGGAAAACAAAGGGTACCGAATCGGAACAAAGACGTCCGAACGGGAACAAAGGGTAGAAGAAGCGGAGCGGTACCGAAGGTCATAAGGCAGGACCTGTGATACGTCTGAAAGGAGGTAGGGAGGGCGAGGCCCAGAGGGGCAGGAGGATGAGGAGAAGTGGGGATGATGACTAACTGGCTAGAATGGGAAGAAGCAGTAGTCCAAATAGGGATGGGGGGTAAAGGCGAGAGATACATTACAAGCGGCGAAAGTGCCGAAGGCGATCTGCGAAGCTCGGGGGTTGCGGAGCTTACAGAGGTTACGGGGTTGAAAGTCCAAGGGATATTGGCAATGGTGTTTACGATGAGGTCACCAATGCAATGGACTAAGACCGAGGTGGAGTCAAAGTCCGAGGTAGGGACTATGACGGAGGCTCGGAGCAAAGGTACGAGAGGTGTCCGAGTACGAAGTACGGGACAGCGGTGGAAGGTCGTAACTTGGCGGGAGGGTGGCGGAGGAGTACCAGAGGGAGGAGAGAGGGGAAAGGTAAGGGAGGAGGAGTGGCAGAAAGGAGAGTTGTCAGGTCCGAAGGTGAGTATCGGAGCAGATGGGGGAAGCATAGGAGGGTGACGGGAGGGTAGAAGGAGGTGTGTTGCCAGGACCAGAGGTGAGTATCGGAACGGCAGCGGTAGGGTATGACTCCGGAGGTGAAGAGGGTGGAGGTCCGGAAGTCGGGTAGGGGTCGGGTATGCACGGATATGACAGTAGTATGACCAAGAAGATCAGTACAAAGACCTCTAGATCAGTCCTTGCTTTAGTGTCACCCAGAGAGGTGGGGTGAGAGATTGATTAGAGTACACCACACACCGTAACACACTGGACCATTGTCATATCCGTGCAATCCCGACCTCCGCTCCGGGCTCCCGGAACTCCGAACCTGACTTCCAGAGTCCTACCCTACCGCTGTCTGTTCCGATATTCACCTTCAGACCCAACACCACACCACCCCTCACCCCTCATGCCACCTCCACCCTCCTGTCCTTCTCCTACCCTATCTCCATCCACTCCGATACTCATCTCGGACCGAACATCACCCCTTCTGTCACCTCCTCCTTGCCGACTTCCAAGAGGTTACCCCACCTCCGGCTCCAACACCACCTTCGGTCCGACTCCGGAACATTCCGGGTCCGACCTCATCCTCGACACCTTCCAGACGAGCACACAACACCTATGCTCCCGACTGTCAGGGACGGCTCAAGGAAGGCAGGGGTAGCGGCATAGCGCTCGGTGCTAGCGGCCCGGACGGCAGCAGGGCAGTGAGACCATATAGTGGGCAGCCCTCACTCGGGCTTATGTCCCTGTGTGGCTTCTTAGGCTGAAGCAGGAAATGTATTGTTATTAGGGTGGGAAGCTAGACTAAACTAGGGTACTTGCCTGAAGCGGGAAATGAGGAGAAGGTTACTTCTTTGGTCCTGCTTTGGCTTAGTTTATATACATGTGTGAACAGGTCACGTGGAGGTGCCACGTCACCCTCGGACGAAGCCGGGTTACTGCGGGTGGGTCCGTGGTCGATCCCGAGTGTTGGAGGGGAGATACAAGTAGGAGTGCGTGGTGTGTCCGGCGTTGCGGTGCCCCTACGGGGTGCTCAGTGTCGGATGCGTCCGTGCTACAAGTGTAGGAAAGAAAGAGAGGTCATCTGTATAAAGATAGAAAAAGAAAAAGAGAAGAAGGAGAGAAGAGAGAATGAGAGGATGAGGCAAAAGGAAAGGAGGTGGCGGCGGCAGCGTGCCCTGACACCGACTCCAGACCTCTGCTCCGGAATCCCGTTTGCATCTCCGTCTCCGGAACCTCCGGTCTTAGCTCCAACCTCGGACTTTGACCCCACCTCCACTTATACCCATTGTATTGGTTAGCTCATTCCATTTAATTACGTTTGCCAATATTCCGGAGTTTAACTTCCGAGTTCGGACTTTCCGGACTTATGTCGGACCTTGCAACTATTGCATTGCTCCATTCAATTCTGCTATACTCCCTCATTCCTATTTGGGCCGCTGCCCCCTTTCTATTCAGTCAGCTGGCCATTCCCCACTCCCTTCCTCCCTTCCTCCTTGGGCCTTGGCCCTTCATTCCTCCTTTGAGAAACACCATTGAGTCAAACCCTTGACCCTCGGTGTTGTTCCTCTTTCCATCTCCCTTTGTCTCCTTTCATCCTACCCTTGTTCCTTTTGATTCCGGACCCCTCCTTATATACAATGTACATAGTAACTTGTAACCTCAGTCCGAAATCGACCTGAATTCCCCCAAGAGACTTTCCTTTGCTAGATCCGAAATTAGGGACCCCTAGGACAACCAGCAATGGCACAGCGCTCTGCCTGAGTCGCTGAGGTGGTGACCTGCTGGATACCAATCCAGTCCCCATCCTTTCCTGTTTGCCTGCTGGGTTAGATCCCTAGCCCACTTACAATGCAGTATACAGTACTGCCACTGACATCAGCATTTTGTTCATGGCTGGGCTGGAATGGCCTGATGCACTCCCATCATGTCATGTCTCCACTGGATCTCCACCATTTGGAACGAGACAGGTGATTGGATTCACCCACTTGGGGGCTTTTGAATGCCATCAGTCTCGCATCAAACAGCTGGGATGCAACAGAGATATGGGCCATGAGATTTTCTGGACTTGCTCACCTTATTCACTCAATTTTTTCACAATCTTCTTTGTCAAAGCTACAAGAAATGGCTTAAGAAAATCGGAAAAATGTCCATTGGATCCTTCCCCTCAAGCACATTTGAACACTGTTGATCCCACCTGGAACCGTGAAGATTTGAGGGACAGAGAGAGGAGATGGCAATGGGTGGTGGGGTTTCTCAAAGTTGGATTTTGTTGACTTAATTGATCAGTCATCCTGCATGTCAACAATCGACAGGGAGTTGTAAGTCCACATGAAAATAATGAAATCATTCATTGCAATCATCCCCCTATGCACATGTCCATTGCCTGATGTTGTCAGAGACCAGATCCAGGACGAAAGATGACATCCCCATGGCGGAGGGCTTTGGCCTCAGCAACTTACATATACCAGGAGCGCTGTGCTTAGTAACATGTCCATGCCCTAATTTACTGACTGAGGAAGAACTCTAGTTGATTTTATCACTGAGTTGTAACGTATCTACAGGTTAGGTATATATAGTTACAGAGGGAGTCTAGAAGTCAGGCCTGTAAATGGCAGGGGCTGATGGAGCGGAGCTAGTGGAGTTACAGGTTAGCTGACTGAATATTACTGACAAGTTGGGTTACAGGGTTTAGCGGGGTGACAGGCTATAACCCAGAAGGGATCGGCCTGAAGGTAGACTTGCAGGGAAGGCAACTGAGTTGCCTGGCAGAAGCAGGTGCACTTGCAGATGTTGGAGCTGTCTGGAGACCTTTGGGTTCCATACTTAGGGAGGCACAGGTAATATACTGAAATGAGGGGGTGGTGACCATCAGGGGAGTCAGAGGGGATTGTGGAAACTGGAGGCTCCGAGGTTAGTGACGAAGGAGTGGAGGCAATCCAGAAGGGCTGGAGGTGGTGGAGGGTGATGGCCATGGATGGATATGACAGATGTAGAGTTCACACTCATTGGCATGATTTTTGGTTGTTGTGACTATGGATGAACCTGTCCCTCTTCCCTTCTGCCATGATCGCCTTGAGGGCCATACTGAAACTTCTCTTTCTTTTCTTCCTAAATTGCAGGTGTGGATTTCATCAACAGCAGAGCAGCCTAAAACAAAGTGTTATGGGCTATCTACCATTTGCCCTACACTATTATTCCTTTTCTTCTTCATTGCCTGGTGTGGGCCAGCCACATCGCCTGTGACATAGGCTGTAGAATGGTCTGAAACGTTACAATTGCCCACTGGCACCTGCAAAATAATGTTAAGATAGAAGAAAGGGAATGAAGTACTATGGAAATTTCAAAAAAAAATGAGAAAGGCTGGGAAAAAGAGAGGTACTCTCCAAAAGTGTAATCCTGCATCATGAAATCATGAGGAGTCATGACAATTGAATTGAATCAGACATTTTTTACATTGAAAATTTTGGATTTCATGACAGTTCATGACTGCTGGTGACACAATATGACATGATGCCTCATGGAGGTTCATGAGTGGTCATGATGTTCATGAACCTTCATGACCTTTCATGACCTGTCATGAAGGTTCATGGAGTGTCATGGAGTGTCATATGTTTATTTTGACCTTTCCCCATCATGTAAAATGCTATAATGTCCCATGATGCATCATGGACATTCATAATGCTCCATGAACATGTATGATGAGTCAATGCATGAGATGTCACAAGCACTTATGAGCTGTCATGTGACAGACTGTTAGAACTGGGCGAGGGCAGACGATTCCGGAGGGGAACCGGAGACTTAGCAAGGAGGGACCTTGGCCTCAGCAACTCAAGTGGAGCGCTGTGCCATTGCTGTTTGTCCATTTGGTCCTTAATTTCAGAGGCGGCAAGCAGGAAGTCTCTAGGGGGCATTTCAGGTTGATTTTAGACTGAAGGTCCAAAATGAGTATGTACAAGCACCTGTATATAATAGGGAGACGAAAGCACAAGGGAAACAAAGGGGGTCCGAATCGGAACGAAGGCATTCGAACGGGAACAAAGGGATGACAGAAGCGGAGTGGCAACGAAGGTCATAGGTCAGAACCTGTGGTACATCCAAAAGGAGATTGGGAGGGCGAAGCCCAGAGGGGCAGGAGGGTGAGGTGAAGTGGGGATGATGACTAACTGGCTAGAATGGAGAGAAGCAGCAGTCCAAATAAGGATGAGGGAAAAACGTGAAAGATACATTACAAGCGGTGAAAGTGCCGAGTATGATCCGTGGAGCTTGGAGGTTATGGAGGTTATGGAGGTGGGGTTGGAAGTCCAAGGAATATTGGCAATGGTGTTTACATAGTATGAGGTCACCAATGCAATGGACTTAAGCCGAGGTGGAGTCAAAGTCCGAGGTCGGAACTATGATGGAATCTCGGAGCAAAGGTACAAGCAGTGTCTGAGTACAGGGTAAGGGACAGCAGCAGAAGGTCATAACTTGGCGGAGGGTTGGCAGGAGAGGGTCAGAGGAAGGTGAGAGAGAAGAGAGGAGCGGGGTGAGGAGTGGAGGAGAGGAAAGGTGTCAGGTCCGAAGGTGAGTATCGGAGTAGACAGGAGAAGGGTAGGAGAGTGACAGAAGGGTGGAGGAGGAGTGAGAGGAGGAGTGAGAGGAGTGAGAGGAGGAGTGAGAGGAGGAGGGTGGTGAGAGGAGTGGTGTTCAGTCCAAGGTGAGTATTGGAACAGACAGTGGTAGGGTAGGACTCCGGAGGTGGTGAAGATGGGGGTCCTGTCAGAGACCAGATCGAGATGAAGGAAGGTCTCTGTGGCGGAGGGCTTCGGCCTCAGCAACTTATGCCAGGAGCACTGTGCCAAGTAACACATCTATGCCCTAACTTACTAACTGGCAACCAGAACGAAAAGGGAAACTCTAGTTGATTTTATTACTGAGGTGTAACCTATTTACAAGTCAAGTATATATATAGTTACAGCGAGGGTGGGCCCACAAATGGTGGGGCTGAGCAGAGCAGAGCTAACGGGGTTAAACATTAGCTGCTGAATATTACCCACAAGTCAGGTTACAGGGTTAGCGGAATGGTAGGCGATAACCCAGAAGCGGAAAGGAGGGATAGGCCCAAAAGTGGGCTTGCAGGGCAAGCGAGTGTATTGCCCAGTGGAGGTGGGAGTGCGCTAGTGGACGTCAGAGCTGTCCAGAAGCCTTTGGGGCTCCGTACTTAGGGAGGCATAGGTAATAAATTGAAAAGAGGGGGTGGTGACCATCGAGGGATACCAAGGTGATTGCGGAATATGGGAACTCCGAGGTTAGTGAGGAAGGAGCGGAGGTAGTCCGGAGAGATTGGAGGTAGTGGGAGTTGATGGCCGTGGATGGATATGACAGGTCTGGGAGTCGGATTGGGATCGGGTATGTACGGATATGACACAGACCTTATTTGTGACAGCACTGACTGATAAACCTCCAACTCATGGTCTTGTGTTGGCACTGCACTGAACTCCACTTTTCCTCCAGCCACCTTTGCTGCTTGGTGTCAGAAATGGTGCTTGAGGGTATTTGTGGGAAGTGGAGCAGAGTATGGCAGTGTGGGTGATCACTTAGCTGATAGGTTACTCCATTGCAAGGTGTCAGGGGGTTGGGATGTTGGTTTCAACAACTCAGTGGGAGCATTGTGCCTCCTGTATTTCAGGTGTAGTGGAGGGAACCTGGTGGAAATGTAGGCTCAAGTGAAGACAAAGTTAGAGGTGAACTATGGACAAAAGGACTTGGGGGGTATTCTAGTTGACATTAAAACTGGGGTACATAGGTAGTATACTATCTACAATGCATAAATACGAAAGGGAGAACAGAAGAGGGGCTGGTCAGTCTGGCACCTGAATGGGAGGCAGAGTGGTGAACGCAACAAACTAAATGAGGGATGAGAACCAGGGAGACAGAGAGTGAGAGAATGAATAAGAGTGGAATGAACAATTAAACAAAGAGGCAAAGTAGGGAGGCAACTGACAACCTGGGTGCCAATATGGTAGCAAATCAAGTGTCAATATTTTACTTATTCATTCTTCACCTGGGTTCTTGTCTTTGATTCAATTTAACAATTCCCACTCATTTCTGCACTGGACCAACTGGCCCTTCCCATGATTTCTCCCTTATTTATAACTTATAAATACTTTCAGGGACCATAGTCTGAAATCAACTAGAGCAACCCCAACATGTAATTAACTATTATGCCCCCAATTGTGATTGTTGTACCAACAATCCTAATTTATGATCAATCACAATGATTCTTGGGAAGACTCATAGTGATTCATGAGGGTCCATAATCCTTTATGAAGGCTCATGACACTTCATAGACAGGCATGTAACCACTCAAAACCTGCCTGGAACCACTTAAGTCATGAGCAATCATGACTGTGTATGACACTTCATGCTGCTTCATGAAGTTTGGTGACCATTCATGAAATGTCATGACTTCCATGATGGTTCATGAACCACCATTACACTTTTTGCAAGTTACTGGAAAAAGAAGAGGTTTGAGGTTGCCGTTGATACCATGGTCATCAGGGCAGAATAGAATGGATAAGAGGGATGGGAATGAGGAATAGTATTGCATGAAGGGAAATTGGCACTAAGCAAGGATTGCAAAGCATGGACCATAGGTGTCATATCCATACAACTCTGGACCCCTGCTCCTGATTCTGGACCTCCATCTCCTCCTCCAGAACTCCACATCCTCCACCTCCTCCTCCCCCTGTTGGTTGTTGAGAGTCCACTCTACCTCTGGCACCAACACAACATCCAACACTACCTCCAGCCCAACTCCAGTTTACTCCAGGTCCAATCCCAACCTCATACCTTCCAGACCAGAGCTTGTGATGCTCCACACCTCCAGCTCCAGACTCCCATACCAGAACCCCATCACACCTCCACCTCCAGAACTCTGGTCACATCTCTGCCCCTGGACTTTGACCTCCTCCATCCTATCTCCTTGTATTCTTTATTGCATTTCATTTATTATGTCTAGCCAATATTCCGGACTTTGACTTCCGACTCCAGACCTCCAGGACTTACTCTGGACCCTGCAGTCTCTACTGTATGGTGTCATTTAATCCTCTTGTTGCTTCTTCCTTATTTAGACAGCTGCTTCCTTTCCATATTAGTCAGCTGTCATTCCCCACAACCCACTCCACTCCTTCCCCTCTTAGCCCTGCCCTTTTGGGAAGCACCATAGAGTTCCAACCCTTGACCCTTGGGGTTGTTCCCTCATCCAGTCCCCCTTTGTCTCCTTCCCTTTGGGTTCTATTTGTCCTCTGACTCCACTCCTGTATTATTATATATACACTCTGTACATAGTTTCCTGTACCCCTGTACCCCTAGTCTGAAATCGACAACGACTAGAGAACCAGAATCAACTGGATTGTCCCCCCAAGAGACTCCCCCTTGCTAACCTGAAATTAAGGACCACCTTAGACAACAAACCAGCAGCACAGCGCTCCACTTGAGTCACTGAGGCTGTCATATCCATACAATCCCGACCTCTGCTCCGGGCTCCCGGAACTCCGAACCTGACTTCTGGAGCCCTACTTCCCTTCCGTCACCTTCTCCTTGCCGACTCCCAAGAGGTTATCCCACCTCCGGCTCCAACACCACCTTCAGTCCGACTCCGGAACATTCCGGGTCCGACCCCAACCTCGACACCTTCCAGACGAGTATGCAACACCTATGCTCCCAACTCCGGACCTCCGCTCTGGAATCCTGTTTGCGTCTCCGTCTCTGGAACCTCCGGTCTTAGCTCCGACCTCGGACTTTGACCCCACCTCCGCTTATACCCATTGTATTGGTTAGCTCATTCCATTTAATTACGTTTGCCAATATTCCGGAGTTTAACCTTCGAGTTCGGACTTTCCGGACTTACTCCGGACCTTGCAACTATTGCATTGTCCATTCCAATTCCGCTATTCTCCCTCATTCCTATTTGGGCTGCTGCTTCCTTTCTATTCAGTCAGCTAGCCATTCCCGACTCCCATCCTCCTTCCTTCCTCCTTGGGCCTTGGCCCTTCATTCCTCCTTTGGGGAACACCATTGAGTCAAACACTTGACCCTCAGTGTTGTTCCTCTTTCCATCTCCCTTTGTCTCCTTTCGTCTTACCCTTGTTCCTTTTGATTCCGGACCCCTCCTTATATACAATGTACCTAGTAACTTGTAACCCCAGTCCGAAATCGACATGAATTCCCCCAACAGACTTTCCCTCTGCTAGATCCGAAATTAGGGACCCCCAGGACAACCAGCAATGGCACAGTGCTCCACCTGAGTCGCTGAGGCCGAGGTCCTTCCATGCTAAGTCTCCGATTCCACTCCGGAGTCATCCGAATCCGCACGTTCTAACAGAGGCCAAGGTCCCTCCTTACTGAGTCCCTTCTCTGCTTCCAGACAATTATGCACTCTTATAACAATAGGCAGAGCTTAAGAGGAAGCATAGAGCAGAGCAGGTGCATGCCAGGTATGCACAAAAATCTGGAAGTGAAAGCCATGGTTTGTGAGGTAGTGAGAATGGGCATGATGGTGACTTTAGAAATTGGAATGGGGTGATGGGGTCGAGTATGAGGTGGAAGCATGTCAGGGCAACCACACCTGACCATACAACCCCAGAACCACCCTCCCTGACCTCCCCCCACTTCCCCCATCCTCCCATCTTTACATACCCCTCACAACTACAGCCTGCATGTGAACCCGTGGGAAAAGTCACATGGGTCAAGGCAAGCAACTCGCCTTAACCCATGTGACACCTTTTCTGCACCGTGGGAACATGCTTGGCTTCTACCCATAGAGTACATTTCCCTTTTATAGCAGCCAAGCAGGGAATAGGGAAACTTACCCTTCTTCTCAACTCAATCCCTGCTTAGTAAGTTTGAGGAGCTTGGGATAGGATCCAGCACCTGGCTGCCTGGGACACTGCAAGTGTCCAGCTCTGAGGCAGGGCTGCCCCCAGACAGAGGCTGGGCCCTGACAGCAGAAGAAGGGTTCAACCTACTTCCACACCCCCTGATGTCGCTAGAAGACAGATATTAGAGCTGACCTGCCAGCTCCAAGACCTCCAGACCCAGCTGGCTACCCAAAGGCAGCCTGCCCCCCCTGCTGCTGCTCCCACTCCGACTCACAAGCCACCCAAAGTAGCTACCCCCACTCCCTTCTGGTTGCAAGATGACCTGGACCGCTTCAAGGCAGAATGCGGGCTCTACATGAGCATGCACCATGCCTGTCATATCCATCCCCGGCCATTGACTTCCACTCCCTCCGATCCCTCCAGACTACCTCCACTCCTTCTTCACTAACCTCGGAGCTCCCGTATTCTGCAATCACCTTGGTACCCCTCGATGGTCACCACCCCCTCCTTTCAATTTATTACCTATGCCACCCTAAGTACGGAGCCCCGAAGGCTTCCGGACAGCTCCGACGTCTGCTAGTGCACTCCCACCTCTGCTGGGCAATACACTCGCTTGCCCTGCAAGTCCACCTTTGGGCCTATCCCTCCTTTCCGTTTCTGGGTTATCGCCTACCATTCCATTAACCCCATAACCCAACTTGTCGGTAATATTCAATCGGCTAATGTTTAACCCCGTTAGCTCTGCTCCGCCATTTGCGGGCCCACCCTCGTTGTAACTATATATACTCAACTTGTACATAGGTTACACCTCAGTAATAAAATCGACTAGAGTTTACCCCCTTCAGTTCTGGTTGCCAGTTAGTAAGTCAGGGCACGGACGTGTTACTTGGCACAGCGCTCCTGGCATAAGTCACTGAGGCTGAAGCCCTCTGCCACAGAGACATTCCTTCATCTCAACCTGGTCTCTGACAATGCTGAGTTCCCAGATGAACACAGCCAAGTTCTGTTTGTCCTGTCATACATGAAGGGAGGTGCTGCTGGCCCATGGGCTACCCAGCATATCAACTCCCTCCTTGCCCCCGGTGCCCCAAGGATCGCTTTCGATGACTTTTCCCAAGAACTAGACTCCATGTTTGCTGACCCCAACCATCAGGCCACAGCTCAGCAGAAGCTGGCCTCACTCCGGCAAGGCAGCAAGTCAGTGGATAAACTGATCCAGCGGTTTGGGCTCCATGGACCTGTGTCATGGATGGGAGATGTTGCCCTGGTGGACCGTTTCAAGCAAGCCCTCCACCCACGCCTCTGAGAGAGCATCTACTGCCTCCGCCCAATGCCTGCAACCTGGGCTGAATGGAAGTGCGAGGCCTCTGTCCTCAACAACCAGTGGCGACATTTCCAAGCCACCCAACCTCGCACTGTGGCAGCAAAACCCTCTCCACTCCTCTCTCGCCCCACCCCTCCCCCAGCACTGTCTACCACTGCTCCTGCTGCAACCACAAAGCCAGACCCTCAGGCAATGGATCTGGACTGCACACGCTCCCCCCGCACTGAGCGGAGATGCAGTGGGCTCTGTTTCAACTGTAACCAACCAGGGCACATAGCCTGCAACTGCCCAAGGCTGAGACCTCGCCAGATCCGTGGGGCCCTCCAAGAAGAAGGCCCCAGAACCCCATCCCAGCTGGCCCCAGAGGACCTTCAAGCGATCATTGACTCGTTGAGAGGCCATCATGCAGTGGAGGCCCCTTCCCCAGAACTGGAGGAAGTGGAAGAAGATCCAACAGGGGATTTTCTAGAGGGTGACCAGTGAAGAGTGTGCCCTGGTTGCCTGATGAGAGCAATGTACCCACCTGTAAATACCGCAGCTGCCCCAGGCGGGCCATGCAATCTAAGCTGCTCCAGGTAATTGCAAAAAAAGAGAAAAACCACACCAAGAAAGCCAGAAGGGGGTGAACCCCCATGCAAGGTTGCCATCCCAGCCCCTGCAATTTATGTCCTGTCTAAGCACTCCCCCCACTCACTCGGCCTCTCAGTGGAACTGACATCCACCACTTCACTCCGCTCAGTCACCACCTCTGCTCTACTGGACTCAGGGGCCACTGGAATGTTTATCGGACGCAACTTCATCCAGAAGCACAACCTAGAGACTTCACCTCTAGTGCAACCGGTCCCTGTCCATAACATAGATGGAACCCTGAACGAGAACGGATCCATCACAGAGGAGGTAGAAGTGCTCCTCCGATTCGGCCGACACATGGAGTGGGCCCGGTTTGCAGTTGCTAACCTGGGCTGCCAGACAGTGATAATTGGCCATTCATGGCTCCTGCACCACAACCCAGAAGTAGACTGGGTCAAGCAGAGGGTCACCCCGTCCCGGTGTCCACCAGCCTGCTATGGCCGGAACCCAGGGGGAACCCGACTTTACCCTCGAACCTGGAGATGGAGTCTATGTGGCTGTGATCCCACCAGAGTGGGGCCATGAGCTCCGAGCCACATCCACCCCCTCTCAGCGAATGGCCCAGGATGCACAGGAAGGCCCCCCAGTAGAACACCCTTTCGAGGAACTGGTACCAGAGCACTACCGAGACTTCCAGGACATATTCTCCAAGGAAGCCTTTGACGAACTCCCCCCCCCAGAAGCCTTGGGACCATGCCATCAACCTCACCCCAGATGCCAAGCTCCCCCGAGGGAGGTTGTTCCCGCTCTCACCAGTGGAGCAGAAAGAGCTGGATGCCTTCCTCAGGGAGAACCTCGCAAATGGGCGGATCAGACCATCTGTCATATCCGTGCATACCCGACCCCTACCCGACTTCCGGACCTCCACCCTCTTCACCTCCGGAGTCATACCTTACCGCTGCCGTTCCGATACTCACCTCCGGTCCTGGAAACACACCTCCTCTCACCCCCCACACCACCTCTGCTCCTCCTTCCCTCTCCTCCCCTATCTCTGTCTGCTCCGATACTCACCTCAGACCGAACGCCGCCCCTCTCGCCACCCTCCTACTACTCCTCCTCCTACTCCGCTCCTCCTTCACAACACCTTCACCCTCCTACGCTTCCCCCGTCCGCTCCGATACTCACCTTCGGACCTGACAACTCTCCTTTCTGCCACTCCTTCTTCCTTACCTTTCCCCTCTCTCCTCCCTCTGGTACTCCTCCGCCACCCTCCCGCCAAGTTACGACCTTCCACTGCTGTCCCGTACTTCGCACTCGGACACCGCTCGTACCTTTGCTCCGAGCCTCCGTCATAGTCCCTACCTCGGACTTTGACTCCACCTCGGTCTTAGTCCATTGCATTGGTGACCTCATACCACGTAAACACCATTGCCAATATCCCTCGGACTTTCAACCCCACCTCCGTAACCTCCGTAACCTCCGTAACCCCCGAGCTTTGCAGATCGTCTCCGGCACTTTCGCCGCTTGTAATGTATCTCTCGCGTTTTCCCCTCATCCCTATTTGGACTACTGCTTCTCCCTATTCTAGCCAGTTAGTCATCATCCCCACTTCTCCTCATCCTCCTGCCCCTCTGGGCCTCGCCCTCCTTACCTCCTTTTGGACATATCACAGGTCCTGCCTTATGACCTTCGGTACCGCTCCGCTTCTTCTACCCTTTGTCCCCGTTTGGACGTCTTTGTTCCGATTTGGTACCCTTTGTTCCGATTCGGTACCCTTTGTTTTCCTTGTGCTTTTGCCCCCTCCATTATATATATCGGCGCTTGTACATACTCGTTTTGGTTCAATCCGAAATCGACCTGAAATGCCCCCTAGAGACTTCCTGCTCACCTACTGTGAAATTAAGGACCAAATGGACAAACAGCAATGGCACAGCGCTCCGCTTGAGTCGCTGAGGCCAAGGTCCCTCCACGCTAAGTCTCCGATTCCACTCCGGAGTCGTCTGTTTCCACCTCGTTCTAACACCATCTAAGTCCCCAACAGGGGCCCCTGTGTTCTTTGTGAAGAAAAAGGATGGGTCCCTGAGGTTAGTCCAAGACTACCGCAAGCTGAACGAGGTCATGGTTAAAAACTCCTACCCACTCCCCCTGATATCCGACATCCTCACCCACCTCCGGGGTGCTAAGTGGTTCTCAACCCTAGACCTACGATGGGGGTTTAACAATGTCTGGATCAAGGAGGGGGATGAGTGGAAGGCAGCCTTTGCCACCAACCAAGGGCTGTTTGAGCCCACAGTGATGTTCTTTGGCCTCTGAAACTCCCCTGCCACCTTCCAGACAATGATGAATGACATCCTAGTCTTCTCCCCCACTCTTGGGGAGCACCGGGAGGCCATGCATGTCAAAAACCCCGGATCGTAGGGGAAAATGCATGAGTCCGAATGCAGGTGGGCCTCAACTAGAGGGGGTCCGAGAGCTCCGGTAGTGAACTGAAGCTTCTCCAGGATGCCCAGTTCTGCTGGGTGGTACAAGACGCTCTAAGAAGGATGCGGCCACAGCGACTCAGAGGGAGCGCTGTGCCTCCATCTCAGTTAGTCCTTGTATTTCATGTGTCTGAGGTATCTTGTAGAAAGGGGTCGGGATTCACTCAGAGGGACTTGGGGTAACATTTTAGTCAAGATTAGAACTGGGGAAAACTACAGGTTCTAATCTACAGGTATTTATATGGAGGAATGGAAAGGACTTTAGTCAAAGTCCGAATGATAATAGAAAACACCGAAAGGTGCCAAATGATACTGAGAGGTACTGAAAGGTCCTGAACGATATCCTTAATGGGGAACCGAGGTGTCGGGTCAAGGAGGGCGGAGTAAGAGGCCGGAAGATGAATGGGAATGAGAAATGGGTAAGAGGGGGTTAGCCGACTGAATGGAAAGAAGAAGATAGTTGTGCTATGAATGGAAGGTGACCAATAAGTGATGACATGAGTGGGGTCACTGAAGGATGCGGGTAGCTCCGAAAGCGGAGTTATGTATCCAAAGGATGTTGGGTGACTCCAATAAATGAAATGGGTGGGGAAATGGTTTAGGGGTATGTCACAGGATGTCGGAGATCTGTTGGGAGATTGGAGCAAATCCGGAGTCTCCAAATGTTCCGACTCAGGACCAAGCTTCCGGGATGGGAGGGGCCAAGGTTCGGTGTGCCGCAACCAGGCCGGAGCTGAGACAGTTAGGAAGGAAGGTGACTTGGGGAGTGGGGAGTTATGGTGTAGGGGATGGTGAAGTTGTTAGGAAGGTGTGGTGTGGTGGGAGAGCGTGGGGTCGGGATTCCAGGATATGACAGTGTGAGAGGTTCTGGCCACCCTGAGGAGGTGGAAGTGTCAGGGCACACCTGCCTGACCCGGCTCCACCCAGCCCAACCTGACCTGGTACCCCACTGTCCACCCCTCCTCACCTCCTCCTTCTTTCCCTTCCTCTCTCCTCATCCTTCCTTCCTCACTTTCCTCCTATCTTACTTCTTTATTTTCTCTTTATTCTACATGGATGACCTTCTTTGTATCAATGTACCATTGACCCATCTGCAGCGCGCCCACCATGTATGTTATGGAAATGGGAATTTCCCATTTCTAGCCTCTTATGGGCTCTGTACAGTACAAAGTCACGTGATATGTACATATTAACAACTTAATGAACAACAATCACCAAAATTCACATCTTGTTAATGTCATTGTAAAGACAACTGTTAAACCTCTGTTACATTAACTGTAACACTATTTCGATGTCACGGCCACTCCCTGCACCCGGACACTATAGAAATGGGCCAATTAGGCCCCATTTTTATCACAATGTACCCAGCCTGGGCACCTCAGGCAACTTCACACTGTGCCCAGTACACATGCCTGCACCGGATGCCCTCGGGATCTCCCATGGAGACACCCGGGTGGTTACGGCTGTCTGCGAGGGTGACGTGGCACCTGTCATGTGATCTAAGCCGCATGTATATAAACGAACCTGAAGTGGGAACCAAAGAAGTAGCCTTCTTCTCAACTTTCCACTTCAGTCTAAGTGGCCAGGGACCACTGTCCCGCATCAGGCCTGTCAGTACGCACGCCTGATCTGCCCCCCGCCAGGCTCTCAGCCCCGGATGCTACACCCGGGCCCCCTCGACCCCAGACGAGTCCCTGACAGGAGGACTGGCAGGAGCATGGGCAACGCAGTGCACAATATTGCTGCTGACGGCAGGGTCCCCAGCACTCACCATGGACGAGTTCAACACGGAACTCGACAACATGTTCCAGGACCCAAATCGGGAAGCCACCACCTGGCAGAAGCTGGCAGCTATCCAACAGGGAAGCGACTCCGTGGACAAGGTCATCCAGGAGTTCAAGATATTAGGGCCTGCCTTGAGACTGGGTGACATAGGGCTGGTTGACCGCTTCGAGCAAGTGATCAACGCCTGGCTCTGCGAGAGCATTTACCATCTCCACCCTATGCCCACCACCTGGGCTGAGTGGAAACGCGAGGCCACCCTCCTCGACAACCAATGGCAACGTTTCCAAGCCACCCAGCCATGGGCACCCCCACCTAGACCCCCACTCCTACCAACCAGGCCCCCTCCAGCCACCACCCCCCCCTACGCATGGCCCACACCCACCACCTTGCGACCTGTGCCCATGCCTGCACCCCCAACCCCCACAACCCATCCCACATCGGGAACAGGTCCACAACCAATGGACCTCGACCGATCGAGGACTGACCAAAGACGGAAAGGGTTGTGTTACAATTGCAACGCCCCGGGCCATGTCACACGAGAATGCCCACACCCCAAGGTCCACTGAGTCCGACGCCTGCATCTGGAGGACCTACGAGCTTTGATGGAAGGGCTGAAGAGGCAGTTGGGTGAGGGACCAGAGGCAGAAGAAGGAGAGACGGGGCCAGACCCCCAGGAGGAGGATTTTCAGGAAGGCGACTGGTGAGGGATGTGTCCTGGCTGCCTGTAGAAGATAACCCATGTAAATACCACAACGTGTGCAAGTCGATGCCACTGCAGAAATTCCATCGAGTTATCGCAAAGAAAAAGAGGAAAAGTGCATCCTCCACCCACAGAAGTGAGAGACGCCCAGAGTTAACACCCAAAGTAGCAGTGTCTCCACCCGCCATTTATGTCCTTTCCAAACAATCCCCCAGATCACTCAACCTCATGGTGATGTTGACCGCCCTGACCTCTCTCACCCCCGTATTAGTGTCAGCCCTCCTGGATTCAGGGGCCACCAGGAACTTCGTGAGCCCTGAGTTTGTCCGGAAGCACAGGCTCAAGACCACCCCGCTCTCACAGCCCATACCCATCCACAACGTCGATGGCACCCCGAACGAGAATGGGGCCATAACTGAAGAACTGGAAGCCCTCCTGACGTTCAGATGACATACAGAACGGGCCCGCTTTGCAGTTGCAAACCTGGGATGCCAATCCCTCATCATAGGGCACTCGTGGTTGCTGCATCACAACCTGGAGGTGGACTGGGCATGACAGAAGGTTGTCATGTCCCACTGCCCATCCTCCTGCAGGGGGCCACAAGTGAGAGATGACCGAGACCTCACGGTAGAGCCCAGGGACAGGATCTATGCCGCGATCATTCCCCCAGGTGGGGGCACGACCTGAGAGCAACCACGATGCCCTCTCAGCGGATGGCCCAGGAGGCCCACGACCCGGGGGCAGAGCCCGTGCCGTTCAAGACGTTGGTACCAGAGCACTACCGGGACTTCCGGGACGTGTTCTCTAAGGAAGCCTTTGATCAGCTACCCCCCTGAAAGCCCTAGGACCACACCATAGACCTGGTGCCAGACGTGAAGCTACCCAGGGGAAAGACCTTCCCTCTCTCGCGACCCGAGCAGAAAGAACTGGACGAGTTCTTACAGAACCTGCAGAATGGGCGTATATGCCCATCCAAATCCCCAATGGGGGCGCCAGTCTTCTTTGTCAAGAAGAAGGATGGGTCATTGTGCTTAGTCCAAGACTATCGGAAATTGAACGAGATCACGGTCAAGAACTCGTATCCGCTCCCCCTCATCTCAGACATTCTCGCCTGCCTTCGCAACGCTAAGTACTTTTCGGCCCTGGACCTACGTTGGGGGTTCAACAACGTCCGGATCAAGGATGGGGATGAGTGGAAGGCAGCGTTCATGACCAACCGGGGGTTGTTTGAACCCATGGTGATGTTTTTCGGCCTGTGCAACTCCCCTGCGACCTTCCAGACCATGATGAATGACATCCTTCAGGATTTCATCGACCGGGAGGTTGTCATTTGCTACATGGACGACATCCTCATCTTCACCACAACCCTAGAGGAACACCGGAGGGTAGTACAGGAGGTCCTGGAGACGCTGCGAAGGAGGAAGCTCTTCCTGAAGCCCGAGAAATGTAAATTCGAGCAGACACGGATCAAGTACTTGGGCCTCATCATCTCTGAGGGCAACATGGCGATGGATCCCATGAAGGTCCGTGGAGTTCTTGACTGGCCAGTCCCGACCAAAGTGAAGGAGGTGCAGTCCTTCCTAGGGTTCGTGAACTTCTATTGCCGGTTCATCAAGGACTTCTCAGAGAAAGCACGCCCCCTCCATAAGCTGACCCAGAAGACTCAAGCCTGGAATTGGGGCCCGGATGAGGACGGTGCCTTCCTAGCCCTTAAAGAAGCCGTCACCACTGCACCCATCCTCTCCCTCCCTTCAGACTCCGGCCGCTTCAGGCTCGAATGCAACGCTTCGAACTTCGCAACCGGTGCAGTCCTCTCCCAGCTCCAATCGGATGGGGAGTTCCACCCAGTAGCGTTCATGTCCAAAAGTTTCACGGACATAGAACACAACTATGAAGTGTACAACAAGGAGATGCTTGCGATTGTTCGAGCCCTCAAAGAGTGGCGGCACTTCCTAGAGGGCGCCAGAGAGAAGGTTGAGATCTACACCGATCACCGCAACCTGAGCTATTTCCGGACAGCCCAGAGGCTGAATCGATGCCAAGCTCGATGAACCCTCTTCCTCTCCCGCTTCCACTTCACCCTCGTCCACCATCCTGGAAAGCTCATGGGGAAGCCGGATGCACTCTCCCATCATGCTGACCACCCGAAGGGGAGAGACGACAACGAGGGGCTAACTCTTCTCCAACCCACCTGGTTCGAGGCCCATGCGACAGAGGCAGTTTCGGTGGAAGGTGAAGAGGTGGGTATTCTAGGAAGGATACATGAAGCGAAGGACCATGACGAGAGGGTAGTGAAGGCCATGCGAGAGCTGGGAGAAGGGATGTTAAGGTCGGATGAATGGGAGAAGCAAGGTGACCTGATCCTGTACTGGGGAAGGGTGTATGTCCCGAAAGACCCCCAACTCCGCCACGATCTGGTATGGCTACACCATGACTCACAGGCAACGGGGCACCCAGGGCGATGGAAAACCCTGGAACTCGTCTCCCGTGACTACTGGTGGCCCCGGATGGCTGAGTATGTCGGGCTATACGTATGCAGATGCGACACCTGCAATCGCGTCAAGTCCTTCCCCTCACAAAAGGTTGGGAAGCTTACCCCAAATAAGGTCCCCACCCATCGCTGGCAGGTCATCTCAGTGGACATGATAGGGGAGCTCCCAGAGTCTAGGGGATACAATGCCATCCTGGTCATAGTGGACCGGCTGTCCAAACACATCCACGCGGTCCCCACTGTGACGACTGTGGATTGGAGGGTATCGCACAACTCTTCTTGGAGCATGTCTGGAGACACCATGGGCTCCCTGAGGAAATCCTCAGCGATAGGGGGAGTGCCTTTGTCTCCTGCTTCTCGAAAGAGCTTGCAGACCTCCTAGGCATCAAGCTGACCCCTTCAATGCCCTACCACCCCCAGATGGATGGACAGACGGAACGGGTCAACCAAGAGATCAAGGCCTACCTCCGGGTGTTCATCAACCACCATCAGGACGACTGGGCAGACTGGCTCCCGCTAGCAGAATTTTCCTACAACAACCACGTCCACTCCTCCACTCACCGAACCCCCTTTGAACTCGACACTGGCCAACATCCTAGGATGGGGACAGAATCCACACGCACATCCGAGGTGGAAGCCACCAATGCATTCTTGTCAAGGATGATGAAAATGCAGGAGGAGGCAAAGGCAGCCCTAGAGCATGCAGCGGACGAGATGGCACATTATTACGACCGGGACCGGGACCCGGCCCCTAAGTATCAAGAGGGTGACCAAGTCTGGCTCAACACCCAAAACTACATGACCGACCGTCCAACTAAAAAACTGGACCACAAGTGGCTTGGCCCCTTTAGAATCACTCAAGTCATCTCCCCAGCTGCTGTTAAGCTCCAGCTCACCGCTCAACAGAAGGGAATCCACCCAGTCATGTCCGTGACGAACGTCAGGCCACACCTCCCGGACGGTATCACAGAGAGACCCACTGACCCATGCCCAGGCCTGGAACTAGTAGAAGGAGAAGAAGAGTATGAGGTCGAGAAGATATTGAACTCTAAGTGGCTACGCCGGAAACTCTGGTATCTGGTAAAGTTCACCAGCCGGCCGAACTCTGAAAACCAATGGCTCCAGTGGGACCACCTAGCCCACGCCCCCAACTGGATTGAGGAATTTCACAGGATGCACCCCCAAGCCCCAGGGAGAGAAAGGGAGAACCACCTGGCTGCTTCGAGGCGAAGCGGCTTAAGGGGTGGGTGATGTCAGGGCACACCCACCTGACCCGGCTCCACCCGGCCCAACCTGACCCGGTACCCCGCTGTCCACCCCTCCTCACCTCCTTCTTTCCCTTCCTCTCTCCTCATCCTTCCTTCCTCACTTTCCTCCTATCTTACTTCTTCTTTATTTTCTCTTTATTCTACATGGACGACCTTCTTTGTATCAATGTACCATTGACCCATCTGCAGCATGCCCACCATGTACCCAGCCCGGGCACCTCAGGCGACTTCCCACTGTGCCCAGTATGCATGCCTGCACCAGATGCCCTCGGGATCTCCCATGGAGACACCCAGGTGGTTACGGCTGTCTGCGAGGGTGACGTGGCACCTGTCATGTGATCTAAGCCGCATGTATATAAATGAACCTGAAGTGGGAACCGAAGAAGTAGCCTTCTTCTCAACTTTCCACTTCAGGTAAGTAGTAAGTATTTCTCCTTTAATGATAATAACAACTTTCCACTTCAGTCTAAGTGGCCAGGGACCACTGTCCCGCATCGGGCCTGTCAGTACGCACACCCGGGCCCCCTTGACCCTGGATGAGTCCTTGACAGGAAGCTCTTCCTCAAGCCCGAGAAGTGCAGGTTCGAGAAGAACACCATCAACTACCTGGGCCTCGTCATCTCTGAAGGTCATGTTGTGATGGACCCAGTGAAGGTGAAGGGAGTAACTGACTGGCCAGTCCCCATGAAGGTCAAGGAGGTTCAATCCTTCTTAGGCTTCGTTAACTTCTACCGCTGCTTTATCCAGGACTTCTCAGAAAAGGCAAAGCCCCTTCACCAACTCACCCGGAAGACCCAGCCTTGGGCCTGGGGCCTAGTAGAACAGACTGCCTTTGAGGACTTGAAGCGAGCAGTCATCTCGGCCCCGGTGCTCACCTTCCCCTCCAACACTGCCCCATTCCGCCTAGAGTGTGACACCTCCAACTTTGCAACGGGGGCAGTCCTCTCACAACTTCAGTCAGACAGAGACTACCACCCGGTGGCCTTCATGTCTAAGGGCTTCTCAGAGGTAGAAAGGAACTATGAGATCTATGACAAGGAGATGCTTGCCATAATACAAGCACTTGAGGAATGGCGCCACTTCCTAGAAGGGGCCCCAGAGAAGTTTGCCATCTTCACGGACCACAAAAACCTCTCATACTTCCAAACAGCCCAGAGGTTGAACCAGCGACAAGCACACTGGTCCCCCTACCTCTCCCACTTCAACTTCGTACTGACCCATCGCCCAGGGAAGCTCATGGGGAAGCTGGACGCTCTGTCATGCAGAGCAGACCACCCCCAAGGAGAAGGGGACAATACAGGCATAACCCTACTGCACCCGGAGTGGTTTGAAGTCCGGGTGACTGAGGGGGTGTTGATGGAAGGAGAGGAGATGGACATGTTGAAGAGGATTCAAGAAGGGAAGGAACACGATGAGGCAGTGGTGAAGGCCTTAAGAGAACTAGGAAAAGGTTCTCTGCGCCCAGATGAATGGGATAGAGATGGGGACTTGATCCTCTACCGGGGGTGAGTATATGTCCCTGTCATATCCATACAATCCCGACCTCCGCTCCGGGCTCCCGGAACTCCGAACCTGACTTCCGGAGCCCTACTTCCCTTCCGTCACCTTCTCCTTTCCGACTCCCAAGAGGTTATCCCACCTCCGGCTCGGACACCACCTTCGGTCCGACTCCGGAACATTCCGGGTCCGACCCCAACCTCGACACCTTCCAGACGAGTATGCAACACCTATGCTCCCGACTCCGGACCTCCGCTCCGGAATCCTGTTTGCGTCTCTGTCTCCGGAACCTCCGGTCTTAGCTCTGACCTCGGACTTTGACCCCACCTCCGCTTATACCCATTGTATTGGTTAGCTCATTCCATTTAATTACCTTTGCCAATATTCCGGAGTTTAACCTCCGAGTTCGGACTTTCCGGACTTACTCCGGACCTTGCAACTATTGCATTGTCCATTTCAATTCCGCTATTCTCCCTCATTCCTATTTGGGCTGCTGCTTCCTTTCTATTCAGTCAGCTAGCCATTCCCGACTCCCATCCTCCTTCCTTCCTTCTTGGGCCTTGGCCCTTCATTCCTCCTTTGGGAAACACCATTGAGTCAAACACTTGACCCTCGGTGTTGCTCCTCTTTCCATCTCCCTTTGTCTCCTTTTGTCCTACCCTTGTCCCTTTTGATTCCGGACCCCTCCTTATATACAATGTACCTAGTAACTTGTAACCTCAGTCCGAAATCGACATGAATTCCCCCAAGAGACTTTCCCTCTGCTAGATCCGAAATTAGGGACCCCTAGGACAACCAGCAATGGCACAGCGCTCCGCATGAGTCGCTGAGGCCGAGGTCCTTCCACGATAAGTCTCCGATTCCATTCCGGAGTCGTCCGAATCCCCGCGTTCTAACAGTCCCCAAGGACCCTCAGCTCTGCCATGACCTGGTAAAGTTGCACCATGACTCGGTCCCAGCAGGACACCCAGGCAGGTGGAAGACTCTGGAACTGATCTCCTGGAACTACTGGTGGCTGGGAATGTCACGATACATAGCTAGTTATTGTCATGACCCGGCGTTCCCCGGGGCCAGATGACCTCCTCCCTGACCCTCTCCCACGCCCGAACACTCCCCGCACACTCCGCTCGCCACCCGTCGCCGTCTAACCACTTCCCGCCACCTCTCCACAACCCCTCTCTTGATTGTCGTTGAACGACCTAGCGGCGCAGAGCGCTGCGACCTGTTGTCCCATGTTTCGCTGCACCTTGTTACCTCGCGGCGAAGGTCACGCTTGACCTTTGTTGTCTTGAACACGTGCTCTTTGTTTGTTTTCCTCCTTCTTTTCTCCGCCCGCAATCTCCGCGAGATCTGGCGACTTATTCCCTATTCAGTTTCCTAGCGCTTATATACAGCTTGTAACTAATGCTTGTACTGTAGTTCGAAATCAACTAGAATTACCCCCTAGAGCTTACCTCTGTCCCCGCGAGACCTCTGACCTTCTAAGTATCGGGACCGCGTCGAGAACAAGGCGCAACGCTCCTCCTAGAGTCGTTGAAGCCGAAATCCCGGCTCACTCGCCTAAGTAGCCTCGGCCTCGAGATCGGTGGGGTTTATCCCTCGCTAAAGCTCGGTCAGGTGTAGGACGCCTTTACCACTAGTGGGCAACGCTCGGTCGCCTACGGCTACCCTCGGCGAACCTTCACACGGTTCTGACAGTTATGTCTCAGGCTGCAACACCTGCCAACGGGCAAAATCCTTCCCCTCCCGGAAGGTCGGGAAGCTCATCCCAAACAAAGTGCCCTCCCACCGATGGCAGATAATCTCGGTGGACACCATAGGTGTAAGGAGTGGTAACCCCACCCTTTATTCATTATCTTATTGTATATTTGTCTCGATTTAAACATGTATATACAATAACGTGGGAATTTGGGAAAAGGCACGGAACTCCTTTTCCTCCCCATCATTGATAATTAAAGCTCCATACAGCTCAACTTTATTGACGACCTGAGGATTGAGGAGAACTGGGGTTGGAACCTACACCAACCCCTTACACTAGTGTAAGTTATTTACTTAATCATGCTATATGCGCGATATTATGTTTGCCTCACACTTCCAGACCATCAAATATGCTGTATTTTCAACAGGGAAGTAAAGGCTAATTTGTTAGAACGCGGGGATTCGGACGACTCCGGAATGGAATCGGAGACTTATCATGGAAGGACCTTGGCCTCAGCGACTCATGCGGAGCGCTGTGCCATTGCTGGTTGTCCTAGGGGTCCCTAATTTCGGATCTAGCAGAGGGAAAGTCTCTTGGGGGGAATTCAAGTTGATTTCGGACTGAGGTTACAAGTTACTAGGTACATTGTATATAAGGAGGGGTCCGGAATCAAAAGGAACAAGGGTAAGACGAAAGGAGACAAAGGGAGATGGAAAGAGGAACAACACTGAGGGTCAAGTGTTTGACTCAATGGTGTTTCCCAAAGGAGGAATGAAGGGCCAAGGCCCAAGGAGGAAGGAAGGAGGATGGGAGTCGGGAATGGCTAGCTAACTGAATAGAAAGGAAGCAGCAGCCCAAATAGGAATGAGGGAGAATAGCGGAATTGAAATGGACAATGCAATAGTTGCAAGGTCCGGAGTAAGTCCGGAAAGTCCGAACTCGGAGGTTAAACTCCGGAATATTGGCAAAGGTAATTAAATGGAATGAGCTAGCCAATACAATGGGTATAAGCGGAGGTGGGGTCAAAGTCCGAGATCGGAGCTAAGACCGGAGGTTCCGGAGTCGGGAGCATAGGTTTTGCGTACTCGTCTGGAAGGTGTCGAGGTTGGGGTCGGACCCGGAATGTTCCGGAGTCGGACCGAAGGTGGTGTCCGAGCCGGAGGTGGGATAACCTCTTGGGAGTCGGCAAGGAGAAGGTGACGGAAGGGAAGTAGGACTCCGGAAGTCGGAGTTCGGAGTTCCAGGAGCCCAGAGCGGAGGTCGGGATTGTATGGATATGACATAATTCACCCTTGCAACATTCCCACGCTTCCATATATACAATGTTTATACATATTTATTATGTGTTAGAACTTGCGGATTCGGACGACTCCGGAGTGGAATCGGAGACTTAGCGTGGAAGGACCTTGGCCTCAGCGACTCAGGCGGAGCACTGTGCCATTGCTGGTTGTCCTAGGGGTCCCTAATTTCGGATCTAGCAGAGGGAAAGTCTCTTGGGGAGAATTCATGTCGATTTCGGACTGAGGTTACAAGTTACTAGGTACATTTGTATATAAGGAGGGGTCCGGAATCAAAAGGGACAAGGGTAGGACAAAAGGAGACAAAGGGAGATGGAAAGAGGAACAACACCGAGGGTCAAGGGTTTGACTCAATGGTGTTTCCCAAAGGAGGAATGAAGGGCCAAGGCCCAAGGAGGAAGGAAGGAGGATGGGAGTCGGGAATGGCTAGCTGACTGAATAGAAGGAAGCAGCAGCCCAAATAGGAATGAGGGAGAATAGCGGAATTGAAATGGACAATGCAATAGTTGCAAGGTCCAGAGTAAGTCCGGAAAGTCGGAACTCGGAAGTTAAACTCCGGAATATTGGCAAACGTAATTAAATGGAATGAGCTAACCAATACAATGGGTATAAGTGGAGGTGAGGTCAAAGTCCGAGGTCGGAGCTAAGACCGGAGGTTCCGGAGACAGAGACGCAAACGGGATTCCGGAGCAGAGGTCCGGAGTCGGGAGCATAGGTGTTGCATACTTGTCTGGAAGGTGTCGAGGTTGGGGGAGGACCCGGAATGTTCCGGAGTCGGACCGAAGGTGGTGTTGGAGCCAGAGGTGGGATAACCTCTTGGGAGTCGGCAAGGAGAAGGTGATGGAAGGGAAGTAGGGCTCCAGAAGTCAGGTTCGGAGTTCCGGGAGCCCGGAGCAGAGGTCGGGAGTGTATGGATATGACATTATGCAACAGATATACAATAAAGATACTGTATAGGATGAAGGATGGGGCAGGTGTTGCCACCACTCCTTACAATAGGTGAGCTCCCACAGTCCAAGGGCTACAATGCGATCCTAGTGGTAGTAGACTGCCTCTCCAAGAGGATCCATGCTGTTCCTACTGTCACCACAGTGGACTCCACAGGCATAGCCCGGCTGTTTGTCAGGGACAGCTCCGAAAGCGGCAAGGTCCCAGCGTGAGGGACTCGATGGGACAGGTGTCGGCTATGTGTAGCGGCGATCTTGTCGCAGGGTGAGTGTCCCCAACCACTTAGGCTGAAGTGGGAAATTGAGAAGAAGGCTGCTTCTTCTGTTCCCACCCCAGGCGCTATTATATACATGCAGTTAGGGTCACGTGGAGGAAGCCACGTCATCTCCGCACACAGCCGCACCTCCCCGGGTGTCTCCACAGGAGGTCCTGGAGGTGGCCGCTCAGTAGGCGGGAGTGTGCACGGCGTGTGCGGTGATCAGGGGAATGGGGTTAGGTATGTAGTGGTACATGTACATGGAGAAAAGGGAAATCGACCGCAGAATAGAAATAGAGAGAAAAGGGGAAAAGCGAGAAAGGAGGGACGGGGAGTGATAGTGGGGGAAGCGGGGTAGGGCAGTACGGCGCAGGGTGCGGCACGGGGTCAGGCAGGTGTGCCCTGACACTGTTCCTGGAACATGTCTGGCGGCACCATGGCCTTCCAGAGGAGATCCTGAGCGACCGAGGCACAGCCTTTGTGTCCAAATTCTCCAGCGAGCTGGCAGCACTCCTAGGGATCAAGCTCACCCCATCCACCCCATACCACCCACAGATGGATGGGCAGACAGAATGCGTGAACCAAGAGATCAAAGCCTACCTCCGCATCTTTGTCAACCACCGGCAGGATGATTGGGCTGACTGGCTCCCACTAGCTGAGTTTGCATACAACAACCGGGTCCACTCAGCCACCTGCCAGACCCCATTTGAGCTTGACTCAGGACAACACCCCCAGATGGGGACTGAGCCGACCCACTCCTCTGATGTCGAAGCAGCAGATGCCTTTGCCTCCTGGATGATGAAAATGCAGGAAGAGGCAAAGGCAGCACTAGAGCATGCAGCAGACGAGATGGCCCAGTACTATGACAGGAACTGGAAGGCTGCCCCAGAGTACAAAGAAGGGCAGAAGGTCTGGCTCAGCTCTTGAAACTACACAACCGACTGACCAACTGAGAAGCTGGACCACAAGTGGATTGGCCCCTTCTGCATCACCAAGGTGGTGTCCCCAGCAGCTGTGAAGCTGCAGTTCCCCACCCAGCTGAAGGGCGTTGAAGGAGAGAATGAAGGTCAGTTGGGAGGTTCAAACGAGACCACCACCAAGCTGTTCCCTGGTTCTTTAGTTAGGATGGGGAAGTGTACTAGTAATATTTGTTGTAATTATAGTACCAATCTGAGTGTTTTGGCTAATTCTATTTTATGGGTTAGTCTAAAGTTTCTGGGAATTGACTTGCAGATAGACCGAGCCCTGCGGAGCTGTTCCTTTATTGAAATTTCTTAATTTGTCTAGGTGTAATTCTGTGTAGCGTTGTTTAATTTGGAATTTTAACTTGAATTAAATCTTCTACTTGGTGAAGTTTCAAAGATTCTACTCAGTTAATGGATTGGATTGTGTCTGGAGTGTCCCTTGAGTTTGTTTTATTTTTGTCTTATTTTATTGCTTGTTTTAACAGTAGCAAAATAACTGTTTTGTATTTACACTTTGAAATCTGGAGTGTTAACCAGCTCTCCTGTTGAAATATCTACTTAATATTTCTCTCCTTAATTGCTGCCTTTTACTACAGTGGCAATCTTATATCACTTTTTCGCACTGGAGTGACAACCAGAAATGCTTGAGAAAAATAATACTCTATTTTCTTACTTCTCTGAGGGGGGCGAAAAGTCACAGAAAGGGTCTCCCTTTTATACTCCTTGGGTCACCTTCCTTTTTGATGCTCTACCTCATATTTACAGGATTTATTTACAGTGTATTTTTCTCAAACTGAATAAAAAATGAAATTTTCACGCTATAGTTCTACTGCGCTTTGCTGCACTGAACTGCAGCTCTACTGTGGTCAGATTGCGCCTAGAATCCTTATTGTCCTTCCTCGCCTAAGCTATTTTAATGGTTAATTAGAACTTGACTGCGCTGCATTTGTCGCAGTTTCCTATTTCAAATTCCTCATATTTACCATTAAATTTGCTATGACTCGGTGATTCTGAATTTAAACTTCGCATTACTATGCGTACGGCTGCGCTGAGACCTTCAGCTGATTTATTCCATTTTTATTCAGCGACATTTAGTTAAAATGAGACTTGAAATGGTAAATGAGTGAATTATTCAGGTTTAAAACCGAAAGAAAAAGTTGCTAGTAGTCAAGAATTACTCAAACGAATGCATTATAGCTCTCCACTTCATTATAATATCATTCCCTAAAATTCCTGCCATGGTCCGTCGTAGTTTAGTGGATTTCATGGATTTTGTTCATCTTCCCTGATTCCCCTTTGTATTATCATATCATAATCCTCCATATGTATTGTTCGTTGTTATAGTAGGTCGTCCTTGAAGATATCATATTTTTGTGTATTTTATTTAGGGCTCTGGACCTCTTGAAGCTGTCTTCCCACGCATTTTCAGGTTTCTAACTTCATGTCCTTGTATCTCATTCACTTCTGGGTGGTTTTTCACGTTCTTGGTATCATAAATTTTCATTTATTCCCACCTTTCCAATGGTACTAAAGTTGTGTTCTATTTCCTGGTATTCGTCGAGTTAGCAAAAGTTTGCACGCACATTCAGTAATCACATGCATCGTTCCCATAGTCGTTCGTATGCGGGCACTGTTTCTGTTTAATTGTTTAGGATTTATGGTATGCATGGGTGTTTATATCCTTCATATGGGCTTCCGTGATTTATTTCAGATTTTTCCCTCATGATCTAAGGTTGTTTTGCACTTTCCATGCTTTGTTTTGACCGGGCTCTTCCTTATTTGGGTGGAAATTGGTCTTCGTGATCTGCTGAAGTGCGGATCTTGGTTCCGATGGCCGGTTCCCTTTGCATTGCCACCCTCATGTGTCATTAAACATGATGCGGATTTCTATATTCCCATCATTGGCATAACTTCACAACGGCTGGACCGTTTGGGCTGAAAATTTGCATAACTATAGTTCCCTATTTTTCATAATTTCCGTGTAAATTTCGTTGTATGTTTTAATTATGGATCCTTCGTAAACATCGTCTTTTCCCTGAGTCGGGACTTTTGATGTCACTATTCCCTTTATTGGATATCTCATTAATGCGTGATCGTTTTATTATGAAAATTTGGGTGGATTAAGATTAGATCCCTTCCTTTCTAATGGGCTATCAAGCTCGTCTCGGTCGTTACTGGTTGTTCTTCGTACTTGCTTTTTAAATGTTGTCCTCGTTTTCCGGGAGTTTTAGTCATATCTCCATCATTTATGGGTAGTTTCCCTGTAATTACTTTCACTGGGTCCATTTGGGGGACATCTACATTTCCTATTATAAACACGACTTTGAATTTTGTATTAGTTCCTGAGGAATCCTTGTTCCGTGGTACTTCCATCCTCGGCTACATGTGCGGATGTGGGAAAGTAGTTTCCATGGAGGTTCTCTGGCTGTTTTTATAGTCAAATCTTGGTCGATCACCCTAATTCTTGGTTTAATATTTGTTGCTATAAATTCCCCCAAGAATTCCGTCTCGTTGATGCTAAGCTTGAAGTATTTTTGGTAATTTTCTTTCTTCCATTTTATCGTATGTAGTCGTAATAATTCGTAAAATTTCGTCAAAATTCGTTAAAATTCAGGTCCTTCTATTTTCTCATATCTACTTGTCATATGGGGTTTTGTGATTTATCTGGCATATTTCCATAATGGGTTTCCATAGTGTGACCGTTATTTCTCCTACAGCAGAATGGCAGGCTATAACCCAGAAACGGAAAGGAGGGATAGGCCCGAAGGTAGGCTTGCAGGGCAAGCAAGTGAATTGCCCAGCAGGGGCAGGAGTGCACTAGCGGACGTTGGAGCTGTCTGGAGGCCTTCGGGGCTCCGTACTTAGGGAGGCGTAGGTAATATATTGAATTGAGGGGGTGGTGACCATTGAGGGAGTTGGAGGTGATTGCAGAATATGGGGGCTCCAAGGTTAGTGATGAAGGAGTGGAGGTAGTCCAGAAGGATCGGAGGTAGTGGAGGATGATGGCCATAGATGGATATGACACTGAGATGGGCTGTGTTTACAGGTTACACTGTGGGTGTTAGAACGGGGCGGAAACAGATGACTCTGGAGTGGAATCGGAGACTTAGCGTGGAGGGACCTTGGCCTCAGCGACTCAAGTGGAGCGCTGTGCCATTGCTGTTTGTCCATTTGGTCCTTAATTTCACAGTAGGTGAGCAGGAAGTCTCTAGGGGGCATTTCAGGTCGATTTCGGACTAAACCAAAACGAGTATGTACAAGCACCGATATATATAATGGAAGGGGCAAAAGCACAAGGAGAACAAGGGTACCCGAATCAGAATGAAGACGTCCAAACGGGAACAAAGGGTAGAAGGAGCAGAGCGGTACCAAAGGTCATAAGGCAGGACCTGTGATATGTCCGAAAGGAGGTAGGGAGGGCGAGGCCCAGAGGGGCAGGAGGATGAGGGGAAGTGGGGATGATGACTAACTGGCTAGAATAGGAAGAAGCAGTAGTCCAAATAGGGATGAGGGGAAAACGCGAGAAATACATTACAAGCGGCGAGAGTGCCGAAGGCGATCCGCGAAGCTCGGGGGTTGCGGAGCTTACAGAGGTTATGGAGGCGGGGTTGAAAGTCCGAGGGATATTGGCAATGGTGTTTACGTAGTATGAGGTCACCAATGCAATGGACTAAGACCGAGGTGGAGTCAAAGTCCAAGGTAGGGACTATGACGGAGGCTCAGAGCAAGGTACGAGCGGTGTCCAAGTGCGAAGTACGGGACAGCGGTGGAAGGTCGTAACTTGGCAGAAGGGTGGCGGAGGAGTAACAGAGGGAGGAGAGAGGGGAAATGTTACGGATACGGAGTCTCCAACGACCATATCCGTCGCATGGTCAAAGACTTCCCCTCTCTATCGCTCCTCCCCTCTTTCTCCTTTCCGTCCTCTATCCCGCTACCCTATCCTCCTTACCCGTTCTACCCCTTTCCCCCCCCTCGTGCAAAGCTTTCCCCATTGGGGTTTTGGTGCTGGCCGAGGTTGTTTGTGTTTCGCGGGATTTCCCGCGACCTTACCATTTGTAGATAGTCACGCATCATGTACGGAAACCGCCGAAGGCGGTTCCCGCTAACTAACAACTGCTCTACAACTGTCTCGTGTACCGTCTTCTGTAACAACCCTCCCTGTGACTCAACTGAACCTGTGTGACTGTACAACTCTCACTATGTCTTATAAGTCGGGTTATATCGAGTCCTCTAACGGCCCTCGCCGCGAGAACTCGAAGTCGAGAGTCGAAGACTCTCGACGTGTGTATCGTCCTATTGAACCTGTACCCTATGGGTCTTCATCACTCCGCTCTCCCCCCAGTACTCAACATACGACGTCCCATCACGATCAGGGTGATCGTGAACACTATGAGGCCCACTTACCCTCGATGCCGGCATGTTCGCTACGCGAACGCCAAGTAGCCGCCCATCCACCGTCTGTTTCTTCCTTTGCCAGTCATCACATGTCCCCGCCAACGGTACGTTCCCTTTGGGAACGCCAAGTCACCGAAGGCCTTAATAGTCAGCCCTCATTGCACGCCTACGATATCAACCCGCTACCGGTACGTTCGCACTGCGAACGCCAAGTACCCGATGGCAACTACGCGAGGCTCTCACCCATCTCACCAGTCGCGACCTCGCACACGGTATGCTCCATTGAGGAGCGCCAAGTATCCATGGCTGACCCTTCTGTCCTGATATCTCCGACTATCAATCATCAATCCCTTAATAGCTCACTACATCACCCATCGCGATCGATGGGAATTCGATCGCCCACTCCCAGGTCAGACTGGGACCACTCATCGATTACACTTCCAGTTATGGTACAAACTAGACGTGACTCTCGCCTTCCCACTATAAGAACGGATCGAGGAATGGGGAATTTCCCCCATCCCCGTAACAGGAAAGGTAAGGGAGAAGGAGTGTGGTCAGGTCCGAAGGTGAGTATCGGAATGGACGGGGGAAGCGTAGGAGGATGACGGGAGGGTGGAGGTGTTGTGAAGGGGGAGTGGAGTAGTAGGAGGGTGGCGAGAGGGGCGGTGTTCGGTCTGAGGTGAGTATCGGAGCGGACGGAGATAGGGTCGGAGAGGTAAGGAGGAGGTGTGTTGCCAGGACCGAAGGTGAGTATCGGAACGGCAGCGGTAGGTTATGACTCCGGAGGTGAAGAGGGTGGAGGTCCGGAAGTCGGGTCGGGGTCGGGTATGCACGGATATGACAGTGGGCCATAGAGAGGGGTCATGGGGACCCAGGGTTTGTCCCCTGACAGAGTGCCCTGGAGTCCCTGGCCAACTCTGGAGGAAATGAGCTGTTCCTGGACCAGCCAATCTCCTCCTGATTCTCCCAGTGCTCTCCATACTCTGGAGCACTCAGGAGCATAACAATTTTTTGCTGATGCACCCTCACTTGTTTAACCTATCAAGGTCTTTTATTAAGCTTACATGAAGAGTTCTGACACTGTAGGAGTGCATAACAGGTGTGCTCAATTTCATGGAACCTTATGCAGTAAATACATCAAAGTTGGGCTCCTGCCCTTGTACATTATTAGGAAAAGGAATTATAGGGGGGAGTAATAAGAAAGAGGAAAGAGGATTTTCGTACGAACTGAAAGAGCCTTTTCATGAAGGAATTGGTTGAGATTTGGTGGAGAAATTCAACCTGAAATGTCCTCATGTGTGAAGTCCGTGCACTTGACCATGACCATGGGAACAAGGTCAAAAGTTGACGGGAAGAGGACGATCTTAGGATCATTAAATCCACAAAAATGCCCAAAGACTCAGTGTTGAATTTCACCCTAATCGGTTCAGTGGTTGTGGAGATATTCTGATTATCGGGCATGATGGGAGTCATGGGACGATATGAACTATGTGGATGCTCACATGCAAGCTAGTCTCAGTAAAATTCCAAGAGAATACGGGCTAGTTAAATGATACAAATGCTAAAGAGGTCATTGGAGGAGTCTTGGAATTATGGTATATTATTTGGTCCAAGTTTCCCTGTGCATGGATAATCAAGATATGTATTCTGTGTCTGAGAATTCCCGTTCTCAGTCCAATCTCCACCAAATTTCACAGAATCGGTATCGTTAGAAAGCTATGGATGAGGAGAGTCGAATGGAATAACAGGACAGAGTTTTGACGCGATATTGGGAGTGGTATTAGGAAGTTGGTGTTTAACATTTCATTCTTCTTTTGTTATTTGGGAATTTATTCAAAGCCAACGGTAACCAAGCCTTATCGCCATTATTGGTGAAGGCTTGGCTTAGCTGAACCATATATTTCGGAGTCTTCTCCACTATTGTATATTTGCAGTATGAGTATATGTACATAGCAATTGATACCAAAACAGAGATCCCCCCCCCCTGTCACGGCTGTGCATTCCGGCCCGTTAGCTGCCCAAGCCCATTCCCGCTACGCGAGCGTGAGCACAAGCCTGTCAGGGACATGTCCGGGGTAGAGGGGGTCCGGATGTATCGCCCGGCAGAAGGGCCCTCATGGGGTGCGAACCGGGCGTGCATACTGGCAGGTCCAGGAAGGGACAGCAGTCCCTGGCCACTTAGACTGAAGTGGAGAATGTGTTATTGTTATTAAAAGGGAAAACTATACTACTTACCTGAAGTGGAGAATGTGAGAAGAAGGTTACTTCTTCGGTTCCCACTTCAGGTACATTTATGTACATGCGGCTTGAGTCACATGACGAGTGCCACATCACCCTTGGAGACAGCCGCGGGCATCTGGGTGTCCCTGTGGGGGATCCCAAGAGCGTCCGCTGCATGCACGCATGCTGGGCACAGCGGGAAGCCGTCCGGGGTGTGTGGGCTGGACGGGTCAATAGTACATTGATACAAAGGAAGGTGGTCCATGTAGATAGAAGGAAATAAACAAGAAAAGGAAGATGGGAGGAATGAGATAAAGAAAGGAGAAGAAAGAGAGAAAGGAAAGGGGAGGAGAGGGAGGAAGGAGGAGGGAGAGGGTTGGACAGTGGGGAGCGGGTGTGGTGTGGCTGGGTGGGTCCGGGTGGACCCGGGTCAGGTGGGTGTGCCCTGACAGAGCCCCAACCCCAACCTCAGCCCTATCCTCCCTGAGGACTCCCTGCTCACTCCCCCGCTTGCCCCTAGGCTCCCCTGCACCTGGCCAACTCCCCTGCTGCCACACCAACCTTCCTACCCCGAGTCCGCCTCCAGCACCGTGCCCAGCGCGACTCCTCTACCCCACCCACTTGGCCCCTACAGGGCCGCTACCATTCCCGTGCCCGACTCCGGCCCAACTCCGAGTCCAGCACCGCTATGATACCATTGCCGCTATCGCAGTCCTACGCTCCTTCCTTTATTTACCTGTTATTGTTTGTTTTGACCCTCGGTCATTGCCAGCCTGTCAGGGTCACGTCCGCGGTCGAGGCGGTCCGGGCGTAGCGTCCGGTGCTGAGGACCTCACGGGGGGCGGATCGGGCGTGCATACTGGCAGCCCCAATGTGGGACAGCGATCCCTGGCCACTTAGACTGAAGTGGGAATGTTGAGAAGAAGGTTACTTCTTCGGTTCCCACCCCAGGTGTGTTTATATACATGCGGCTTGGGTCACATGAGGTCCACCATGTCACCCCGCATACAGCCGCAGTCACCCGGGTGTCCCCGTGGGGGATCCCGAGGGTGTATGCTGCACGCGCGCGCACTAGGTTGCACCCTAGAGCCATCTGGGGTCGTCCGGGGCTAGGCACGTCGTGTGTGCGTCGCGGGCAGGTCAATAATACATGGATATAAGGGAAAGGTCGTCCGTGTGAAGTAGAAATAGAAATAGAAATAGAAATGGAAATAGAAGGGGAAGTGGGAGAGGGATAGAGGGGGAGGGGGTATGAAGGAGGGGTGCAGGGTGGGAGAAGGGGAACCGGGTGAGGTGGGCCCGGGTGGAGGCAGGTCAGGCGGGTGTGCCCTGACACAGCCGCTATGCGGCCAACCCCGCTCCTTATTCCTATTTGCTTCCGGACCCTTCGGCCTTCGGCCCAGGTCCACTTCCATTCATTCTTTCTCACTATATATATCCTGTATGTTACTTTATTGTACCTTAGCTCTAATATCGATTTGACCACGACCCCCAAGTCCTGACCCCAGCAAGGCAACCCCAGTAAGTCTGAAATGAGGGCCAAGAGACAGCTAGGGGGCACAGCGCTCCTTTAGAGTTGCTGAGGCCAAATGCCCTACCCTTGGGCCTTGTTGCAGCATCATGGCCATCGCAGCCTATAGTGGCCCGCAACGGTGACCCTCGGGGCCGACCCTGGACCAGTGTCTAACACCCCCTCCCGCTACTTTTGAAGTCCGTGTACTTGGGTGTTGTGAGTGGCCACATGATTGGTAAAGGGCTATTGTGGCCTTTAGGGAAATCCACCATGGAAAGAAGATAAGCAAGAGTTACCAGAGTTATATTTTCCCTGAAAACCCCCCCCCTGTCATATCCCGGAATCCTGACCCCGTGCTCTCCCACCTCATCACACCTTCCTAACAACTCCATCATCCCCTACACCATAACTCCCCACTCCCCAAGTCACCTTCCTTCCTAACTGTCTCAGCTCCAGCCTGGTTGCGGCACACCTTACCTTGGCCACTCCCATCCCGGAAGCTCGGTCCCAAGTTGGAACAATCAGAGACTCCGGATTTGCTCCGACCTCCCGATGGATCTCCGACATTCCATGACATACCTCTAAACCATTCCCTCTCCCATTTCATTTATTGGAGTCACCCAACATCCTTCAGATATGTAACTCTGCCTTCAGAGCTACCCGCATCCTCTGGTGATCCCACCCACACCACCACAAACCAGTCACCTTCCATTTATAGTATGACTGTCATCTTCTTTCCATTCAGTTGGCTAACTTCCTCTTACCCATTTCTCGTTCCCATTCATCCTCTGGCCTTTTACTCCACCCTTCTTGACCCAACACCTCAGTTCCCCATTAAGGATATCGTTTGGGACCTTTCGGTACCTTTCAGTGTTTTTGTCAGAATCTGGAGATTATTGTCGGAGTCGGGCAGACTGTCAGAGTTGAACACTGTCAGGAGGCAGATGGAAGATGGATTGGGTTTCTGTCTGAGTTGGGGTCAGAGATTGTGGCAGAGGTCTGTTGGAGCGTGCGCGCGGATATGTGGGCGGAAATATGCGGCGTGTCCGGAAGCGCTGTTCAAGGTTAGCAGAGTGGGATCACGGCCTCAGCGACTCAGGTGGAGCGCTGTGCCCTGAGCTTGATGTTTGGGGGAGATCCCATATTTACAGACTGACACTTACAGCAGACTTCAAACAAGACTTGCGAGCGGAGCTGAAAGGTTGCTTACTATTTTGGGGACGGTAACGTTCCGTTCCCCCGTTCGCCTCAGGCCTCAGTAGGTCCGTCTAAACATAAGCTTTAATGAGCTGTATATTCAACGGGGTAGAGGTAAAAGGCTACCGGGCCTTTACAACTACTCCGAGGTATATATATGTAATTTACATATCTCGGCACAAATAAATAAAGAAATAAACACATCACTATAATCGGAATTATAGTGAAGTAAGGTTAATCCCTTACATCCTCCTCCCTTGCGATATTGAATCGCAGACAGGGTACAAGCATATGAAAGGGAAAGCAAGCATATTAGGGAAATATAACACTCTACATACAAAGAATGTATGCAAGCGGGGGTACACTCATTGCAGGAGGCTATAGTAGTAGTTTGTAGGCAAAGCCCACTTAGAGTTTCTCCTGGAACATATGTACCCAGCTCTCGACAACAGCATTGTCGACGATGAAGTAGCAAGTGTCAATATGACAAGCTAGAGTAACGGTTGAGTCACCGTCAAAAATCAAAAAAGGAAAGGAAAAGAACCAACAACGGCATTGTTGTTGATGAGAAAAGGCAGTGACACCTGAATTGGTCCGCTGCGGGATTGGGCACAAGTTTATAATGCCCACAAGTTTGCGGCATCATGGCTTCCACCCAGCAAGAGATGAAGCAGTCAACCTGAAGGTTGATACTCCAGTGACGGAAGTAACTCACCGAAGGTCAATGCCCCGGTGATGGCCAGTGACTCCACACCTGAAGGTTGATACTCCGGTGACACAAATCACTCACCGAAGGTCAATACCCCGGTGATGGCCAGTGATTCCAAAGGTCACTGAGGCCGCTCCTCCCTAGAGTGTTCTCTGGGAGTAAAATACTATTTTGATATGAGTCAGCGCGATGCTGACCCACAAAGATAACCACTAAAGAGTGGCACGGGTTTGTCTCTCCTCCCTAGACGGTTGTCTGGGGGAGTAGTTGAAAATTCAACCTAGGAATCTAGGTTAAAAAAATAAGACAAAATTTCCGCCACACTTGAATGTGGGCCGGAGTCCGAGCAGTGATCTGCTCCTCCCTAGATAGTCATCTAGGGGAGTAGAGAGGTCATTCTGTCCATATGAGTGACAGAATGGAAGCGCAGCCCATGAACTGGGCAGGACTGAGCATGTCTGATCATTCAGACACGGGTTTTTTTGTTGGGGGCGGCTTGTCCGTCGGTGGGACAGCTTGTTCACTGTGAAGTGAACAATAGAGAGAAGCCCTTTCCTTAGAAAGGGCCAGCCTTCCAGATGGGAAGGCAATAAGGAAATGAGCGCGGTGCAGAGAGGCACCGCGCATTTTGACGACCTGGCACTCAACAGTGCCAGGAAAACACAGACCTTCCCTTGGAGGTGGGGTGTCTGTTGGCAAGACAGATCGTTCACTATGCAGTGAACGACAGAAGAGAACCCTTTTCCAGATGGAAAAGCAACAGAGAAATGAGCGCGGTACAAAGAAGCACCGCGCATTTTGGGGACCCGGCACCCAATAATGCCGGGAACACACAGACTTTCCCAGAGGTGGAGTGTCTGTGGGCAGAACAGATCGTTCACTATGCAGTGAACGATAGATGAGAACCCTTTCCTTGGAAAGGGTTGGTCTCCCTTCCGCGGAAGGGGTGGAGAATAATGAATTACCAAAATCGCGATGTGGAACAGCATCGCGCATCTTGGTGACCTGGCACTTAACAGCGTCAGGAAAGCATCCCTCTTGGCCTGCAGAGGGCCAAGGAGGCGGTTCGGATTCGACTTCCTGCAGAGTGGAGGGAGTAGGTGCTGCTGGGTTGTCAAACCCAGGAATTTCCGAAGCGCTGGGCAGCTCTATGAGCTGGCACTTGGCAGCAGCTGAAGCGCTGCCGATCCCATCTAAAACAGATGGTAAACAAGTCGCTTGGGCCCTCACAATGTCGCTAGATCGACACCCGGCCCCCACTGGGGCAAGAGAGTCAATGAGACTTCCACACAGCGAAGCGCTGGGTGGCTCGGTGCGGTCACACTCTACAACATTAGAGGAATGGTTATTCCGCCCCAAACTGGGCGGAAGGGAAGTCTCAGCACGCTTTTCTAGTGTGCAAGTGAGTGGGGAGGGAAGTCGGGCCTGAGTGGCCACGGGTGGGTCAACTCGCGTTTTTGTCCGCGGTTCTAACTTTGTTGACGCGTTCACATAATACTCATGCGCTCTTGAAATAGGGAGAGCGGGCCCATGATGGTGAACGCGAGGGTGGCAGTAGGACAGACACCAAGATGCTGCAACAGGTTCAGCATCTCCTGAGATGGTACAACGCATATGAGACACGTTGCTGGGCCCTCACGGGCCCAGATCACCACTTCCAGATGGAGTGGTGTTGACTCCCACCATAGGACTGGAGGGAGGGCCAGCTGTGCAGGTGCAAGTCCGGAACTTCCTGGTTGTGAGCATCAGGAAGTGAGATCAAAGGTTCCGGTGTGAACCTTGATTGAATGTGCACGTCGTCAGGAACAACGATGCGTCGGTTGCCAAATGGGGTTCTGGCACCGGTGTCATGGTGGCTTCCCAGATCCTGAGGTTGGGAGGGGTTGCCTCTACTCTGAGGCACAGCCTAGGTGAGCGTGCGTCTAGGAACGGCGCACGCGCGATTTGCGCGTGAGAACTAGGCACAAATGCGCGTTGTCGGGCTAGACAATGCGTGCATGATCAATGATGCGTGTTGTCAGGGTAGACAACGCATGTGGGACACAGCAGGGTTCCGTCACCAGTCACGGTGCCGAGATTGTAAAAGGAAACTAGCTTAAAAAAGTGAAAGGTTGCTTACTATTTTGGGGACAGTAACGTTCCGTTCCCCCGTTCGCCTCAGGCCTCAGTAGGTCTGTCTAAACATAAGCTTTAATGAGCTGTATATTCAACGGGGTAGAGGTAAAAGGCTACCGGGCCTTTACAACTACTCCGAGGTATATATATGTAATTTACATATCTCGGCACAAATAAATAAAGAAATAAACACATCACTATAATGGGAATTATAGTGATGCAACATAATATAAATATCACTATAATCGGAATTATAGTGAAGTAAGGTTAATCCCTTACAGGAGCGGACCTATAGGAGGAGCGCAGACTCTGCAAGCACGGACTCAGAGGGGGGGAAGCCCCCTTGGCAGAAGGAGAGACTCAGACCAGACAGGGGGGGGTACTCTAGTTGATTTCAGACTGAGGTCCCCGAAAGTATTTACAAGGTATAAGTAGATAAGAGAAATCAAAAGAGGGACCGGTCGGTCCGGTGCGGAAATAAGCGGAAATGAGTGGGGACTTGTCAAACTAAACCAAGGACAAGAACCTGGGAAATGGGAGGCAAGGAATGAATAAAGTCAAAGCGGATCAAGTACCAATATTGACAGATTAAATGAATGAATAGGAAAGTGCAATAGCACACAGATCAAATGCCAATATTGGGGTGAACATAATAGGCACTCGGCAAGGAATGAATGTTATGTTGCTGAGTGACAAAAATGGCCAGAGGACAAAAGCAGAGGACAAAAGCGGAGGTCAGCGCGCGGCGCCGATACAAGTCCATGAATAAGCAGGGTCGGTGCGGTGCCGACACAAGTCCGCGAACAGAGGTTGATCTATCAGCACTGTCACACAAGGACAGCATGAAGGCCAACAGAGGTACAGAGGGGAGTGGGAGTGTTGACCTGACCAGAGGTGTCAAGGGCAACCAGAAGTGGCCAGAGGGTGCAGAGATGGGCAGAGGGCATGGAGTGGGCAGGGGGTGCGGAATGCACGGAAGCGGGGCATGGCTGTGACCACATAGCGGGAAGCAATGAGTGTGGTTCAGATGGAGACAAGGCTGGCATAGGAACTCTGAATGCCGGGAGTGCCAAGGGCTCGGGAACTGGAGGTAAGGTCGGAATGCCGGCAGGGTCTAGGTTCTGATTATTGGCCAAGTCTCACGCAATAAGGCAGGGGGCCAGACATGGGGTTGGGGGCTGGTTAGGATGGGTTTTGGGTTGGCAGATTCACCTATTGGCATTGGTTCGCCACTGACGGAGCCCCGGGATTTGTCGGTCATGACAGTTTTCCATTATCACTCGGACTTTGACTAAAGTCCTTCCCATTCCTCCATATAAATACTTGTAGATTAGAACCTGTAGTTCCCCAGTTCTAATCTTGACTAAATGTTACCCCAAGTCCCTCTATGAGTGAATCCCGACCCCTTCCTACAAGATACCTCAGACACATGAAATATAAGGACTAACTGAGATGTAACGGAGGCACAGCGCTGTAAGGGAGCAAAGGGCTCTACCACCCTAATGAGAAAGAGAGGGGGCCACAGAGTTGGGAATGCTCAGGGGAGGCTCAGATGGTGGGGAGGGGGGGGGAGAAATGGTCTGGTGCTATATGATAAAAATGATAAACTCGTAAATCTCACTGATAATCAACTAAAGGGAACTCTGTCCCTGCACTATGTTTTGAGCCTCTTTGGCTTCGTATTTGCCACTCTGGGCACTGGTAACGTCTGCTAAAACTTCATGTCTGTTGGGGAGCACCTCTCTCTGTTGGGGGAGTCCTTTTTTGTAAATACAGGAAAGAGGCAGTTATAAATATAAAAAAAGTACGTGTGGAGATCCGAATGATCCGACGGGTTTAGGACGGCAACAGATGCACAAGGAACACTTAAGAAAAAAGCAATATCAAAGCAATATTGATGTTGTTAAGGAAATAAAGAAACATGGCGATCGGAACAACCGCTGAACCAAATGCGTCACTCATGACATTGTTCGACTTGTGTTGACAAGGGCTTTCCAACGATACCAAATTCGTCCGGATCGGTGGAGAATTGATGGAGATATGGAGGAAGCAGCGGAATATGCGGGTGACAGTTACCCAATTTGGACACTGATGGTTGTCCGTGGTCAGGAATGGCTTGAAAAAATTGGGAAAAATATGGGAAACGTGGAAATGGTATCTGGAACAGTGGTAGATGTGTTTCAAGAGTGGGGTGCTTGACATGGGTGGTGAAATCGCGATAATCAGCTCGTTTGCATGGTACCGGCTGTGCCCACCTACAGTGCTCCCTCCGAGTCGCTGAGGCTGTGTCCTTCTTAGAGCCTCTTGTACCACCCAGCAGACCCGGGCTTCCTGTCAGAGACCAGGTCGAGACGAAGGAGTGTCTCCATGATGGAGGGCTTCGGCCTCAGTGACTTATGCCAGGAGCGCTGTGCCTAGTAAACACGTCCGTGCCCTAACTTACTAACTGGCCACCAGAACTGAAGAGGGTAAACTCTAGTCGATTTTATTACTGGAGTGTAACCTATGTACAAGTTAAGTATATATAGTTACAGCGAGGGCAGGTCCGAGCGGAGCGGAGCTAATGGGGTTTAGACATTAGCCGATTGAATATTACCGACGAGTCGGGTTACAGGGTTAGCGGAAAGGCAGGCGATAACCCAGAAACAGAAAGGAGGGATAGGCCTGAAGGTGGGCTTTGCAGGGCAAGCAAGTGTATTGTCCAGCGGAGGCAGGAGTGCGCTAGCGGACATCGGAGCTGTCCAGAAGCCTTCGGGGCTCCGTACTTAGGGAGGTGTAGGTAATAAATTGAAAGGAGGGGGTGGTGACCATTGAGGGGTACCGAGGGGATTGTGGAATACGGGAGCTCCGAGGTTAGTGAGGAAGGAGCGGAAGTAGACCGGAGGAATTGGAGGGATCAGAAGTCAATGGCCGGGAATGGATATGACACTTCCTGGAGAAGCTTTGGTTCACTACCGGAGCTCTCAGATCCCCTCTAGTTGAGCCCCACCTGCATTTGGACTCATGCACTTTCCCCTATGTTCGGGGTTTTTGACACCTCCCCTTTGAATATATGGACCTGTTCTACCACAACACCCTTTCAGCCCCCTTTCTCTTTCTTCCCTAGCTCTTGGGGAGTGATCTGGAGTGCTACCCTCTGTACTCTGGTCCCATAGCCAATTCCCACTTGCAACACCGAGTGATTTCCCTTCCCATCTATGGAGCTCCCAAGGCCCCCTCATCCACTACCTCCATGAAATCCCTACTCCAGTTGACTAGATGTCTAAATCTGTCACACCCCTTTCCCCATAAACCACCCACTTCCCCATAAGCATTTGGGATCGCTAGGCCCGAATTTTGGATGCCAATGAAACAGTACCACTGAAGGGTTGCTTACTATTTTGGGGACGGTAACGTTCCGTTCCCCCATTTGCCTCAGGCCTCAGTAGGTCCATCTAAACATAAGCTTTGATGGGCTGTATATTCAACGGGGTAGAGGTAAAAGGCTACTGGGCCTTTACAACTACTCCAAGGTAAATTACATATCTCGGCACAAATAAATAAAGAAATAATAGCATCACTATAATGGGAATTATAGCGATGCAACATAATGATACCACTATAATCAGAATTATAGTGAAATAAGGTTAATCCCTTACAACCACCTTTGCTTTGCATGTATGTATATCCAAGGCCCACCTTTCCACTTGACCCGGAATTCCCGCATTTGTTTTGACCACAAACTCCCAAGTCATCTAGTGCAAGTGCCATTAACTGCACCTTTGGCCTAAATCCATCCCAAATACTGCCACTTGTCCACAGGGTGATCATAGGATCCTAACAAGCCCTTAAATGCCAAGATTGGTGGGGAACTCAGCGAGATCGACAAGCATTTTTGAAGATGACTTCTCTTTGTGCTGAGCTTGAAGGAAGCTGGTGCACCACTGATGGGATGGTTGACCTAGTGGAGTGAGTGCTGAAGGAAGAGGGAGAGGTTGGATGGAGATGAGTGTGCATGATGAGAACCCATGAGAAAGTTTTGAGGTCACATGGCATTCAACACCATGCAGGACTTTCTGATGTTTATTTCCCTTTCCTTGCTGTTTGACTTCTTTCTTTTTGGGAGATTGCAAGGGACTGCAATCCAGAGCTAGGCCTGTATGTTGTGGGGACAAGTCCGTGCAGGCCAAACCAACATTTATTGCACACTTCACCCCCTACTGCATCAGAGACTAGGATTGGTGAGTCAATAGGAGTTATAGGGATGGGGTAGGTGGTTCTAACGAGTCTAAGATTGTTGGATTTGGTGAGGTGGTTGAGGAGATATGACTTTTTCTTTATTTTCTTTACTATTTTCATTCATTCATGCATGTGACTTTCCTTTTCTGATTGTATCGGACTCTTCTGTGACAACTGTACAGACAGTAGAGACAGTTAGCTAGAGAGAGAGTATCAGCACCATACTCCAGAGGACCCACCACTTCTGTCTGACATAGAGAGAGACCTACTGTTAGAGACTGGATGCGAGACGAAGGATACATCTCCGTGGCAGAGGGCTTCAGCCTCAGTGACTCAGACCAGGAGCGCTGTGCCTAGTTACACGTCCATGCCCTAATTTACTTACTGGCAGCAAGAACTAAAAGGGGGGATAACTCTAGTCGATTTTATCACTAGGGTGTAACCTATCTACAAGTTATGTATATATAGTTACAGCGAGGGTGGGCCCATGAATGGCAGGGCCGAGCAGAGCAGAGCTAACGGAGTTAACATTGGCCGACTGAATATTACCGACGAGTCGGGTTATGGGGTTAGTGGAATGGCAGGCTATAACCCAGAAATGGAAAGGAGGGATAGGCCCGAAGGTAGGCTTGCAGGGCAAGCAAGTGAATTGCCCAGCAGGGGCAGGAGTGCACTAGCAGACGTCAGAGCTGTCCAGGGTTCCATACTTATAGGCAATATATTGAATTGAGGGGGTGGTGACCATCGAGGGAGTCAGAGGTGATTGTGGAATATGGAGGCTCCGAGGTTAGTGACAAAGGAGTGGTGAAGGAGCAGAGCTGGATCACCTTATGTAACCAGTTTCCTACGTCCAATAACGATATTAGAGTTTGTGCTGATTTGCATACTGACCGTGTTTTGGTTGCCAAATATATAATTGTTCACTGTCTAAACAACAATAAACACCCCCCAACGATCTCACCTGATGTATAGATCATCTATGGATAAAATTCTATATTGACTTCACTATGATTTCTAGTCAATATTACACCTAGATTTACCACTTTTCAGTAGGACGTGATTTTCCTGATAATTTACTGAAGGAAAACTACTAATAAAATAATTCCGCAATAAATGTTACTCAATACAGGAGTGACCAAACTGCTCTTTCTATCGCTTAGAGTGTGTGCTAGTTATCTAGCAGGTTCAGGATTGCTCACTTTTCTCCTGTGGTGTGATAACCAAATATTACTGAGAGATTATTCAATTAAGAAGTCCCTCCACCAAATTCTCACTAATTCTCACTATGACACTTTTGTTCAGCTGTGTCTAACTGACCCTAACTCACGCTTAGAGTGACGTGTTAGTTTTATATTAGCTAACAACTAATATTTGCTTTTATCTTTTGGAGCAAACGAACCAACCACTGGTGAGGAGAATTAAACTTATATTTCTACCTGAGGTTTGAGAGGGGGCAGAAGCGGCGGCCTTTTATGCTTTTCAGAGGCCTCTCTACTCCCACGCCTCGCACTAGTTACATGTGCTACATTTGTTTAGATAGTTCTAGAATGATATAGGGGCTTGGGCTGTGTAAGCTTAATAATGGATTTAGGACATGACTCAGCAATAAGTAATTCAGTTCTTTGTCTTTTGGGCCGATCTTAGCGGGGTCTTGTAGCGCTAAAGCTATGCTCTACACCGCCTTAATTACGAACGGTTATCGTTATCTGTAGAAATGACTCGGCTATAAAGGAACTTTCTAGACTGTTCTCTAATTCACCCCATTTTGTGAAGCTGCATCATTACTAATGTTCTAGAGCTTTCCCAATTAATCAACTGATCCGCGGACTTTTTAATCACTTTATGCTTATGATCCAAGATCCAGATCATCAATCATTCCTTTGTTCCGATTTATTTGAGCTTAAAATCAAAAAGTTTTGATGAATCATGGGAAAACATACAAGATCCGGTTTTTTAGCATTCTCTCCTCTTCTGATGCAATCAAAACTGTCCGCCCGCGCCGGGGAATACTCTGTCATATGGTATTCGGTCCGCCAGACTTCCGGGCGCCAACATATTTCCCTTGAGTCACATTACTTTTTGTAAGAATCAGCAAATAAATATATATGAATTATAAGGTGTTTCGCCGTTTGAGCGATATCTCCGTCAGTTTTGAACCTTTTAGAATGGGACGAAACCGTGGATAAAGTTTAGAAACAGTCCTTTCAGATGGTAAAAAGATTACAGTCAAAAGTTTACTGGTTCCCGAGATACTCACATTTCTTTCCCAATGTTCCTTCTTATTCTGCCGTCTATGTGCTATTTTCTTGTTGTAGGGATATATTCTTTGAATATTACACCTATGCCAGGTTCTAGGCATGCTGGTAGTAGATTAAATCTCATGCTACATGGGTGTGGATAATTTATAATGATCTTCTAATGTCTGTCCAGTCTCATAAAGATCATGAGATCTGTTAAACATCTCAACTTGTCACCTGATTGTTGACTATTCTGATAGATCATTGTTTTATTCTTTGAATATTATTTCTCCTAGAGCAGAGGTAGTCTGGAAGGATCGGAGGTAGTGGAGGACGATGGCTGTAGATGGATATGACACCTACCCCCCCCCAGACCTGAGTTGTGAGTCTAGAGTGATAGCCCATTACATTGGTTTTGGACTAGGTGTCTGTTAGAACAGGCAGATTCAGACGACTCCGGAGTGGAATCAGAGACTTAGCGTGGAAGGACCTTGGCCTCAGTGACTCAGGCGGAGCGCTGTGCCATTGTGTCAGAGACTGGAATTTATTGTCAGAGACTGGATTATTGTCGGAGTCGGAGATTGTGGCAGAGGTCTGTTGGAGCGCGCATGCGCGGATATGTGGGCGGAAATATGCGGTGCGTCTGGAAGCGCTGTTCAAGGTTAGGAGAGTGGGATCGCGGCCTCAGCAACTCAGGTGGAGCGCTGTGCCCTGAGCTTGACGTTTGGGGGAGATCCCGTATTTACAGACTGACACTCACAGCGGACTTCAAACAAGACTTGCAGGCAGAGCGGACCTGTAGGAGGAGCGCAGACTCCGTGAGCACAGACTCAGAGGGGGGGAAGCCCCCTTTGCAGAAGGAGGGACTCAGACCAGACAGGGGGGGTACTCTAGTTGATTTCAGACTGAGGTCCCCGAAAGTATTTACAAGGTATAAATAGATAAGAGAAATCAAAAGAGGGACCAGTTGGTCTGGTGCGGAAATAAGCGGAAATGAGCGGGGACTTGTCAAACTAAACCAAGGACAAGAACCTGGGAAATGGGAGGCAAGGAATGAATAAAGTCAAAGTGGATCAAATACCAATATTGACAGATTAAATGAATGAATAGGAAAGTGCAATAGCACACGGATCAAATGCCAATATTGGGGTGAACATAATAGGCACTCGGCAAGGAATGAATGTTATGTTTCCGAGTGACAAAAATGGCCAGAGGACAAAAGTGGAGGTCAGTGCGCGGCACCGATACAAGTCTGCAAATAAGCAGGGTCGGTGCAGTGCCGACACAAGTCCGCAAACAGAGGTTGATCTATCAGCACTGTCACACAAGGACAGCATGAAGGCCAACAGAGGTACAGAGGGGAGTGGGAGTGTTGACCTGACCAGAGGTGTCAAGGGCAACCAGAAGTGGCCAGAGGGTGCAGAGATGGGCAGAGGGTGCGGAGTGGGCAGAGGGTGTGGAATGCACGGAAGCGGGGCATGGCTGTGACCACATAGCGAGAAGCGATGAGTGTGGTTCAGATGGAGACAAGGCAGGCATGACTGAATGCTGGGAGCGCCAAGGGCCCAGGAACTGGAGGTAAGGTCGGAATACCGGCAGGGTCTAGGTTCTGATTATTGGCCAAGTCTCACGCAGTAAGGCAGGGGGCCAGACATGGGGTTGGGGGCTGGTTAGGATGGGTTTCGGGTCGGCGGATTCGCCTATCAGCATTGGTTCACCGCTGACGGAGCCCTGGGATTTGTCGGTCGTGACACATTGCTGGTTGTCCTGGGGGTCCCTAATTTCAGATCTAGCAGAGGGAAAGTCTCTTGGGGGCATTTCAGGTCGATTTCGGACTGAGGTTACAAGTCACTATGTACATTGTATATAAGGAGGGGTCCGGAATCAAAAGGAGCAAGGGTACTCTGGGAGCAGACAAAGGGAGCTGGTGTCAGGGCACATACCCTGACTTAGCCTGGACCCGGACCCGCGTCCGGACCCGCTCCACTTCCCGCGCACTTCCTGCGCCGCATGCTCCGTGCGCTGCATGATCCGACCCCGGATCCCACCTCATGTGACTTCCGGGTATCCCCGGAAGTTTTCGCCATACTGGGGCCACTGTGGGAAAGTGAGAAGTTAACCTTCTTCTCACTTTCTTACCCACAGTAGGCAAGTGTATCTACTTGCCCCTTTGTTTATATCACTTTCTTACCCACAGTAGCTCTTTGCCTTGAGACTAGGCTGTTACAGGTTGGGCTGTGGGCTATAGAGAGAGGGGTCATGGGGACCCGGGGTCCGTCCCCTGACAGCTGGAAGGAGGAACAACACCGAGGGTCAAGGGTTTGACTCAATGGTGTTTCCCAAAGGAGGAGTGAAGGGCCAAGGCCCAAGGATGATGGAAGGAGGATGGGAGTGGGGAATGGCCAGCTGACTGAATAGAAAGGAAGCAGCAGCCCAAATAGGAATGAGGGAGAATAGCGGAATTGAATGGAGCAATGCAATAGTTGCAAGGTCCGACATAAGTCCGGAAAGTCCAAACTCGGAAGTTAAACTCTGGAATATTGGCAAACGTAATTAAATGGAATGAGTTAACCAATACAATGGGTATAAGCGGAGGTGGGGTCAAAGTCCGAGGTTGGAGCTAAGACCAGAGGTTCCAGAGACAGAGACGCAACCGGGATTCCAGAGCGGAGGTCCGGAGTCGGGAGCATAGGTGTTGTGTGCTCATCTGGGAGGTGTCGAGGTTGAGGTCGGACCTGGAATGTTCCAGAGTCGGACCAAAGGTGGTGTCGGAGCCGGAGGTGGGATAACCTCTTGGGAGTCGGCAAGGAGAAGGTGACAGAAGGGAGGTAGGGCTCCGGAGTCAGTTTCGGAGTTCCGGGAGCCCAGAGCAGAGGTCAGGATTGTATGGATATGACAGTGTCAGGGGACATGCGTGCTCATGCAGGTTACTCCGATAACCTAGTTGTGATTAAAGCCAGGGGAAAGGAATGTCCCCATCTTGGAGTCAGCTATATACATGTAGAGTCTGGCAATAAGGAAACCAAACAGATTGCCAATAGAATCACATGACCATAGAATGTTCCAGAACAATGCCGGAGATGATCTGGGCTACCAGGGCTTAGGTAATCGGAGTAGACAGGAATTGCTGGCATACTTCCCACACGCATATGCGCAGCTGGCATAGGGTCCAGGGTCATCGCTGATCCCTGACACTAGGGTACAATCTACTAGGTACATTGTATATATATAAGGGGGTATGGAACGAGAGCACAAAGGGGAGTCTGAAACAGAGCATATGTGTCTGAATGGAGACAAAGGGAATCAGATTGGGAACTGCACCGAGGGTCTAGGGTTAGACTCTATGGTGCATCCAAAAGGAGGTAGGGAGGGTGAAGGCCCCGAGGGGCAGGAGGGGCAGAGGAAATGGGGTGGATGACTAACTGGTTGAATGGGCAGGAGCAGTAGTGTAAGGGAGAAATGTGAAGTACATGTATACATAAAAACAGTGAGGAGGCCAAAGTAGGTCCACAGAGCTTGGAGGTAACAGAGCTTATGGAGGTGGGGTAGGAAGTCCAAGGAAATGTTGGCAATATCTTTTACATGATATGATGTCAGCATTGCGATGGACTTAAGCTGGAGTGAGGTCAAAGTCTGAGGTCAGGGACCAAGATGGAATCTCGGTGTGGAGGTATGAGCACTGTCTGAGGTTGGGCGCAGGTAGGAATGGGGGTTCGGTGGGGAAGAGTCGGATGGGGACAGGAGGTAAGGTCAGATCCAGGGGTGGAGATCGGAACAGATGAGGATAGGGGTAAGACTTTGGAGGTACAGATATGACATTCTCCCCTCCCCCCAATTCTCTAAGGTGCTAGGACGTGTCTGAGTTGGAGAGAGGCCCAGGAATTCCAACAGTAGGAATAAGGGCAGTGGTCTAGCTCACAATGAGTGGGTAGTGGACACTGAGCCCGGACCTTGGGGAAATCCCAGAGAACACACTGCAGAGTTAAGGATTGTCAGGGCACATACCCTGACTTAGCCCGGACCCGGACCCGCATCCGAACTCGCTCCACTTCCCCCATGCACTTCCCACGCCACATGCTCTGGTCCCCAGATCATGACTTCCGGGTATCCCCAGAAGTTTTCACCATATTGGGGCCACTGTGGGAAAGTGAGAAGTTAACCTTCTTCTCACTTTCTTACCCACAGTAGGCAAGTGTAGCCTACTCTTCATTTATCTATCCACTTTCTTACCCACAGTAGCATTGTGCCCTAGGATGGGCTGTTACAGGTCAGGCTGTGGGATGTAGAGAGAGGGGTCATGGGGACCTGGGGATTGTCCCCTGACAAGGATCGAGTCAAGCAAAGTCAAGAGAGTAGAGAGTTTAGGAGAGTTTGGCCCCACGAGCTTAGTCAGCATTGAGAGCCTGCTAGCTCTCTTTTAGTAGACATCTGGAAAGGTCCAGCATTCAGAAGTCATAGTCCGGAATATTGGGTTCAGGGAAAATATACATAATATAAGGGGTAATTAAAGAATATGATGATCAGAGGTAAGGTAGGAGTTGAGGAGGAACCGGGGTATGGAGGTCCAAAAGGAGGGACAACTGGAGGTACAGAGGAGTGGAGATCCAGATGGAGGGGGTATGGCAAGGTGTGAGAAGGTGTGACCAATAACAATTGAGAGTAACCTTAATATGTTCACCATGCAATGATGGAGGTCCAAAGTGCAGAAGTACCTGTCAGGGCATGCTGCCCTGCCCTGCCCTGCCCCCCTCTCCCTCTTCTCTCTTCCTCTTTCTTCTTCTGTCAGGGACACATCCAGGGTGGAGGGGGTCCAGATGTAGCGCCCAGCAGAGGGGCCCTCACAGGGTGTAAACCAGGCGTGTGTACTGGTGGGCCCAGAAGTCCCTGGCCACTCAGACTGAAGTGGAAAAGGTGAGAAGAAGGTTACTTCTTTGGTTCCCACTTCAGGTACATTTATGTACATGTGGCTTGAGTCACATGACAGGTGCCACATCATCCTTGGAGACAGCTGCGGCCATCCAGGTGTCCCCATGGGGGATCCCGAGAGTGTCCACTGCAGGCATGCATGCTGGGCACAGCAGGAAGCCATCTGGGGTGTCTGGGCCGGACGGGTCAATAGTACATTGATACTGTCACGACCGACAAATCCTGGGGCTCCATCAGCAGCGAATCAATGCCGATAGGCGAATCCACCGACCCGAAACCCAATCTAACCAGCCCCCAATCCGATGTCTGGCCTCCTGCCCTATCAACCATGCACTGCACCCAGACCTCCACCTGTATCTGGACTTCTGCCCGCATCCGGACCTCCACCTGCATCTGTACCTCTGCCCACCTCCACACCCTCTGGACCTCTGCCACTCCTGGTTGCCCTCCACACCCTGTGGTCAGGCCAACACTCCCCTCCGACCTTGCTGGCCATCATGCTGCCCTTATTTGTGACGGCACTGATGGACCACCCTCTGTTGCGGACTTGTCAGCACCACGCTGATTTCCATGTCCCTTCACGGACTTGTGTCAGCACCGCACCGACCCCGCTTATTTGCGGACTTGTATCAGCGCCGTGCGCTGACCTCCGCTTTTCTCTGGCCATCTTGTCACTCGGCAGCATACCATTCATTCCTTGCAGAGTGCCTATATTGTTCATCCATTCATTCGCTTAACTTGCCAATATTGGCACTTGATCCATGTGCTGATGCACTTCTTATTACCTGTCAATATTGGCACTTGATCCGCTTTTGTTTAGTTCATTGCCTCCCATTTCCCGGGCTCTTGTCCTTCATTCAGTTTGACAATCCCCGCTTATTTCCGTGCCGGACTGACCGGTCCTTCTGTGTTTCCCTCCTGCCTATTTATATCCTGTAAATACTTTCGGGGACCTTAGTCTGGAATCAACTAGAGTACCCCCCCCTGTCTGGTCTGAGTCTCTCCTTCTGCAAAGGGGGCTTCCCCCCCTCTGAGTCCGTGCTTGCGGAGTCCACGCTCCTCCTACAGGTCCGCTCCGCCCGCAAGTCCTGTTTGAAGTCCGCTGTAAGTGTCAGTCTGTAAATACGGGATCTCCCCCAAACGTCAAGCTCAGGGCACAGCGCTCCACCTGAGTCGCTGAGGCCACGATCCCACTCTGCTAACCTTGAACAGCGCTTCCGGACGCGCCGCATATTTCCGCCTGCATATCCACGCGTGCATGCTCCAACAGACCTCTGCCACAATCTCCCACCCCAACTCAGACAGAAACCCAATCCGTCTTCTATCTGCCTTCTGACAATATTTCGACTCTGACAATATTTCAGTCTCTGACAAAATCCAGTCTCTGACAGATACAAAGGAAAGTGGTCTGTGTAGATAGAAGGAATAAACAGGAAGAGAATGATGGGAAGAATGAAATAAAGAAAAGAGAAGAAAGAGAGAAAAGGAAGGAGGAAAGAGGGAGGAGGGAGGAAGGAGAGGGATGGGCAGTGGGGCAGTGGGTGAGGTGTGGCCAGGTGGGTCTGGGTGGACCCAGGTCAGGCAGGTGTGCCCTGACATCACCCCCTCCTTAAGTCACTTTGCCTCAAAGCAGCCAGGTGGTTCTCCCTCTCTCTCCCTGGGGCTAGGGGATGTGTCCTGTGGAATTCCTCGATCCAGTTGGGGGCATGGGCTAAGTGGTCCCGCTGGAGCCATTGGTTCTCTGAGCTTGGCCAACCAATGAACTTTACCAGATACCAGAGTTTCTGGCATAGCCACTTAGAGTCCAATACCTTCTCAACCTTGTACTCCTCTTCTCCATCTACGAGTTCCGGGCCTGGGTGGGGGTCAGCGGGTCGTTCTGCAATATCGTCCAGGCGGTGTAGCCTGATGTTCGTTATGGACACGACCAGGTGAACTCCCTTCTGTCGTGTGGTAAGTTGGAGTTTGATGGCAGCTGGGGAAACAACTTTGATGATCTTGAAGGGGCCAAGCCATTTGTGGTCCAGCTTTTTTGTTGGACAGTTGGTTGTGTAATTCTGGGGGCTGAGCCAGACTTGGTCACCTTCTTGATATTCTGGGGCTGTTTCACGGTCTTGGTCATAGTAACAGGCCATCTCGTCTGCTGCGTGTTCCAGTGCAGCCTTCGCCTCCTCCTGCATTTTCATCATCCTTGACAAAAACACGTCAGTGGCTTCCACTTTGGACGTACATGTGGGTTCCGTCCCCATTCTGGGTTGCTGGCTGGTGTCGAGTTCGAAAGGGGTTTGGTGGGTGGATGAGTGGATGCGGTTGTTGTAGGAGAATTCCGCTAGCAGGAGCCAATCCGCCCAGTCATCCTGTTGATGGTTGACAAACACCCGGAGGTAGGCTTCAATCTCTTGGTTGACCTGCTCAGTCTGTCCATCCGTCTGGGGGTGGTAGGGCGTCAAGGGGGTCAGTTTGACGCCTAGGAGGTCTGCGAGCTCCTTCAAGAAGCAGGAGACAAAGGTGCTCCCTCTGTCACTGAGGATCTCCTCAGGGAGCCCGTGATGCTTCCAGACGTGCTCTAGGAAGAGCTGTGCGATACCCTCCAAGTCTATGGTCATCACAGTGGGGACCACGTGGATACGTTTGGACAGGCAGTCCACTACCACCAGGATGGCATTATAGCCCTTGGACTCTGGGAGCCCTCCCACCATATCCACTGAAATCACCTGCCAGCGACAGGTAGGGACTTTGTTTGGGGTAAGCTTCCCAACTTTTCGTGAGGGGAAGGATTTGACATGGTTACAGGTGTCGCACCTGCATACGTACTGCCTGACATACTCTGCCATCCGGGGCCACCAGTAGTTGTGGGAGACAAGTTCCAGGGTTTTACACCACCCCAGGTGCCCTGTTGCCCACGTGTCATGGTGTGGCCGTGCTGGGTCATGGTGGAGTTGGGGGTCTTTTCTTTTGGGACATATACCCTCCCCTGGTACAGGACCAGCTCGCCTTGCCTTTCCCATTCATCCGACCTTAGTGTCCCCTCTCCCAGCTCTCGCATGGCTTTTACTACCCTCTCATCGTGATCTTTTGCCCTGCATATCCGATCTAAAATGCCTACCTCCTCACCTTCTACCGAGAATGCCTCTGTCGCACGGGCCTCAAACCAGGCCGGTTGGAGGGTTAACCCTTCGTTGTCATCTTTCCCTTTTGGGTGGTCAGCACGATGGGAGAGCGCATCCGGTTTTCCCATAAGCTTCCTGGGACAGTGGACAAGGGTGAAGTGGAAGCGGGAGAGGAAGAGGGACCATTGAGCATGGCATCGATTTAGCCTCTGGGCCATCCGGAAGTACCCCAGGTTGTGGTGGTCAGTGTAGACCTCGACCTTCTCATCAGCACCCTCTAAGAAGTGTCGCCATTCCTCAAGAGCTCGGATGATCATGAGCATCTCTTTGTTGCACACTTCGTAGTTACGTTGTAGGAGGGCACAGCAAGTACCACACAAACAAGGCCAGAACCACGTTTTTCGAGGCTCCAACGAGCACCCTCAAGCCTCCGACACATTCACAATGCCCACGGCACATTTCCCCATTTTTTCCAATTTTTTCCATGCTTTTTTCTCAAGACTCATATTGCCACTTCCCCAAAATTCACGAATATCCACCATTTCCCCCATATCTCCACCAATTCTCCACCAATTCACACGATTTTGAGCTTGAAGGACAGCGACGGATCAGGAGAAGAGGATGGAAGGACGGGACGGGAGTTAGGATGACGGATATGCGGTGGAGAAGCGAGATTGATGGTTGATATTGACCTTATGGGCCTCAATTATTGATTTTATTGTTACCTTGTGGACATTTTTTTTGCCTTATTGTTTCTTAGCCGAGCTCTCAACATTCTTCCTGTTTCCATCGCCACCATCCATCGGCTATTTTACTTGTTTTTTGTTCTGATTTCTCTTTTTTCTATATATACACCCAGTTTGCGTTGTACTTGCAGTTGTTGGACCCCTCATCTGTGCTACAAAGACTGTGGTGTTGAGCGACCCTCCCATACGTTTAAAGAGCTTAGTCTGACTCCCTGACGACTGTCCAAGAAGGACCAGGGTGAGTTCTGAGTTTTAAAAGAATTTATTAGTATCGTGCACTTGCACCGGGACCGTGTGCGGCCATACCGGTAGTAAGATTTCCTTTGCCCCCTTTTTCTTTTCTTGTTTGCTGCTGGGTTACATCCCTAGCACGCTTACAACGTTCCACGTCTGTAAAGCTCTTGGACATGAATGCCACCGGGTGGAACTCCCCATCGGGTTGGAGCTGGGAGAGGACCGCACTGGTTGCGAAATTGGAGGCATCGCACTCGAGCTTGAAGTGGCCGGAGTCAGAAGGGAAGGAGAGAACTGGGGCAGTAGTGACAGCTTCCTTGAGGGCGTGGAAGGCATTGTCTTCGTTCGTGCCCCAGTTCCAGGTTTGGGCCTTTCGGGTCAACTGTTAGACACTGATCTGGGGTCGGCACCGAAGGTCGCCGATGCGGGACGCTATTGGCCGCAATGGCCGCGATGCCTCAGACAAGGCCCGGGGGTAGGGCATTTGGCCTCAGCAACTCTAAAGGGAGTGCTGTGCCCCCTAGCTGTCTCTTGGCCCTCATTTCGGACTCACTGGGGTTGCCTTGTTGGGGTCAGGACTTAGGGGTCGTGGTCACATCAATATTAGAGCTCAGGTACAATAAAGTATCATACAGGATATATATAGGAGGAAGAAATGAATGGAAGCAGACCCGGGCCGGAGGCCGAAGGGTCCGAAAGCAAACAAGAATAAGGAGCGGGGTTGGCCACATAGCGGCCGGCAATGACCGAGGGTCAAAACAAACAATAACAGATAAATAAAGGAAAGAGCACAGGGCCGCGATAGCGGTGATGGTATCATAACGGCGCTGGACTCGGAGTTGGGCCGGAGTCGGGCGCGGGAATGGTAGCGGCCCTGTAGGGGCCAAGTGGGTGGGGTAGGGGAGCCGCACTGGGCACGGTGCTGGAGGCGGACTCAGGGTGGGAAGGTTGGTGTGGCTGTGGGGGAGTCGGCCAGGTGCAGGGGAGCCTAGGGGCAAGTGGGGGAGTGAGCAGGGAGTCCTCAGGGAGGATAGGGCTGAGGTCAGGGCTCGCATGTCAGGGCACACCCGCCTGACCCGGGCCCACCTGGGCCCACCCGGCCACACCACACCCGCTCCCCGCTGTCTATCCCCCTCCCCCCTCCTTCCTCCCTCTCCTCCCCTTTCTTTTCCCTCTTCTTTCCCCTTTCTTTATTTCGTTCTTCTCATCTTCCCCTTCCTGTTTATTTCTTTCTATCTACATGGACCACCTTCCTTTGTATCGATGTACTATTGACCCGTCCGGCCCACACACCCCAGACGGCTTCCCGCTGTGCCCAGCACGCGCACATGTAGCGGACGCTCTCGGGATCCCCACGGGGACACCCAGATGCCTGCGGCTGCCTCCGAGGATGACGTGGCACCTGTCATGTGACTCAAGCCGCATGTACATAAATGTACCTGAAGTGGGAACCGAAGAAGTAACCTTCTTCTCACATTCTCCACTTCAGGTAAGTAGTATAGTTTTCCCCTTTAATAATAATAACACATTCTCCACTTCAGTCTGAGTGGCCAGGGACCGCTGTCCCGGATCGGGCCTGCCAGTATGCACGCCCGCTCCACACCCCGCGACGGCCTCAGTGCCGGATATTACCCCCGGGCCCTCTCAACCCCGGACGCGTCCCTGACAGCAGAAGAAGGTTTTAACCTTATTTCCCCCGCCTCCCCCACCTCCCCAGCCATGGTGTCAGAAGAACAGTATGACGACCTGCTGGCCCGCTTCCAGGAGCTCCAAGCCATTGTGGAGAGCCAAACCCGCAACCACCCCCCACCCGCACCTGCACCCGCACCAGCCCCTGCACCCGCGCCTGTACCCACACTCGCGCCCAGACCCAAACCACCGAAGGTCGCTGCCCCCACTCCCTTCTCGGGAGCCAGTGAAGACCTCGATCGTTTCAAAGCCGAGTGCGGGATCTACTTCCACGTCCGCACAGCCGAGTTCCCTACTGAACTATCCCAGATCCTCTTCATCCTCTCCTACATGAAGGGAGGACCTGCAGGGGCGTGGGCGACACAACGGACGATCACCCTGCTGACAGCCACCTCCCCCACCATAACTGTCATATCCCGGAATCCCGACCCCGCACACTCCCACCACATCACACCTTCCTAACAACTTCACCATCCCCTACACCATGCCTCCCCACCCTCCAAATCACCTTCCCTCCTGGCTGTCTCAGCTCCGGTCTGGTTGCGGCACACCGAACCTTGGCTACTCCCATCCCGGAACCTCGGTCCCGAGTCGGAACATTCGGAGACCCCGGATTTGCTCCGATATCCTGACGGACCTCCGACATCCCGTGACATGCCCTTAAACCATTCCCTCGCCCACTTCATTTATTGGAGTCACCCAACATCCTTCGGACACGCAACTCCGCTTTCGGAGCTAACCGTATCCTACGGTGATCTCCTTCACGCTATCACTTATTAGTCATCTTCCATTCTTAGCACGACTACCTTCTTACTACCATTCAGTCAGCTAACCCCCCTTCCCCATTTGTCTTCCCCATTCATTTTCCGGCCTCCAACTCCGCCCTCCTTGGCCCGACACCTCGGTTCCCCGTTTTAGATATCGTTCGGAACCTTTCGGTACCTCTCGGTATCATTCGGTACCTTTCGGTGTTTTCCCCGTTTTGTCATTTCGGGCTTTGACTAAAGTCCTCCCTATCCACTTTTATAAATACACGTAGATTAGAACCTGTAGTTCCTCAGTTCTAATCTCGACTAAAATGCCACCCAAAGTCCCTCTGAGTGATTCCTGTCTCTGTTCTACAAGACACCTCAGACATAAGAAATACAAGGACTAACAGAGACGTAACGGAGGCACAGCGCTCCCTCCGAGTCGCTGAGGCCACGTCCTTCTTAGAGCCTCTTGTACCATCCAGCAGAACCGGGCTCCCTGAGAAGCTTCGGTTCATCACCGGAGCCCTCGGACCCCCCTCTAGTTGAGCCCCCGCCTGCATTCGGACTCACGCATTCACCCCTTCTTCCATAACCGACGGGTTTTTGACAATAACCATGGACGAGTTCAACACGGAACTCGACGCCATGTTTCAAGACCCGAACTGGGAGGCCACAGCTCGGCAGAAGTTGGCAGTCATCCGCCAAGGGACTGACTCCGTGGATAAGGTCATCCAGGAGTTCGAGATATTGGGGCCCGCCTCGAGGCTAGGCGATGTCGGGCTGGTCGACCGGTTTGAGCAAGCGATTAACTCGCGGCTCAGGGAGAGTATATACCGCCTCTGCCCCATGCCCACCACTTGGACTGAGTGGAAGTGCGAAGCCACGCTTCTGGACAATCAGTGGCGACGTTTCCAAGCCACCCAACCACGCGCACCCCCACCTAGACCCCCATTCCCACCAGCTCGACCTCCGCTGACCGCGACCCCATCCCAGACCCGACCCGCGCAGACCCCCCCATGACCTGCTCCCACACCTCCGCCCCCACCCCAGCAGCCTGTCCTACACCAGGGACGGGCCCCCAGCCGATGGATCTCGACAGGTCGAGGACTGACCAGAGACGGTGCTACAATTGTAACACCCCGGGTCATCTTGCGCGAGAATGCCCACACCCCAGGGTCAGCCGAGTACGACGTCTCCACCCGGAAGACCTGAGAACATTGATGGAAGGGCTGAAGAGGCAGTTGACCGAAGGGACAGAGACGGTGGAGGGGGAACCAGAGGAAGAACCTCAGAGGGATTTTCAGGCAGGCAACCGGTAAGGGATGTGTCCCGGCCGCCCGTAGAAGATAGCTCGTGTAAATACCGCAGCGCGCGTAAGCCAACGCCAATGCCAAAGTTTCACCGAGTCATCGCAAGAAAAAGAGGAGAAACGCATCCTCCACCCGTGAGAACGAGAAGACTCCAAGGGCAGCAACGCCCGAGGTAGCAGTCTCCCCCCCAGCCATTTACGTCCTTTCCAAGCAGTCCCCCAGGTCTCTTAACCTCACAGTGAAACTGACCGCCCTAACCTCCCTCGCGTCGGTATCTGTATCAGCCCTCCTGGACTCAGGGGCCACCGGGAACTTCGTAAGCCCCGAGTTCGTCCGAAAGCACAACCTAGAGACAACCCCCTTCCCCAGCCCATTCCCGTCCGTAATGTCGATGGAACCCCGAACGAAAATGGAGCCATAACAGAAGAGCTAGAAGCCCTCCTGACCTTCGGGCGACACACAGAGCGGGCACGCTTCGCGGTTGCAAATCTCGGGCGCCAGTCCCTCATCATAGGACACTCGTGGTTGCTGCACCACAACCCAGAAGTGGACTGGGTACGACAGAGAGTCGTCATGTCCCGCTGTCTGTCCTCCTGCAGACAACCGTGGACACAAGATGATCAGGACCCGGTACTGGAGCCTGGGGATGGGATCTACGCTGCTATCATTCCCCCAAGCTGGGGCCATGACCTGAGAGCCACCACGACCCCCTCGCAGCGGATGGCCCAAGAGGCCTGCGACCCGGAGGCTGAGCCTGCGTCGTTTGAGACGCTAGTACCAGAGCACTACCAGGACTTCCGGGATGTGTTCTCCAAAGAGGCCTTCGACCAATTGCCCCCCCGGAAGCCCTGGGACCACGCTATAGACCTGGTACCGGATGCCAAACTGCCCAGGGGGAAGACCTTCCCACTCTCGCGCCCGGAACAGAAAGAACTGGACGAATTCCTACGCGAGAACCTACAGAACGGGCGCATACGGCCGTCCAAATCCCCCATGGGAGCACCAGTCTTCTTCGTCAAGAAGAAGGATGGGTCCCTACGCCTGGTCCAGGACTACAGGAAGCTGAACGAGATCACGGTGAAGAACTCGTACCCGCTCCCCCTCATCTCAGACATCCTCGCCCGCCTCCACAACGCCAAGTACTTCTCAGCCTTGGACCTACGCTGGGGGTTTAACAACGTCCGGATCAAGGACGGAGACGAGTGGAAGGCGGCATTCGCGACCAACCGGGGGCTGTTCGAGCCCATGGTGATGTTCTTTGGCCTGTGTAACTCCCCGGCAACCTTCCAGACCATGATGAACGACATCCTGAGGGATTTCATCGACCGGGAGGTTGTCATCTGTTACATGGACGACATCCTGATCTTCACGGCCACCCTGGAGGAACATCGAAGGGTCGTCCGAGAAGTCCTAGAGACGCTGAGGAGAAGGAGGCTCTTCCTCAAGCCAGAGAAGTGTAAGTTTGAGCGAACCCGGATCGAGTACCTGGGCCTCGTTATCTCGGAGGGTAACGTCGTGATGGACCCGGTGAAGATCCAGGGTGTCCTCGACTGGCCCCCCCCAACCAAGGTGAAAGAAGTACAATCCTTCCTAGGATTCGTAAACTTCTATCGCCGGTTCATCAGAGACTTCTCTGAGAAGGCCCGCCCCCTTCACAGGTTGACCTGGAAGACCCAAACCTGGAACTGGGGCCCGGATGAAGACGATGCCTTCCGTGCCCTCAAGGAAGCCATCACCACAGCCCCTGTCCTCTCTTTCCCTACCGATCACGGCCGCTTCAGGCTCGAGTGCGATGCATCCAACTTTGCAACCGGCGCGGTCCTCTCCCAGCTCCAACCGGATGGAGAGTTCCACCCGGTAGCATTCATGTCCAAAAGTTTCATGGATGTAGAGCGCAACTACGAAGTGTACGATAAAGAGATGCTTGCAATCATCCGAGCCCTCGAGGAATGGCGACACTTCGTGGAAGGTGCTGAGGAGAAAGTCGAGATCTACACCGACCACCGTAACCTGGGCTACTTCCGGACGGCCCAGAGGTTAAATCGATGTCAGGCCAGATGGTCCCTTTTCCTCTCCTGCTTCCATTTCACCCTCGTCCACCGCCCAGGGAAGCTCATGGGGAAACCAGACACACTCTCTCGCCGCACTGACCACCCGAAGGGAAAGGACGACAATGAGGGGCTGACCCTCCTCCAACCGGCCTGGTTCGAGGCCCGTGGGACGGAAGCAGTCTCAGTGGAAGGTGAGGAGGCGGATATCTTAGAGAGGGTACGAGGAGCGAGAGATCATGACGAACAGGTGGTAAAGGCCATGAGGGAACTGGGAGAAGGAACGTTGAGGTCGGATGAGTGGGAGAGACAGGGAGAGTTGGTCCTCTACCGAGGCAGGGTGTACGTTCCAAAAGACCCACAACTCCGCCACGATCTGGTACGGCTACACCACGACGCGCAGGCGACGGGACATCCAGGGCGATGGAAAACCCTAGAGCTCGTCTCCCGCGACTACTGGTGGCCTCGGATGGCAGAATATGTCGGGCGATACGTATGTGGATGCGACACCTGTAACCGCGTCAAACCCTTCCCCGCACGGAAGGTTGGGAAGCTCACCCCAAATAAAGTTCCCACCCACCGTTGGCAGGTGATCTTGGTAGACATGGTGGGAGAGCTCCCAGAGTCGAAAGGTTATAACGCCATCCTAGTTGTAGTGGACCGTCTGTCCAAATGCATCCACGCGATCCCCACCGTGACATCCGTGGACTCGGCTGGTATCGCCCGGCTCTTCCTAGAGCACGTCTGGAAGCACCACGGGCTCCCGGAAGAGATCCTTAGCGACAGAGGGAGCGCCTTCGTCTCGCGCTTCTCAAAAGAACTTGCAGATCTCCTGGGGGTCAAGCTAACCCCTTCAACGCCCTACCACCCCCAGACTGACGGACAGACAGAGCGGGTTAACCAGGAAATCGAGGCCTATCTTCGGGTGTTCGTCAACCACCGCCAGGACGACTGGGCGGACTGGCTCCCACTGGCAGAATTTGCCTACAACAACTGCATCCACTCGTCCACCCGTCGAACCCCCTTTGAGCTTGACACCGGGCAGCATCCCAGGATGGGGACGGAGCCCACACGTACGTCCGAGGTAGAAGCCGCCGACGCCTTCTCGTCCAGGATGATGAAGATGCAGGAAGAGGCGAAGGTGGCCCTGGAGCATGCAGTGGACAAGTTGGCCCGCTACTACGACCGAGGTCGAGAGACAGCCCCCAAGTACCAGGAGGGTGACCGAGTCTGGCTCAGCGCCCAAAACTATACGACTGACCGCCCGACCAAGAAGCTAGACCATAAGTGGCTAGGCCCCTTCAAAGTTGTCAAGGTCGTCTCCCCGGCTGCCGTCAAGCTCCAACTCACCGCACGGCAAAAGGGAATTCACCCAGTCGTATCTGTGATGAACGTAAGACCCTACCGCCCGGACGAGATCGCAGAACGACCCCCCGACCCCCGCCCGGGCCCAGAACTCGTAGATGGAGAGGAGGAATATGAAGTGGAAAAAATACTGGACTCTAAGTGGTTACGCCGGAAGCTCTGGTATTTAGTAAAGTTCGCGGGTTGGCCGAACTCAGAGAATGAATGGCTCCCCCGAGACCAACTAATCCATGCCCCTGACCGGATCGAGGAGTTCCACCAAACACACCCCCATGCCCCAGGAAGGGAGAGAACGAACCCCCTGGCCACTTCGAGGCGAAGCGGCTTAAGGAGGGGGTGATGTCAGGGCACACCTGCCTGACCCGGGCCCACCCGGGCCCACCCAGCCACACCACACCCGCTCCCCGCTGTCTATCCCTGTCAGGGACGCGTCCGGGGTAGAGGAGGCCCGGGTGAGACGCCTGACACTAGAAGCCTCGCGGGGTGTGGAGCGGGCGTGCGTACTGGCGGGCCCGGCTCAGGAGGCAGTCCCTGGCCACTTAGACTGAAGTGGAAAAGGGTGTTATTATTATTAAAAGGGGATACTATGTTACTTACCTGAAGTGGAAAAGGGTGAGAAGAAGGCTACTTCTTCGGTTCCCACTTCAGGTATGTTTATATACATGCGGCTTAGGTCACATGACGGGTGCCACGTCATCCTCGCATACAGCCATAGTCACCCGGGTGTCCCCATGGGGGATCCCGAGGGCGTCCGCTGTGGGCGCGCGAGCTGGACATAGCGGGGGTCGCCTGAGGCGCCTGGGCTGGGCATGTCGTGAGCGCGCTGCAGGTGGGTCAATGGTACATTGATACAAGGAAAGGTCGTCCGTGTAGAATAAAGAGAAAATAAAGAGAAGGTGAGACAAGTAAAGAGAGAGTGGAATGGAGGAAGAAAGAAAGAAGAAGGGGGGAAGGAGGTAGGGGAGGACTGGGTGGCGGGGTACCGGGTGAAGTGGGGCCGGGTGGGGCCGGGTCAGGCGGGTGTGCCCTGACATCACCCCCTCCTTAAGCTGCTTCGCCTCGAAGCGGCCAGGTGGTTCTCCCTCTCTCTTCCCGGGGCCTGGGGGTGCGTCCTGTGGAATTCCTCGATCTGGTCGGGGGCGTGGACTAAGTGGTCCCGCTGGAGCCATTGGTTCTCTGAGGTTGGCCAGCCAGCAAACTTCACTAGATACCAGAGTTTCCGGCATAGCCACTTAGAGTCTAGTACTTTCTCGACTTCATATTCTTCGTCTCCATCTACGAGCTCTGGGCCCGGGTGTGGGTCGGTGGGTCGTTCCCTGATGTCATCCGGGTGGTATGGTCTGACGTTTGTCACGGATACGACCGGGTGAACTCCTTTCTGTCGTGCGGTGAGTTGAAGTTTGACGGCAGCCGGGGAGACGACTTTGACGATCTTGAAGGGGCCAAGCCATTTGTGGTCCAACTTTTTGGTCGGGCGGTCGGTCGTGTAGTTTTGCGCATTGAGCCAGACTTGGTCACCTTCTTGATACTTTGGGGCCGTCTCGCGATCTCGGTCGTAGTAGCGGGCCATTTCGTCCGCTGTGTGTTCTAGCGCTGCTTTCGCCTCCTCCTGCATTTTCATCATCCTTGACGAGAATGCATCAGCGGCTTCCACCTCAGACGTGCATGTGGGTTCTGTCCCCATCCTGGGGTGTTGGCCGGTGTCGAGTTCGAAAGGGGTTCGGTGGGTGGAGGAGTGGATGCAGTTATTGTAAGAGAATTCCGCTAAGGGGAGCCAATCCGCCCAGTCGTCTTGGCGATGGTTGACGAACACCCGGAGGTAGCCCTCGATCTCCTGATTGACCCGCTCCGTCTGTCCGTCCGTCTGGGGGTGGTAGGGCGCAGAGGGGGTGAGCTTGACACCTAGGAGGTCCGCGAGCTCTTTTGAGAAGCGGGAGACGAAGGCGCTCCCTCTATCACTGAGGATCTCCTCAGGGAGGCCGTGGTGCCTCCAGACGTGCTCTAGGAAGAGCCGTGCGATACCCTCCGAGTCCACGGTCGTCACAGTGGGGACCGTGTGGATGCGTTTGGATAGGCGGTCCACCACTACGAGGATGGCATTGTATCCTTTTGACTCTGGGAGCTCCCCTACCATGTCCACTGAGATCACCTGCCAACGATGGGTGGGGACTTTGTTTGGGGTGAGCTTCCCAACTTTTCGTGAGGGGAACGACTTAACGCGGTTGCAGGTATCGCACCCGCGTACATATCGCCCGACGTACTCTGCCATCCGGGGCCACCAGTAGTCACGGGAGACGAGTTCCAAGGTTTTCCATCGCCCTGGATGCCCCGTCACCTGTGCGTCGTGGTGTAGCCGTACCAGATCATGACGGAGTTGGGGGTCTTTTGGAACGTACACTCTCCCCCGGTATAGGACTAGGTCTCCCTGCTCCTCCCACTCGTCCGATCTTAGTGTCCCTTCCCTCAGCTCTCGTATAGCTTTTACCACCCTCTCATCGTGGTCTTTTGCCCCGCGTATTCTCTCTAGGATGCCTGCTTCCTCTCCTTCTACTGAGACCGCCTCCGTTGCGCGAGCTTCGAACCAGGCTGGTTGGAGGAGGGTCAGCCCTTCGTTGTCATCCTTCCCTTTCGGGTGGTCGGCTCGACGGGAGAGTGCGTCCGGCTTCCCCATGAGTTTCCCTGGGCGGTGGACGAGGGTGAAGTAGAAGCGGGAGAGGAAGAGGGTCCACCGGGCCTGGCGCCGGTTTAACCTCTGGGCCGTCCGGAAGTAACTCAGGTTACGGTGGTCAGTGTAGATTTCGACCTTCTCCCCGGCACCTTCTAAGAAGTGTCGCCACTCTTCCAGGGCTCGGACGATTGCGAGCATCTCCTTGTTGTATATCTCGTAGTTACACTCCACGTCCGTGAAGCTCTTGGACATGAATGCTACCGGGTGGAACTCTCCGTCCGCCTGGAGTTGGGAGAGGACTGCACCGGTTGCGAAGTTGGAGGCGTCACACTCAAGCCTGAAGCGGCCAGTGTCTGTAGGGAAGGAGAGGACGGGGGCGGTGGTGACGGCTTCTTTGAGGGCGCGGAAGGCACAGTCTTCGTCCGGGCCCCAGTTCCAGGTTTGGGTCTTCCAGGTTAGCGCATGGAGGGGCCATGCTTTCTCGGAGAAGTCTTTGATGAAGCGACGGTAAAAGTTCACGAACCCCAGGAAGGACTGCACTTCCTTCACCTTGGTTGGGGTCGGCCAGTCAAGGACTCCACGGATCTTCACGGGGTCCATCGCGATGCTGCCCTCTGAGATGACCAGGCCCAGGTAGTCGATCTGCGTCCATTCAAATTTACACTTCTCCGGCTTCAGGAAGAGCTTTCTCTTCCGTAACGTCTCTAGGACTTCTCGGACTACCCTCCGGTGCTCCTCTAGGGTGGCTGTGAAGATGAGAATGTCGTCCATGTAACAAATGACGACCTCCCGATCGATGAAATCCCGAAGGATGTCGTTCATCATGGTCTGGAAGGTCGCGGGTGAGTTACATAGGCCGAAGAACATCACCATGGGCTCGAACAGCCCTCGATTGGTTGTGAATGCTGCTTTCCACTCGTCGCCATCCTTAATCCGGACGTTGTTAAACCCCCATCGTAAGTCCAGAGCTGAGAAGTACTTGGCATTGCGGAGGCAGGCGAGAACGTCCGAGATGAGTGGGAGCGGGTACGAGTTCTTTACCGTGATCTCGTTCAATTTCCGGTAGTCCTGGACCAGGCGTAGCGACCCGTCCTTCTTCTTGACGAAGAAGACTGGAGCCCCCATCGGGGACTTGGAGGGTCGTATGCGCCCGTTCTGCAAGTTCTCGCAGAGGAACTCGTCCAACTCTTTCTGCTCCGGCCGTGAGAGGGGAAAAGTCCCCCCTGGGTAGTTTGGCGTCCGGGACTAAGTCTATAGCGTGGTCCCAGGGCTTCCGGGGGGTAGCTGGTCGAAGGCTTCTTTCGAGAACACGTCTCGGAAGCCCTGGTAGTGCTCTGGCACCAACACTTCAAACGGCACAGGTTCTGCCCCCGGGTCATGGGCTTCTTGGGCCATCCGCTGGGAGGGTGTCGTAGTCGCTCTCAGGTCGTGCCCCCACCCCGGGGGATGATCGCGGCATAGATCCTGTCCCCGGGTTCTAGGGCAAGGTCCGGGTCGCTTCGTGCCTGTAGCAGCTTGCAGGAGGATGGGCAACGGGACATAGTGACTTTCTGTCGTGCCCAATCCACTTCCGGGTTGTGGTGCAACAGCCACGAATGTCCTATGATGAGGGACTGCCGCCCGAGGTTTGCAACCGCGAACCGGGCTCGCTCTGTGTGTTGTCCGAATGTCAGGAGGGCCTCCAGTTCCTCAGTTATGGCTCCATTCTCGTTGGGGGTCCCATCGACGTTGCGGACCGGGATGGGCTGAGGGAGCCGGGTGGTCTCAAGGTTGTGCTTCCGGATGAACTCGGGGCTTACGAAGTTCCCGGTGGCTCCTGAGTCCAGGAGCGCTGACATGGATACAGAAGCGAGGGAGGTCAGGGCGGTCAGCTTCACGGTGAGGCTGAGTGACCTGGGGGATTGTTTAGAGAGGACGTAGATGGCGGGTGGGGACACCGCTACCTCAGGTGTTACCCCTGGGGTTCTTTCACTCTCTTGTGCTGGAGATGCGCTTTTTCTCCTTTTCTTTGCGATAACTCGGTGAAGCTTTGGCATTGCTGGCTTACGCGCTTTGCGGTATTTACACGAGTTATGCTCTACGGGCACCCGGGACGCATCCCTCACTGGCCGCCTTCCTGAAAATCCTCCTGAGGCCCTGCCTCTGGCTCTTCCCCCTCTCCCTCTGGTTCCTCAGTCAGCTGCCTCTTCAACCCCTCCATCAGTGCTCGAAGGTCTTCCGGGTGGAGGCGTCGGACTCGGTGGACCTTAGGTTGCGGGCAGTCTCGTGCAATATGCCCTGGGGCGTTACAGTTGTAACACAGCCCGTTCCTCCTGTGGTCAGTCTTCGAGCGGTCGAGGTCCATGGGTTGCGGGCCTGTCCCTGCAGGGGGGCGGGCTGCAGGAGTTGGGGGCGGGGCTGCAGGCCCAGGTCGTGGGGCTGCGGGTGTGGGATGTGCGTGAGGGGGGTTTGTAGTCGGTGGGGGTCGCGTCAGGGTAAACGGAGGCCTGGGCGGGGGGACGCGGGGTTGTGTCGCCTGGAAGCGTCGCCACTGGTTGTCCAGGAGGGTGGCTTCATGTTTCCACTCGGCCCAGGTGGTAGGCATGGGGCGGAGGCGATATATACTTTTGCGGAGCCGGGCATTGATTGCTTGCTCGAAACGGTCGACAAGCCCAACGTTGCCCAGCCGCGAGGTGGGTCCCAGTATTTCAAACTCCTGGATGACTTTGTCCACGGAGTCACTCCCCTGTTGGATGCTTGCCAACTTCTGCCGGGCAGTGGCTTCCCGGTTGGGGTCCTGGAACATGGCGTCGAGTTCCGTGTTGAACTCGTCCATGGTGAGGGTGGGAGAGTTTGCCGTCAACAGCGCGATGGTACGCTGGGTCGCCCACGCTCCTGCGGTCCCCCCCTTCATGTAGGACAACACGAAGAGGATCTGAGAGAGGGGGGTGGGGAACTCGGCCGCGCGGACGTGGAAATAGATGCCACATTCGGCCTTGAAACGGTCAAGGTCCTCGCTGGCTCCTGAGAAGGCAGTGGGGGGGGCAACCTTAGGCCCCTTGGGTCTGGGCGCGGATGGGGGCGCAGGGGCGGGTGTAGGTGCGGGCATGGGGGTGGGTGCCGGCTGGTTCAAGACCTGGCTTTCGATGATGGCCTGTAGTTCTTGGAACCGGGCCAGCAGGTCGTCGTACTGCTCTTCGGTTACCATGGCAGGGGAGGGAGGAGGGATAGGGGAGACGAGGTTGAAGCCTTCTTCTGCTGTCAGGGACGCGTCCGGGGTAGAGGAGGCCCGGGTGAGACGCCCGACACTAGAAGCCTCGCGGGGTGTGGAGCGGGCGTGCGTACTGGCGGGCCCGGCTCAGGAGGCAGTCCCTGGCCACTTAGACTGAAGTGGAAAAGGGTGTTATTATTATTAAAAGGGGATACTATGTTACTTACCTGAAGTGGAAAAGGGTGAGAAGAAGGCTACTTCTTCGGTTCCCACTTCAGGTATGTTTATATACATGCGGCTTAGGTCACATGACGGGTGCCACGTCATCCTCGCATACAGCCGTAGTCACCCGGGTGTCCCCGTGGGGGATCCCAAGGGCGTCTGCTGTGGGCGCACGAGCTGGACATAGCGGGGGTCGCCCGAGGCGCCTGGGCTGGGCGTGTCGTGAGTGCGCTGCAGGTGGGTCAATGGTACATTGATACAAGGAAAGGTCGTCCGTGTAGAATAAAGAGAAAATAAAGAGAAGGTGAGACAAGTAAAGAGAGAGTGGAATGGAGGAAGAAAGAAAGAAGAAGGGGGGAAGGAGGTAGGGGAGGACTGGGTGGCAGGGTACCGGGTGGGGCCGGGTCAGGCGGGTGTGCCCTGACAATCCCCCTCCCCCCTCCTTCCTCCCTCTCCTCCCCTTTCTTTTCCCTCTTCTTTCCCCTTTCTTTATTTCGTTCTTCTCATCTTCCCCTTCCTGTTTATTTCTTTCTATCTACACGGACCACCTTCCTTTGTATCGATGTACTATTGACCCGTCCAGCCCACACACCCTGGACGGCTTCCCGCTGTGCCCAGCACGCGCGCATGTAGCGGACGCTCTTGGGATCCCCCATGGGGACACCCGGATGCCTGCAGCTGCCTCCGAGGATGACGTGGCACCTGTCATGTGACTCAAGCCGCATGTACATAAATGTACCTGAAGTGGGAACCGAAGAAGTAACCTTCTTCTCACATTCTCCACTTCAGGTAAGTAGTATAGTTTTCCCCTTTAATAATAATAACACATTCTCCACTTCAGTCTGAGTGGCCAGGGACCGCTGTCCCGGATCAGGCCCGCCAGTACGCACGCCCGCTCCACACCCCGCGACAGCCTCAGTGCCGGATATTACCCCCGGGCCCTCTCGACCCCGGACGCGTCCCTGACATCGCGCTCACGCTCCCATAGCGGTAACGGGCTCGGGCAGCATCGGGACAGGCGGCTAACGGGCCAGAATGCACGGCTGTGACATCAACTTGTGGAGCGGGTGTGCCTTCTCAGAGAAGTCCTTGATGAACCAGCAATAGATGTTCACAAACCCCAGGAAGGACTGCACCTCCTTCACTTTGGTTGGGGTTGGCCAGTCAAGGACTCCACGGACCTTTATGGGGTCCATAATGCTACCCTCTGAGATGATGAGGCCAAGGTACTCGATCTGGGTCCGCTCAAACTTGCACTTTTCTGGCTTCAGGAAGAGCCTCCTCTTCTGCAGCATCTCTGTTAGAACTGGGCGAGGGCAGACGATTCCGGAGGGGAACCAGAGACTTAGCAAGGAGGGACCTTGGCCTCAGTGACTCAAGCAGAGCGCTGTGCCATTGCTGTTTGTCCATTTGGTCCTTAATTTCATAGGAGGCAAGCAGGAAGTCTCTAGGGGGCATTTCAGGTCGATTTTGTCAGGGATCAGCAATGACCCTGGACCCTATGCTGGCTGCGCGTATGCGCGTGGGAAGTATGCCGGTAATTCCCGTCTACTCCGCTTACCTAAGCCCCGGTGACCCGGATCATCTCCGGCATTGTTCTGGAACATTCTATGATCACGTGATTCTATCGGCAATCCGTTTGGTTTCCTTATTGCCGGACTCTACATGTATATAGCTGACCCTAAGATGGGGACATCCCTTTCCCCTGGCTTTAATCACAACTAGGTTATCGGAGCATCTTGCGCGAGCACGCATGTCCCCTGACAGATTTTAGACAAAGGACTAAAAACGAGTATGTACAAGTGCCGGTATATATAATGGAGGGGGCGAAAGCACAAGGAAACAAAGGGGATCCGAATCGGAACGAAGGTGTCCGAATGGGAACAAAGGGAAGACAGAAGCGGAGCGGTACCGGAGGTCATAAGGCAGAACCTGTGGTACGTCCGAAAGGAGGTAAGGAGGGTGAGGCCCAGAGGGGCAGGAGGATGAGGGGAAGTGGGGATGATGACTAACTGGCTAGAATGGGAAGAAGCAGCAGTCTAAATAGGGATGAGGGGAAAACACGAGAGATACATTACAAGTGGTGAAAGAGCTGAAGATGATCCGTGGAGCTTGGGGGTTATGGAGCTTATGGAGGTTATGGAGGTGGGGTTGAAAGTCCGAGGAATATTGGCAATGGTGTTTACGTAGTATGAGGTCACCAATGCAATGGACTAAGGCCAAGGTGGAGTCAAAGTCCGAAGTAGGAGCTATGACAGAGGCTCGGAGCAGAGGTACAAGCAGTGTCCGAGTACGAAGTACAGGACAGTGGTGGAAGGTCGTAACTTGGTGGGGGATCGACGGAAGAGGGCCAGAGGGAAGAGAGAGGAAGGAGGAAGGAGGAAAGGTGTGGAGGAGAGGAAAGGTGTCAGGTCCAAAGGTGAGTATCGGAGCAGACGGGAGAAGAGTAGGAGGGTGATGGAAGGGTGGAGGTGTTGTGGGGAGGAAGTGGAGGAGTGGGAGAAGGAGTAGTAGGAGGGTGGTGAGAGGGGTGGTGTTTGGTCCGGGGTAGGTATCGGAGCGGACGGAGATAGGACAGGAGAGGGACGGAGGAGTGGAGGTGACATGGGGGGGTGAGAGGAGGTGTGGTTTCAGGACCGAGGGTGAATATCGGAACGGACAGCAGTAGGGCAGGACTCCGGAGGTGGTGAAGAGGGAGGTCTGGGAGTCGGGTCAGGATCGGGTATGCATGGATATGACAGTCTCCAGGACTTCTCGGACGACCCTCTGATGTTCCTCCAGGATGGCCGTGAAGATAAGAATGTCATCCATGTAGCAGATAACGACTTCCCAGTCGATGAAGTCCCTAAGGATGTCATTCATCATGGTTTGGAAAGTCGCAGGGGAGTTACACAACCCAAAGAACATTACCATAGGCTTGAACAGCCCTCAGTTGGTTGCAAATGCTTCCTTCCACTCGTCCCCATCCTTGATCCGGACATTGTTAAACCCCCAGCGCAAGTCCAGGGCAGAGAAGTATTTGGCATTCTGGAGGCGGGTGAGGACGTCCGAGATAAGTGGGAGCGGGTACGAGTTCTTTACAGTGATCTCGTTCAGCTTCTGGTAGTCCTGTACTAGGCATAGTGATCCATCTTTCTTCTTGACAAAGAAGACTGGTGCCCCCATCGGAGACTTAGATGGTCATATCTGCCTGTTCTGCAGGTTTTTGTGCAGGAACTTGTCCAGTTCTCTCTACTCCAGCTGCGAGAGGGGGAAGGTCTTTCCTCTGGGCAGTTTGGGGTCTGGTACCAGATCTATAGCGTGATCCCAGGGCTTCCGGGGGGGCAGCTGGTCGAAGGCTTCTTTCGAGAACATGTCCCTGAAGTCCTGGTAGTGCTCTGGCACCAGCATCTCGAACAATGTGGGTTCTGTGTCCGGGTCACGAGCCTCCTGGGCCATCCACTGAGAGGGGGTCATGTGGCCCTCAGGTCATGTCCTGTCAGGGGACGACTCCCGGGTCCCCATGACCCTCCCCTATGGCCCACAGCATCAGGTCTGGCCAGCCCTATCCAGGGCACAATCCTACTGTGGGTAAGGAGATGAGAAGGAAGCTAACTTCTCATCTTCCCACAGTGGCCACCATATCAGGAAAACTTCCGGGGATACCCGGAAGTCACATGAAGGCAGGATCCGGGGCCGGACCATGCGGCGCATGGAGCATGCGGCGCAGGAATGCGCGCGGGAAGTGTAGCGGGTCCAGATGCGGGTCCCCATCCGGGCTAGTCAGGGTGTGTGCCCTGACATGTCCCCAGCCAGGGGGGATGATTGCAGCATAGATCCTGTCCCCCAGCTCTAGTGCAGGGTCCTGGTCATCTCGTGCCTGCAGCTGTCTACAGGAGGATGGGCAATGGGACATGACAACTTTCTGTCGTGCCCAGTCTACCTCTGGGTTGTGGTGTAGCAGCCATGAGTGCCCTATGATGAGGGACTGTCATCCAAGGTTTGCAACTGTGAAGTGGGTGTGCTCTGTGTGCTGCCTGAACATCAGGAGGGCTTCCAGCTCTTCAGTTATGGCTCCATTCTCGTTTGGGGTTCCGTTGACGTTATGGACAGGAATGGGCTGTGGGAGAGGGATTGTCTCAAGCTTGTGCTTCAGACGAACTCAGGGCTCACAAAGTTCCTGGTGGCTCCTGAATCTAGGAGGGCTGATACAGACACTGACGCAAGGGAGGTCAGGGCAGTTAGTTTCACCGCAAGGTTGAGGGATCTGGGAGATTGCTTGGAGAGGACATAGATGGCAGGCGGGGATACTGCCACTTCAGGTGCTGCCTCTATGGTTCCCTTACTCTCACAGGCTGAGGATGCGTTTTTTCTCCTCTTCTTTGCAATAACTCGGTGAAGTTTTGGCATTGGCGTCGACTCACACATGCTGCGGTATTTACATGAGCTATCTTCTACAGGCAGCCAGGACGCATCCCTCACCGGTTGCCTTCCTGAAAATCCCCCTGAGCCTCTGTCTCCAGCTCTGTTCCTTCCATCTCTGGCTCCTCAGTCAGCTGCCTTTTCAGCCCTTCCATCAATGCTCGAAGCTCCTCAGGGTGGAGACGTCATGCCTGGTGGACTTTGGGGTGTGGGCAGTCTTGTAGGATGTGCCCCTGGGTGTTACAGTTGTAGCACCATCTTTGGTCAGTCCTCGAGCAGTCGAGGTCCATCAGTTGTGGGCCCATCCCTGTCGTGGGGTGGGCTGCTGGGGTGGAGGGTGGAGGCACTGGTGCGGGTTGTGGAGGCCCAGGCATGGGTCGTGCATGAGGTGGGGTCACAATCGATGTGTTAGATTATGAGTATGCCAGCGGAGATAATTAGTATCAGTTGTATCCGTCAACTATATCTACATGTGATCTACACGTGATAATATAGTCCTGCCAGCTTACACAGCTCTAACACGATGGGGGTCAAGTTGGCAGGAGCATGGGTTTGGGTGGGAACGTGCGTAGTTGAGTGGCCTGGAAGCATTGCCACTGGTTGTCGAGGAGCGTGGCTTCATGCTTCCACTTGGCCCAAGTAGTGGGCATGGGATGGAGCCGGTATATGCTCTCCCGGAGGTGGGAGTTGATCGCCTGCTCGAAATGGTCGACCAGTCCTGCGTCACCCAGCCTCAAGGCAGGTCCCAGTATCTTGAACTCTTGGATAACTTTGTCCACAGAGTCGCTTCCCTGGCGGATGGCTACCAGCTTCTGTCTGGCTGTGGCTTCCCGGTTCAGGTCCTGAACATGGCATCAAGTTCTGTGTTGAACTCATCCATGGTGAGGGAGGGGGAGCTGGCTGTCAGCAGCGTGATTGTGCATTGTGTGGCCCATGCCCCTACGGGTCCTCCTTTCATGTAAGACAACATGAAAAGGATCTGGGAGAGGGCGGTGGGGAACTCAGCTGCGCAAACATGAAAATAAATCCCGCACTCGGCCTTAAAACGGTTGAGGTCTTCGCTGGCTCCTGAGAAGGGAGTGGGGGGGGGCGACCTTGGGTGGTTTGGGTCTGGGGGTGGGTGCAGGTGCAGGGGTAGGTGTGGGGGCGGGTGCTGGTGCAGGTGTGGGTGGGGGATGGTTGCAGGCCTGGCTCTCCATGATGGCTTGGAGCTCTTGGAAGCGAGCCGGCAGCTCTTCATACTGCTCTTCTGACACCATGGCTGGGGAGGCAGGGGAGATGGGGGAGGTGGGGGAAACGAGGTTGAAACCTTCTTCTGCTGTCAGGGACGTGTCCAGGGTAGAGGGGGTCCGGATGCAGCACCTGGCAGAGGGGCCCTTGCAGGGTGTAAACCGGGCATGTGTACTGGCAGGCCCAGAAAGGGACAGCAGTCCCTGGCCACTCAAACTGAAGTGGAAAAGGTGAGAAGAAGGTTACTTCTTCGGTTCCCACTTCAGGTACATTTATGTACATGCGGCTTGAGTCACATGATGGGTGCCACATCATCCTCGGAGACAGCTGCGGCCATCCAGGTGTCCCCATGTGTCAGGGCACAGCCCTTGACCCCACTCACCCTCAGACACCCTCACCCTTTCCCTAACCACCCTCTCCCCACATTTCCCCTTTCCCCCTATCCTTCCCCCCACTGTTTCACACAATGACGCACGCGTGCGCAAACCTGTGGGAATGTTCTGGGCAAGCGACTCGCCCAGAAATGAACAGCCACAACCGTGGGAACATTCTGGGTGAGCAGCTTGCCCAGAACTTTCCCACGGGTCACACCCGTTATGGAAAGTCGGCAGCAAGCGGGAACTGTATAGTTATGGTCCTTTTGTGTCGGCCTCACAGGGGGCTGAGAAGCTTACCCTTCTTCTCAGCTCATTCCCTGTGAAGGCTGAGGCTAGTCCCCTCAGCAACTTCGAGGAGTTAGCAGCTGGGGAGAGTACCCCAGCTTCCACACCTGGCCTCGCCCTCCAGCCACTCCCAGCTGGGGTCCGGATCCTGACACCATGGGGGATCCCAAGAGCATTCGCTGCAGGCGCATGCACTGGGCACAGCAGGAACCCCTCTGGGGTGTCTGGGCCAGATGGGTCAATAGTACATTGATACAAAGGAAAGTGGTCCATGTAGATAGAAGGAATAAACAGGAAGAGAATGACGGGAAGAATGAAATAAAGAAAAGAGAAGAAAGAGAGAAAGAAAGAAGGAAAGAGGGAGGAGGGAGGAAGGAGAGGGATGGGCAGTGGGGCAGCAGGTGAGGTGTGGCCAGGTGGGTCTGGGTGGACCCAGGTCAGGCAGGTGTGCCCTGACATCTTCCTCCTTTCTTTCTCTCTCTCCTTTCTCTTCTTCCTCCCTATCCTTATATGGATGACTTCTCTTTTTTCACATCTGTAGCATGGACATGTCCGACACTGAGCACCCTGCATGGGTACCGCAACACCAGACATGCCATGCACTCTTACTTGTGTTTCTCTTCTCTGACACTTGGGATCGACCACAGAACCACCTGCAACAACCCAGCTTCACCCAAGGCTGATGTGGCACCTCCACGTGACCTGTATATAAACTTAGCCAAAGCAGGACCAAAGAAGCAGCCTTCTTCTCATTCCTGCTTCAGGCAAGTAGTTCAACTTAGTTTAGCTATCTTAATAATAATACATTCCTGCTTCAGCCTAAGGAGCCACACAGGGACACCAGCCTGAAGGAGGGCTGCCCACCATACAATCCCACTGCCCTGCTGCTGTCTGGGCCACTGGCACTGAGCGCTACCCTGCTACCCCCACCTCTCTCAAGCTGTCCCTGACAGTACCCAAGGTAGGGTGTTGGGGTGGAAGAGAGTTGGGGTAGAAGGAGGTCTTAGGGGTGTAAGCATTGACCAGAGAAGGTGGAGAGGCGATGGGAGGTTGGTGGGCCTGGGGTGAGTAGTTTGGAATGGGACAGATGGGGGGTCTGGGATATGACAGTCTGTGCATATCCACTGCTCCTGAAGTTTGATGACTTTTTCACCATGTTCTACCTCTATGGGAGTAAGATCTGTGACCCCTGGTGCCTAAGTACCTCATCTGCGATAACAATGTTTGTCCTTACTTTGTTTCCAGTGCCATAACCACCTGCTGAATAACTGGGCATCTATTTGGCTGTCAGTCTAATCTATTGTAAGTGTGGTTATAAGTGTTGAGTTCGCAAGATCTGTCACAGCCGTGCATTCCGGCCCATTAGCCGCCCGTCCCGATGCTGCCCGAGCCCGTTACCGCTATGCGAGCGTGAGCGTGAGCCCCGACCTCAGCCCTATCCTCCCTGAGGACCCCCTGCTCACTTCCCCGCTTGCCCCTAGGCTCCCCTGCACCTGGCCGACTCCCCCACAGCCACACCAACCTTCCTGCCATGAGTCCGCCTCCGGCACCGTGCCCAGTGCAACTCCCCTACCCCACCCACTTGGCCCCTACAGGGCCGCTATCATCCCCACGCCCGACTCCAGCCCAACTCCGAGTCCAGCGCCGCTACAATACCATCGCCGCTATCGCGGCCCTACGCTCTTTCCTTTATTTATCTGTTATTGTTTGTTTTGACCCTCAGTCATTGCCGGCCAACCCCGCTCCTTCTTCTTGTTTGCTTCCGGACCCTTCGGCCTCCGGCCCGGGTCCGCTTCCATTCATTTCTTCTTCCTATATATATCCTGTATGATACTTTATTGTACCTTAGCTCTAATATCGATGTGACCACGACCCCTAAGTCCTGACCCCAACAAGGCAACCCCAGTGAGTCTGAAATGAGGGCCAAGAGACAGCTAGGGGGCACAGCACTCCCTTTAGAGTTGCTGAGGCCGAATGCCCTACCCTCGGGCCTTGTCTGAGGCATCGTGGCCATCGCAGCCTATAGCGGCCCGCATCGGCGACCTTCGGTGCCGACCCCGGACCAGTGTCTAACAAGATCACTCGCGACAGTCAGTTGTTGCCTCACACTCCCAGTCCATTAAAGTACACTATATGAAGCTGTATTTATCAACAGGGGGGTAAAAGGCTAAGGAAGCCTTTACCTGTCAGGGCGTGGGAAAACGTTACCGTGGCTCGCCGTCGGCGACCGTTAAGGTCCACTACTTCGGCGTAACAGCCCGTCAAGGGCAGGGACGACAATCGTGGCAGAACAGGGTTTCAGCTTCAACGACTCGTTCGTGAGCGTTGCGCCTCGTACTTGATGCGGCCCCGATATTTCAGGAGACAGGAGGTGCGACTGGGTCAGATAGAGGGTGTAGGGGGTAACCCTAGTTGATTTTCAAACTGAAGTACGAAGTAGTGTACAAGCGGTATTTAAGTATAACGGAATGAATGGAATTAAGTCGCCAGATCTCATGGAGATCGCGGGCGGGGTTAAGAAGAAACGAAAACAAACAAAAGGATGTGGGAGAAGGACAGCTGTGTACAGCCATCAAGGAAACAAGCGTGATAAAGAAAGACTAGTAGGCCCGTGATGGGCCGTGGAAACAGGTAGTGGTGACGGGGAAGGGTGACGGGGTTGTTCAGGCGGCATTGGGCAGGCAGTGGAGTTGACGGGGTCGAAACGGGGGAGGGAGAAGGTGTGGGGAGTGATCACCTGACCGTGGGAATTGCCGGGTCGTGACATTACCCCCTCACATGTAGGTTATATACAATTACATGTGATGAATGCGGCTTGGGACCACATGGTAAAAATGAATGTGTCATATCCATACAATCCCAACCTCCACTCCAGGCTCCTGGAACTCTGAAACCAACTCCGGAGCCCCACTTCCCTTCCATCACCTTCTCCTTGCCAACTCCCAAGAGGTTATCCCACCTCTGGCTCCAACACCACCTTCGGTCCGACTCCAGACCATTCTGGGTCTGACCTCAACCTCGACACCTTCCAGATGAGCATGCAACATCTATGCTCCCAACTCCGGACCTCCACTCCGGAATCCTGTTTGTGTCTCTGTCTCCGGAACCTCCGGTCTTAGCTCCGACCTTGGACTTTGACCCCACCTCTGCTTATACCCATTGTATTGGTTGGCCCATTCCATTTATTTACCTTTGCCAATATTCCGGAGTTTAACTTCCGAGTTTGGACTTTCTTTGGACCTTGTAACTATTGCATTGTCCCATTCAATTCCACTATTCTCCCTCATTCCTATTTGGGCTGCTGCTTCCTTTCTATTCAGTCAGCTAGCCATTCCCGGCTCCCATCCTCCTTCCTTCCTCCTTGGGCCTTGTCACAACCCTGCAAAGTCCCCATCCTTTTACCACTTCTGTCACCCCCTGCACCCCCACCACCATTCTTGCAGCCATTATTTGCCCCATTGTCCAGCACTTAGCAGCGCCAATAGTGGTTCCCATCCGCAGTCCCATAGGAGCGCCTCCTCCTTTCCCACCACCACTTTAGTTCCCCTGCCATTCAGCCACACCCTATTCACTCATTGCCAAGTGACATGTTTTGTTCTTATCCATTCGCTTAACTTACTAGTGGTCAATATTGTCGCCACTGATCCCCTCCCATATTGACATTTGGTTTATTCCTATATTGACATTTTGATCCGCCATTATATTGGCATCTAGATTGTCGGTCGGCCCCATCCATTCTGCCTCCCCACTTTGCTGCCCTTTGCCCATTCATCCCCATTCATCCCTCCCCCTCCATTTCCCTGGTCCCCATCCCCTATTTAGTTTTGTCACACCCACCGTTCCACTCCCATTCTGCACCAGACCGACTGGCCCCTTCTGTGTTCCCCCCTCATTGTCAGGATCCGGACCCCAGCTGGGAGTGGCCGGAGGGCGAGGCCGGGCATGGAAGCTGGGGTACTCTCCCCAGGTGCTAACTCCTCGAAGTCGCTGAGGGGACTGGCCTCAGCCTTCACAGGGAATGAGCTGTTATTCATTGAAAAGCGGGTAAGTACACTTGCCTTCACAGGGAATGAGCTGAGAAGAAGGGTAAGCTTCTCAGCCCCCTGTGAGGCCGACACAAAAGGACCCTAGGAACTATACAGTTCCCGCTTGCTGCCGACTTTCCATAACGGGTGTGACCCGTGGGAAAGTTCTGGGCAAGCTGCTCACCCAGAATGTTCCCACGGTTGTGGCTGTACATTTCTGGGCAAGTCGCTCGCCCAGAACGTTCCCACGGGTTCGTGTGCGCACATCATTATGTGAAACAGTGGGGGGAAGGATAAGGGGAATGGGGAAATGTGGAGAGAGGGTGGTTAGGAGAAGGGTGAGGGTGTCTGAGGGTGAGTGGGGTCAAGGGCTGTGCCCTGACACTCATTGTTATAAAAATGGGGCCTAATTGGCCCATTTCTATAGCGTCCGGGTGCAGGGAGTGGCCATGACATCGAAATAGTGTTACAGTTAATGTAACAGAGGTTTAACAGTTGTCTTTACAATGACATTAACAAAGTGTGGATTTTGGTGATTGTTGATAGTTAAGTTCTTATTATATACATGTCACGTGATAATATACTGTACAGAGGCCATAAGAGGCTAAAAATGGGAATTTCCCATTTCCATAACACTCATATTTATATCTTGCAAAGTACTACTTCATACCTCAGTTCAAATATCGACTAGAATACCCCCAAGTCCTCTCACCCTTGAGTTCACCTCTATCCTTGTCTTCGCTTGAGTTAACGTCACTGCAAGGTCTCCCCCGCTAAACCTGAAATATGGGATAGCCTAGAGTGCATGGTGCATCACTCCCTCCAAGTCATTGAAGCCAACATCCCAACCTCTTTGATGCCTTGCAACGGAGTATACCATTAGCTAAGTGATCACTCACACTGCCATGCTCTGCTCCGCTTCCCGCGATTACCCCTGAATGCCATTTCTGACCAGCCTTGGCCCTTCACTCCTCCTTGGGAAACACCATTGAGTCAAACCCTTGACCCTTGGTGTTGTTCCTCCTTCCAGCTCCCTTTGTCTCCTTCCAGCCTACCCTTGTTCCTTTTGATTCCAGACCCCTCCTTTATATACAATGTACCTAGTAACTTGTAACCTCAGTCCAAAATCAACTTGATTCCCCCCTAAGAGACTTCCCCTTTGCTAGATCCGAAATTAGGGACCCCCAGGACAAACAGCAATGGCACAGTGCTCCACATGAGTTGCTGAGGCTGAGGTCCTTCCATGCTAAGCCTCCGATTCCATTCCAGAATTGTCTGAACTTGTCATATCTAACAAAGGGTTTGGGAAGAAGTGTCATGTTGGGTACAAACCCAACGCGATAAATAAAGAATGAATAGGGAGGGCCACGAGTACGTGGCCTATCTCCCTTACATCTATCTTACAACAAAGAGGCAGCATGCCATCAGAGTCAACTGCAGCATCACCTGAAAGCTGTCCAGATCAACTGCGACAACAATGTCAAGCAACATCCAGTTGTGGATGCTTTGAATCGTCAATGAAAATTCATCATTTGTCTCAACTAGAAGACCCTTGTTGGCTCTGATGACAAGGATTGGTTATAATCTAACAAATATATGCAAATGAGGTACATACACTGCACCCTCTTTCCTCCACTTGAAATCTGGCCATTGACCACTGTCACCAGGAGTGTATGTCATGACATAGGTAGGACCCAATGCCTCAAGTGCAGACTTCCAAAAGAGAGAGGGCTTGACCACATTGTCACCTCCAAGCACATCAGTTGGAATTGCTTCTGCATGGTGTCCAGTTTCCTCATGACTTGCCCTCCTTTGGCACTGAAAGTGTAACCATGACACAGATTTGTTTGAACTGTTCACTTTGTACATCTTCTTCATCTGCACCCAGGGGCATCCCTCCAAGTTGGAAGTTGGTTTGCATGTTCATAACTCAGATGGGGGATTCAAGTGGTCAAATGCAGAACAGATGGTCCCACCTCATATTCCATTATTTTTTTCCATGCTCATTGTGTAGTCCTTTTCAGGATTGTAATCAATATGTCTCTGCTTGACATGCATCAAAGGTATATTGACAAGTACATCAACAGTGAAACACAGTGCTCCCCTTTTGGGGATTCAACATTATTACCTTTTGCCAATTCAGGTTGAACAGGGTCTTCACTCATTCAACTTTTCTCCTTATTTCGGAATCTGCTGTATGTAACCACCAAAATCACCACTGTGAAACCAATTGTTACACTACATGTCAAACTGTGTTAATGTCTCTAAGACCACATGGATCATCTCTCCCCATCTCCCACCTTCCCTGTGCCTCAAATGGACAAAAACAGGCACCTCTGGTCCCATTTTTGTAACATTGGTAAATGAAATGCTAAACAATTTGGCTAATATCAACAACAATTGGAGCCCTGAACTTTCCCTGGAGTAGAAATCGAGTCCCATCCCTGCTGGATTGAGGGCAGTAGAGGGTGTCCCCAGACAGGACTCGATCGCCATACCAGGCTTGCTGAGATCGAGTTGGTTGATAGTGCTTGGGGAATGCAACTTGTGCTCTGCCATCAAACCAAATTGCTGAGTCAGGATTGATCAATGGAGTTCCCCTTGCAACAGATGAATAGATGCTGGAGGGCACAAACCCCCCACCTGTGATGTTTGGTGAAAGGTCATAAAATGGGTGCTCAATCCAGGCCTCATCTTCTGACTCATGCCCCACATCAGCATTGGAGTGATGTGTATTGACTGTGTGGACTGCACCTGTGTTGCCTTCTGCCAATGAAAGGGTAGCTTGGGTGAAGGTAGGATTAGGGATAAGATAGGAGCAGGTTGGAGGGACAATGGGACAGATAATCCAAGAATCAAGTGTTGTTACATGATAAACTGCAATGCAATCACATGATACTGTTGACCAGGTAACAGCACAAGTACTATCAAAAGCACCAACATATTGTGCTCCTGGAGAGAACCCAAGCATCCGGCGGTGGGGAATGTGTAAGGGGGGCCTAAAGTTGGGGTTGGGGGGGCAAGCAAGAAGCTGGATGGGTGCCCCCAAAATGGATATGAGGGTCATGCTGTTATACCAGGGGTTGTCAAAATTCCGTGGTGCTCGTATGATGAACAATCCATTATCTGAAACAGTTGTTCCAGCAGGATAGGAACCAGTGGCAAGAGTGGCAAGCTCCACAGGGGTCATATCATGGGCAAGGACTGTGATGTTCCCCTGGTTATCCTCAGTAGCAACTCGGTGGCTACCATGGATAAATTCAATCCAGACTGGGATATTGGCAGAATTGGACTGCAATCGATAGACTGTACACTGATGATCAATATCAGCAACTTCAATTATGCCACTACCAAACCCAAGTGCAACATGGTGACCATCAGGGGAGAGTGCAGCACATGTCACAATGCCATTGCAAACATCAGGTTCATTGGATTCAGCTTCATAATTGATTATCTCCTTTCCCTCTTTGTCAACCTTCTTTGGAAGTTCACTCAACTTTGCCTGCATGACCTCTTGAGCCCTGAGCAAGTCCTCACATAGTGGGATGGTGTCACCAGATTTCCCATGAATGGAGAAGATCCGGACAGGATCAAAGAGATGTCCATATTGTTTGTAAATGAATGGGGTGAAAAGGGGCTTTGATCGATAGAATTCCCATGGTATCTCCGCAGCAATGGAGGCTTCCTGCTCTAAATCTCTTAGAAGTTGGACTGAATCATGATTCTGTCAAAAACAACATCATCATGCTAATCAGACAAGCATAGAATGAATATTTTATACTCACACCAAGTGCAAGTAATTCTTCAGGAAATAAATTAGGTTCAGGTTCTGGTTGACTTGGGGGGACCCTGGGGGGTCGGAATCGGTGGTGCAAGTGTACCCATGTTAACAGGGAGTTTTGCATAATGAAGAAATTAAACTCGTCCTGCAATTCATTGGACTCGTGTGAAAAAAGTTGCAAAGGGTCCAAGTGCTTGAATAAGTGTTCAATAACATAGTGGAAGCGGCTGCGATAATCCTCTTTTTTCTCCATAAATTCCATCCATTCCCCTTGTTCTCCTAAAGAAATGGGATTGGTGGGTATCCCAAACACATTTCGCTCACAACAATCATTGAATTGTCGAAGGAGCGGCAATCCAAGGAGATATCCATTCACATCATTGATGAAAAATACTTTGTCTTTCTCATCACCAATTGGTTCACCGGTTATGAATTCTCCTGCCGTTGCATGATAGAAGGTGATCTCCTTTGCATTCTCCAGGGGAAGATTTATGATCGAGCTGATTGGTTCCAATATCGCATAGATCTCATCCTTGCTGATCCCTAACATCTGCGACATGGAAGACACGGTCCTCAGCCCAGATGCCGTAAGAATTGCGGTGACTACTAAGCGATACATCTTGGATACATCTGGGGGGATTCCAGCTAAGTCTACCACATAGGCTTGCCGAAGGATTCGCAAGTATTCCTGGTTGAGGTCGGCAGGTGTATCAGTGACACTAAGGAAGGCGTTAAATGCCGACTGCAGGGTGCGACCACGCCGTGCCTGCCGGCAGACATCGCGAATTCGGATCGATGCAATAACGGGCAACCCACGACAAGCCCGGGAAAAAGCATTGAGTTCCCACTCCGTTGGCCTCCATGAAGAGTTGTCCCCAAGGCCATCGTCCACCATGCGGCAGACAATATAGAAATCTTCATTGTGCTCTATCTTGTCCACATCTTCACATGGTATGGCAAGCTCCTTAGTTTGAAGTTTAGACCAAGCCAATATGACTCCTTGCTCAGGACGACTACTAACTAGCACAGCAAATGCCGGTGGCAGCTTTTGAAGGGCAAGTACCAGCCCCATCAGGGACTCCAGTGTCTCCTGGTCGCCGCACTCATCGAGACCATCCAAAACGATGACGAAGCGGTCCTCACCCGAAGGGAATCTGTCCTTCAGGCCACGCATCGGCTCAATCATCAGAGTGTTCAGTTGTTTGTCCAAAGGAAAACCCTGAACCGAAACCAAAGCCAGTTGCCGAAGGAGCTTGACAAGCGAGAATTTGAAGTCCTCATTAAAGCGTGCCAGTTGGTGTGCAAGGGTAGAGGGGAACTGTTTGATGGAATCCAAACCCGATCCTGGCCGATTCCTATCCCAAAAGAACGATGCCGCTAGAGTACCCTTTGTCTCAAGAGCGGAAGCGACACTCTTACAAATCGCAGTCTTCCCCGTCCCAGGAGAACCCCGTAGCCACACGAATCGGTTCTTGGCTTCGCTCAGGTGCTCGAGGAGGGATTTTTGTATCTTGACCCGCGTGCCCGGAAGGCACTCTGATTTGCTCGTCACACAAATGTGCTCGGCCAGGGCTGGATTGAGTCTCGAAAGCACAGCTAGAAGAATCGGTGAGTAGGCAGTTCACAAGCGTGTACAGGCACGAACATTCAATCGACGATTGTTCGACACGAAGCAGAGTTAAAATCGATATTCTTAGCTATGGCGGACATTGTTAGTCGGGATGCAATTATCCGAACAATCCCGAAGCGTGCGGACCTGGAATCGGCGAGTAGCATCATTTAGGTAGCTCTTCATTTTGGTTATTTGCTGTGTTATATCGGGCGCTCGGATAATCTTCTCCATGACAAGTGTTTTCTGGACTGATTCAATATCCTCTAATTGTGTTTTCAAAGCCCTACGAAGAGAATGAGGGAATGTGAGCGAGAGGAAAACAAGATGCGTACCCATGGAATTCTTGCACTAAGGCGATAAGCTCAGGAGTGATTTCTTCCTTAGCCCACTCCTCGATGGGCTTAAGCACCGATTGTTGCGCCTGCTGAATCACATCACACAACTGGCCGAGTTCCTCGGTGTTGCCGCGGACATTCTACATGCATGCACCAAAGATGAGACCACGCTCTATATCAACAAAGCGATTCCCAAACCTCATAAATTTGAATCCAAGACAGAAGCATGCGTGGGATCTGATCAAGATTGGGGATGGGGACGAGCTTGAGAGCAGCGGCCGCAGTTTGGAGCAGAAATTTAGTGCCGTCGATGATCATATTCTTCCGATCGCTGTCGGATCGGACGCTCGCGTCGTTGTCGCCAACGAGTGCAGTAATAGGATAATTGGGCTGGGGTGTGCTTGATTGGGCGCGATTGGGATCGGGGCCGCGGCTTCTCTGGAAGATCCTGTCTCGAAAGCGCATCCGTTGGTTCATGGCATCACTCATTGAAGTGCCACCAGCAGAAAGGGCACCAGGATGTGATCTTATAAACCGATCATGATCCCCCTGAATCGTTCGGTCGTTTTCAGTCGCAGAAACAGTGATCTGGATGTTAGAAACATTCGGGGTTGGTGCCTGCGGCTGATCATTAGGCGGATCAGGGGCGTGCTGTGGCTTCGTCCTAGAGAAAAAGCGGTCTTTGGGCATGGTGCACTGGATAGCTGACGATCACAGATGGATTTGTTGAGGAGAGCGTTCAGTGTCAGGCCGCTCAGATATATGTATAGACCTGAGGCCGGGCTTTAGTGGAGGCAATAGATAAGACGACGTTGACTGCAAGCGAAGCTGAGTGGGGGTGATGATGATGATAAATCTATCTTAATACCCCGCGGCCTCGTGATGACGTGGCAGTGCGGCTATCCCGTCCTAACACCGGAGCGTACATGGGGAATTATCTATACATGGTGGTATTCTGGGTGGTGTATTCGGGTGTCAATGATCCTCGGGTTCTGTGGTGTCCATAGGTATTGTCGTGGTGATAAAAAATAAATAAGAAATGGAAAAAAAGAAGAGGTTCCGTCTGTCCCCTGCAAGTCCTGTTCTGCTTCGTCTATCCTGTGAGTCAATCGGGCGATGGCGGTCCTCGCGGTGTGTTTGTTGTCGTCGGTTTGTCGCCTGTCTTGGACTTTTTGATGAAATTGGCAAGCCTTTCTATGCCTTTCATCTTGCCCATGAGGATGTGGAATTGTCAGAATGTGGGCCCTCGTTTGTGTTGATTTACCGCATTGACATGCTCTATTCTCCGTTGTGATTCCAAATCGGTGGTAGTACTCGCCGATGTGAGCATGTCCTGTTCGGAACTGGATTACGCGGCTGAAGGTTTTTCTGTCGAGTTTTCTGAACCGTTTGGTGGGTCTAAGCTTCGGTGCGAGTTGGTTCGCTGCGTAGAAGCCCGATCTCGGGGGGTTCGGTGTGTTCGTCCATCGGTGAGTCCATGTTTCGGCCATCTCTCTCCTGCGCAGGCTCTCTATGTACATGAGTGATTTAAAGTTGGGTCGGGCTGGTCTAAGTCGTGCGCCTTCTTTTGCTAGCTGGTCGGCTCTCTCATTCCCCGGAATTCCAAGATGGCCTGGGCACCAGTGCAATGCGATTTTCGTCTCCTCAGAGTCTGTTAGGACTTTGCATATGGTATTCCTGAAGTCCCTGGCTAGTTCCTGGGCCTTGCGAGGTTTACCCTGAAAGACGCGTTGTAGTGCGCTAGTATTATCTGCGTATATGACGATGCGGGTGGGTTTTGTGGTGACGTTACCGGAGTCATCTAGGGTGCGTCTGATTCCATCCGCGGCTGTTTTCAGGCCCATCATCTCTGCGTTGTAGGCTTCAACGTGCTCACCCATTGCTCCTTTCTCCTCGAAGACAACTTTGCCGTGTGAGTATCCTACTGTGCCAAAGCCAGTTTTGATTCTGCCATCGTCTTTGTATCGGGATCCATCCGAGTAGATGAGGAGTGTGTTTGGGTCATCTTCACACTCTGCAACGAAGTTCATGTGGTCGTCAGTCCATTCCTGTTTGAATGAGTTTCCAGGGTCGTCTGGTGGGGTGAAGAGTTGGATGTCAGTGTCAGGGCACAGCCCTGACCCCACTCACCCTCAGACACCCTCACCCTTCTCCTAACCACCCTCTCTCCACATTTCCCCATTCCCCTTATCCTTCCCCCCACTGTTTCACATAATGACGCGCGCGCGCGAACCCGTTATGGAAAGTCGGCAGCAAGCGGGAACTGTATAGTTCCTAGGGTCCTTTTGTGTCGGCCTCACAGGGGGCTGAGAAGCTTACCCTTCTTCTCAGCTCATTCCCTGTGAAGGCTGAGGCCAGTCCCCTCAGCGACTTTGAGGAGTTAGCACCTGGGGAGAGTACCCCAGCTTCCACACTCGGCCTCGCCCTCCGGCCACTCCCAGCTGGGGTCCGGATCCTGACAGTCAGTGATGTCATGTGCAGATGTGTCCCATGGGCTTTCTGTCAGGGCATGCCCCGACATGCCCCACCTGACCCCCGCTCCGCACCATGCCTTCCTTCTTTCCTCTTTCTTTCTTCTCCCTTTCTTCTTTCTCTCTCTCTCTTACATGGACCACCTTTCCTGCTGTTCAATGTATCACCAGGGTGCATGCCCATTTCCCCTCCTGTATCTTACCATCCCTATATCGCCGTCATCGCTGCTGCACCCACCCTGCACCTGCAACGGACCCTCTCGGGATCTCCCATGGAGACACCCAGAGAGCCATGGCTGTGTGTGAGGGTGACATGGTGCACCCCACGTGATCGACCCCGCATGTATATAATAACAGCTGGAGTGGGAACCGAAGAAGTAGCCTTCTTCTCACATTCCCACTTCAGACTAAGTGGTTGGGGATGCTCACCCCATGATGGGATCGCCGCTACGCATAGCCACTATTCGTCCCACCGAGTCCCGCATGCCAGGACCTTGCCACTTTCGGAGCTGTCCCTGACACTTTCAAGGAGTGGCCTTATTCTTTCCATGCCTGGGATTATGTGTTGCATGATGCAGGTGATGCAGGTTGAGAAGCGCTTTCATGGGTCGGACTTGTATTTCTTCTGCAGGTTGAAGACTGGGAGAGGTGGGGGGGAAGTTGGAGTGGTGAGTCTTCTTTGGTGTGGGTTGAGTCTATTGATCAGCGGGTGGTCGTCGGGGATGTGGGCGAGTCTAGTGCCTCCATTTCCATTCTGTAATCTAGATAAATGTCGATGGGGGGAATGGAGGCCTCTATTTCCATCGTGGTGATGCTGGTTGTGCAGAAAGTGCCTGTTAGCATTCTCAGACATTTATTCTGTAGAATCGATAAAGTTCTGAGAATTAAGCCATGCTTTGATCACCAGAAGATGGGTAGGCCATATAAGACTATTGGGAGTACAGCACCTATGTACATCTGTGTCATGGCCCCACAAAGTCCCCACCCATCTACCATTTCCATCACTTAGCAGCACCAATAGTGGTTCCCGTCTACAGCCCCGTAGCGGCGCCTCCTTCTTTCTCCTGCCACCACTTGAGCTCCTCAGCCATTCGGCCGATACTGTTTATTCATTCGCTTAACTTACTAGCAGCTGGTGTTGTCGCCGCTGATCTGCTCCTTATTGACATTTGGTTTATTCCTTTATTGACACTTGGTTATTCCTTTATTGACATTTGATTTATTCGTATATTGACATTCTGATCCGCCACCATATTGGCACCTAGATTGTCGGGCCACCCACTCTGCCTCCCAACTTCGCTGTCCTCTGTCCCATTCATTTCTTCTGTTCCATTTCCCTGGTCCTCATCACTCTTTTAGTACTTGCCATCCCGCTCCCATCCCGCACCGGACCGACCGGCCCCTTCTCTGTTCCCCTTTCGTATTTATACTTGTAGTTTACTGTCGATGTACTTGAGTTCGAATATCGACTAGAATTCCCCCCCAAGTACTCTCATCTTAAGTTCGCCTCTCAGTTCCATCTCCGCTTAAGTCAACGTCGCCGCAAGGTACCTCCCGCTAACTTGAAATACGGGACAGTGTCAGGGACGCGTCCAGGGTAGAGGAGGCCCGGGTGAGACGCCCGACACTAGGAGCCTCGCGGGGTGTGGAGCGGGCGTGCGTACTGGCAGGCCCGGCTCAGGAGGCAGTCCCTGGCCACTTAGACTGAAGTGGAAAAGGGTGTTATTATTATTGGAAGGGAATACTATGTTACTTACCTGAAGTGGAAAAGGGTGAGAAGAAGGCTACTTCTTCGGTTCCCACTTCAGGTATGTTTATATACATGTGGCTTAGGTCACATGACAGGTGCCACGTCATCCTCGCATACAGCCGTAGTCACCCGGGTGTCCCCGTGGGGGATCCCGAGGGCGTTGAAAGAGGGCTAGCAGCTCTCTATGCCGACTAAGCTCGTGGGGCCAAACTCTCCTAAACTCTCTACTTTCTCTCTAAACTTCGCTTGACTCTCGATCCTTAAACTCCGTGTGGGTTCTCCGGGATTTCCGCAAGGTCCGGGCTCAGCGTCCACTACTCACTCGTTGTGAGCTAGACAGCTGCCCTTATTCCTACTGTTGGAATTCCACACACTCACACCCTCTCTAGCGCGTCCCAGCACCTTAGAGAATTTGGGGGAGGGGAGAACTTCTTTTCCAGAATCCGGTATGTACAGGATTATATCTAATAATTATTTTTAGAAAGAATAGATGGGGAATATTGGTACCATATGGCACCTGGGTACCTTATTAGGCGAAATAATAAAAAAGGGTAACAGTAACAATAAAAGAATATCAATCAATAACTGAAATGATGGCAAAATATGAAAATATATGAAAATAAGCGATTTCTCAATGGATTTGCGGAATTAAGAGCCTAAATTGGAAATGTAGCCGGAGATAACTCTCACACAGCCAATAAGCATTTTTACCAATTTATTAGACGCCGTGGGAACGAGTGAGGCTGGAATCCTGGGTTGCCGCTTGAGATTCCCACGCCCGCACATGCCCGTGACCTGCTGTGCCTAACTTCTCCAACACGGAACTCCGTCAAATATCCACCGATTGGGACGTTCTTGGTATCGTCAGAATTGTATGAATTAGGACTATTTTTGGATACCAAATTTGTACCGAGTCGTCGCGTGAATGAAAGTTGTTTTCTGATCGTGGAAGCGGGTATCCGAGCCGGCTCTGCGCGTGGGCGATTATCCCGCCTACAGCGTCCGCTGTGAACGCGCGAGCTGGACATAGTGGGGGTCGCCCGAGGCGCCCGGGCTGGGCGTGTCGTGAGCGCGCTGCAGGTGGGTCAATGGTACATTGATACAAGGAAAGGTCGTCCGTGTAGAATAAGAGAAAATAAAGAGAAGGTGAGATAAGTAAAGAGAGAGTGGAATGGAGAAAGAAAGAAAGAAGAAGGGGGGGAGGAGGTAGGGGAAGACTGGGTGGCGGGGTACCGGGTGAAGTGGGGCCGGGTGGGGCCGGGTCAGGCGGGTGTGCCCTGACAGACAGCCTAGAATGCGTGGCACAACGCTCCAGCCAAGTCGTTGAAGCCGAAGTCCCAACCACCACGACACCTTGCAACAGAGTAGCTCATTAGCTAAGTGTCCACTCACACCGCTGTACTCCACTCCGCTTCCTGCAAATACATTGAATACAGTTTCTGACAATCTGGCAGAGATGTGTTTGGTGTATGCCTCTCTCGGAGTTTCCTAACATCCTTAGTGCATGTGCTGCACCTGAAGCTTTCACGGCTGTCTTTTTTATGTGCTCCGTGAACTTGAGGTGTGGGTCGAACCAGATACCTAAGTATCTCATAAGGTTGGTGTCAGGGACCAACCCGGGGTCGAGAGTGTCTGGGTATATCACCTGGGGCTGAGGGCCCGGTAGGGTGTGACGCAGGCGTGCATAACAACAGGCCCGAAGCAGACAAGGGTCCCTGGCCACTTAGGCTAAAGTGGGAAGTGTGAGAAGAAGGTTGCTTCTCAGTTCCCACTTAGGCTGTTTATATACATGTAGTTAAGGCCACATCATCTATGCTGAAGGAGAGAACGAAGGAAGGTCAGTTGGGAGGTTCAAACGAGACCACCACCAAGCTGTTCCCTGGTTCTTTAGTTAGGATGGGGAAGTGTACTAGTAATATTTGTTATAATTATAGTACCAATCCGAGTGTTTTGGCTAATTCTATTTTTATGGGTTAGTCTAAAGTTTCTGTCAGAGACCAGGTTCGAGACGAAGGAAAGTCTCCGTGGCGGAGGGCTTCGGCCTCAGCGACTTATGCCAAGAGCGCTGTGCCTAGTAACACGTCCGTGCCCTAACTTACTAACTGGCAACCAGAACTGAAGGGGGGTAACTCTAGTCGATTTTATTACTGAAGTGTAACCTATGTAATTAGCTGACTGAATATTACCGACAAGTCGGGTCGCAGGGTTAACGGAAAGGCGGGCGATAACCCAGAAACGGAAAGGAGGGATAGGCCTGAAGGTGGGCTCTGCAGGGCAGGCGAGTGTATAGCCCAGCGGAGGCGGGAGTGCGCTAGCGGACGTCAGAGCTGTCCGGAAGTCTTCGGGGCTCCGTACTTAGGGAGGCGTAGGTAATAAATTGAAAGGAGGGGGTGGTGACCATTGAGGGGTACCGAGAGGATTGTGGAATATGGGAGCTCCAAGGTTAGTAAAGAAGGAGCGGAGGTAGACCGGAGGGATCGGAGGGACTGGAAGTCGATGGCCGGGAATGGATATGACAGTTTCTGGGAATTGACTTACAGATAAACCGAGCCCTGCGGAGCTGTTCCTTTATTGAAATTTCTTAATTTGTCTAGGTGTATTTCTGTGTAGTGTTGTTTAATTTGGAATTTAACTTGAATTAAATCTTCTACTTGGTGAAGTTTCAAAGATTCTACTCAGTTAATAAATTTAGATTGTGTCTGGAGTGTCCCTTGAGTTTGTTTTATTTTTGTCTTATGTTATTGCTTGTTTTAACAGTAGCAAAATAACTGTTTTGTGTTTACACTTTGAAATCTGGAGTGTTAACCAGCTCTCCTGTTGAAATATCTACTTAATATTTATCTCCTTAATTGCTGCCTTTTACTACAGTGGCAATCTTAACTGTATATCACTTTTTTGCGCTGGAGTGACAACCAGAAATGCTTGAGAAAAATAATACTCTATTTTCTTACTTCTCTGAGGGGGGCGAAAAGTCGCAGAAAGGGTCTCCCTTTTATACTCCTTGGGTCGCCTTCCTTTTTCATGCTCTACCTCGTATTTACAGGATTTATTTACAGTGTATTTTTCTCAAACTGAATAAAAAATGAAATTTTCACGCTATAGTTCTACTGCACTCTGCTGCGCTGAACTGCAGCTCTACTGTGGTCAGACTGCACCTAGAATCCTTATTGTCCCTCCTTGCCTAAACTATTTTAATGGTTAGTTAGAATTTGACTGCGCTGCATTTGTCGCGGTTTCCTATTTCAAATTCCTCATATTTACCATTAAATTTGCTATGACTTGGTGATTCTGAATTCAAACTTCGCATTACTATGCATACAGCTGCGCTGAGACCTTCAGCTGATTTATTCCATTTTTATCCAGCAACATTTAGTTAAAATGAGACTTGAAATGGTAAATGAGTGAATCATTCAGGTTTAGAACTGAAAGGAAAAGTTGCTAGTAGTCAATAATTACTCAAACGAATGTATTATAGCTCTCCTCTTCATTAGAATATCGTTCCCTAAAATTCCCACCATGGTCCATCGTAGTTTAGTGGTTTTTGTGGATTTTGTTCATCTCCCCTGATTCCCCTTTGTATTATCACATCCTAATCCTCCATATGTATTGTTCGTTGTTATAGTAGGTCGTCCTCGAAGATATCATATTTTTATGTATTTTATTTAGGGCTCTGGACCTCTTGAAGCTGTCTTCCCGCGCATTTTCAGGTTTCTAACTTCATGTCCTTGTATCTCATTCATTTCTGGATGGTTTTTCACGTTCTTGGTATTATAAATTTTCATTTATTCCCACCTTTCCAATGGTACTAAAGTTGTGTTCTATTTCCTGGTATTCGTCGAGTTAGCAAAAGTTCACATGCACATTTGGTAATCACATGCGTCATTCCCGTAGTCATTTGTATGCGGGTGCCGTTTCTGTTTAATTGTTTGGGATTTATGGTATGTGCGGGTGTTTGTATCCTTTATATGGGCTTCCGTGATTTATTTCAGATTTTTCCCTCATGATCTAAGGTTGTTTTGCACTTTCCGTGCTTTGCTTTGGCCAGGCTCTTCCTTATTTGGATGGAAATTGGTCTTTGCAATCTGCCAAAGTGCGGATCTCGGTTCCGACAGCTGGTTCCCTTTGCATTGCCACCCTCACGTGTCATTAAACATGATGCGGATTTCTATATTCCCATCATTGGTATAACTTCACAACGGCTGGACCGTTTGGGCTGAAAATTTGCATAACTATAGTTCCCTATTTTTCATAATTTCCGTGTAAATTTCGTTGTATGTTTTAATTATGGATCCTTCGTAAACATCGTCTTTTCCCTGAGTCCGGACTTTTGATGTCGCTATTCCCTTTATTGGATATCTCATTAATGCGTGATCGTTTTATTATGAAAATTTGGGTGGAATTAGATCCCTTCCTTTCTAATGGGCTATCAAGCTCGTCTCGGTCGTTACTGGTTGTTCTTTGCGCTTGCTTTTTAAATGTTGTCCTCATTTTCCGGGAGTTTTAGTCATATCTCCGTCATTTATGGGTAGTTTTCCCTGTAATTACTTTCATTGGGTCCGTTTGGGGGACATCTACATTTCCTATTATAAACACGACTTTGAATTTTGCATTAGTTCCTGAGGAATCCTTGTTCTGTGGTACTTCCATCCTCGGCTATGTGTGTGGATGTGGGAAAGTAGTTTCCGTGGAGGTTCTCTGGCTGTTTTTATAGTCAAATCTTGGTTGATTGTCCTAATTCTTGGTTTAATATTTGCTATAAATTCCCCCGAGAATTCTGTCTCGTTGATGCTAAGCTTGAAGTACTTTTGCTAATTTTCTTTCTTCCATTTTATTGTATGTAATCGTAATAATTTGTAAAATCTCGTCAAAATTCATTAAAATTCAGGTCCTTCTATTTTCTCATATCTACTTATCGTATGGGGTTTTGTGATTTATCTGGCATATTTCCATAATGGGTTTCCATAGTGTGACCATTATTTCTCCTACAACGCGCACAGCCACGTCCGTCCGGGTATCTCCGCAAGAGATCCCAGGAGCGCCTGGTGTGCGGGAGGTCACCTGGCAGGTCCGGGCATGTTGTACTGCAGCCAGGCCAATGGTACACTGATAGGAGGGAAGTCATCTGTATAATAAGTAAGGAAAGAAAGAAAAGAGAAAGGAGAAAGAAAGAGAGGAAGAGAAAAGGGAGGAGGAAGTCAGGAAGGAGTGGGTAGTGGGGAACTGGGTCAGGTGGGTGACAGGGGACCGGGTCAGCTGGGGCCGGGTCAGGTGGGTGTGCCCTGACAGTTGGATGGTGGATTGTTCTGGTTGCGCCTTCTTCGTTTGAGGGGATAGTGACTGATGGGCCCGGACCTGCATTTCTGCCGGTCTTGGTTTTGGTGAAGTGCATAAGTTCGTTCTTCACCTGGTCGGTCTTTAGTCCTCTCTGCTTTAACCAGTTGTGTGCTGCGACAAACGCCAGCTGGATCACCTTTGTCGCTTCCACTCTAGATGGGTGTCACGACCGACAAATCCCAGGGCTCCGTCAGCAGCGAATCAATGCCGATAGGCGAATCTGCCGACCCGAAACCCATCCTAACCAGCCCCCAACCCCATGTCTGGCCCCCCTGCCCTACTGCGTGAGACTTGGCCAATAATCAGAACCTAGACCCTGCCGGTATTCCGACCTTACCTCCAGTTCCTGAGCCCTTGGCGCTCCTGGCATTCAGTCATGCCTGCCTTGTCTCCACCTGAACCACACTCATCGCTTCTCGCTATGTGGCCACAGCCATGCCCCGCTTCCGTGCATTCCGCACCCTCTGCCCATCTCTGCACCTTCTGGCCACTTCTGGTTGCCCTTGACACCTCTGGTCAGGTCAACACTCCCACTCCCCTCTGTACCTCTGTTGGCCTTCATGCTGCCTTTGTGTGACAGTGCTGGCAGATCAACCTCTGTTCACGGACTTGTGTCGGCACCGCACCGACCCCGCTTATTTGTGGACTTGTATTGGCGCTGCACGCTGACCTCCACTTTTCCTCTGGCCATTTGTCACTTGGCAGCTTATCATTCATTCCTTGCCGAGTGCCATTTATTGTTTGCTTCCCTGCCAATATCGGCATTTGATCCCCTCTTTATTGGCACTAGGTTATTGATCTCATTCAGTTATTCATCAATAACCCTTGCCACTTATTGTTTATTGATCTGTTCCTTGTTTCCAGTTCCCGGGCTCTTGTCCTTATTTAGTTTGACAATCCCCACTTATCTCCGCACCGGACCGCGCCGGACTGACTGGCCTTTCTATATTCCCTCTTGCCTATTTATATACCTTGTAAATACTTTTGGGGACCTCAGTCTGAAATCAACTAGAGTACCCCCCCTGTCTGGTCTGAGTCTCTCCTTCTGCAAAGGGGGCTTCCCCCCTCTGAGTCCGTGCTCACGGAGTCCACGCTCCTCCTACAGGTCCGCTCCACCCACAAGTCTGATTTGAAGTCCGCTGTAAGTGTCAGTTTGTAAATACAGGATCTCCCCCAAACGTCAAGCTCAGGGCACAGCGCTCCACCTGAGTCGCTGAGGCTGCGATCCCACTCTGCTAACCTTGAACAGCGCTTCCGGATGCGCCGCATATTTCCGCCCGCATATCCGCGCGTGCGCACTCCAACAGACCTCTGCCACAATCTCTGACACCGACAATATCCCAGCCTCTGACAAAATCCAGTCTCTGACAATGGGGCTGACACTGCCAGTGAGCCATCATCTACATAAAGCATTAGTGGTGATGGTTTTATTATGCCTTTGTTGTATTGTGGGCTTAACTCTGGGTCTCCTTCTATTTTCTTTGTGGTTTCCTCGGTTATAGCCTTGCACATTGGGGAAGTGAAATAGGCCGCAAGGATTGGGATACACATGAACCCTGGGGGACACCTGTTGTTATGGGTTTGAGCTTATCGCATTTGCCATCAAGGCAGATTGCTGCTTTCCTCTCCGATAGGAAGCTGTGTGTCCATCTCACGATGGGGGTGGGGATATGTAGTTTCCTCATCGTGTCTAGCAGGTGCATGTGTGGGATGAAGTCGAAAAAGCCGGTGATGTCGAAGGTGAGCATTGACACCACTTTGTTGTGGTTCCATGTGGCTTCTATGTCGTGTGTGATGGTGAGCAGGGCGTCCTGTGCTGATCTGCCTGGTAGTCCTCCGTACTGGGTGTTTGGGAAGAGTTGGTGTTTTGCCACTAAGAAGGCCAGTCTCTGTGCTTGGATCCTCTCTAGCACTTTTCCTGACACTTCCAACAGTTGGATTAGTCTGTAGGATCGGGGGAGTGAGTAGTCTCTGCCTGGTTTCTGCAGTGCTACCGGGATGGATGTTCTCCATGCTTTAGGGTAGTAACCCAAGTCGGCACAGAGTCTCAGTAGGTGGAAGATTTCATCTTCCATTATGTCCCAGGCCCATCTCCATGCACAGCCCATCAGGCCTGAGATACCTGGGGCATTTAGTTGGGCAGCAGTGAATATGGAGTTGCGGACTTTGCCCTTTGTCATGCTTACATATTCCATGTCATCATTGCGCGGGGTCAGGTTGATACTTGGGGAGTGTGGTAGTGATTGTCAGAGACCAGGTTGAGACGAAGGAAAGTCTCCGTGGTGGAGGGCTTCGGCCTCAGCGACTTATGCCAAGAGCGCTGTGCCAAGTAACATGTCCATGCCCTAACTTACTAACTGGCAACCAGAACTGAAAGGGGGTAAACTCTAGTCGATTTTATTACTGAAGTGTAACCTATGTACAAGTTGGATATATATGGTTACAGCGGAGATGGGTCCGCAAATGGCGGAGCCGAACGGAGTGGAGCTAACAGGGTTAAACATTAGCCGACTGAATATTACCGATGAGTCGGGTTGTGGGGTTAACGGAAAGGCAGGTGATAACCCAGAAACGGAAAGGAGGGATAGGCCCGAAGGCGGGCTCTGCAGGGCAGGCGAGTGTATTGCCCAACGGAGGCGGGAGTGCGCTAGCAGACGTCGGAGCTGTCCGGAAGTCTTTGGGGCTCTGTACTTAGGGAGGCGTAGGTAATAAATTGAAAGGAGGGGTGGTGACCATCGAGGGGTACTGAGGGGATTGCAGAATACGGAAGCTCCGAGGTTAGTGGAGAAGGAGTGGAGGTAGACCGGAGGGATCGGAGGTACTGGAAGTCGTTGGCCGGGGATGGATATGACAGTGATGGTGGTTGGGGGAAGAGGTTTTCACGGAGTATGTTACATTTTTCTTTATGGCTGACTGCAAGTTGGTCTGTTCTGTTTAGGATGGGGGGTGAAATGTATGTTCTTTGGCTTTTTTTCCACTTGCAGAAGTCCCACAGGTTGCCATGATTGGCTTCCTCTGTGAGTTTGTGGTAGTGAGCCTGTTTGGCTTTCCTGATCTGTGTGTGAATGTCCTTGTGTAGGTGTTTTACTTTTTCCGTGAGGTATAGTGATGGGTGGTTGAAGTCTTTCACCCATCCTTTTAGGGATTCTCTCGTCTGTCTCAGTTTGCAGTATGACTTAGATAGGTCCTCATTCCACCATGGTTTAGATGCCTTGCTTGGGCGTCTGTGAGGTACGAATCTTTTGGCTGCTTTTTCCACCATTTTGTGGATCAGGGCAGTGGCTTCCTCTAGTGACTTGGGTGACGCTGTGTGTTGGTCTGCATTGAGTAATTTGCCCTTCAGGCTTTCGATCTTTTGGGCATTGTGGGCTAACTCTTCTGTGAGTACCTTTGTGAACTCTTCTTTACTGGCATGTTTCCAGTTTAGTTTGGTTTCACATGGGTTTATGACCTGTTCTCTGGGTGGGCCCAGTTGGAAGATTGTGGCATGGTGGTCCAATAGACAACCAATTTCCGTGTCGATATAGTGACCGGAGATGGCCCCAGCTCTGTTGGCTGTGGCATTGGAAACAGTAAGGTCAATCACTGATGTGTGGCCGTTGTTGTCTTCCTGTGTTGGTACAAATGGTTTGTTGCATAGGGTGAACACGCCCCCTTCGAGCCATTCAATAGTTTCCAAGGTTCTTTGGCACAGTGTTTCGATCCGGTTGTCCCAGTCTGGATGGCAGATATTCCAGTCATCCGTGAGGATGGTTGGAATGTCCGTGTCCAACGTGGTCTCTGCCAGTCTTTCCACCATGTATTCTTTTCTCTGATTTGCTGTGAGCGTTTTTTGTTGTAAATATTTATGAGTCTAACTGGTTGTTGCATAGAGCCGTTCCTTTTTACATCTAGGACCATCTAGTCGAGGTCTGATGCTATGTCATTCCTCAAAGTTAGTTCTATGTTAGCATCTTTCTGGTAGTACGCTATTGTTCTGGATCTGTCACCTTCAGCGATAGGTTGTTTGGGTAGTATGGTTTGCCACCCGTTGAGGGCGACTGAAATGTACAGTAAGTGTTGTTCACTTTGTGCCACCAGGGCTCCTGGACTAAGAAGATGTCAATGGCTGGTTTGTTGCAGTTAGCTATGTTGTGCATCACGGCTTGTGTGGCCGCATTTGAGTGGTTGACGTTTAGACTGCACACCGTCAGTGTGGTTGCTATTTTGGTTTGTTGATTCATTGAGTTTGCCCTTGGAGTTGGCTCAACAGTTCGATTACCATACTATCATCAGTTGGTTTTGGTTTTGCGTTGTAATGGGGATTTGCCGGTGCACCCTAAACGAGCCAAATCCCGTGATTCTACTACCCTCAGCAAGCACCTCACATCCATCACATGTAACCCATATCCACTCACACTCCTTACACACATTTCCTATTTTTCCTAACTTTTCTGATTCCATTTCTGGTGTCTAGAGGCCGATGTTTCCATTTTCTTACTGTCATGTGATATTCTTTCCTATTTTGTCTATCGGACTCTTCCGTGACCCACTGTATAGTTTGGTAGAGAGTTATCAGCACCACTCTAGAGGACCAATATACCCCACTTCAGACCTGAGATCCTTATCCCCCCCTCTTTCCTGTTGTGAGTCTAGTTGGATAGACCCATTACAGCGTGGGGGATCTTTATTGGTGGGATTGGAGCTACTCCCCCCCTGGCTCTTGCACTGATCATTTTGGCGGCCGAGGCCTTTTGGGCCTCGGGTGGTTGCTATTGACTCAGTATTTTGCTCAGGTCTTGGTCCAAGAGACCAAAGTCTGGGGGGTCATCTGGTGTGGTTTGGGCAGGGACTGTTTTTTGCTTACCTTTCCCTTTCTTCTTTGCCAGTTGTTCAGTTGGCAGGGTGTGTTTTGGCATTGGCATGTTTTTCGGTGCTAGGGGTAGTCCCATGCGACCTCTCCTGGCTCTGCAGTCCTTGTGTGAACTTTCGTGTTCCCCTTTGCAATTGACGCAGTGGTGTTCGGCATTCTCGGGGTGAGACTAGTTTTGTGGTCTTTCGTCCACATTTCAGGCACCTTGTCTGGTTGCAGTTGGCCATGCGGTGGGCAGGCATACTGCACTTGCTGCATGCATATACCTGTACACGGTCCTCGTAGGGTATGATTGTGCATCTGGTGTTAAAAAGGAAGACCGACTTCAGACTCAGCAACGTGTCCCTGTCTTTTTTGTTAGAAAGGTCAACTACGATGGATGCAAAGTTCTTAGTGCAAATTGTTTCCTCTGTACCAAGCCACTTTGGTGGTCTCCAGTACTTCAGGTCTTTGTACTGTGGTATGTAGGTGCACAGTTCTTCATGGACCATTCTGGGTGTTATCGGTTTGTTGTTGCTATGGGTGGGAATCTTGTTGATCTTTACATGGTAGTGCTCCTGGTCAGGTAGGGCCGAGATTACTTCATGTTGGGTAATGGCAGCTGCCATCTCATGGCCGTAGGCGATGAGGTCTGAGGCTTTGCACATTGGGGCAGTAGTTATCTTGATGTTTCCTGCTAACGAGTATCCTACAGCCATTACTCTTAGATAGTGGGGTGCGTTTTTCTTTTCCAGAATGTCGTTGATCTTCTTTCTTGTTTCAATGCCATTCGGTTGGTCATCTGGTTTGATCGGAGGTCTCACTTGGATGATGAGGCATCTCGGGTCAGCTGCAGGACCGTTGCCGGTGTCATTCGACAGTGCGTTGAGCCAGTTGGCAGCTGAGGTCATATTTGATCTGGGTGGTGGTGGGGTCTTAGCCGCCACATGTGCCCAAGTTGTGTTGGGGGTTGACATGGGGGCAGCAATGGTCACTGGGTCTCTGTGTGGGGGGGGTATACTGTACGGTATGGCCTATTTCTAGACACTGAATCCTTTCGGTCAGTTCTGTGAGTTTGGCATTGACCATGTTAAAATTGTCAGATTGGGACTCACCGGTGTCTGGCTTTTTGTTATCAGTGTCTAACTCCGATAGCGTGTTCATCCAGCTTTTAAGATAGTGTAAGTGGTGCCATAGGCCCATTTTTCTGGCTTCCATCAGTCTGTCGAGGGTGTCTTTCATGCTTTCGGTGATGTTGTCGATGCAACCGTAGTTGTCATCTGTGAGGTCTGCTCTGTGCCACAAGGGGGTGGCCTGCATTTCTTCATCCATTGGGCCATGTAAGGACATCTGGAGAGTATACAGGTCTGTCCATCTGGGGGTCAAATGGGTCTGTGGGTTGTTGGTAATGGGTTGTCCTCCTAGGTCCAAATTTTGATGTTCAGCCATGGTGGCAGTTGGGGGGTAAGTTGGTGGTTAGCAGGGAGTATAGGAAGGTGTGTGTGTGTGTGTGTTTTTAACAAGACAACGTTAACTGTTAGAACTGGGCAGATTCGGACGACTCCGGAGTGGAATCGGAGACTTAGCATGGAAGGACCTTGGCCTCAGCGACTCAAGCGGAGCGCTGTGCCATTGCTGGTTGTCCTAGGGGTCCCTAATTTCGGATCTAGCAGAGGGGAAGTCTCTTGGGGGGAATTCAGGTCGATTTCGGACTGAGGTTACAAGTTACTATGTACATTGTATATAAGGAGGGGTCCGGAATCAAAAGGAGTGAGGGTACTCCGAAAGGAGACAAAGGGAGCTGGAAAGAGGAACAACACCGAGGGTCAAGGGTTTGACTCAATGGTGTTTCCCAAAGGAGGAGTGAAGGGCCAAGGCCCAAGGAGGAAGGAAGGAGGTTGGGAGTGGGGAATGGCTAGCTGACTGAATAGAAAGGAAGCAGCAGCCCAAATAGGAATGAGGGAGAATAGCGGAATTGAATGGAGCAATGCAATAGTTGCAAGGTCCGATGTAAGTCCGGAAAGTCCGAACTCGGAAGCTAAACTCCGGAATATTGGCAAACGTAATTAAATGGAATGAGCTAACCAATACAATGGATATAAGCGGAGGTGGGGTCAAAGTCCGAGGTCGGAGCTAAGACCGGAGGTTCCGGAAACGGAGATGCAAACAGGATTCCGGAGCGGAGGCCCGGAGTTGGGAGCATAGGTGTTGCATACTCATCTGGAAGGTGTCAAGGTTGGGGTCGGGCCCGGAATGTTCCGGAGTCGGACCGAAGGGTGTATCAGAGCCGGAGGTGGGATAACCTCTTGGGAGTTGGCAAGGAGGAGGTGACAGAAGGGAAGTAGGACTCTGGAACTCAGGTTCGGAGTTCCGGGAGCCTGGAGCGGAGGTCGGGATTGTATGGAGATGACAGTTGTCACTCCAGCATGAAAAAGTGATATACAGTTAAGATTGCCACTGTAGTAAAAGGCAGCAATTAAGTGTCAGGGCACACCCGCCTGACCCGAGCCCACCCAGGTCCACCCAGCCACACCTCACCCGCTACCCCGCTCCCCATCCTCTCCTTCCCTCCTCCCTCTTTCCCTCTTTCTTTCTTCTCTCTCTTTTCCCTTTTCTTTATTTCATTCTCCCATCATTTCCCTCCTGTTTATTCCTCCTATTTACGTGGACCACTTTCCTTTGCATCAATGTACCATTGACCCACCCAACCCAGGCTCCCTGGACGGCTCCCCACTGTGCCTAGCACGCGCGCCTGCACCGGATGCCCTCGGGATCCCCCACGGGGACACCCGGATGGCTGCGGCTGTCTCCGAGGGTGACGTGGCATCTGTCATGTGACTCAAGCCGCATGTACATAAATGTACTTGAAGTGGGAACCGAAGAAGTAACCTTCTTCTCACCTTTTCCACTTCAGGTAAGTTAGTGTAGTTTCCCTTTTCAATAACAATTCACCTTTTCCACTTCAGTCTGAGTGGCCAGGGACAGCTGTCCCCCATCGGGCCTGCCAGCACACACGCCTGATCCAACCCCTGCGAGGTCTTCAGCGCCAGGCGCTATACCCGGGCCCCCTCGATCCCGGATGCGTCCCTGACAGCAGAAGAAGGTTTCAACTTCATCCCTTCCACCTCTCCCCCTCCCCTGCCATGGTGACAGAAGAGCAATATGACAAACTGCTAGCCCGGTTTCAAGAGCTGCAGGCTATTGTCGAGAGCCACGCCCTGAACCAACCTGCGCCTGCGCCCGCCCCCTGCCTGCACCTGTGCCTACGCCTGTGGCTGCACCCAGACCCAAAGGGCCCAAAGTCGCCCCTCCCACCCCCTTCTCGGGAGCCAGTGAGGATCTCGACCGCTTCAAAGCCGAATGTGGGATCTACTTCCACGTCCGGGCGGCCGAGTTCCCTAGCACCCTCTCACAGATCCTTTCATGTTATCATACATGAAAGGAGGGACCGCAGGAGCATGGGCCACGCAACGAACCATCGCGCTGCTGACGGCCGGTTCCCCCGCACTCACCATGGACGAGTTCAACACGGAACTCGATGACATGTTCCAAGACCCTGTCAGGGACTCGTCCGGGGTCGAGGGGGTCCGGGTATAGCGTCCGGGACCGAGAGCCTGGCGGGGGGCGGATCGGGCGTGCGTACTGACAGGCCCGATGTGGGACAGTGGTCCCTGGCCACTTAGACTGAAGTGGAAAGTTGTTATTATTATTAAAGGAGAAATATTGTACTACTTACCTGAAGTGGAAAGTTGAGAAGAAGGCTACTTCTTCGGTTCCCACTTCAGGTTCGTTTATATACATGCGGCTTGGATCACATGACGGATGCCACGTCACCCTCGCACACAGCCATAACCACCCGGGTGTCTCCATGGGAGATCCCGAGGGTATCCGGTGCAGGCGCACGTGCTGGGCACAGCGGGAAGTCGCCCGAGGTGCCCGGCCCGGGTACATGGTGGGCGCGCTGCAGATGGGTCAGTTGTACATTGATACAGAGAAAGTCGTCCATGTAGAATAAAGAGAGAATAAAGGAGAAGTAAGATAAGGAGAAACTGAGGAGGGGAGGATGAGGGGAAGAAGGGAAAGGGGGAGGAGGTAAGGAAGGGTGGACCGGCGGGGTACCGGGTCAGGTTGGGCCGGGTGGAGCCGGGTCAGGCGGGTGTGCCCTGACAGACCCGAACCGGGAAGCCACAGCCCAGCAGAAGTTGGTGAACATCCGACAGGGGAGTGACTCCGTGGATAAAGTCATCCAGGAGTTCGAGATACTGGGACCTGCCTCACGGTTGGGGGATGTCGGGCTAGTTGACCGCTTCAAGCAAGCAATTAACGCCCGACTCCACGAAAGTATCTACTGCCTCCACCCTATGCCCACCACTTGGGCCAAGTGGAAACGCGAAGCCACTCTCCTCAACAACCAGTGGAGACGCTTCCAAGCAACCCAACCTCGTGCTATCCCACCCAGACCCCCACTTCCACTCGGACGACCCCTGCCCACTACAACCCCTCTCTTGCACACCCTGCGCCCACACCCCCATGACCCTCACCTGTGCCTCCACCCCCGACTCCGGCAGCCCGCCCCACGAGTGGGACAGGCCCCCAACCAATGGACCTCAATCGCTCGAGAGTCGACCAAAGGTGGAACGGACTCTGTTACAACTGTAACGCCCCAGGACACGTCGCGCGGGACTGCCCCCATCCCAAGGTCCACCAGGTACGATGTCTCCACCCCGAGGACCTTCAAGTGCTGATGGAGGGACTGAGAAGGCAGTTAACTGAGGAACCAGAGACAGAGGAGAAAGGGCCAGAGGCAGGACCCCAAGGGGATTTTCAGGAAGGCGACCGGTGAGGGATGCGTCCCGGCTGCCCGTAGTGGATAACCCATGTAAATACCGCAGTATGCGCAAGCCAGCGCCAATGCCAAAATTCCACCAAGTTATCACGAAGAAAAAGAGGAAAATCGCATCCTCAGCACACAGAAGTGAGAAAGACCCAGAGGTAGCACCCGAAGTGGCAGTAGCCCCGCCCGCTATTTACATCCTCTCCAAACAATCCCTCAGGTCGCTTAACCTCACCGTGAAGCTGACTACCCTGACCTCCCTGGCCTCTGTGTCTGTGTCTGCCCTCCTGGACTCGGGAGCCACTGGGAACTTCGTGAGCCCCGAGTTCGTCCGGAAGCACAAGCTTGAAATGACCCCGCTCCCGCAGCCCATTCCCATCCACAATGTTGATGGGACCCCGAACAAAAATGGAGCTATAACTGAAGAACTAGAGGCTCTCTTGACGTTCGGACGGCACACAGAGCGAGCCCGTTTCACTGTTGCGAACCTCGGGTGGCAATCCCTCATCATAGGGCACTCGTGGCTGCTCCACCACAACCCGGAAGTGGATTGGGCACGACAGAAAGTCACCATGTCCCGCTGTCTGTCGTCCTGCCAGCTACCACGGGCGTTAGACGATCAGAACCCTGAGCTGGAGCCTGAGGATGGGATCTACATGGCAATCATCCCCCCAGGATGGGGCCACGACCTGAGGGCAACCACGACACCCTCCCAGCAGATGGCCCAGGAAGCTCGCGAGCCGGACACAGAACCCGCATCGTTCGAAGAGCTGGTACCAGTCCACTACCAAGACTTCCGGGACATGTTCTCGAAGGAAGCCTTTGACCGACTGCCCCCCCAGAAGCCCTGGGACCATGCCATAGACCTGGTGCCGGACACTAAGTTGCCCCGAGGAAAGACCTTCCCCCTCTCCCGCCCGGAGCAGAAGGAGCTGGACGAGTTCCTACGCAAGAACTTACAGAACGGACGCATCTGACCATCCAAGTCCCCAATGGGGGCCCCAGTCTTCTTCGTCAAGAAGAAGGACGGGTCGCTGTGCCTGGTCCAGGACTACCGGAAGTTGAACGAGATCACTGTGAAGAACTCGTACCCCCTCCCACTCATCTCGGACGTCCTCGCCTGCCTCCGCAAAGCTAAGTACTTCTCAGCCCTGGATCTCCACTGGGGGTTCAACAACGTCCGGATCAAGGATGGGGATGAGTGGAAGGCAGCATTTGCAACCAACCGAGGGCTGTTCGAGCCCATGGTGATGTTCTTTGGCCTGTGCAACTCCCCCGCAACCTTCCAGACGATGATGAACGACATCCTCCGGGACTTCATCGACCAAGAGGTTGTCATCTGCTACATGGATGACATCCTCATCTTCACTGCCACCCTAGAAGAGCACCGGAAGGTCGTCCGGGAGGTCCTGGAGACGTTGCGGAGGAGGAAACTCTTTCTAAAGCCCAAGAAGTGCAAGTTTGAGCGGACGAGGATCGAGTACCTTGGCCTTGTCATTTCTGAGGGCAACATTGCAATGGACCCGGTGAAGATCCGTGGAGTCCTTGACTGGCCAACCCCAACCAAGGTGAAAGAAGTACAATCCTTCTTGGGATTCGTAAATTTCTACCATCGGTTTATCAAGGATTTCTCTGAGAAAGCATGACCCCTCCACTCGTTGACCCGGAAGACCCAAGCCTGGAGCTGGGGCCCGGATGAGGACCAGGCCTTCCATGCCCTCAAAGAAGCTGTCACCTCCGCCCCTGTCCTCTCCTTCCCCACAGACTCCGGCCGCTTCAAGCTCGAGTGTGACGCTTCCAACTTCGCAACCGGTGCAGTCCTCTCCCAGCTCCAGTCGGATGGAGAGTTCCACCCGGTAGCGTTCATGTCCAAGAGCTTTACAGATGTGGAGCGGAATTACGAAGTGTATGACAAAGAAATGCTCGCGATCGTCCGGGCCCTCGAAGAGTGGCGACATTTCCTAGAGGGCATCGAAGAAGAGGTCGAGATCTACACTGACCACCAGGACCTAGGGTACTTCCGCATGGCCCAAAGACTGAACCGACGTCAGGCCCGGTGGTCCCTCTTCCTCTCCCGCTTCCACTTCTCCTTCGTCCACCACCCGGGAAGGCTCATGGGGAAGCCAGACGCACTCTCCCACCGTGCAGACCACCCGAAGGGAAAGGATGACAACGAGGGGCTGACACTCCTCCAACCAGCCTGGTTTGAAGCCCAGGCGACAGAGGCGGTCTCAGTAGAGGGTGAAGAAGCAGGTATCCTAGAGAGGATACGCGAAGCGAAGGATCATGATGAGAAGGTGGTGAAGGCCATGCGAGAATTGGGAGAGGGGACGCTGAGGTCAGACGAGTGGGAGAAGCAAGGAGAGCTAGTCCTCTACCGGGGTAGGGTGTATGTCCCAAAGGACCCGCAACTCCGCCATGATCTGGTGAGGCTACACCACAACTCGCGGGCGACAGGGCACCCGGGGCGATGGAAGACCCTGGAGCTCATCTCCCGCGACTACTGGTGGCCCCGGATGGCAGAGTATGTCGGGCGATATGTATGCGGATGCGACACCTGCAACCGTGTCAAGTCCTTCCCCACACGGAAGGTTGGGAAGCTCACCCCAAACAAGGTCCCCACCCATCGCTGGCAGGTAATTTTGGTGGACATGGTGGGGGAGCTCCCAGAGTCGAAAGGCTATAATGCCGGTCGTAGTAGACCGCCTATCCAAACGCATCCATGCGGTCCCCACCATAATGTCAGTGGACTCAGCGGGTATCGCACGGCTCTTCTTAGAGCACGTCTGGAAACACCACGGGCTCCCTGAGGAAATCCTCAGCGACAGAGGAAGCGCCTTCATCTCGCGTTTCTCGAGAGAACTTGCGGACCTCCTGGGAGTCAAGCTAACTCCCTCGACGCCCTACCACCCCCAGACGGACAGACAAACGGAGTGGGTCAACCAGGAAATTGAGGCCTACCTCCGGGTGTTTGTCAACCACTGCCAAGACGACTGGGCGGACTGGCTCCCGTTAGCAGAGTTTGCTTACAACAACCGCATCCACTCTTCCACCCGCCGGACCCCCTTTGAACTAGACACCAGACAGCACCCCAGGATGGGGACAGAACCCACACGCACGTCCGAGGTAGAGGCTGCCGACGCCTTCTCATCAAGGATGATGAAGATGCAGGAGGAAGCAAAGGCAGCACTGGAGCACGTGGCAGACGAGATGGCCTGCTACTACGACCGGGGCCATGAGACAGCCCCAAATACCGGGAGGGTGACCAAGTATGGCTCAGCGCCCAGAACTACACAACCGACCACCCAACCAAAAAGCTGGACCATAAGTGGCTGGGCCCCTTCAAAATCACCAAGGTCGTCTCCCCCGCCACCCTCAAACTCCAACTCACTGCATGTCAGGGCTCGGTCCTCGATCAGGGACAGCCCGACCTCAGGCCTAGGTGTGTGCGGTGTTCCGGGTGGTTGGGCGCTAGACCCGGTCCTTAGCTCCTCAAACTCACTGAAGGGACTAAGCGGGGATTGAGTTGTCATGTATTACAGAGGGTAACTACAACTTGCCTAAGCGGGGATTGAGTTGAGAAGAAGGGTAAGTTTCCCTATTCCCCGCTTGGCTACTATAAAAAGGAAGTGTACTGTACAGTTCATAACGTGACTCCGGGTAGAAGCCAAGCATGTTCCCGCGACTCGGAAAAGGTGTCACATGGGTTAAGGCGAGTTGCTCGCCTTAACCCACGTGATTTTTCCCGCGGGCTCACATGCAGGCTGAAGTTGTGAGAGGTATGTAGGGATGGGGAGGTCTGGGAAGGTGGTTCTGGGGTGTGGTTGGGTGCCCTGACAGCGGGGTCAGGGGCCGATCCCTGACACTGCATGACAGAAGGGGATCCACCCGGTCGTATCCGTGATGAACGTCAGACCATACCACCCGGACGAAGTCACAGAATGACCCGCTGACCCCCGCCCAGGCCCAGAGCTGGTAGATGGAGAGGAAGAATATGAGGTCGAGAAAGTATTGGACTCTAAATGGCTGCGCCGAAAACTCCTGTACCTGGTGAAGTTTGCGGGCTGGCCCAACTCAGAAAACCAATGGCTCCCCTGCGACCAACTGACCCACGCCCCCGACCGGATCGGGGAGTTCCATCAGGCACACCCCCATGCCCCAGGCAGAGAGAGAGAGAGTCGCCTAGCCGCTTCGAGGTGAAGCGGCTTAAGGAGGGGGTGATGTCAGGGCACACCCGCCTGACCCAAGCCCACCCGGGTCCACCCGGCCACACCTCACCCGCTCCCCCACTCCCCATCCTCTCCTTCCCTCCTCCCTCTTTCCCTCTTTCTTTCTTCTCTCTCTTTTCCCTTTTCTTTATTTCATTCTCCCCATCATTTCCCTCCTGTTTATTCCTTCTATTCACACGGACCACTTTCCTTTGCATCAATGTACCATTGACCCGCCCGACCCAGGCTCCCCGGACGGCTCCCCACTGTGCCTAGCACGCGCGCCTGCACTGGATGCCCTCGGGATCCCCCGTGGGGACACCCGGATGGCTGTGGCTGTCTCCGAGGGTGACGTGGCATCTGTCATGTGACTCAAGCCGCATGTACATAAATGTACCTGAAGTGGGAACCGAAGAAGTAACCTTCTTCTCACCTTTTCCACTTCAGTCTGAGTGGCCAGGGACAGCTGTCCCCCATTGGGCCTGCCAGCACGCACACCCGATCCAACCCCCACAAGGTCTTCAGCGCTGGGTGCTATACCCGGGCCCCCTCGACCCCGGATGCGTCCCTGACACAACTCAGACAGAAACCAAATCTGTCTTCCATCCATCTTCTGACAGTCTGTCCGACTCTGACAGTATTTCAGACTCACTCTGGGCTTGACGTTCTCCGTCATTCCATTCTGAATTCCCATTGCGATCCCCAACTCCATCAATCTGTATGCCTGGCCGATTCCGTCTTCTTTCCCACGGTCGCGCACTTCCGCCAACAACACTCCCACTGAAGCTGGATCACGCTCAGTAGGGATTCTGGGGTTCCCTGATGCCATCATGGCTCAAACCCACATTCTATGACCCTCTGGGGCCTTTTGATAGGCACTCAGAATGTCGCTGGATAACCTCTGGATTCACAACCTCATTCTGATCCGACTCTACCTGGCCATACCGCTTTGTGCTCTAGATTGGAGGCGTTAGCGAGGGTCAATCGTTCATCACATGATTCATTGGATTTTATACCAAGGTGCCTTTAGACGTGCCTGTTACTCAGTTCTTGGTTCAGGGTGGAGCAGCAGATGAGTGGAATGTGATAGACATCCTGGAGAGGGTTTGGATTTGAGGACTTAGGACTTAATATTATAACTGGGGGGAACTATTTACTAGAGGGGTACATGCATACATATATCAGAAACAATTGGATCCAAAGGTAAACAAAGGTTACCAAGGGGAAGGAGAAGTAAATAGAAAGGAATCCACAGGACAAATTGAAAAGCCTGAAGTATGTCTGAGGTCTGTGGAGTGGGAGGATTAGAAGCCAACTGAATGGTAAGGCCTGGGCCCATCTATGAATGAGCAGGGGACTACAAGGGAAGACATCTGGAAAGGTCTGGAGCCTGGAAGTTGTAGTCTGGAAGATTGGGGTTGTAGAAAATATCAAATGATAAAACAATAAAGAATAACATGACCGGAGGTAAGGTAGGAGTGGGGAGGTACCGGAGGTACACAACCAGAGGTGCCGGAGGTGCAGAGACTGGAAGTAAGAAGGAGGGTGGAAAGGCAAGTTGAGGTTTACCAACAAGTAGATCTGTATCCTTTGAACAAGGGGTCCAAGGAGGTGGAGGTGTGGTAGGGGAGGTCCAGGGAGGCAGAGTGAGAGAGAGTTGAAGGAGGAGGTAATCCTAGGATCGTTGGCATTGACTGGTGAAGGAGTGGAGCTGGATCAACTTATGTAACCAGTTTCCTACGTCCAATAACGATATTAGAGTTTGTGCTGATTTGCGTATTGACCGTGTTTTGGTTGCCAAATTGTCAGGGCACACCTGCCCGACCCAGCTCCACCCGCCTTCACCCAGTACCCCGCTCACCTCCACCCCTCACCCTTCACCATTGTTTCTCACTTCTTGTTCTTCCTTTGTCCTTCTGTTCTTTTGCTCTCTTGCCCTTTCTTCTATCTTTATCTACATGGACGACATTTCCCCTTATCTATGTATTATCGACCCACCCGCGACGTGTGCACGATGCACCCAGCCCCGGATGACCCAGACGGCCTCACGGTGGATCAGCAAACCTGGTACGGACCTCTCAGAGCTCTCAGAGCTCTGTGAGCAAATTGAGTCTTTTGCTGTGCACCCTCTACACGAAAATGAAATATATATATATGATTTTGTTCTCATAAGGATGCAGAAGTGCAAAGATAATATGGATATCCATTTTTGGAAATGCATGTAAAATAGCCATCATCATCACTCGAAAAGCTCTATGAGCTCTATGAGCTCAGTGGGCTCATAGAGCTCATAGAGCTTTGTGTTTTTTTTTTTACTAATGAATGGTCTTCATGTCTCCATGGAATCTGCTGAGTTATCTTGGCACCAGTAGTGCAATGGTTATATGTTTCTGTAAATGTGTGGAAAATAGCCATCCTCATCACTCCAAAGGCTCCAAAGGCTCTATGAGCTCTATGATCTCAGCAGGCTCATAGACCTCATAGACCTTTTGTGTTTACTGATGTATCCATGGAATATGCTGAGATACAGCACTTTGTTTATTGCTATTTGTAAAATTTGAGGAAAACTCCAAAATTCAAAACTTTGCACTTTATCTTTCATCTCATTTCTTGCTCAAAACTCATCCAATTTTGATGATTCTATCTATGTGCATTGGAAAGCACTTAAGTGTGGCAATGTAACCATGCATGTTATGTAGGGTATAAATCAGTTTTGAAAAGTGTCCCAAAAAGAGTAAATTTAAAATACAGCCCAATAAAGCAAACAGAAAGCTGATGTATCCTTCAGATATCATCCATACATCCATACCAAGCCTTTTGAATTGTCAAAATTGGGTGAGTTTTGGGTGAGAAAGGAGATGAAATATATAGTGTAAATTTTTGGATTTTGGAGTTTGCCTTGAAATTTTCAGATAGCAAAAATTTTATGATAGAAAGGTGATTTCAATTTTTTTAAATTATTTCTAAATGTCCTGAAATTTCTCTCCCTAACATTTCCCAAGATTTCTGAATTTTCCCTAATTTTCCCTGATTTTTTAGAAAATTTCCTTTTCTCAATTTTTTTTGAAAGTCCTCCATTTCTCCCTGAATTTTCTGAATTTTCCTTAATTTTCCGTGACTTTTTTTCAAGTTTTTAGAAACCCCCAGTTCCCCCTCATTTTCCTCCCATTTCCCCCTTCATCCCCCCCTCAATTCCCCTCCCCCAATTCCCTCTGCAATTCTCCCCTCATTCCCCCCCCCCTAATTCCTCCTTAATTTTCTCCTCATTTCCCCCTCATTCTCCCCTCCAAATTTCACCCATTCCCCCCCTCATTTCCCCCCCCATTTCCTCCCTCATTTTCCCCTCATTTTCCCCCTCATTCCCCCCCTCGATTCCCTCCTCAATTCCCCCCCATCCCCCTCTTCAATTGTCCCCTCATTCCCCCCCCCCCCAATTCCTCCTTAATTTTCTCCTCATTTCCCCTCATTTCCCCCTCCAAATTTCACCCCATTCCCCCCCTCATTCCCCCCAATTCCCCCCCATCCCCCCTTCAATTTTCCCCATTTCCCCCCTCATTCCCCCTCCCAATTCCCCCCTCATTTTCTCCCTCATCCCCCCCCAATTCCCCCCCATTCCCCCCCTCAATTTTCCCCTCATGAACCTCGCAACTGACCTTCCTTTGTTCTCTCATCTGGCACAGGGCGCGCATGGGGAGCGCAACAGCCGGGTGCAGTCACGGGTGCAGGTGCGAGTGCAGGTGTGGATGCGGGTATGGGCTAGGTCAGGGTGTATGCCCTGACATCACCCTCCCTCTAAGCCACTTCGCCCCGAAGTGGCCCTAGTCCCCAGGTAACTCATCCCTCAGGTG